>NC_140592.1:1094820656-1095422442 GCF_964204655.1 Triturus cristatus | reverse complement strand
GTTACACTGAAATGTGCACACTTAAACCAGTGGCGGTAGACTAACAGATCTGAAGCCTCCTGAGACTATTTTCCCTAGGACCCCTGAAGTTCTGGAAGGACTCTGAGGAATTATGTACTTCCTGGGAGGTGTTAAGGTGTGGTTATTGACGGTTATGACCTAATTAGAGGGCAGTGTGTAATTGTATGCCTTGGAATAAAGACGTCTGTTATAGAGCTCAGAGTGTGGCATATTCATTTGCATGCTCCTGGGCTGGGAAGGATGCTACAACTGGTGATGAGTAGGGGATAAGTGCCCTGAAGAAATGAGACTGCTCTCCCCGAGAGTTTGCAACTCTACAACAAACTGCTCCCGTGCCACGTGCGCCCAAATCAATAAGAAGCAGTTTGAAGTTGGTGTGTGTGGAGTCAAAGCCCCGATTCAACCCATGTACAGCCCTCGAAGAAGTTGAAGGCCCTGGAGAGGAGCGTATTCGAAAAGCCCACCAGAATGCGTTGGTAAGGCTGAAAGTAGTACTGCGTTGTGCCATAACACAGAGCCATTATCCATGAAAAGCAATGCTAAAGGCAGTGATAACCAGGTACGAAAGTACAAAAGTACTAACCAGCATGAGCGAGGGAAGTGCCACACGACCTCAAATCTAGTGTGGCGACCCAGGCTTGGTTGGGAAACTGATGCGTGAATAGCGGCAAGTGGCATCCAGTGCAACGAAAGCTAAAGGAATAGTCACATTTTTCAATGGTTGCAGTAAAAAAAAAAAAAAAAAGTGCAAAGTTGTGTTTCTGAAACCACCACCGCCATTTGACACAGCCAAAAAGCTGAATATTGGCACCAGGTGGACTGAATGGATCGAAATGGTTTAGGACTTCATAGATGCCCTTGAATAAGTAGATAATGATTTTATTATTAATAAACCTTCCCAGAAATGGAGTAAAAGTAGTGCTGGAGATGAACTCCCAGATAGTGGCAATATTGTACCGTCAGATCAAAGTAGTATTGGGTACCAAGTTCAATCCAATGCCAATGTTGACTATGAAAGCTACAATTTCATTCAACGGAGAGAGTAAGCTGGTGAATCGATAGATGAGTTTTTTGAAAGACAATATGCTCATCAAATACTAATTTAGTGAATTTAATGACGAAGAAGCCATACGCCTCAATGGTGGTCTTTCAGAAGACGCATGTTGGGAGAGGTGTTCTGTTTGAAGAAAGTACAAATGGCTGCAAGGGATGGTGAAAGAGCAGATCGACAAGGTACTGATATGGAAACTGGAACAGCAAAGAAATTAATCAGTGTTGGCACTGAAAAGCCAGCACAAGTACAAGGTAGATGCATGCAAGTCAACGTCTCCAAAGAAAAAAAAGTTGCGTTTCTGATGTGGTTGTTCATTTCCCCATGAAGGCAAATGTCCATCCATAGGACAGACGTGCAAAGGTTGCGAGAAAGAAAACCACTTCATAACGGTTTGCAAAGCAAAAGAGAAACCAAATACATTACAGTGAGCAGCAAAATGGACGCCAAAAGGTTCAGGAAGCATTCTTGCCATGCCCACATGGCCAAAAAGCAGCATCAGTTACGACAAGTAGAAACCAGACAAAGCCGATTGTCAAGTTCATCCTACAAGCTCTTCAACGTCATTATTAAGCGCCAGTGAAGATGTATGTGCAATGATGGTATGGACCAAGGAACGACAGGCACATGTAGGTTTGGATGCTTGCAAGTCAGAACAAAAGACAAAGGCGAACCACAAAACAACTGAATTAATTTGGACATTGCCGCAATATTACAATAAAAGGTAAACGGTTGCCCCATAACTTTGATCATAGATTATGGTGGGTCGATAAACATCATGCCAGTGGAAGAGTTTCACATCTGATCTCCTGTGCCACACATCAACCGATCAAACACAAATGCATACATGTGGGCAAGTGCTTCTAAACCGTTGCAGAGTCAAGGGTCATTCACAACATTGCGACAAAGCAGTGTCAGTGCAAGCACCAATTCACATTCTTCAAAAAAGACTTCATCCAGTGTATGCCTACTGAGCTTCTCCACTGCTGTTGACATGGGACTGATTATCTTTCAACTACAACATCCGTGCTAAGTCTGAAATCGTGAGCCAGTCGCAGTCTCATGTTCTTTTTTTTCCAGTAATGGTATAGCACATCTGTGGATCTAAAACAAGGTGATGGCTGAATATAGATTGAATGCGACAGAGGTCAGGATCCCAGAGGAGAAGCCAGGGGTCTGATGATTCAAGGACAACTCAGGTAAGAGAACAAAGCAGGGATTAGTAGATTTGGCAGATGTATTTCATTTGAGGACATGAATGAGGAGGGAACAGAGCACTCAGAGGAGAGAATGGAGGAGAGAACATAGAGGAGAGTATGGGACATTCTTACCTTTGAAATAGTGAAATGAAGGCTATTAGCAAAATCCTTAGCTGTAATTGATTGATTGACTCCTGAGGCGGAAGCCGGGAGGAATTGCCTGTGATTTTTAGATTTGTAGCATAATTCTGTGTTTTTAACCCTTGTGTCCACTTACCCTGTGCATCTCTTCCTGGTAAAAACGCCAGCTTAACCCGGTTACAGCAGATTTCAGCTGCTATAGGGAAGGATAACACGGCCGCCTTCGCGGCTCGAACGCTGGGACACGCCCACTCGTGAGGCCACGCCCACTCTACCTCCTTCATATACACCGACCTGCTAGCGCGCCAAAACCTGTAATTGATTGATTGACTCCTGAGGCGGAAGCCGGGAGGAATTGCCTGTGATTTTTAGATTTGTAGCATAATTCTGTGTTTTTAACCCTTGTGTCCACTTACCCTGTGCACCTCTTCCTGGTAAAAACGCCAGCTTAACCCGGTTACAGCAGATTTCAGCTGCTATAGGGAAGGATACCACGGCCGCCTTCGCGGCTCGAACGCTGGGACACGCCCACTCGTGAGGCCACGCCCACTCTACCTCCTTCATATACGCCGACCTGCTAGCGCGCCAAAACCTGTAATTGATTGATTGACTCCTGAGGCGGAAGCCGGGAGGAATTGCCTGTGATTTTTAGATTTGTAGCATAATTCTGTGTTTTTAACCCTTGTGTCCACTTACCCTGTGCACCTCTTCCTGGTAAAAACGCCAGCTTAACCCGGTTACAGCAGATTTCAGCTGCTATAGGGAAGGATACCACGGCCGCCTTCGCGGCTCGAACGCTGGGACACGCCCACTCGTGAGGCCACGCCCTCTCAATACCTTCTACAAAATGTGCTCCACATGGAAGCGCAGCGGACGAGCGCAGCGGGCGCGCCTAAGGCAAGCCCGTCTGCACCCGTCCGCGATCGTACGCGGTCCAGGGCCATGCCCTATGCTCCCGGGGAGGACCTCATACGATGGAGCTGGCAAGAACTACTAACTTTCCGCTGCAAGGTTGCCGAGTCTTGCAAACACAATCTGCGAGTGGAGGATAACATAGGCTGCGAATACCGTCACTTCTCCTATGATCCTGGTAGGAACATGGCCACTACGGACTACATCATGTATTGTGGACTACTTAATGTACGCTCGCTACGGATACACAAGCTGGACCTACACGATCTACTCACTGAGAAACAGTGGGATCTTGTGTTTCTAACTGAGACATGGTTAGATGAAGGCTCTACACCTGAAGCCCTGGAGGCGCTCCCAGAGGGATACACAATACACACATTGGACAGACCCACAGGCAGAGGAGGGGGTATTGCAATTGTAGCCAAGGAAAGTCTACAATGCCAACTTGACTATTGCCCCATCCTGGACAGCGAGGCTGGGAGCTTCACTATTAAAGTAAATAACGGCTGCACGCTGAAGGGCATGTTAATCTATAGACCCCCAGGCCCTATAGCTAGGTTGGAGGAGAGTCTGGTTGAGGGCATTACGGAGACTGCACTATGTAAAGACAAATTTCTGGTGCTTGGTGATCTTAATTTACACATTAACAACCCATTAGACAATGTTAGCAAGAATTTTTGTCAGGCATTAGGAGCCCTCCAACTAAATCAAATTGTAAATGGCCCTACTCATCAGCTAGGACACCTGCTAGATCCTATATTTGTTAACTGGGGGGAAGTAAAAGCCATGACCCCTACCCCTATCCCCTGGTCGGATCATTACATAGTACCTTTCTCTATACGCATTCTGGGAAGAAGATCTCCGCAGCCTATGTCATTGTACCATCTTAGGCGGAGATGGGCCACCTTCTCTCAGCCAAAATTTTGTGAGGCACTGATTAAAGATCACGGCCAACACTAATCTCTGTAAGCGCATTAATGAGGCGCTAGATTATACAGCTCCTCTCTTAAAAGCTAAATCAGGTGGCCGGGTTCAAAATACTGCCCCATGGTTCAATGATGAGCTACGAGCCAGGAAAGCCGCACTGAGGAGAGTCGAAAGACAATGGCGTGGAGCTTTTTCCAAAGAAACTAGAGAGGCCTATTTGATTGAGAGACGCCTTTACCATGGGCTAATTAGAAAGTCTAAAATTGCATATTACACGGCTAGAATTAGTGAAGCTGGTAACTCGATGGAGCTTTTTTTGCTCTATAAAACCCTTTCGAGTGGAAAACCAGCTACCGCCCCAGACGATTGCTCGCCTGAATCCTGCGATAGGATTGCAGAGTTTTTCGCGGAAAAAATATCTAAAATTTATTTGACATTTCCGATTCAACCCATTAAGGGGACAGAATTTGTGGAAAGCCCCAGGGAATGGGGGTATAGACATAGACTGACCAACTTTGTCACCCCTCCTACAGAGGATCTCTTAAAAATCTGACGATCTGTGAAATCAGGATCTCCGCGGGACCCCACCACACCGAAACGTCTAGCGGATAGCCTAGTGGTATTGGAACCTTACATCAGACATCTACTGGACATATCCTTCAGCACAAAGACCGTGCCCAAAGACTGGAAAAAGGCGGTGGTTCTACCCCTTAGGAAGAAACCTAATATCAGTTTCGATAAATTAGAGAACTTCCGGCCAATTTCCCTCTTACCCTACCTGGCCAAAGTGGCTGAAAAAACGGTCAATCTACAATTAATGGATTTCGTGGAAAAGGCTGCCTTACTACATGACACCCAATTTGGTTTCCGTCCCCGCCACTCAACGAAATCAGCGCTTCTGTTGGCTGTGGAGACCCTACGTCAGGGGGTGGATGAGGGTCATACTATGGCCCTCATCCTATTGGATCTGAGTGCAGCATTCGACACTGTAGCTCATACCACCTTGCTACAGTGTGGTAACAATGGAGGAATATCTGGAGCTGCACTTCAATGGATCCAATCGTTCCTGACTGGGAGAAGCTTTCAGGTCCGCCAGGGTGACTACTATTCCAGGGACATAGGATTGGGCCAGGGCGTTCCCCAGGGATCGTCCCTGAGCCCCACCCTTTTTAATCTTTATGTTTCCCCAGTGGCCCCGATTGCTACGGGCCATGGGCTGCATATTGTGTCCTACGCAGATGACACGCAGCTGGTTATCTCCCTCTCACGCGCGCCCGGCCTTGCCATAGACAGTTTCAGGGCTTGCATGCAAGATCTTGCAACCTGGATGTCCACTAACTGCCTTAAATTAAATGGCAATAAGACCGAGGTGCTCGTGGTGGGGAGGAGCCCATCTGTTTGGTCATCGGCATGGTGGCCCCCATGCTTAGGTGAGGTCCCAACACCTCGTCAGGAAGTCAAAAACCTTGGAGTCTGGCTCGATGCTGACCTGTCTTTTGGACTCCAGATAGACCGGTTGGCTGGTGTCTGTTTTGGCGTCCTAAAAAGTCTACGGAAGGTCCTAGTTCTCCTCCCTACGTCCGCCCGTAGAACGCTGGTGCATGCCCTCGTTACATCGCGCCTAGATTACGGTAACCTACTGTATTTGGGAGCAACATGTAAGGCAATGAATCGCCTTCAGGTGTTACAGAATGCGGCTGCCCGCCTCATCTTAAAATTCCCCAAAAGATCGGCCTCCAAGGCAGCCCTTCAGACCCTCCATTGGCTGCCAGTAAGAAGCAGAGTTGAATTCAAAGCCCTCTGTACTTGCTATCGCATCCTCACTGGGAAGGCGCCTGTACCACTTCAGAACCTCATCACGAGGCACGTGCTTTGCGCTCCTCTCATGGAGGCCTATTAAAGGTCCCTAGGGTGAGAAGGGCCCGCATGGGAGGAAGATCCTTTCGCTACTTGGCGGCAAAGAGCTGGAACGCTCTCCCTCTTAATCTTCGCATGGATCCATCTGAATCAAGTTTTCGGAAGAAACTAAAAACACACCTGTTCTCTAATTAATCTGGGTTGCTCCTCACTTCTGCTTCTGAGTCTCTCAGTTTCAGCGCGGGGACACGCTTCTGAACGTAACCAAGCGCTTTACAAAACTCCCTAATAATAATAATAATAAGGTCAGAATAAAGAAATCACAATACAAGGTGTTAAGGTAGGAAAATAATGACGGCATGGCTGGTGATGGGTGTTTTTGCTGGGACGGAGTGATTTGATTAAGTTGGAAAGTAGGGGGCATCTAGGGTGGCTGTACCGGTGTTTTGTTAGCCTGCAACTTTCAAGGTCAATGTCACTACAAGATTTCCTCCATTTACATACAAGGCAGCCCTGTGTGGCTTGAGGGATCAAGTATGCGGCCATATCAAGGGCTGGATGTGACAGTAACAGAGAGGGAGGCTAAGAAGAGTAGGGTGTGTATGAAGAGAAACAGACCGAGTCACTAAAATCCTCAAGGAGGCTCAGGTATAAGGCCATGTATGGACATGGCGAACTTGGCTCAATTAAGATTAAATATTATGGCTGCTTAGAAATTGGACAGTTGGTGATGTATGATGAGGGCATACTGATGGTCAGATAAATGGATGTGTTCCACGTACATAATCTTTTTACTGGATAGTAATTAATTTGAAGATTTATATAGCATTGCTTATCACCCGTGAGGGTATCCAGGCGGGGTCAATGGGCATGGGGGAGATCAGGTGATTTGTCCAGAATCACAGGATGTTGAGCAAACGCGGAGAAGCGAACCCAGATCCCCAGCTACCGAGTCGGCAGCAGGGGCATATCTGTTCCTGCATTGTGTGCCCTCACTGTTAATATTCAGCTCCCTGCCTTAGAGCCGTTAGGCCTGCTGTAGGGGTGACTTACAAATATTACATGCAGTGGTGGTGGACATGGCACCCCGGGATGTGTGACATCGCGTTTTCAATTTGGTCTGCACCAAAACACGCAGCCTGCAATGGCAGTCTTGCATGTGCTTGGTGAGGGGTCCCTTAAGGTGGCGCAATTCGTGCTGCAGACCTTAGGGACACTAATACCCCAGGCACCAGGGTACCATTTACTAGGGACTCACAGAGGGTGCTAAAGGTCTTGCCAATTGGGGAACAATTGTACAGCATTGGGAAAGAGCTCTGGCACTGGGGGCCTGGTTGGCAGGAACCCAGTGCAATTTCAGTCGAACTCACATGTACTAGGCAAAAAAGTGAGAATGACTGTCAAAAACTGGCACTTTCCTACATGCTCCTCCCATCAGTGGCTGTCAAGGAAAGATGGACGGTGCTGGCTAGCACACCCAATATTCCCTCCAGCTCGCGCCTCCCACCCCAGACTCAAAGGGCCTGGGGCTGGAGGCCAGCTAAAGGGCCGTCAGAGGCATGACTTTCACACCTCAGACTCGATCCACCTCCTTTGTTTATACACTGCATAACTCTCAATTTTACGCAATCTCTGTATACCACCCACACAAATATGAAGCTAATTGCGCTACTTTTACAATTTAACAACTTACATATTTAAATTAGAGTGACCGCTCCATCAGATCTGTGAAATCATCAATTGGATCTTGGCACAGAACATCTCTGGGCAAAATGTGCAATATTTTACTACTTCTTCTAATGCACAATATCTAAATACAAACATTTGTCCATTGCATTCTATTGGGGGGGGGGGGGGGGGGGGATACTCCATCAGGCAGATTCACTGTACCGACTAATTCAATGAGACGTAATTTCAGACTGGGTCTGTGGTTCTCTTACACGCAGCTCACTGGTCATGTCAAACAATTCTTTTTCTCTTGGTTTAGGTTACTAGGTGACTCCAGGTCTTCAATTACATCAGGTCTCAGCACTGGGCTTTCTTTTAACAAATCAATGTTTTCAGGAGTGTTAGTACAATTGGTTCAGTTGAAAGGAAAGCAGACTACAACCCCAGGAATGCTCCAAGTTGTTACATGAAAACCTAGGACTAAAAATTATCCTTGTTGGCATCGGAATATCTGGCAATCTTACTTTTTGCAGAAAGGCAGACTGACATGAAAACCGTACTCCCTAAACCTACCATAGACTCACAAAACAAGACTAATACAGCTCTAAGGTTTTATCATGAAACACAATTATTTTATGCAAACTGAAGCGTATAAAAAGAAATTAATTTCAATACATATACCTTAATTTTGTTGTTAAATCACTATTTACAACAACAGGTTTGTAGGGGAAAGTCTGTGCTGCTTTTTGAGGTTGGACGTGGTTGGTCTTTATAAACCAGAATATTCAATATTCGTTGGAGGTTTATTTCACGGGACACCACGGGCTCAAATGGTTGTCACTGCATTTCTTCCAGCAAGGTTCCACAGAGGTAGTAAATACACTCAAACTCACACTCCCTCTGTTTTTCAACATTTGTATTCATTTCACAGTAGAAAATTGTGAGTTGTAAGCAATTCAGAGGCATTTGAATGTAATATTGTGATTTGGTTAATATGCTACCAGTCACGAGATTCAATGCCGAAAAACACAAGGCTCGACTGGCATGTAATAATCAATCAATCAGTACATGTAGAGCATGGCTTATCAACCGTGATGGCATCCAGGCGCTGGTTTGATCAGCTTAGTTACAAGCCAGGTCTGGAGTCTCGTCTGGAAGTCTGACGGCGAGGATGATGTTTGGAGTTGGAGAGGTGGCAAAAGGAGCGCCTTCTGCTGTGGCTATGGCGTATGCACTGTGTCTGTGCAAGGGCGAAGGAAGCAGAGCAAAGGTTTCTGGATGGTTGGTGGAAGATAAGGCAGTGGTTCAATTATACTGGTCCTTGGTCGTGGAGGACTCTGTAGACGTCTCAGTAGAATTGGCATCTTTTCTGGACAGGGAGCCAGTGGTGATTCCTCAGGTGCTGGGTAATGTGTGTCAGTTTGGGCAGGTTGAAGATCAATCTGGCCGCGAATTCTGTATCGCCTAGAGCCTTTTCTGGAGTATGGTGGTGGTTCCAGCATACAGTGCGTTGCTGTAGTCCAGACAGCTCAGGATTAGGGCTTGCATGACTGTTTTTCTCATGCTTATGGGGCGCCATTTGAAGATTCTCCGGAGAGAGTGGAAGCAGGCAGAGGAGACTGTGTTGATCTGTCATTTCATGGCGAGTTTCCTGTCCAGGATGATGCAGAGGTTGCGGGCGCGGTCTTTTGGTACGGGGGTGGGTCAGAGTTCAGCTGCCACCATGTGTCATTTCAGAGGGAGGCATGGTTGCCAAATATCAGCACTTCGGTCTCGTCCATGTTGAGCTTCAGACAGTTGCCCATTATCCAGGCTGCGACATTCATGCTGTTGTGGCAGTTGGTCTTGGTTGTGGTGGGGTCTGCTGGAGTGAGAGGGTGGGCTGAGTGTCCTCAGCGTAGGATATGATGTTGATATCATGGGTTCTGATGATGTCGGCTAGAGGAGTCATGTAGATTTTGAAGAGGTTGGGGATGAGGGGTGAGCCTTGAGGGACGCCACGGATGGTGCTCATGGGTTCCGCGGTGACAAGGGGAGACTGATTTTTTGTGTCGTCCCGTGAGAAATGATGCAATCCATCTAAATACGTCTTCCTTGATTCCAATCTCATGCAGTCTCTTGATGTGTGTGGTGGGAACATTGTTGAAGGCTGCGGAGAGTTCAAGAAGGATCAGGAAGGCCAATTCTCCTCTGCCCAGTAGGGTGTGAAGTCATCCGTGGGGATGATCAGGGCGGTCTTGGTGCTGTGGTTGGCTTGGAAACTGAATTGGGAGGCATCTAGCAGGTTGTTTCTCTCCATGTTTCGATGAGCTGACGGTTGATGGCCTTCTCCAGGTCGGCAGGGAACGGGAGCAGTGAGATGGGGCGGAAGTTCTGGAGATCGCTGGAGTCTGCTGATGGTTCCTTGAGGAGAGGTCTGACCTTTGCTTGTTTCCATTCATCGGGAAGGGTGGCTGTGGCGATGAATGTGTTGCGGATGGTGGTGATTTGATGGCTGATCTTGTTGCTTCCTAAACTGAAGAGGCAGTGGGAATAGGGGATCGGCGGGTGCTCCTAAGTGGATGGTGTTCATGTTGGTGTGGTGTCTGGTGTGGTGAGTTGTATCTATGCGGTGAGAAGTTGGTCGGGGAGACTTCTGTTTGAATTGAGAAGATTGGTGAGTTGGGGCTTGAAGTTCATTTAGATGGGGTATATCTTGTTGTGGAAGTGATTTGCTAGAGCATTGCAGAGTTCCTGTGAGGGAGGGATCGTGTTCTCTGTGGCTGTTGGGCAGGAGAACACGGGCGATGGTGAAGAGTTCCTGTGTGTGAGAGACGCTAGCCTCGATGCAGTCTGCAAGGGCGTCCTTTTTTGTGTTGGAGTCGTTGGTGGTATTTGTTGAGGGCTGACTCGAAGGTAGCACGGTCTTTATCATCTCTGCTGGTGTGCAATCTTCTCACCAGTTGTTTGCAGCCGCTTTTTATTGTGCTGAGTTCTGGTGTGTTCTAGCTGGTTTATTTGGTGAATCTGTGAGTTTTGGCTGGTTTGATGGGGGCAACTTGGTCGGTGGTGTTGGTGATACAGGTGTGGAAGTTCTCACCTGCCTGTTTAAGGTTGGTTGCAGCGTCGGGCTGGGTGTTGTTGAGGGTGTCCATCCATTGACTCTGTGTCACTTTGCTCCAGCTGTGGATGGAGGTGCTAGGAAGGATGGGGTTGGTGTGGGTTGATCCTGTGATGGTCAAGTGGATGATTGGTCGGTCCAGGTAAATTCCTTAGTATGGCTGTATTTGACACTGTGCTAGATGCGAAGATAGGGTCTAATGTGTGTCCTGCTTTGTGTGTGGGGGTCGGTAAACAACTGGGCGTGGCTAATGTTGTCCATTAATTCCAAGACATTGGCGTGGTTCATGTCTGTGGGGTGGTCCAAGTAAAAATGGTGTCCCAGACTTTGGTGGCATGTTTGAAGAGTGATCTGGCATTGACCAGAAGGCATTTGAGTGGTTCTGGGGTGAAGTCGATCAAAGGGGTGGGCGTGGCGTGAGTTTCTGTGAGGACGGGTGGTCCTAGGTTGCAGGTGAAGAGGCATCGTGGCAGGTGAACAGTTCTGTTGTGGAGCAAGGAGATGCGAGACAGGTAATGAACTTGTTTATTAAAATTAGGACCACTAGATTGATTTTTGCTGATAAACAGTCAGAAAACAATGTTGTTTCCGGTCTGCATTTATTTATTTTTAAAATAATATATATACATTCATAAAAGGAGGTCTCTTTTCTTTGAGTCACCTGCAAGACTTCAAGGCCAACATGTGCAAACTGACCGCATGTTCTTAAATAAAGTTATATGTGGACATGTTTGTATTATGAAGCTAACATTTTTAAAAGAATGTGTTTTTTTATAGTTGGCTGCTTAGAGTGTTAAAACCGGACAGGCATCAAAATACCAGCACACATTTATCAGTTAAATGAATGTGGCAATATACCAGGTACGACCCCATTTTTATTTGTGAAACATTAAATAAATATGGATGAATATTTGTAATATGGGCGAAAAACATGAGAATAAATGCACACATAAAAGATCAAAGAATTAACAGCATGAAATTGGAGCCCTAAATATAATGCGCCTGGTTCTGCAGTTCTTGACCTGCCTAAATGCGGTAATTAACAGCTGTTAGTGAATATTAAAACAAGTTATTGATAGACAACCTACCAAACTCTGAAAGATGAAAGGCTTAGTAGGCCCGGCTGAAATGTGAAGCTGTGGTCCACTATAGCAGAGATCAGTAGCAAGCGCAAATCTCAGTGAACCCTGGCAAAATGCAACAAGCATTGGCATAGCCAATAGGTCTCGCTTTTGGGACCTTATAAGTGTTTAGGCATGCAACACTTGATGTTGTTTAATCAAGGATATTGTGCTGGATAACTAAACACTTATGTCCTAAAGGCAAGACCTATCGGCTATGAATTGGAGGGCCTTTTTAGGTGTTTAGGTAAAGCTATTGACTTAGCCAATGTTTCTAAGCTGTGCAGTAGAGAAGTGTGGCTTGCTGAGAAGTTGTAATTAAAAAGTGTAAGAAGCACCGAGTGATGATGTGCTGGCATGGAGGATGCTGCTGCGCTGGCCCCGAGCGATGCTGCTGTGCTGGCCCCGAGCGATGCTGCTGTGCTGGCCCCGAGCGATGCTGCTGTGGTGAAGGCGAGCGATGCTGCTGTGGTGAAGGCGAGCGATGCTGCTGTGGTGAAGGCGAGCGATGCTGCTGTGGTGAAGGCGAGCGATGCTGCTGTGGTGAAGGCGAGCGATGCTGCTGTGGTGAAGGCGAGCGATGCTGCTGTGGTGAAGGCGAGCGATGCTGCTGTGGTGAAGGCGAGCGATGCTGCTGTGGTGAAGGCGAGCGATGCTGTGGAGCCCTGAGTGATGATGCTGTGGTGGTGCTGAGTGATGATGTGGTGGTGCTGAGTGATGATGTGGTGGTGCTGAGTGATGATGTGGTGGTGCTGAGTGATGATGTGGTGGTGCTGAGTGATACTGTGGTGGTGTTTATTTAACATAAGCCTTTTTGGGAAGCATATTCGAGCCGCAGAATAATTCTAACTTTTCTGTGATTGGGGGGCTGGCGAGAAATCAGGTCTGGCAGTAAAAGGGCTTTGTTACAGAGACCAGGCTGGCCAAGCTATGTAATTGAATCAATACACTGTTGAGTTGATGAAACAAGGTTAGAAATACCCAACTGCTCCTTTCGTGGGAATAATAAAATCATTTTGTAAAACGCAGACCTGGGATGTTTTCAAATCAAATGTATGTTTAGACTGCTTATACTGGAACAACGTTCTTGGTTCTAAAAAAACTGACTATTCATGAACTGAGCCGCTGCAGTAACAAAACCAGCATCTATAAATATAAGACTAATTTTGATTCAATAAAATACTGCTACAATTGCAATAGCGCCATGAGGTATAGCTTTTGGTCTGCACTGGTGGGCTCCAGAGGCACCGTCTGATGTGACTTGTTTGATTCCTTTTAAGAAAGCACTCTAGCAGGGCGAAAGGGAGACATCAGTGGCCGCCGACGAAGACGAGTCCGGGAAGGTAACATTTATTTACTTGTTGGAACACAGGAGACACGAGCATGTAACAATATGACGCCCACAGTCATTTGTTACTGGTCACTTTATGGAGTGGGCAGCAGTGTTGGCAAGAGTCGGCCCTTCAGGACAGCGGCTGGTTCTGCAGCACGGGGGCGAGCGGGTTTAAGTTCAGTGCACTCAAGGGGGATGCACAGAGGCGGAGCGAGGCGCGTGCACTTGGGAGAGCGAGAGGCAAGTCAGACGGCGCATCTGCTCTTGCCTGTGCGTGTAAAGCCCCACTCACTAAATGTCTCGCCAGAGTAGCGCATGCGCTGGCTCAGGCGAGACCTAAAAATTTAGCTATGCCTCTCTGAATTTAACATTACACTGCCGGCTTCACTTAGGTCTACCCTTAATCGAGCCCACTAGACGAGACAGATCAGGCCGTTGCCTTGTTTTAACTGGGCACAAGTTGTATTCACAAAGTATGACGTCATCAGGGTGAACTGTAATAAATGTAAGGCGTGGGGCAGAAACACAAATGACTTCTTACCTTCTGCTTCATATTCTTCGCTGTCTTGGGTCTTCCAGTGCTGAAAAAAATAAAAAACGAAGAGAAGTGATTACTATTTGAGCTGAACACCTAAATCATGTTTTTCCCCCCAACCGGTTCTTCCTCTAGAGAACACATATGTCAGAAATCAAATACTACCATGTAAGGCACAGTAAGCAGTGCACAGAGGTGCCACACATGAGGACTGTCACTCCTAATGGATTTATACCAGATTGTAATTAAACCATCTGCGGATAGATCTAATTAAAAGAGCTGTTCGGACTACTGCAACTAATGACGCATTTACACACATCGCCTAGGGTAGTGTCTAGGGGACGGAGACCTGCCCTAGGCCACTTCAATATTACCTTCTCGTTCACCTGAGCACTGGTTGAGGAGCCTGTAATCACACTGAGTGCGCGAGGCACATCTCGGACATTGGTGTCATTCACCCACTCCTTGTAGTATTTCTTCTATATCTTTTAAACGAAAGATAAACAATGCCTTGGTAGCTCAACAGAAAAAAAATCTTAATTATACCCAAGACTGAGACTCTGATAGATTTGGCAAGAATGGACCGCACCACGTTCAGTACAAATGGTTTCTTTTGGCGATATTAGTCATTTAAGCTAAATTACAGTTTGTAGAGTGAATTCAGGTAGTGCAACCAGCGAGCGTGGCACAATGTCAATTGGTGGCATCACACCCAGTATCTAAACCCATAACACCCCTCTCTATCGTCACGCCACTCCATGGGCGTAGGAAGTGTGGGGGACGCGGGGGATATATCCCCCCCAGATTTTGGAGTGGGGGGACACGGGGGACAAGGGTGGGGGGGACGAGGGGACAAAGGAATTTCCCCTCTCCCTTCTGTTATCACAGGGCCATTAGCACGCGAAAGCGCTACCTAATGGCCCTGCACTTGACCTGCCTGGAGTCAGAGGCCACCCGCCCTCTGCCTTTTGTTATGCTGCAGGAAGGCTCAGCTGTTCTGGGAAGGGCAGAGAACGGAGAAAAAATAAACGCTGTCTCTTTTCCTTCATGGCAAGGACCGTGTCCACTACTCCTGATCTGCCTCTGGCGGCTGCCCTCCTCTCTTTATTCCTCCATCTCTTTCTGTCTCTGTCTCGCTCCTGCTTACGTGCTGATTTCAAGAGGCAGCTCTTAAGGTACTCTCTCTTGCCTCTCCTTTTCTTTATTTGTTCCCCTGTGAAATTGATCCAAAAAAGGCTGAACACTTTGGCTGTAAATGTCCTAATTTTCTGACCGTTTTCTATTAAAAAGAAAAACCTCGGAATGGAAAGAAAAAATAGTTAAATACAGCAATACAGAGTGGACAGCAGACAGGCCAGACTGTTATTTACACCAACACACATTAGCGCCACTTTACAGAGTTTGCCAGTGAAAGCGCTACTTTCTTTTTATCTTCTTTCTTTGAACAACATTATTTTCCCAGGGTGGGTAAGTGCGCCATTCCTAAAGGGACTGCAATACCTGGTTGATGGGTAGAGTGGAAACGTTTAATATGATCGTTTTCAACTTTTTAATTATTTTAGCTTATAAAATGCGGCTCTGTGTTTGGGGATGTGGTCTTTTTTTAAACCAAACTGCATACATTTTGAAAGGATATAAGCAATGGACATTGAAAGGGGTCCCTTCCTGGTCCTGTAGCCATGTCTTGAACTTTTCGGGCAAAATCACTTACTGATTTCTGAATAATGAGTTTAAAACCGTTAAGGTAACCATGTTTTTTTCTGATTACAGTTCACATGCTTTGCTTATTCTTGCATTCCCTATGAGTGTTTGCTTTTTCCAGGGTGTTATTCATTTTTTTTCAGGCAGCATTTTACTGTTGTCTACTCTAGTGCATAATTTGAATTTAGTCGCAGCACAATTGAGTTGTGCTGAAGGCAGTGCGAGTTTCTCTCAGTGGGGCAGTATGGTGTTCAGTGTGGGAGAGAATGTGGCACTCTGGCCAGCGCTGCTGAATTTGGAACTGGAGAACCATGTTCAGACCTTCATGACCAGTTCACCATACCACACTCCTGACGGAACTTATTCCGATGCTACACCTTAGAAGGCCCGATAGACCTTAGAAGCCCAGGTGTCTTAGCACCCGCAGGTGGACCTGTCCATCACAATCCATACTGCAGTTCACTTCCAGTCTTACGGGCAGTCATATGAAGAAGCACATCCTAGATCGACAGTGAATCTGTCACTGAGGTCACAAGACCCTTGAGGCCAGTCCACCTCACCCATTGGTACCTCCATTGGCCTTTTTCCAGCACTAGCAGTGCAACTTGCCAGGGGTTGGAAAGGTAGGATTTGCATGCACACCAAACTTAGGGGGTGATTATAATGGCAGTGGGACCGCCACGTCACCCCGTCGGTGGCGGCCCCACCGCCATTGGTGACTGCATCACAGCCCGCCATATTACAATGGCGGGTGGTTACCTGGCGGTCGGAAAGACCAACCACCACGCACCCGACGGGCTTCTTGAGCCCGCCAGTGTGGTGGAGGGGCTCGTGGTTCCTACAATGCTGGTGGTGCCTACCATGCACCGCAGCAGGGATTACGATGTCCCTTACCCGCCAGCTTATCAATGGCGGTTCACCTGCCATGGAAATGCTGGCGAAAGGGACATTGGGGGGCCCGTAGCAGGCCCCTTTACCCCTGGCCCTCAGACATGGGTCCTGGGGGGCATCTATGATGCCCCACAACATATCACTGCACCATGTGGCAGGCACCGATATATTTAACATGTTCCTTTTTTTTTTACTTTGCGGCGGATGATGCAGCCAGCAGCACCTGCTGCAATGTAAAAGATAGGCACTGCAAACACCGTAGTGGCAGTCGTATTGTAATGCCTATCGTGGGTCTCCACCTTGAAGGCCAGCGGCCCCATTCCCCGATTCGATGGCGGTGGTACTGAAGTCCGCCTGCCATCGTAGTCAGCCTCTAAGTTTGCATTTTATGAATATGATTCAGTGGGAAATAAATTGATGTTTGCAATTTAATTGACTTTGGTTGGCCTCTTATCTATGAGATTTCCCTGTTGAATGTGCCTTTACATTATATATTTTTGGTTGTATGAATTGATTGCATACTACACTCTCCTACAGGTATTAATTTGAGTGTCATTAGGAGTGTCTGGGACCAATTGTTTTCTTAGGAATTGTTTTCTTTACTAACCTTTGCAAAGGGCCCTAAACTTCACAGCAACACAAGTCACATTTCTTGTAGTAATTTGGGATCCGTTTGAGCTACAAAATTGTTTTGGAGGAAATCGTTAGATTATGCGGCAGATTATGTATTATGTGGCAAATATGATTCAGCCATAGTTAAGTGGAAAACATTTTTCCACTTAATTTTGCCCCAACATTGTAGTTGATCAATTTGTAAATTCCCCAACCCAAAAGTCGAGTTTGGGCACAATTTGCATTTTAAAAGCAGCCCTATAACACAGGGCTACTTTTAAACTGACCTCAGGCTTCAGCAGTGCACACATGCAAGCGCAGAAAGGGCTGCTGGCCTCTAAACTGCCATGCCTTATTATATTCTAGGGACTTAAAAGTAGTTCTAATCCCCCTGCCCTATTATGTACTAGGGCCTTATAGGAGAGGTCATGCCAATCATAGGGGTACCCTAACCCATAGTGCACCCTAGTGTATGTAGGTGTTTTCACTGTATTTTTAAGTGCCTCTTTCAGAATAGCACTGGCTGTTTAGGAAGAGGCCAGGGTCAGTCAGTCAGGTACCACCAGTACCAGTCAGCAAAAAGTTGGGGAGTGCCCAGGGCGGCTTTGCAACACTAGAGAAACACAAACTCAGAATGTAAAACATAACACCATGGTTGGGGAGTTCTCATCAATAATCAGAATTGATTTCTATCCTAATGAACCCATTTTCCAACATTAGGATAGGGAAAGACTGGGGAAAAATCATAACGTTCTAATCTATACATTGAAATTTTTATGCAGCTCTTTGATGACGGTTAATAGCTCACTGTTCAATGTTAGGATTTTAACTTATAAACTTCAAATATCAAAAGAATATCTCAGACAAAAGCAGTAACTCACTGACCTATTGAATTAAAACTTCCACTAGACAAGCCTTCGATCTCTCTCAAAAAAAGAACATTAATCACCAAAGTTATCTTCACATTTTTATTGTTGCCTGAAAATTGCTGGAGACCAGGAATGCAGCAGCAGGTACTTTTCAAACCCTAATGCACTTGCAAACACGACGCCCCCACCCTAAGTCAGCGGCCTTTGTTTGCTTTGTGCATTAAGATGCAAGATTCATATATATGTTTTTTCAAACATTTGGTCTCATTACTATATGAATGTAAATAACAATAAAGCATACATGCAAACTGTGACTACATGCCTGCTTTTCTCAATATTTCACTTTGAAAGTATGCGATTGTATTTGTTTAACGGGCGGTAGTTTGTATAGGGTCACTGGAAAGTGCACAAGGTTGTCCCTGTCCCCCCCAGAATTTTAGTGTCTCCTACGCCCCTGCGCCACTCGAGTGGGGTTATCGGAGTGCCGCCGCCGCCACTGCTGAAAGTGAGGGGGTCCTGCGGGATCCCACTTCCAGCTATTCCAGTTTTCACCGGGCCTTCATCCTGGATTGCGGACTGGACCCCCTGAAGCCAGCTGGCGCCTGCTGCGATATGCTGGCACTGGGCACATTCAGCAGGGCCTGAGACGTGCGCGTTTTCCTTTCAGAGACGCATTCTGCAGGAAAGGCTCTTTTTTCCCAGTCGGGTCCAACACGCACTCTGTTAGTTCGAGTCTCGTGGTCTGGGAGGATGGTGGAGACCAACACCTCGTGGCCACGAAACCAATACACTCAGCATGTCAAGTTACGCGTTTTAAGAGATAAGCTACGATATGGAGTCGGGTTCCTGGCTTTCCCGACCCTGTATGTAGGACACACGCATGCGCAGTATGTATGTGTTCGCCGGAGCAGTGACACTAACCCCTTCATACATCAATATCTTTAAACTTCATCCTCCCGATTACTTACCCGAAGGAGCCCTTTCAGCGGCCTAAGAATGACGAAAGAGGGAGGGGAAAAGGAAGGTTCTACACGTATGCCTTTGTTTGCCTGAAGCTCCTGGATACTGGGTTTTGATGCAGGGTTATAACTCACTAAGCAATCTTGCACAGTGTGAGCTGCAGGAAGCATACCGATCTCTGCAGCAGAAATAGTAATTGATCTATTTCCTAAAATACGAATATGTGACCTGCATGTTAGAGGTTGCTTTGCAAGGATGGGGGGGGGGGGGGGGGGGGGGGGGGGGTAGCACTTTCCAACTCCAACCACTAGATGGCGGGATACGCCCAGTATGAATCTAGAAGAGTCAAGTCGCAAAACTATTGTTAGGGGGTTTAATTCTGCACCCCGAAACGCTAGGATGTTCACAGAGGGACAGAAAAAGTCAGAGTGGCCCTCTGCCCCCTACTGGAGATCGATGAAAGCCATGCCACCGTGTTACAAAATCTGTACGGTTCGAGGCTTGAGTGGGTGAAGAGCAGGGGCCTAGCTACCACGGGCGCAGCAGGTGCTCCAGCCCCGGAGCCCATTGAACTCTCCTAATGTCACATTTTACTACCCCAACAGCGGTAGAATGGGCATTTTTCCTTGCTTGTCCCTGGCCATGGCACCCTTGCTACACTACTGGTAAAGAGGCTGGAGAAGAGCGCAGGGGGCGTGGATAGGGGCCGCGCGCCTCTTCTTCCTGTGCAAGGGTTTCACCCAGTATTCGAAAGATGATACAATTCATCACAGTCCTGTCCGCTGGTTATGTGACAACATTCTAGCCATGCACTGCACTGGGAGGATCGCACGCGGTGCGTTCTGCACCGCCCTGCTAGCATCTGAGGCTGACGGGGACCCCTGCATTCTGAAGCCAGTCTGGGGCCTGCGCATTTCTCGGCACCGAGGGGCGCCGGTCATTCCTGTCTCCTGGGGCACGAGGTGACAACATTCTAGCCATGCACTGCACTGGGAGGATCGCACGCGGTGCGTTCTGCACCGCCCTGCTAACATCTGAGGCTGCCAGGGACCCCTGCATTCTGAAGCCAGTCTGGGGCCTGCGCATTTCTCGGCACCGAGGGGCGCCGGTCATTCCTGTCTCCTGGGGCACGAGGGAGGTCTGCTCCTCTGTATTTGACGGACCCCGTGCCTCTGTTAACTGAGTTATGCAGGGCCGTTCCAGGCTGGGTTTTCACCACCTGTCTGTCTCCACGAGCCACCAACCCCCTGCTGTGGTAGCTCGCTGTCTGGGGCCACCCAGGTCGTCGTCTTGACTTCCAGATTGCGTGGTAAAATTACTGACCGCGCTGCTGTGCATCACTCTCACCGGAAGTAGTATTCAATGTGACGCGTGGCTGTAGTGTTCTTGCACGGCGGGGCGTTCATAGCTATGCATGTGCTGTGGGAGGAAGCACACTGTGCAACAAGGGCGTGGGCTTACCAGGGGACCCTCTGCAACCAATCCCCGGGCTTCGGGGCATGTGCCTATTTCTGCCAGTGCTGCCGCCAGGGGCGCGCGCTGCAACCAAGACCGCTGACTTTGGGAGTCCTACTACAATGATGCGGGTGTGTTTGAGCGGCGCATGCCGGTGTTTCAAAAGGCACTGCGCCCTACAAAACACTCAGAAGTAAACTAAACGACAAGAAAAGGCCTGCACCTTTTTATTTCCCACCTGTAGGTGCCCGCACGCAGTTCAACAGGCGGACGGCTGGGACTGCAGCTTCCTGTAAGAATATGTGTTGGATTTTCATGCTTGGGGAGGCTGCAATAACATGAATATGAACACCGGGCAGAGTGCTCCTGCGCCACCTTTCAACAGATGGTGACTTGCATTCGCTGGATGGAGGGACGGTCTCGCGGGACCCGGAGGTGATCTGAGTAAGTGACTATCTTATAAATGGGGCAGGAACCCCCTTCATACACAAATAGATGTTTCCAGTCGCTGAGGAACTCTAAGACTAAGAGACCCCAGGAAATGGAGAGTGGGGGGCACGGTGTGAGAGGTAAATCAGTCATTCACAAACCGGCAGGCACGAGGCCTCACGTGAGCATGGGAGGTAGGTAACTTGTCACCTACAGATCAGACAGGTGTGTCTGGGGTATTGATTTCACTATACAGGGCCCCGCCGACCAACAGCGCTGGCTGTGGACGCCTTATATGTATTTACAGCGTGGCCCTCTGTGACCACTCTCACCACGCTCCCAAGTCAAACAAACCTACATGCATTACTGTAAAGGGTCTGTGCTGTACAGATATCTGAAAATGGAACACGTGAGCAAACTGGACTATGGAACCACCCTCCATGCCGGGATCAACCAAAAACTCACCAGAAGGCTGAGACCCTTCAGAACTTGGCGACTAGCATCACTCTGAACCGCCCACGCAGCTCTCACACCACACCTGATGGAGCCCTACTGGCTCCCCATTCTCAACCGGGCACAATTCAAACGCCTCCCCTACCCTTAGTGACCACACCGTCATCCGCTTCAGTCAACACGCATACACAGACATCACCCAAAGATTACACTGACACTTTATTTGTGGGTGAAGAACTGCTGCAGGTTTATTTCATACAACACAGTATGATAATAAAATTGGGTTATCTTACGGGCGATCCAGGGCAGGCAGCCCCTTGCTGCCCGCCCGCCTGGTGAGCCAGCACACACGGTGGGTCGATGCCCTGGCAGTGTGGCACATAACTATTTGCAGATCATCCACTGGGTCACGTGATCTGCCTCCTACTCCCGCCCCTTCTGACAGGGGCGGAGCGTGTTGTGGCCACCCCCGGTTGGTCAGGCCCCCCAACCGCCCGAAGGACTAACGGGGCGCCGTCGCGGTCTTCCCAGAACCCCCTTCGGCTCCTGGACCTTGGCTCGGGCACCCTTACTGTGCCGGACAGGGGTACCCTTACTGTACCGCCTGTCGCAGAGGTACCCTTACTGTACCAGTCTGCATCCAGATCACCCTGTAACTCCGCCTGCAACGCAAAAAAGAAAATTAAAACATTCCAATAACGCGCTGAGCCTGACATGCGGGGTAAGAGGAAAGGGTGGGAGAACGCGTGTCCAGGCTGGGTGCGGCGCGCAGGAGACAGAGGAGGAACTGGGCGAGAGAGCCCACTAAGTAGCGAGTAAGCCGCGCCCCCCGGTCCGCCTCCAGCTCCACGCGATAGGGGTTTTTTTTTTTTTTTTCAAGTGGGCGTAGGCCTCGCGCGCGAGGCAGCACGGGGGGAAGGCTCCGACGGGCGGCCACTAGAATGCTGCCCTGCTGATGTCCCATTGCTTGGGACGCGGGCAGCGGCATAGTGACCACACCGTCATCCGCTTCAGTCAACACGCATACACAGACATCACCCAAAGATTACACTGACACTTTATTTGTGGGTGAAGAACTGCTGCAGGTTTATTTCATACAACACAGTATGATAATAAAATTGGGTTATCTTACGGGCGATCCAGGGCAGGCAGCCCCTTGCTGCCCGCCCGCCTGGTGAGCCAGCACACACGGTGGGTCGATGCCCTGGCAGTGTGGCACATAACTATTTGCAGATCATCCACTGGGTCACGTGATCTGCCTCCTACTCCCGCCCCTTCTGACAGGGGCGGAGCGTGTTGTGGCCACCCCCGGTTGGTCAGGCCCCCCAACCGCCCGAAGGACTAACGGGGCGCCGTCGCGGTCTTCCCAGAACCCCCTTCGGCTCCTGGACCTTGGCTCGGGCACCCTTACTGTGCCGGACAGGGGTACCCTTACTGTACCGCCTGTCGCAGAGGTACCCTTACTGTACCAGTCTGCATCCAGATCACCCTGTAACTCCGCCACAGCTCTGGAGAGGCTACCGTCGCTGCCAGAGCCCCCCTCTCCTAACCAGTGCTACTGATGTCCCTTGCCAGCCAATGCCTCTTGTACGTCCAGGAGGAACATGTCCATGCCTACCCTGGACAGGTGCACCCCGTCAGCCTCATAATACCCCTCCACCTTTTCTTGGATCAAAGCATGTCTGATGAAACCCATGCCCCTGCGCTCCAAGAATTTCTGCATGGACCTATTAAGCCTCCTACGGGACCGCTCTACCGCAGCCGTGGACCTAGCCCCTCTCCAAACCCTGCGGGGGACAATTTCAGACCACCAAACCTCGCATGACCCTACGGTTTGGCTGATGGCCTGTAAGTCAGATTGCATTGACAGTAGCAGAGACCTCCTCCCCCTGGCAACCAAGTCATTACCCCCCAAGTGCAAGATGATAACATTGGGCTGGACCCCTGCAACTGCCAGGCGCTGCTCAATCATGCCACGAGCTTCACTCCATTTCATGCCCGGGGAACCCAACCACTCAAGCTGTGTAGTGGCAAAGTTCTGCGACCAGTTCCTGTGGGCTGCCCAGCGTTCCATCCTCGAGATGTAGGAATGGCCTACCAACCATACCCGGGAACCTGCCAATAAAGCGATGAAACGGCCTTTAAGTAAGCTTATCTTTATTGCACACACAAAACGATGCGTTCATGACAATGTACAGAACAAAAACTTGGAGCGGGAACAACGCTCCGGGTTGTGCCGCAGCCTTACGGACGGACATACTTCTTGAAACAGTCCGATACCCAGCGGCCTACCCCTTTTACTCCCTCAGGGCCCAAGCCGGCCTTGGCCGCGGTGGTAGCAGCACCAATCCTAAAGGAGTGCGAGGAAAACCTGCGACCGCTCCCCGCTAGACCGGCTCTCGCCAGTGAAGCTCCCAGTAGGCGCTCAAACTGAAATTTGGTGAGGGGGGACCAGTCTGCGTGAATCAGAAAGGGACCAGGGAATTCAGGACGCAAAGCAAGGTATTCCCTGACCCAGTGAACTGGGCAATACCTGTTATCCCCCAGAGTCTGTAACACCACTGTCTTCCCCTTCCCCATTTGGTCTGTTTTCGATCTGCGGATACGTAGCTCCAGTAGTGCCGAGGGACACGTCCGCAATCCCCAGGGCGCAATTGGACAGGTCTTCCTTAGATTTGGCAACCAGCTCGCTGATCCTAAAAGCGCCAAAAAATGCCAGGCAGAAAGCTGTGGAAAACAAGCTGGCCTCAAACGGTGAGAAAGTTACCAGGGGCAAAACATCTAAGAGGAGTTGGAGGTCTCTGTACTCAATGGGTGCCCTAGTGTCCGGTTGTCTGACCTCCTCCCTGGCCCAGCCCTTCAAGGCCGCCCTGATCTTGGATGATCCCGCGGGGTCGCCTCAACCATCCAGCTTAGCTTCGTGGCGCACCGCCGCCAGGTGACCGCTGACCCAAGAGTGTGATCTGCCAGTCTCCCTGGCCCATACCACAAAGGCCTCCACCTGATCTTCCGCCCCTAATGCGGATGCACCCAGCGCCTCTCTCACAGCTCTGAAAGTTGCTAGCTGCGAGTGGTATTTTCGCCGTGTCGCCGGCGCCAGGGACCTCTCCCCCATCTTCCTCAGTCTTTCTCCCACTGAAGCAAGCGCCAGAGGTGGTCCGGGAATGGTGTCATCTCCGCCCTCGCCCGCGGCCAGGCCTCCCGGAACCGGAGCCACTGAAAGCGAGAAAGAGCGTCAGCTGCCACATTCCGCACCCCCGCGATGTGCCGTGCCCTACACTCGACATTGCTGCGCAGGCCCTCCCTGACTAATTCCCTCAGTAAGCTAAGGACCAGCGGGCACGAGGCAGTCAGGCCGTTGATGGCGTGGACAACCGCCATGTTGTCCGACCAGAAGACCACCTTCCTATTGCTCAGGGTCGCCCGCCAGAGGTGTAGTGCTACCACAATTGGGAAGAGCTCCAACACTGCCACATTCTGCGTCACCTTCTTCTTACGCCAAGCATTGGGCCATCGCATTGCGCACCATTCGTCCCCCAGAATCACACCAAAACCTTCCCTGCCAGACGCATCCGAAAACAAGCAGAGCTCCTGGCTGGCTATCCAAGGGGCCCTCCAAATCACCGTCCCGTTAAAGTCCCTCAGAAATTCAGCCCACATGGCGAGATCAGCCTTCAAACCTGCGGTCAATCTTACAAAGTGATGCTTCCGGGTCACCTTAGCCGTGGCCCCTGCCAGTCTCTTCGAAAACACTCTGCCGGCTGGAATCACTCTCGCTGCAAAATTCAACTTGCCAATCAAGCTCTGGACAGCCCCCAGGGTCGCTTTGTCCTTGCCCAGCAGCGCCTGGATGTCCTGTAACAAGCCCAGTACCTTCTCGGCGGGGAGCCTTGATTCGCCCTTTACCGTGTCCAGCTCCACTCCGAGGAAGGTCAGTACCTGCGCAGGGCCCTCGGTCTTACCTGGGGCAAGGGGAACACCCAGGAATTCTGCCAGCTCCTCAAACCGACTCAGCCCCACTGCACACTCATTCGTCCCACTCGCGCCAAAAAATAGGAAGTCATCCAGGTAGTGGGTAACCTGCGTGATCCCGTGTAGTTCCCCCAAGGCCCACTGCAGGAACGAGCTGAAGGCTTCGAAGTAGGCGCAGGATACGGCACAGCCCATTGGCATGCAGCGATCATAAAAGAACTGCCCTGCCCACTTGAAGCCTAGCAGATGTTGACTAGCTGGATGAACCGGCAGCAAGCGGAACGCGGATTCAATGTCCGCCTTCGCCAGCCACGCCCCCTGTCCCACTCTCCTGACCATGTCAATGGCCATGTCCAAGGAACAGTACACTACAGAACACAGACCCTCGTCCAGCCAGTGGTTCACCGAATTTCCTTCAGGATAGGACAGGTGGTGGATCAAACGGTATGCGCCAGGTTGTTTTTTCGGCACCACCCCAAGGGGGGACACTAGAAAGTTGTCCAGGGGCGGGCTGCTGAAAGGACCCGCTATCCTACCCGCTGACAACTCCTTCCCCACCTTTTGGTCCACCACCCCGGGCAGATCCCTAGCTGATTTAAGGTTCCTAGCGTCCCTGGCCTCCATCGGCCCATTGTAGGGAATCCTGAAACCATCGATGAACCCCCCCGCCAGGAGCGGTCTGTCCCTGAGCAATGGATACCTCCTAATGAGTGGAAGGATATGTCCCAGGATGATGGGTGAAGGACCTTTGACAGGGGCCATGGCGCTCTGTGGTGAGCATTGGAAAGCGGGGTGCATGACTGGTGTGGGAGGGCGGGGTGCTGGCGGTGAGGGGGTGGGTCCGGGTGTGGTCTCAGATACGGGCGTCATTCCTGGGTGCTGCTGTGGGCTGTGGGGCGTTCTGGCTGGAGGAGCAGGAAGAAGCGGGGTGCTGCGCGCCGCACTTGCTGCAGTTGTGTGTGAACTTACATGACCTGCCCCAGGTGCAATTGCCCCCATTGTAAAGGCGGCACGTCCCAGGATTGAATCTCCTGCCCTGCCGCTGGCCCCGCCCCCTGCCACCACGAAAAGGCTGCCTACAGGAGCGCTTGGGGGAGTGGTCCTTCCTCCTGCCAAATGCCTCACCCTGCCCTTTATATCCCTGGTCCTTCTTCTCCCTGGTGGGGCGGCACATGTGTTCTACCCAAAGCTGAATTTCTTTTTGATCCCACCCCAAGTCTGGGCATATGGCCATTCTTTTCCTGAAATCTTGGTCATAGTAGAACCACCCTAACCCCCCCGAGAGCCTCGCCTCCTCTTGTATGGTGCTGGCGTACTGCATTAGGGCCTCACTCTGCTCGGGGAATTTCTGTACTATAACCGCTGCCAATATATTGAATGCAGATGTCCAGTTTTCGATGGTCTTGTCCGGCCACCGCTGGTACCTGACCCTCTCCTCCTCCTTGCGGCCCATCTTCCTCGTGTCCGCCCCAGCTGACCCATGCATAAGTAATGTCAGTATGTCTACATATTCCCTCCTCCAGATCCCTTCTTTTGCGGCCTGCGGCACCAACCACGCCAGGGAGCAGCGGCCTGATGCCAGCGGTGCCTGTGTAACTAGGGGCTTCGGGACCTGGGTTACACCCTCCCCTCCGGACGCCGCTACACCTGTAGGTGCAACTGGCGCAGGCTCCGCGGCAGCGGGGGTGGAAGGTATGGTACCCGCCTGTGCGGGCGGGGGGGTGGGGGGGGGTGCCGCAGCGGCGGCAGGGGGGGTGCTTGCAGCCATGTTTGTGGAAGGGCCGGCCTCCCCTGGTGTTAACAACCCCAACACTCCCCCACGCTCACCAATGCTTCGTTCAGTGGTTGAGCCCTGGCCAGCCCAAACTTGTAGTACGGGCGCCTGGGCCGGTGGGGGGGCCGGTGCTGGTGGTGCGGCCAGCGCGTCGAGGCGGCTCTGAAAGACAGCCATGAGGCCAAGCATCTGGTCCATGGTTTTACCCATCTGGGCCAAGTCAGTTAGTCCTGTGGCCGAATCGTGTAGTGGTGTCGGTGCGACCACCGGGGGGCCGGAGCGTGGTGCGGTTGCCTGCCGTTTCCTGGCCGGCTGGGCCTCCGGCATGTCTTTTGATGTGGGCTTGCGCACCCGGGTGGACCTCCAGGGCTCAGGCCCGGATAGGCCGGGGGCGCCCTCGGGGGGGGAGGGGGTTACGACAACGCCAGAATCCTCCGCCCTGCGACCCTCCAAAAAACCTTGGGCCCACGCCGTGCCCTTCTCCCGGGCGAAAGCCATAAAGTCCGCCCAGACCCCTTCCTGAGGTGCGCTCGACTGAGTCTCCTCAACCGACGTGTCCTGGGAGAACAGTGGACCCGGTGTCCCGATGTTCTCCATGGCGATGCTCCGACAGTACAGCTACGTGCGTCCCTTTAGCGCCTTTGCCTCGATCCTAGCCCTACACGCGCGGGCGTTCCCTCACCGACCTGCAATTGGAAAAGGAACGGTGATTAGTACAATGGCAAGCATCAGGCGTAAACACAGCACGTGGCAGCTACCAGCCTTGGAAGGCGGAGAAGTAATCAACCCTGAACCCCTTTCGCATACACTCAGTGCGCCGGCTTTGCCCTGGCGGGAGCCGCCCTGCATGTGCATCCCGCCGCCCTGTGGCCACCTCTGCCAGCCAACCTGCCTCCCCGGCCTGCACCGCGTGTGACCCTGCTAGCCCGCCCCCCCCGCTAAAAGCCAATCCCCACAATCTGTCAGTTTTGGGCTGGCGGGAGGACTCGAACCCTTGAACTGGAGGGGACTGCCGCACTAAAGACACTTGACTCTGCCTCAGAGCTACAGCTTCTGGCACAACAGTGTCTGACCTTGGAACCCTCGCGTGCGCCGCGTTACCGGAAGCAGGAGACACGAGGGCAACCCTGTTTCTGAAAATAGCCCCGCTGCCCGGAAGTGCTGCTGAGTGGCTGGACGCGGTACCCGGCCCAGCACCATGCCATGTCGCAGCGCGCTTTGCACAGCACTAGTCGCGTTATTTAGACGCTAATGGTCTTAGGCAGTGCTGCGCAGTCGCGTCAGCATTCAAAACAACTAGAGCGTGGACCCCGGAAATGGCGGCCCGTTCTGGCTTGCGGGACCGTCAAGTGACAACACAACTTCAGCCTCAGTGAATATTTCAGGCTTCATTAAACATGCTCGAGTCAGCAGGAAAAAGAAGGCCACGGGAACGACGCAACCCTGAACGGAGTTAAAAGACAGACAGATATTGCAGAAAGCGCACATTTAGCAGTCAAATCGGGCAGCACCGTCGCTTCAGTTTTGAAATCCCACCTCACGGCGCAGACGGGGAAACAAAAAATGCAGACTGGGCAACTGCGTAAAATCAGTCATTTAAAAATTGACGTGAGTTTGTGTTTAGCAGTGAATACAATGCATGAGCCCGGATACTCGAGCGCTTCTCTCCGGCTATGGCCCTCGCGCGCGCATTTCCGCGGGCAGGGGTGCGTGAAATCGACCCGGCTCACAGGGCCCAGCCAGCGCCGGGGGTCGCCTCGAACCCTGCCCTCCCCCGTCCAGAAGCCGCATGCAGCTGCAGGCAGGATACGCTAAACGCGCCGCGAAAGCGGCACCGGAGGGCTTCCGAATCGGACCCGTGCCCGCGTGACCCACGAGGAACCCTCTTACCCTCGCCGGCCGCAGCTGGTCATCGCCCCCAAGGCCCTCATCCTGCACCCCCACCGCGACGCTTGACCCCAATACCGCCGCACCTACGCCGTTGCGCCGCCCGCTCCCCACATCCACTCCGCTCGCAATGCTTCCCCGTGGGGGGGGAGGGACTACACTTTGGCAGAATTACGGAGTCTGGTCTCATGTACCGCGAACATGCCCGGAGTGGGGTATCAGGGCACCACGGGGCACCAGTAATGCTAAATGAGGGCGCATCCCTCCGTTTTGTGAGGCACGGGGAGGTTACGTGATTTGCTAAGAAGCACAGGATGTTCAGCGCCCTTGCCGCGGCTCGAACCCGGTCCCCCAGTTTTGCGCGACCGCCCTAGCCGTTAGATCAACTACTCTCCCCAGGTGTTCGTAAACAAACCCCGTCCGCCTGCGCCCAGTAACCAACATTGCCTGCACCGCAGCGGCCCCTATTCATAGACCATAGAAAGAGCGCGGCCCCGCCCCGCGAACCCCCAGCCGAAGGTGAGTTAGTCTGTTCGGGCAGCGCTTGTGCCGCGCGACCACCTTAAACGGCGGTCCATATTACCGCGAACCAACCCATTCGAAGGGGGTGGGGGGGGGGGGGGGGGGGCGGCGGGGGGGAGCACTCGGGGGCCTCAATCCCGACAAACCCCAACTTTACGCGCCTACGCTGTGTGCGCCCAATGCTCAGGGGGCCAATCATGCGTTTCCCGCCCAGGTATCCCGCGCATGCAAAAACAAGTCTCGTGGCACTACATGACCCGCATGGGGATCGAACCGGCAACCTTGTTATTCGAAATGCCACACTGTAACC
Organism: Triturus cristatus; assembly: GCF_964204655.1. Taxonomy (NCBI): domain Eukaryota; kingdom Metazoa; phylum Chordata; class Amphibia; order Caudata; family Salamandridae; genus Triturus; species Triturus cristatus. Next base: position 1,095,392,742 of record NC_140592.1, on the reverse strand, counting down.
GGTTGAACTACCTCGTACGACGAGGCGGGGAGAGGCGGCACCCGAACCATCGCCGGGCGACGCGACGACACAGGCCCCGTGTTCATCCTGGCGCGACACTCGCAATATTCCCCCCCGCGCTCTGCCATCCCGCCTTAATACACAAATCAGCCCCGTACTGCCCGCAGGGACACGGGCCACTGCTTGCGCCCCCCACACCCATGGCACCCGGGCCACAGGGCCCCGTCAACCTGGTCATGCCCAGGGACAGGGCCGGGGTGGGAGAGGTTAGCAAGACTTACCGGCGTAAAGCTCTTCCCGGAAGGCACGACGACGCGAGGCGGTGGGGGGATATCCCGATCCGAGTATCGACGAGAACGCGTGTCCAGGCTGGGTGCGGCGCGCAGGAGACAGAGGAGGAACTGGGCGAGAGAGCCCACTAAGTAGCGAGTAAGCCGCGCCCCCCGCCCCCCGGTCCGCCTCCAGCTCCACGCGATAGGGTTTTTTTTTTTTTTTTTTTTCAAGTGGGCGTAGGCCTCGCGCGCGAGGCAGCACGGGGGGAAGGCTCCGACGGGCGGCCACTAGAATGCTGCCCTGCTGATGTCCCATTGCTTGGGACGCGGGCAGCGGCATTCAAGGCACTACAGAAAACTGGCCCAGCACACCTCAACAATCACGTCTGTTTTTAAAAACCTTCCCGACACCTCCACTCGTCTGGACTCCGACTTCCACAAATCCCATGACACAGAAAACCAGAACCAGCAGTCGAGCCTTCCCCTGCATCGCTCCTAAAGTGCGGCACGCCCTGCCGCTACACAAGTCCCTCCTCACTTTCGGAGTTCTACAAGAATCTTAAGACCTGCCTTTACGCTCACGCCTGCTCAGCTGCAGGACACCCTCCCGGGTGATAGCGCGCTCTACAAATCCGCATAACATAACACAGGTTTGGAAGATAAAGTAATCACCGAACTATAACCATGTAATGCAGCTCTTAGCAAGAACAGGAACAGTAAATGTTTTGCATCCACCGATACGGAGACGATAAGGCTTACACTGAAGGAATAGAAATGCTAAATGACATCATACAGTGAGTGCTTCCTGAAAATGGCTCGTCCTTCACCCCCACAAATCAGGCTTTGTCTAGGCACAGGGCATAGTTTAAAGAGACAAAGGATTGATAACGGTGACATCAGCGGGCGTGTCACACATTACACTGTGCAGATGTGCGCAGCGGATTCAGAGGGATGGCCACTGGGGAAATAAAAGATGATGTAAATCTTAATGCACCGCTGTAAGAGTCTCTTTCAGATTACAGCTGAAAGCCATTAATCCCAGGGGTTGGCATGGGAACTAGATTAGGCCAGTCCGGTTTTTAGGAAATCTGTCCACTTTCAGCCACTATTACACTACAAAATAACACTGCGTTAACTGCATAGTAAAGACACAGGGAGACCCACCTGCGCCCACTGCACGATCCGGCGAAGTACCATTGCTGACAAACCAGAACTTTCACCACCACTGCTGACACACAAGCCAGAACATCCACCACTATTACTGTTACCAACCAGAACAATCACCGCCATTACTGACACAAAAACCAGAACAATCACCGCCATTACCGACACCAACCAGAACATTCACCGCCATTACTGATACACAAACCAGAGCATTCACCGCCATTACTGACACACAAACCAGAACATTCACCGCCATTACTGACACACAAACCAGAACATTCACCGCCATTACTGACACACAAACCAGAACATTCACCGCCATTACTGACGCACACAAACCAGAACATTCACCGCCAATACTGATGCACAAAAACCAGAACAATCACTGCCATTACCGACACCAACCAGAACATTCACCGCCATTACCGACACCAACCAGAACATTCACCGCCATTACCGACACCAACCAGAACATTCACCGCCATTACCGACACCAACCAGAACATTCACCGCCATTACTGATACACAAACCAGAACATTCACCGCCATTACTGATACACAAACCAGAACATTCACCGCCATTACTGACACACAAACCAGAACATTCACCGCCATTACTGACACACAAACCAGAACATTCACCGCCATTACTGACGCACACAAACCAGAAATTCACCGCCATTACTGACGCACACAAACCAGAACATTCACCGCCATTACTTACACACAAACCAGAACATTCACCGCCATTACTGACACACACAAACCAGAACATTCACCGCCATTACTGACACACAAACCAGAACAATGACCGCCATTACTGACACACAAACCAGAACATTCACCGCCATTACTGACGCACACAAACCAGAACATTCACCGCCATTACTGACGCACAAAAACCAGAACAATCACTGCCATTACCGACACCAACCAGAACATTCACCGCCATTACCGACACCAACCAGAACATTCACCGCCATTACCGACACCAACCAGAACGTTCACCGCCATTACCGACACCAACCAGAACATTCACCGCCATTACTGATACACAAACCAGAACATTCACCGCCATTACTGATACACAAACCAGAACATTCACCGCCATTACTGACACACAAACCAGAACATTCACCGCCATTACTGACACACACAAACCAGAACATTCACCGCCATTACTGACGCACACAAACCAGAACATTCACCGCCATTACTGACGCACACAAACCAGAACATTCACCGCCATTACTTACACACATAAACCAGAACATTCACCGCCATTACTGACAACACAAACCAGAACATTCACCGCCATTACTGACACACAAACCAGAACAATGACCGCCATTACTGACACACAAACCAGAACATTCACCGCCATTACTGACACACAAACCAGAACAATGACTGCCATTACTGACACACAAACCAGAACATTCACCACCATTACTGACACACAAACCAGAACATTCACCACCATTACTGACACACAAACCAGAACATTCACCGCCATTACTGACACACAAACCAGAACAATGACCGCCATTACTGACACACAAACCAGAACATTCACCACCATTACTGACACACAAACCAGAACATTCACCGCCATTACTGACACACAAACCAGAACATTCACTGCCTTTACTGACACACAAACTAGAACATTCACCCCCATTACTGACACACAAACCAGAACATTCACCGCCATTACTGACACACAAAAAAGAACATTCACCGCCATTACTGACACACAAACCAGAACATTCACCGCCATTACTGACACACAAACCAGAACATTCACCGCCATTACTGACACACAAACCAGAACATTCACCGCCATTACTGACACACAAACCAGAATATTCACCGTCATTACTGACACACAAACTAGAACATTCACCGCCATTAAGGACACACAAACTAGAACATTCACCGCCATTACGGACACACAAACCAGAACATTTCCCAACATGTACTGAGGTGCAGACCTGTCCATTCAGCGAAATATACTGAGACATAGGCCAGTACATTCACCAAACCGTATTGAGACAGACCAGAACATTCATCGGCATGTACTGAGACGCAGACCAGTATTTTTGGAAAAATGTGCAGACACGCAGCACTGTAGACTCGCCACAAAAAAGTGACACACAGATTAATACATTCACCAACCAGTACATTTATCACCAGAAGGGACGTTCAAACCATTACATTTGCCAACATGTACTGAGACAGACTATTGCATTCACCACCAAGAAGTAAAGTGCAGACAAGTACCTTTACCAACATACACGCATGTGCAAACCTATCTGCTCACCACAAAGTGACTTGCTGACCAGTACATTCACCAACATGTTCCAACGTGCAGACCAGTGCATTAACCACCAAAAAGTGACTTGCAGACCAGTATATTAGCCAACATCTACCAACAGGGAGACCAGTACATTCACCACCAAGAAATGACTCCGACCAGGACACATGTCCTGACGCACTGAGTAGTGCATTCGTCACTAAGAAAAGAAACGCAGACGAGTACATTCACCAGCAATAACGGACGTGCAGTCCCATACATTTACCACCAATAACCGACACGCAGAGAGAAGTGGGTGAGTGAACAAAGTAACAGGAGAGTCGAACGGAGCCAATGTTCTTTCTTGGCTCTTAAGAGCCCATGCACCAACCAAGCCATGAAAATGTTTAGCGTATAAATCGAGCAACAAACGTGTAAATATATGATAAAGCTTCTTCAATTTTTTTTTTTTTAGGTATTTCATTAAAATCCAGAAGCATTTCACTGTAGTACATCGGATTGCATCACTGTATCGGCTGGCATTTATTATAAGTGATAGTTTTTAAATCACTCAGGAGCATTCATGGCCCCCCTCCGCTCCAGGTGTTCTCTTATGCAATAACTAAGAAAATGGAAGCACAGAGAAATAAAATAATTGTCTAGGATCACATTATTTGGTCAAGCAAGCAAGTCAGGATCAATCCCAGGTTTTCCTCTTTTCATGTTAAGCAATTTCATTTCTAGATTGTTATCCTTTTTAGCTCCCAGTTGCATGCAAGACAATGACTTGTCTTTAACACCTAGCGTACAAGGCTAAAGCGTGGGTGGCAAGCAGAAGCCGCATGATGGGCTCGGCTCGTTTTGGGCTCGAGGGCTCAACACGACCTCGAGCTGACCTACAGCTAGTCCTCTGGCTCGAGGCTTCAGTGGCTCACCCAGCTCAATGCACAGATCAACACATTCACCACCAAGAGCCAACTTACAGTCCAATATCTTCACCACCACCAAACGAGGCGCAGACCAGTACATTCACCACCAGTGTGCAAACCTGACCATTCACTAGCATGTACTGCTGCACAATCGTGTGCATTCACCCATGTACTGCTGCATAGCAGTGTACACTGAACACCATGTACTGATTAACAATCATGTACATCCAAGTCCTCTCTGCAACTAATGCCCGGAGGTCTGCCCGTCTAAACCCTCTAAAGGAAGGAATACACTGCTTATGGTCAAAGCAGTTTAGAGTTGTAATTCTAACCCACAGAGAGGGCTCGCAGCAGAAAAGATCCTGTTCGGACCTTGAACAATTGCTTCACTGGTGAACAGCCAAAGAGCTACAACAGTAAACAAGGAAACAACCCTGCTCCCTTCCGGCATGTAAATCAGACACAGAAGGAGCTTTGGTTACTTTTGCAAAGTACAAGTCGGCCACTTCTCACCAACTTGTTCATGAAGGCCAGTGGACCGTCCCTCGCAGACCGCTTCCAGCATGCACCATCTACAGCCAACCCGATCAAAAATGCACATTCGTGCAAGAGACAACACAACTATGCCATCAATCACTCGCCATACAAGGTGAATGAAAAGGTGTCTATGGTGGGCACAAACCTCCACCACGTTTCCTTTTCACAAAACGGCGAGCAGGGCAACCGTTCACGAGTATTGGCAATGATGGCAAAGACCTGAAAGCGCTTCTTCAGTCAAAGTAAGTTTAGATACTCAATAACTCATCATACAAGCACGCTGTCACTAATTCAAGCACCAGACTCATTCTTGCATTCAAACACTCACCCATACATAATAAAAAATATATTCCAATTCAACAAGCATATGCAAGATAAATTAAAGCAATAAAAGGAGAAAAAGGAAAACGTACCACAACCTAAACACAATGGGCATATGCTTGCAATAAAAAAAACACAACTAAACATAGCAGTGCAGAGATCAGCGTACATTGGCTTTACATATAATGTACAGTTTTTTTAAGTTTCAACATGGCCACCACTTTAAGCAAAGTGTTGGCTATCTTAGATAAGTAAAAATAATATGCTATGCACGGTACAAGGTGACCACTCAGTGAACAGCGCACTGGGTGGCCATCTTGGAATAGTACAATTTAGTGTAGCATTATTAAATAGATCAAAGATGGCAGACAAAGCTTTAAAAGTCACAGCCACATTACAACAGCAAATCAATTATATTATATGGAAAATACTATTCTAAGATGGCTGCTGTGTTTAGAAGCAGTGGCCGCATGGGATACAGCGCGCTGGAGATTTATGAAATGGCTAGAAAGCAACCTGGTAACATTGTTTAGGAAAATACGTGAAAAAAACAACAGTGAAAGGAAAGCAGAAAATGGATAATGAAAGAAGTAGTCCACAGTATGTGCACGTGATCAGGTGAAATGTCATCTCTCAAAGGGCAACAGAGTCGGTGTCATAAGTGTGCTCACCCATCGCACTAGCTGTATTCTTTTATGGGTAGAATCTGAATGACACTCAAAACAGACCAGGGTCTGACCCACAGTCCCTCTGTGCATAAACAAATATATAGATTTTAGATTTTTTCTGGGTTGGAAAAGTCTAGCAGACAAGTAAACGCGCAGGTCACCATCCTACAACTTTCTAGCAAGGTTTAGCACAGTGCAAAGCTTCAAACCCCAGAGTTTGTCAAAGCAGGTAATCTACATCAAAACCACTGTCTAACAAAGTCATCTGTGAGATCACTTTGTAACAAAATACTAGTCTGAATGCTTTACCATAGTGTAACAACAATACATCCTTAAAAACTATTTGCTTTAACATGGGCTGTTAAGATTAAGTCAGCCAGGAATACTGCCTTTGTCTTAATGTTTATAACAAACAGATCAACCTTTGGCATGCCCCATAACTTTCTCCAAAGATCAATCAAGCCTATTACCTTTACAGTTAGCTTTTCACTATAGCCAACCCAAGCCTACTGTCTTGACATAAGCTGTCCCACAAAGCAGTCATCAGGCATACAGTTACAAAACTGAACATGGACACAGAATCACATTTGACAAAAAAAAAAAACCTCCTTCCAAGAGGGACCAACAAGGCATCTTAACAGCCCAAATCTTCAAGCCCCATCAGAGGATCGAATTGGGCGGGATCAATGGGGGAACAACGTTCCTATGCCAATTTCATTTTCCAAATACAGTTCCCATACTTTTTAGTTAAAAAACACCCATCCATGGAAGTTAATGTAGACGTTTAGTTGCATTCGCTGAAAAGGAAAGTCACGGTTCTAATGTACTGTGAGGCAAAGGGGCCTGCACAGAGCTAAATAAGAAACAAGCCTTCTTGCCAGGGTGCCTGCTACCTGAAAGAAATGTACATGTGTGCAATGGGTTAATCAGCAAATGCAAAAGTGGCTTAGGAGTCAGTATGGACTTTAACACCCTCAAAGCCACTTCTTATGAAGAGGAGGTTTTACCATTGTGTATCAAAGCTCTTCTACACCCAATATACCATTCTCAGTTCCTCCCTCACTTAAGGCATCTTCTCAGAATGTCTCATGACCGGCCAGATCCTCTTACTCCTAAAGAAACCTACAATAGACTTAGATGACCTTACCATCAACTGGATGACCACTCGCCTACCATTCATCGGCAGGATAGCTGAAAAAAAACAGTCTACATTTAACTACAAGAGTACATCAATGTGAGACATCTCCACGAAGACCACCAGTTTGGCTTTAAAACAGGCTGAAGCATGGAGACCGCATCCTTACTTATAGACGAGGCCCTCTTGACCACAGATAAAGACCCCGCCTCCTGATATTGCAGGACCTCTCAGGTGCCCTCAACATAGTTCCGCATCCTACCCGCTTATGCACCTGGAAGTCACCAATGTGATTCACCATCAAAGTCCTGCATTGGTTCTTCTACTGCCTTTCCAACAGACACCACTTTGACCACATCGGCACCTCCAAGTCACAAAAGATTCCTATCACCTGCGGAGTCCCACAGGGCTCCATACTGTCTCCTGGTACCTTCAACCTATGAATGGAGCCACTTTGTGCTCCACTCACAGATATCAGTATCAAGGTTCACCAATATGCTAATAACACACAACTCAACTTGAAAGTCTCTTCTGTTTCAGACAGCCAACACCTCAAACATTGCCTGCTTACCACCTAGACTTGGATGTCCAGCATCTACCTGAATGTCAAGCCAACCAAGACGGAATTCCAGTTATTTGCCAAGAATAATAAACAAGAGACAGTAACCAGGCTCAATGACATGAAGCTTGACAGCTTCAAACCCCAACTTTCACAGAAAACCAATTCACATAGATTCACCCTGGATACCAACCTCAAGAAATGCAAGCGGTCTCTTCTAAAGAAAGTCAAACCATTTCTTCCAGAAAGTGACTTGAGAACTGCTATTCAAGCATATGTACTTTTGCATCTGGATGATGGTAATGCCCTACTCAATGGCCTTCCACACCAGACACTATCACCCCTTGGGATCATTCTACATGCTGCAGCACATGATATACAGGACCTGAAGAAATATGATCATCTCTGGCCAGTCCTGGTGGAACTCCATTGGCTTCCCCTGCTGGCCCATGCTATGCTTAAAGCCAGGGGAATTCAGTACAAAGCTATCACGACCAGCACCCTTGTTCATCTTGAAGACAATCTCACCATCTCTGGTGGATCTCTCTACACCCACAGCCGGGAAACCATCTGACTGCAGACAAAGAAGTGTAAAAAAGAAAAACAAGACAGCAGTAGTTTTCCATCTATGCGTCCAGGAATTGGAACAGCATCCTCCTTCCTATCCATCAGGACTGCCTCAACGCTGCTCCAATTCAGGAACGAGTCGAAGACTTACATCTCTAAGGAATAGTTCACAATGCATTAGCCATCCACAGCCCAGCATCCTCGCCTCTTAGTCATTGAATGTATGCTAATCTTTGACTATGTACAACACTCTTATGCCTTTTGAGTAGGTTTGCACTATAGAAATACCATGTACATAATTGATGGAGTCACTGGAAGCTTTATGCTGAGAAGATTTATTATTTTTGAGCTGTAATGTTAGGGTGTTAACAACAGAGTTCCGGAGTGCGTCCTTTAAAAGGACGCATAAAAAAGGTTTGCACTACAAACAGTCTTATTGCGCATTTCTAAAATATTTATTTTGAAGGCACTTGTTTTACCTTAAACTCAATCTTTTTGCACAAATCTATCTCATACTGTATGCAACACAATTTTAAAGTAATGACTTACGCATTCACAGTGTATTCCCTGACAGGTTAGGGCCTCCTAGCACTATAAATATACATGTCACTATTCCCCACTAAGCCAACCAGGATACAAATCTGTGCATCTGTGATTACCCAGTCATCTGCCATGAACACATTGAACAACTGTGGTTTCATAACATAAAAAAAATAAAGAAGAAAAAAAAGCGCATTTCGCATCGATCAGTTCAACTTACATTTATTTTTCACTTAAAGTGTGTGCTTTATTTTATATGCAGTTACCAGACTGTGAACTTCTTTGGCACTTCAACGTGTGGAGTTTGTTAGAGCAGGAAACAAACACTGCAAATCTTGCCTACTACAGTACAGTGCAATCATGCACCTTTAAAGTCCTATTTGCTTCAACAAATGCTTTTCCAGTGCCTTAAATGGGCCGGTACGAAGTATCGGCACTTATTTATTTGAGAGGGAGGGTTCTGGCACTTCATGAGAAAAATAATACTTTTAATTGGAGAGCACCAGCACTTCTCAGAAACAAGCAGGTACTCTGGTTCAGAGTACCTGCACCTCTATTGTTCCATTTCAAGCACTGTGCTTTTCACAATAAATAAGTCGGCCCTACTGCATTTGATTTAACTTTAAGCGAAAAAAGGCAAACCCAAGGCATCCGACATAACTTTCCACAATAAACCAATCAGCCGTAAAGGCTTCATCATTGGTTTTTGCCATATCCAACGCCAGTCTCCTGTATCGCGGATAATCCGGAAACCAACATACATACAGTAATGAAACTAAAAATGTGTACAAATTTACAGTTGGCAAAAAAATACAACCCCTCTTAAAACTGCCTAACGGGGATTATCACATATATCAGCCGTACACTCTTGATCATCGGCTTGTCACGATACCAACTCAGTCCTGCTGTATCGACCATCAGCTTTCCCTCAAGGTAAGAACTGTAATACACGGTTAATGTAATACACTTTTAACTTTAGTACTATTGTAATAGAGGTAATAAACGTTTCGGTGGAGCCAAGGCCCCTCTTTTAGTACCGATTCTTAACACTTTCTGTTAATGGGATACGGTAATGCCCAGCTGTGCCGCCAAGCCCCAGACCTAAAAAGCACCTGGGCCAAGGCCAGACATACAAGGATGCTCAGTGGGACCACAAATTCGAGGTATTGGAAGAGGGGTGTCTGTAAAAGAAAGCAGGGTCGTGGCTGTCATTACTACAGCAGGTGCAGTGCTGCCAGGGCCAAGGTCTGTGAAGGGTCCACAGACCCCAATTATGACAATCTTACCAACCAACTGAAAGACCAGAGGGGGCATTTTATTTGCTTTCTGAAAGGTCCATCATTACAATTACTTGGCACTTTACTAACCTGGGTCATCAAAGCTAGTAGCAGAGCCCAATGTATCCAGGATATTGCAGTCGATGGAGCAGCTGGATACCACCGCTTGTGTTTTTGACGGCTGCTGCTTATTTTTATTTTTTTATCTCCGACCAGGACTGAAGCAGAAAGACAGTCAGGATAGCTTGAGATAAAGAGACAAAAATCTAAGGTGGAGGAAAGCAAAACTATGAGCGGGGCCACTAGAATTAAGTGACAATGAGGGCCAAGTTATGTGGCAGGCGTGACTAAATTATGGGGCAAGAAAAGGCGAAGTATGTGGCATCATTTGTGGCAGCATTACTTCATTATGTTGAACTTTTTTGCAAGTTACCACTATCTGGGAACGTTCACTCCTCATTAGTATCGGTTTAACACCTTACTAGAGACATCAGTAACCGAAAGATGGCCAGGTTACCTTTCGCATGCTCTGTCGCAGCAACCCGTGAGACAGTGCATAGTAATTTGCAATCCGTATGAGCTAGAGGCACTTTGTGTAATTTACCCTGCAGATGATGGATTATTGGGAAAGTGCGAATATTCATAATTATGCGGAAAACACCCTGGCAAAAAAATCGCACAGTAGAAGGTGTAATCAAGTCTAGGCAGCGATGATATTTGGAAATCCCGACATTCTGCAGCGGTTGTTACTGCCTCCTGGGGAAAACGTTTGAGCCCCTGTACTTTTTTTAACCAATTAATCACTGACTAGAAGGTGTGCAGAACTGCGTAAGGAACTAGTCTGGGGTCCTGAAAGCAGACGCAGTGCTGGACGGTGAAAACAGACTGCACTGCCTGGCGCAGACAGACCTGGGCAGGCTAGACGGGGGCCAGGCAGCCTGCATCTCCTCTGCCACTGATGCGTCTGTAGAGCTAAATTAATGGCTCGGGGGGGAAAGGGGGTTGGGGAAGCCAGAGGTGGAATTAGTTAGATGAGATGCATCCCCAGAGACAAACCAAGGCCTGAAAATATTTGCGCTTTGATGCTAAACAAAAAATCCCCCACATGCTGCGAACGCCACATGTGCAGGAGTCTAATACCGCCATTATTGTATTCCAATTAAAAATATGTGGTCTCTGCCCATTAATCTCAGCTGGGGGCGGGGCGAGGAAAGGACAAAGGGCTGAGGTAAGGCTGGTGCTAGAATGAATACAGAAGGCTGTTGAAGCCTGGCCGCTCCCTCTGCAACTGGCTCCATGGCTGGCACCGAGGTTTGTGATGACGGCCTGGCCACTGCTACCCAGGCCAGTGCAGGGCCGTTCTGGTGCAGTTAAATTTAGTTCAGCAGATGTAGTGGCACCAGGCGAGAGGGGTGGATGTGTGTGTGTGTGAGAGAGAGATAGAGATAAGAGTGAGACCAACCGCATTTCCAATGATGGCTTTCTTTCTATACCTCAATAGATTGAAGTGGTATTTTCTTTACTCGCGTCGCTGTCATCCAACCTTTATCCCACAGCTGTGGGGGAGTGCACTGGTCGCATCTCTGCATATTTAAATGAATAGTTTTTTTCATGCAAAGTAATGTTTAAAAGATTAAAACCGTATAATGTTACAATGTCGATCTTAGTAACCCAAATAAATTCTTGATGTACACATGTGCAAATAAATTATTCCTGGATAAACTAACACTACTCTCAGGGAGATTTTTTTACCAAACCATTCGTACATTTTTTTGTAATCTATAATTTTCATTTTAACCAAATCAGGTCAGCCAAGACATTCCTATATTAAAGCAAATATTACAAAAGAGCCATTCGAGAGGGGAGGGGGGGGGGGAACGTTTTGATTGTGGCCTATTTAAAAAGAACCCAGAGCATTACGGCCGTGAATTTTTATGTGGAATAATATATTTAGTCAGCTGGGGGCGCACTCTGCCTTGGGTCGTCCGTGATCTCACTGAGGTATGCTTTTCTGCCGCTGCATTAGTTAGCAGACAACTTTAAGCTACCACCCTTGTAAGCCACTGCCAGTAGTCGGAAACAAGAGTGTCATTGTTTATGTCGTCAAAAGGGGAAAAGGTTAAAGTCGCTCCAAAATGGCGTCCACAGACGGCAGCCAGTGCATTTGAGGCAGACAAAAGGGTCCGGTCAGTGCTGCGGAGCGTGCATCTCAATGTCACGCTCAGGTATTGTTCCAAGAGATACTATTGTTCTACAACTGGATGCGGGTCACATATATTACCGATTCCAATGCTGGGGTCGGCCATTTTAGCAATGTATTATTTTGATAGACACGTGCTTTGCTCTGATAAAAGCAGATGGCGTAGGGCTTCTATCGTGAAGCTGGGTCACTAAGGCATCTGCAGTCTGTGTTGCCGGCCTTCCACTAGACTCTTGCTATAATAATTCAGCAACCTCTCCCGCCCGACCATCTGCTTCAGCAGTACCGGCCTTTGTTATCAGACACAAGGAACCCTGCGCTAATTTAAAGGTTTGCAGCCCCACCCCGGTGGTATTCTTCTCGGTGGAACTCACATGGTTACCTGTGAAAATAAAAATGCATAACTACCGTTTTATGTCTCATGCACAATATTCAAATGTTCCTTTGACACACAGAACGCAACCGCTATAGATCATACGAACTGGTAATGATCCCACAAACTATTTTAAAAATACAGAGTGAAAGTAAAATCATAGGATAATTTTTGAGCCTCCATTTCCAGCAAAATAAAAAACCGCAACTGTAGACACAAGACAGTCTACTGACAAATTCATCTGCACAAGGAACTCTCAAGTCAAAGGTTTGGTTGGGATGGAGACATGTTCTCAAGCGTGCCCACAGCACCCTTCTCGGCCCCTCCCCTTCCTCCACTAGCCTGCCACCTGCAGCGCCTTGCTCTGGAAGCCGCACTCGGATTCCGAAATCTATTGGATTGCACAGACCCACTGCCCTGGGCTGTCACTGGGTTGCTGATGCGCTTTGTCCCTTTGTTCGCCATCAGACACTACAGCTGCCCTGTACCTCGGGGGGCAGACTGTCGGGTGCTGCAAATGGCGTTTGCAAGCAGCGAATTCCTGGGTGCAAGCCTCACAGCTGGGGGAGTCATAGCATGCATGCAAAAACAGGATTCGACATAAAACTCGACTTGTGGCATGCTAGGATGAGGCTATGGAAACAATTAAAGATTCTTGTAATATTTCTATTTTCAAAGCACAGTTTGCAGGTGTAAGAGCGATGTTGGACCCTCCTCAGATGCATCACTGCAGCACCGTGATACTTAAACTCATAGCTGTCACGTGATGCATTAATCATGGTTTATTACTGTGTCCTATACAGGAAAACCAGCATGAATGTTCAAAAAGTACAGAATAGGGCATAGGACTAAAAATTTAGCAAACGCAAAGTAGAAAGCACATTTATTCTCATTATTATATAACTGTCCTCGGTTTTTGAGGATAAATTTGTCCAACTTACAAAAACTTTACTCGATGGCAGAACACAATCACACTTCTCAAACACCGCGTCAGCATTAAGTCAACCCAATCCCCAGCAAGCACAAAATCCATCTCTATCAACAGAACACCAAATTAATCCCACTTCAATGACTTCCACCACTGTCCCAACAGCAAGACCACCGAGCAAACAGAGCACACAGGGAGTTTCTACACCACACACAGTAATGGAACAATCTGTGACACCTTGCACAATTTTAAACCATGAGAGCAGGGCAGACTTGACCACTACCACAATCCCAAACAAAGAAAGTTTACATCTACCGCCAGCTGCACGACCATATGTTTTGGTCCTAACAAACGTCCCGCCCCTACAAAAAGATTCTAAAGAAACATGGGTTTCACTAAGGAACAAGGTTGCCAACTGGCTCACTAACAACACCTATTTCCACCCCAGGCACATAAATCAGATCCTGATGGTGAGAAGAGTGGGCTGGATTGGGGACCTTAATAAACAAAACCCTGGAGACTGCATAGTCATAAATTTCAGGTCTCCAGGTCTAGTTCGCTCCCTTCTTAGGATCAATAGGGGAATAATACATGAAACCACTAACATTAATCTGGTGCCACTCGATTTTTTCTATCGAATCGAGCAAACGAAACCCCCCAGAGGGAACGGGTGTATCCTCACTCAAAACAGGTACGAACAACTCTCCATGTTAGAGGAGGTGGAATGACAACTAATACCATCGGATATCCCTACTCCTTTAATTTCCATTTTGTCCCCCCCCCCACACCAAACGAGCATCCTAGTTTACATCCTGACTCAAATAAGACCTCGATCACATCTTGCCTTAATTACCCACTACCAACAGTTCAACTAGGGATCCTTTTAAACCCCGATCATACCAGTGTCCCCGAAAACATCTCGTTCCAAACAGCTAGATCCTGCAGGGTGGACGTCACCACTCCCACAGAGTACACTCTCGTGGGCAAACAAATTACATCCAGGACCCCTAACAGAAGTAACGGAGAAAGCTCCGTATTAACTATAACATTTTGGAACATTTCGGGCCTTCTCTCAAAGATCCAGAACGAAGAATGGATCAAATTTATGAAAGCAACCGAAATAATTGCTCTTCAGGAGACATGGGTAACCACTCCTATCCACATAAATGGTTTCAAGACTTTCTTTAGTCCAGCACTCCCCTCAACATCTGGTAGAGCAAAAGGAGGACTAACCATCTACGTCTCAAATTTAACACCCACTCTGGAAGCTTACCCCCTTAAAAACGAATCACAGTATCAGATCCTACGAGTTACCATAAACAGAATGCCACCAATTTTAATAGTTAACATCTATAATAACCTCACTGACTCTAGCTTTAGGGAGGTTATTAAAGAAATTCGTGAATTCTTACAAAAACAACTCACCGAAAGGAAAGGAAATGACCCTATAATAATCTGGGGGGGGATTTTAACTTGACACAATGTAAAAGTACCTTAAACGGAAACTGTGGCTACACGGACCATCAACAAAATCATATCCCCCACTTCGTGCACTCCCACAAGGGGTCAATCCTGAACGAGACTATGATTCTTTTGCAATTAGCTTTTGCAAACGAACATACTATACCTCCAACTCCCTTTGCTCCAACTTTCAATGGCAGAGGCCTATCTTCCTGCATTGACTACATTTTAGTGGGAAACATTCGCCCAAAGCAGATCCTTGACGTTACTACACACGATTGTGTTTTTAGTGACCATTTCCCACTATCTGTTGCCATTCAAATTACCACATTGCGAGCAAATGCTCAAACAATACTTCATGATGATTTCATTTCCATGTCCCGTTTAAACGGTTATGCACTTAAATGGTCAAACATCGACCCCGCAGACATTTTGAAAACTGTCATCACCACAGCTCGCCAAGCTTTTGAAGTCTGCCTAACAGAAACTTCTTCTCCCGCTGAGATAGTGACCAACTACGAAGAAATAATCTCAGCGGTAAGAAACGCCCTGATAGTGCACCCCAGGGGACAAAAACTGACAAAGGACAAACCTAAGTTCAGATGGTTTAACCCAGCATGTTCCAAAGCTTATAAACATCTTAAAGGATCTTTAAAAAAAATCCCCAGAAACACGCTCGAGGTCAAAATGGCCAGGCAAACTTACAATAAAACAATAGCATCCAGAAAAAAGGAATTAAAAGAGGAATACTGGACTGCTTTGCATAATAGCTGCCTAAGCAAAGACTCGGTTACTTTCTGGGAGATTGTAAATTCTCCCTTCCTGACGGGCCCAAAAGGCAGTGGAACGCTTGAGTCGACCATCTCTGAACAAGAATGGGTCACCCACTTCTCAAAAATATTTTCAGCCCCAACAGATCAATCCCCACAGACGTCAATTTTACCACCGGCCAAAACTAACCTTGTAGCGATGAATTTCAATCTTGCCGAGGTAGAGCAAGCACTGAATGGTAGTAGATCAGGAAAGGCCCCAGGACCAGACTCGGTTCCTATGGACCTCTACAAATCAAACATCGACTTATGGGCCCCCCTGCTACTAAACGTTCTAGTGGCTCTGGGACAGGTAGGACTGCCAACATCCTGGTCAGACTCGATTCTAGTCCCTATTTTCAAAAAAGGAAACAGGAACTGCCCTACGTGCTACAGACCTATATCCCTACTGGACTCCTTTGGTAAAGCAGTAGGTAGAATTCTTCTAGTACGACTACAAACTTGGGCAGAGACAAATAATATTTTATCCGACATCCAGTTTGGTTTCAGAGCAGGAAAAGGCACCACAGAACAGGTTCTTAACCTCACTCTCCTGAGAGGGAAGTATGTCCATGCAAAGGGTGGCAGCCTTTACATGGCATACGTTGACCTATCAGCAGCCTTCGACTGCGTAGACCATAACAAGCTCTGGGCCATAATGACTAATTTGGGAACTGATATAAACCTAGTCAATTACATCAGAGAAATCTACTCGAATACCACAACTAGAGTTAGAATTGGCACAGGGGGCCAGCTTACTTCATCTTTCGGCATTGAACGGGGAGTCAGGCAGGGCTGTGTCCTGGCGCCTTTTCTTTTTAACATTTACACCAATGGTTTAGAAGCAGCATTGCTAAAAGGTAGCCAGGACCACCCACATATTCAACTGCGCCCAATCCCCGCCCTTCTTTATGCGGACGACGCAGTTATAATAGCCCGCACCCCTCTGGAACTTCAAAGGACCTTGGACAGATACACAAATTTTATGCACTCATTGGGTTTAAACATCAACGCCAAGAAAACCTTTACAATGACTTCAGGTAAACAACTGCGTAAAAGGAAAAACATCTACTCAAACGACTCCAAAATTGAACACACTACTACCTATCCCTACCTGGGAGTCATAATAGATAACAAATCCACCTGGAATAGTGCCGTAGAGAATAGAAATCTACAATTCTTAAAAACAACAACGGCACTGAAAATGTTTGCTTGGAGACTGGGAAAAAGAGCATCCAAAGAAATGCTTGATATTTACAACTCAAAATGTCTTAGTGTGGCGATCTACGGGGCAGGGATTTGGGGCAGCGCACGAGTCTCTTCAATTCAAAAAACAGAGAACTCCTTCCTGAAATTTTTGCTTGCAGCCCCGCGATCCACTTCAACTTTTAACATTCACAGTGAACTGGGCCTCCCATTTATCACAGACGTAATACGAATGCAGCCAATTCTCTTATGGCATCGCATCTGGTCCACACCGGAACTAAAATTTACACAGTCACTTATTTTAGATTGTATGAAATTGGAATACGGATCACGCATTACTTGGCTCACCTATGTCAAAAACTTTCTTACTGACTTAGGACTCGAACACTTTTTTACCAATCCCCTAAATACTAAACAAATCTCTAGAAAGAAAATACGTGACATATGCTCAACCCACCTAACAGACCTACGTCTGGCACTTGAATCAAACAAAACTACTGTGCAACCGTTTCTTCACATCCAGACAACAGATCAAATAGAGCCTTATCTGAACTCCGTCTTAACCAACTACGAGAAGTTCTTATTGACCAGATTGCGCTTGAACATATTCCACCGCTTAATTACATTCCCTGTGACAAATGATTGGTCAGCCCAATTGGCTCTATGCCCTTGTGACGACTCCTCTGTTCAGTCGACCCTGCACACAATTATGTTTTGTAGATTTTATACCGAGGCAAGAAAGCTATACCTGATTCCTGTTTTGAAGCACCTGGGCTTAACCCAATGTAGACCAGCCTTCATGACTCTTCAAATGTTAGAAACAGAAATGTTGGCAACTAACACGGCGAAGTTCCTAAAATTTTGCGTGCGACACAGAGCAAATCTCTAAATGAAATTTCATCCAGACGGCTCCTCGAGTCACTTAATTATACCCTACGATGAACTGGGATTAGCCCCCCTTGCACCCTAAACCTGCAACAGGGGGGTTCTGTTTTCCGAGCACCGTCTGTACATTTTTACATTTTTAATGTTTTAAAAATTTGTAAGGAATTGTGATCAATTATTTTATATATGTATATTTGTATGTGCTTTTATGGTATGCAATTTCCTTACCGAATAAAGATTTTCATTCATATTAAATAACTGAGTCACAAGTATGCTTGGGAGATCTGGCAAAAATTAATACACTGACGTCCACCAATTCATTTTTGCAATTTTCCCTTCATGTTGCAGCCCTCTCACAACCTTAATCAAGTCCACACGGACCGTACATACCTCCAACTGCTATGGATCTCAAGGATACCCAATGTTCAGATCTAGATTCAGGCCTTCCCCCTCGTACCTTTACTCTGGGCACATCTCGCTTCCTTCCCTAGACAGATGGTGGAAGTTGCAGATCTCCTCTGGCCTCAAATCTTCCAGAATTAGCAGTAATCACCCATCATCTCCCTTGATGCAGGCAAAGTTTACTACCAGGATTTAATCAAATCACATCCCTCCAATCTCATCCAAAGCACCAATCTAACTCCGCTTGAACATGTAACAACAGAGCGAACAAGCAATGGCAAAGCCAGTAGCTCGCGCCTAAGCAAGAGCTACTGGCAATGTGTTTTTACCATCTTCTACACCAGTGTGGCTACTGTTCAGCATGGCTAAAAGTTTGTGGCATGCAGTGTCCCAGAGTGGAGTACGGGGGTGTAGTGTCCCAGAGTGGGGGGGGGGGGGGGTAGAGTGTCAGACTGGATTTGATGGAGTAGAATGTTGTAGAGTGGAGTAGGGGGGAGTAAAGCTCGGTGGTACAGTGACAGTGTTGTGGAGTGGCATAGAGTGGAGTAGAGTGGGTGGGTTGGAATAAGCTGGAGTGGTTTGGATTGGAGTAGTGGGTTGCAATGGATTGAGGTAGATTGGGGTGGATAGGAATGGGGTAGAGTGGGTTGGATTGAATGGGTTGAGTTGAGTGGAATGGGGTTTATTGGTGTGGGGCAGATTGTGGTGGATTGATAGGAGTGGGGGGGATTGGAGAAGGAGTGGGGTGGATTGGATTGGGGAGGATTGGATTGGGGAGGATTGGATTGGGGAGGGGCGGATAGGATTGGAGTGTGGTAGATTGGATTGGAGTAGGGTGAACTGGGATGCAGAGGGTGGTTTGGGGAGAGGTGGATTGGGTCAAATAGTTTTTGGGCAGATTGTTTTGGAGTGGGGCAGATTGTTTTGGATTGGAGTGGGGCAAGATTGGAGTGGATTACAGTGGGGTAGATTGTTTTGGACTGGAGTAGGGCAGATTGTTTTGGATTGGAGTAGGGCAGATTGTTTTGATTGAGTGGGGCAAAATTTTTGGATGGGGTAGGGCAAATTAGAGTGGGGAAGGTTGGGAGGACTGGAGTGTGATGGATTGGATTGGGGCGAATGGTTTGGATTGTAGTGTGGTGGGGTGGATTGGATTGAGTAGGGCAGATTGGTGTGGATTGGAGTGGGTTAGATTGGGGTGTACTGTATGATATGTTAAAGTATCATTTTAGAAATTATACATAAGAAAGAAACAATGTCACTTTGCAATAAAATAATCCTCATCTTTTGTGAACAGTGCCTACGAGCGAAAACACGAGTGCAAAGTAGGGAAAGAAGAATTAGCAAAATAAAATCGCAAAGATATTTTCTACAGTCAACTTTTTTTGTTTGCCCTGCTGGGCACGTTTTTTGCCAGTCACATGCCTTCTGATTGCAGGGCACTAAAAGTTAATAAAAAGAACAAAAATAGTACCTCAATCACGTCGGGAGCAGTGGACGGGCACTGATTAAGTTGAATCAATAAGTGCTTGGGCCCTTCTCCACAGAGAGGAAAAGCAAGGATGTTAGGGCTTCGTTGACGAATTATGAGGCTGAAAAGAAGAGTGCCACACAAGCCAACAAATGGTAAGCTAGAGGCGGGCTCCAGCTCTTATTGTTAACAGTCTCACAAGTGAGACGTATGCGCTAGCACATGCGCTTTCAGGCTCGACCCCAAAAATGACCTACGGTTCAATTAACCTCAAGTCTGATGGGGCTCTTCAGAGAACACGGACAGTGGGCAGTTAAAGTTCCACATGCAAATGGATTCATTAAATCATTATAAGATTTATTCAAATTTCTAGTTGTGCACACATTACCCAAAGAATAACTGACGAAAAGTTAGCAAAGGGCTCAATATACAATTCATGATAAAATAAATACATCTACCAGCAACCGACTGAGAATTGAAATAGTTTTCTACAAGGGAGTTTCAATTGTCCTTGAAAACAGTTTAATTATGTGCTATAAAGCAATGACGGGAGGGCGAATTTAACAGCTGCATACCTAGGTATTAAGCAGGCTGAGAGTCCTTGACCCATATATCCTCAGAAATAGGATTAGGTTTTTACATTATTTGAGGAGAGTAGTTTCAAAGTGGTTCTATGTCAATTTTCCCCTTCTACCGCTACCAGGAGAGCTGAAGGTAAAGCCTGGTCATATCTTCTGAGATGGTAAAACACGCTGGGCAGATTTTCTTCCTTTGCACTATATAAATAACTTTACAGACATATAAACATTCATACATCCAGCAAAACAGTGTATTTCTAAAAGACACTTTTAGGCCACTGTCGCTCGTGACCCAGGTTCCATTTAGGACATCTTCCATGGGCACCTTCAGTTTGTGAGCTCACTAGGGTTGAGCCGGACGAGAATAGCGCTCCCATTCGAAGGCTCACAAAGCGGATTACCACGCGCGCAGGCGGATGAAGAGTGACTGCAGTATTACAATCTCTTCATCCAGCTGCCCAAGGAGAGATTAAAGTCCTACATCCCTCTGCAGCACCCAAAACCGCAATGCCACCTTGTGCTGCTCTGTCATCCAGGAGGGATCCATTAAGCCACACCTGCCCTGAGGGCCTTCCAGTACCGTGGGACTTGCTCGTCTCTTCAGCTCACTGTTTATATTTTGGTTGGCGGTAGCTCATGCCAAACAACGAACGAACAATATCCCATCAATCCCCGGTACAGACTTTCTAGTCCTTGTAGATATGCCGCTGATCTGCTGCATGGATTTCTGCTTTCACCCCTTACTCTCTACAGGCCTGACCCATGCCACATTTATCGATCAGGATTACTTGGTCACCGTGAAGGGTTAAACTGTTCCCTTCAGAGGGACATGTGGGAACCAGAGGCCAGATGTCCAACTGAAGAGCCAGACTTATGAAACATCACTGAAAATGAACATAAATCAGGACCATAAAAATATATTGACCAAAAGGAAGAAAAAGAATGAACACAACACCACCAGTTAAACCAGTTTAGTCAAAAGAGACAAGCATCTTAACAAGCTGAAAAAAAGCTCTGGCAAAGGCAATAGAGCTAGGGCCTTAGAAAAACTCAGAGTAGTTTAAGTAGGTCCATAAGGAACCAAAACACACGCTTAAGTGTAAGGTCAAATGACCATTCATAGTGCATATTTAGAGATTTTCAGTGGGGTTCTGTGTAGTGCTGAAATAAACAATATCTGATAGAAGCCGACGGTTGTCTTGCAGATACACGTTTTACATTGACAATGCCAATAGGTCTCACACCTTTTGATGTTCTCAATGCTTTTTGCTGATGACGGCACAGTGTCTCATGCTCTGCAGTAACTTTAAGAATAATGAAATAAAGCAGAGCTATGGTGTGCCAGCTGGTCTTTAACACACAATTGCAAAAACTTGCATGTTTTAGAGGATTGGGCATGCCTGCTTCTTCAGAATTTAATTTACAGGTCAGTAGGAACAGAAAGCTTTATAGAGTAATCATAGCCTGAACTAAAACGAACCACACACATGAACCGATCCACTACAGAATACCATGGGATGCTGCAAGGGCCTGAGAACCAAACTTAAACCCAAAATAGTCTGGAGTTGACACAACCCAATAGGCGTTAAAAGAAAGGAGGACCACTCAAGACGAGGGATGCCAGAGGTCATCACTTAAGTGTACATTGAGACAAATCCTGGACGATGAACAGATTTACATTGCCTCTTGCAGCAAACTGTTTTTTTACAAGGAGAGAATGAAATAAACCAGAGGCTTGGCTGAAAAGTAGAAGGAATGTTAGAAGCACAGACGAATGCACTAGTAACAATCAGGGTAGTTTGAAAACCCTTGTGAAAACAAGCACTGCTGTGCAAGGCAGCAACGAGTAACAGGGAACTACTTCAAATGCACTGTTGAAGCACAGCAGCAAGAAGAGAGCAAATAGGGGAGAGCGCAAAAACACATGCACTTAAATGCAGTGCTAAAAACATAAGAAAAAGGAGTTCTCTGACTGTGTTTAGTGGAATGAGACACCATTCAATCAAATACAAGGAAAGCCATTGAACAAGACGCAAACACCAGAGATTGACAAGAATGATAACCAACGATATGCAATGGACCCACCCAAATCTCACTGTAATTACTGGTATTGTGCACAATAGCTCTTCTGATAACCGTGTCTGTAGGTAAGGCCGATACAGGCATTTTGCTTATTTCTTCACATGTGAAGTCTACAGTGCTGTATGGGACGGCTAGTATCTCTTAAAATGATCTATGCAAAGTCCAAGTACCCAGTTATTCCTTTCTGCCTATTTGCAAATCTTAACCTGTACTTCTATGCAAGTCCAGCCTGAATTTTCTTAAGTGCACTGTGGAAAGGGAGGCCATGTCTATGAGCCACTCTAAAGAAGCATAAGGGTGGGCTCACACGGGCAGGTGCCAGAAAGCCCGCAGCACATATTGCGGCCCCCCACTGTGAGGATTTACATTTTCAATTGCATACCATTCGGTCACCTTCACGAACTTTTCTACTCACGAACGGACCTTTTTAAAGACATTTCAATGCACATTATAGTATGTTCCTCTTTTTTAAAAAGCACCTGATATAAAGGTCTTCATGTAGAAAGCGAAGTAATAATTGTTTACAAGTCTGCACAAAGGCCAAGGGAGTTGAGAAACTTTATATACAGCCCAGGAGAGCACAGTCAGTCACCCACTCCAGGGACAGTGACGCAGCAAGCGCAATGAGTCATTCACAGGACGCAACACCTTTTGCGAGGTACTATGAAAACGCGGTCAGCATTGCAACATCTGGGCCGTTGGGACTGAACTGATGTAAAGACTATTCATTCATTCATCTTACACGAGGTTTTCACTTTAAATGTAGAAACCTTCATTTAAAAGCACCAGCTCTTAACGTCTACCGAGCTGATCGTACTTCGAATGCACAATACTTGCTAAAGTCCTGATATAGGTTTAGATTTAGTGCTTACGAAGCTGCTAAACAGAATACAGCATGCAGCGGCATAGAAAGACTCGTCAGTGCTCTACCAAGATGCATCATCTAGGCTCTAGCGGGTGTAGGGCAGCCATTTTATAAAGCGCTCTTAGGCCAACAAGGGAGCACAGGAGTGCAAAACGATAACAGAGGGTACACATAAAGCAGGTACTCTACAGACCACTCACTCATTTCACATGCTCCCAAAAGGACTTCTTCCAGATATAAATAGCGTATATCTTGTTCGAAGATGACCAGGAGTGTCAGAGCCATCCAGCTGTGTCCCATGCATAGGACAAAAAAGCTCTGCATATCTTTTGTTGGCTTCAGATAGGGCCACCCGCTCAATTTAAGGCACTTTGCATTGTGCTCAAGTCTTTGGGGTGGTTGACCCAAGTTCCTTTACCAGAACCTGCCCAATATTTGCCCTCCAAACCTGTAGATGTTTGGCTGGACTGTACTTTTGTCATTCCTAAAATTCCGCTCTGATTTCAGATTAGTCACTCCATTGCTTACTCAGTCTTCAACACGCCATCACATTTCAGTGTTTGCCGATGGCTCTCAAAGGACGAATCAACCATGCAACAAAATGGCATACAATGCATTTTCATAGGGACAATTTTCATATTCAGTGATTACGCTGGCTTGGTACAGCTCAATGAGTACTTGGATTCTAGATACTCAATGTTTATTTCACAGCTTGGCGTTAGCACTGTGAATGAGCTATTGAGGATGGATGAGACTGCATGACAGCGGTGGGAAACTGGATGGCCCAAAATTGTCTCAAACTCAACTCCGGTTAAGACTGAGGTTGTGCTGTTTGGGAATGATCCCAACTTCTGGATCCTGGCTTGGTGGCCAGATACGCTGGGTCCTCTTCCTACTCCCATCAGGAAAGTAAAAAAATCTGGGAGTCTGGATAAACTCAGTTTTAGGGATCAAGTGAATGCGGTGGCCTCAACCACATCATTCATTCTCAGGTCTTGCAAGAAAATGATGCCGTTCTTGCTAAAAGACAGTCAGCAAACAGTTATTACTGCTTTAGCCATGTCAAGGCTAGATTACTGTAATAGCCTTTACATTAATACCCAGGAAACGTTTATATACAGACTTCAACTTCTGCAGAATGCAGCTGCCAGATTGGTCACCGGCATACCAAAGTATGCCTCAGTCTCCGCTGAGATCAGAAGGCTTCACTGGCTACCTGTTAGGAAGCATGTACAGTTTAAATCTCTGTGCATTGTTTACAAAGCCCTTCAAGGCACTGGTCCCGACCACCTAAAACAGCAATATCAGTGGTATGTAACAAAAAGATCACTTCGCTCTAAAGAAGCAAAATTGGTGACGGTGTCCTCAGTTAAAAAAGCCACTTGGGGTGGCAGAGGCTTTGTGGACTGTGCGGCCAAGGCATGGAACAGTCTGCCTTCAGAAAGGCCTTGAAAACTTGGCTTTTCACTGTATAACTCCGGCCTAACCCTTTGTCTTTAGGTTTCAGTAGGACTTTTACACAGCACCAGGACACCTTTGGGTAGCAGTTGCGCTCTATAAATTTCATTAACATGAGCTATTTAGCTGGATAATTTCAATCCTCAACGGAAGCAGGGCTTGAGTAGGAGTCAGTCTTTCCCACTTCACTCTTGCAGAATTCCAAAGAGCCTGTACTGAAGCCCACAAAGAAGCATGCCAAGATTAGGAAATCTGAGTGAGGAAAAGGGAGACGATGGTGGGTCACTGAACTTTTGCATGTGCTCTCTCCCACATAATGCTCCTCCCATAAATGCACTCCCATGTGCATGCACCCCACAATCAAGACACAAAGCTCCTGTGGTTGGAGCAGCCACCAACTTGAGTCAACTAGCCCTCTTGCACATCGTTTCATTCTACTCTACTCTGATGATGATGATGGCGTCTGTAGTGTAATGAACAGAATGTTCATAGGGCTTGTCTATGACACACTGCTCTTTAGTAGTTAGAGAGCAGGCTCACGGCTTCCTGAATTGCACAGCACTGTAGCCATAGATGAATGCTCTAGTAAAACTAAAAAAGCCAGGCAAAAGCTAGATCCTAGCTCGTCAGTTTGGGCATTCAGTTTGAAGTTCCCCAATTTACTAGTGATCCTAGGTCTTCTATCTATCCTTCCAAAGAACTTTTTCTTTAGCCGTCCTAGTGGACCCAGGAAGTGAGCCAGGGTTTCTACTTCTAGAGAGCGTTGGCAGTAGGAAATGTGATCTTCTAATTCCCGACTTTTGAACATGTGGAAAGGCCCTGCATATTTTTACAGGTCTCAACAAACAGAGTTTAGCTTCCTTCCAAGCACTCCAAGTTTATAGATGTGGGGAAACATAAAACGCCTACCCACTCCACGTTGGACTAGAACTAACTTGGCCATCTGTTAAGGGATGAATGTAGAACACCCCTGTATCCTACCTACAGCTGTTCCCCCACCTGATCATGGTCCACCGAAAAGGACAACACTCTGAAGACACCTTCAAACACCTAAATAAACAAAAACTAGATTGCTTGCAGCCACTGAATAACCACCCCTGACGCTGCGCAAGACCAAATTGTTTGGCAACAGTTCAATTTGGCTGTTTTGACACCATGAAATCTAAACCTCTACGTTAAATGGTGCCAACAGGATGGAAAAAGGGCAAAAGATGACTTTTTGAATGCTTAATTTCCAGACCTCAGTAGCTCATTGTCCTGCCCCTTCTAAGCTACTAAAATACCCAGGTTCTAATATCTTTATCAGTAAGCCACAACAACTGATAGTACCAGACAAAAACAGCCTATGCAGAGTCTTTAGGCCCAAGTCTTAACTCCATTACACATTCCAAAAGAAGAAACTAAAACCAGGCCCCAGCTTATGTCCACAAGGATGTTTTGCTACTAGTTTGTTTCTGATAACCTCTTCCACTTGTAGGATCTTGTGAAGACAGTTTCTAATATAAGAACCGAGAACAAGGTAAGGTCCTCCCAGAAACCACAATGAGACTATTAAGATTCCAATGTTTGCGTTCAAGGCCCTACTTGGGTTTGGGGAGTCATCAGACCATCGGGACAAACTCAGTTGACAACCTCCTTTTGAAACCCCGCTGGAGCCACGGAATAGAAGTCTGAGAATGATGGGTGTTTTCAAGCATAGCTGGTGGTATATGCAGTCAAGAAGAGTAAAAGCAAAATTTTCTTCTAAATCATTCAAAATATACATTTTCTGCCAACTCCGATATTTAACCCTTTAAACCACCAAGGAGGGCTTAATCACACAAGTCAATTATGCATGGAAAAAAATATATATTTATGAAACATCAATTCTCCAAAAACCAAATAGGTGGTCGACAGAGTGTCAACTGTGGCCATAATGAGACAGCTGAAGAATAAAGTCATCTTAAATTCAAACCTCTTGCATATGCTGATCTTTCTTGACATTATCTCACTAAAATGTGATGCTACAAAAATGCATGCAAATAAAATTAGTAAAAATACACCATTATTTTTACTCTGGGCTATTGAGAAAAACCGCTTTCACCGGAGGACAAATCTAATGTGACTGGGTCTAGTTGTTGTCGAACAATGGACTATATCAAAACTGGCTCCTCACTTTTTTGAGACAGAGAAGAAAAACAAATCTGTTACAAGGAAGAAAAGACGAGAGGGCAAAATGCATAGCAAGTAAAACAGAAATAGAAACCACTGTGTTATTACATGGACTGGTGAACAAATAAAAAAAATAGCATAGAAAACCATAAGACCAGCTTATTTCTCGCAGAAAGACTACTGCTAATGCGAAAGAATATAAGAGATAAAGGAGTTGTTATTGAGCAGACTGAACACAAAAAAGAATCCACAGGAGAGGAAAGAGCACCTACAGAATCAATGGAAATTATGGAGCTCCCCAACGAAATATTTATCCGCAGATCCATGCCCCTTTCCCCAAATCCTATACAGCTTTTCCTCCCCCGAGCGTTAATTTTCATTCTTCTCTTCCCTCTTGTAAAAGTAGCTCATGCTAATGCAAGCTAAATAGCATGATGTTAATCTTTGTATTCAAAGAACACGACTGAGTGCAAATGAAATACTTCAACTGTGACACACTGTATTGTTACAGGGAAAAATAGACAAATATATATATGTGTATCATATTCCACAGACTGGGTTCCTGTTCAATCCTCGGTCGTTTTATTGACCACCAACAAAAACATACGAGACGAGTTTAGGAACACTCTCTGCACTGTTAATAGTCGTATCTGCTATCAAACCTTATATTATCCAAGTCCAAAACTGATAAACCAAGGTGAAGCTACTCCAGGTTTGGTTTGTTAAGGAAACTGGGTATTTTTGGCACTAGTATTTAGAGCAGCAGATTAAATATTTGAAGCAAGCAGAAAAAAATCCTTCTTGGAATAGTTCAGGATTTTGATTATTTTGTATGCATTAAGGTTGATCAGTTCTTCATTTGCTGCAAGCTGGCATAGGCGTTTATGAACTTGTCTAATCTGATCATATTTTGAGATGCTGAGGCCTAATCAAGCAAAGCATAGGGTACTTACAAGAGTGTCTTTAGAAGGCCCAAAGCTGTGTTGATGGTGGAATCAATCACTGCTTGCTTTTTTTTGTTTGTTCTTACTCTATGTTCCAGGTATCATCATATTTTGTTGTTCACCAAATGGAACAACAACAATGCAGAGCTTTAAGTGAGCTGCATTAGGGGCATTAGGTTCAGACTAGCAAACTCATTTTTTTAAAAATCAATTTAATCTCATCCAGTTGGCATTATTCCATTGGCTTACTAATGGAATATTGCGGTTTCACTTTCCTAGGCGACGTATAAAACCTAGGCAAAGCAATACGATCTTAAAAAGTTGCCTATATGTGCATCTATATGAAAATTTTTCAAGTAGTTCAGAGCTACCAGGCTAGCAGAAAAAACCTACAATTTCTCTGTAAGCCATGAAGCTCACATATCTTTAATTACAGATATACTGTCTTAGCGTTTCCATGAAAAGCATCAGTCCTGACGTCATACAGTCCTCCCTGCACACGGCCATTGTCAGAGGATTGGACCTGCCATGGAAGGACATCTTAAAGAGATTATGGGATCACGAGAAAGCTGATCGACTTAAACCTCAATATCGCCCTTAGCAACAGGTGACTACTAAGTGAAGTGTACAACTAAATCAGGAAGGGAAATATACTGGAGAAATAAATATCAGAAATCGCTTCAGAAGTTAAGAAAAAAACACAAGCTTTATCAGCGTTTTCATCCGAATGTTGAATTTAAAAAGGTAAATCTAAAACCAATATCGTCATGAGAAATGTATTTTTGGCATGACCTTTACAAGAAGATAAATATGTTCATAAATACATACAATCAGCAAACAAAAGTGCATCAAGTAAACCAAGAAAATAAAACTGGCCTAAGGAAAAACACACAGATTTTAAGAAGTGTTAACCTGCTCCAAAACCTCAACATCAACACCAGCAATTAATGACAGTCAGAGTTGCAAAGGAAAGGTGACAGCTACATGGCCCTTTTAGCATCCAACAATGTGCTACAAGAAACAATTCTTTTGGCATGCCCTCCATCGTATAGGACAGGATACCACGCAGAAAGGGATGGGAGTAGCTCCCAGTATAGTGAGTGTTGAAGAACAAGGAAATGGATTAAGAAACACTACAAGTCCAAAAATACGCCCCTGCAATCGAAGTGACACCTAGAGAGTAACAATTTCATCAAAGACAAAGTTGCCTCTGTTAAAAAAACGACCACAAAGCTAGCAAAAGGCAGCAGTGAACGAGACGCTTGTGGCTAAACTACAGGTAGCTCAAAATATGGCAACCAGGCTTGTTCTCAATCTTATATCTGGCACCCCGTCGGCCCCTTCGCTAACGGCTCTGCATTGCCGGACAGCAAGAAAAAAGGAGCATTTTTTAAATCTGCTGTCTCACACAAGGCCTTAAGTAGGAAACGTCCCACTTATCTCCAACAGAAAATCAAACCGTATGTACCCACCAGAAGCTTAAGATCCAAGGATAAAGCCCTGCGATGCGGGGAGAGGGCCTTTTCCTACTTGCCCCTTTCTTATTGAAATAAGCTCCCAGTACATATTGGTCCCAACATGAACTGTTGCCAATTTAGGAAACTGCTGAAAGCCATCTTATTTTAAAGTGACCTGTCCTTGGGGATGCTTGCTTGCAACTGTAGACAGCGCCGAGATGCCCAACGGGTGACTAGAGCACTATATTAAATATAATTAACATGACACTAAACAATTCTTGTTCTGGATCAGTGGGTATCTGCTCAGTCAGAAAAAAGTATGTTATATGATGCCAGAAGAGTTCTGCAGGAAAAAGGAGCACTTCTGCCATTCACACCTCAAATAATACTAGTCATACAAAGGCTTCTTACCTCTGATACCAGTGACAAAATATGAGCACAGGTCTCGCATCCCTATTACCTACTGGTTTTTTTAAACTTACGGGGGGGGGAAAAAAAAAAAAAAAAAATCAGTCGAAGAGGTCCTGGCGGACATGCAAATCTGAAATATCGGCGATGGTCTATAAGCAGCATGGAAGTCAGGGAGAAACAGTGAGCTTTAACAAACTGAGAGCTGAATAAAGAGCCCCACTGCCACGGACTCTTGTCCTTTGCACAACAAAACTCTCGCATGCCCCGTTGAGTGCTCAGATAGAACCATCAGATCCAGATCTGTGCTTTCCCAGAAACTCCCATGATCTGCTGCAGGCACGTAAAGGGAAGTTACACCCAACACACTTTTTGGGCACTCAGTGGCTAACA
This sequence comes from Triturus cristatus, assembly GCF_964204655.1. Classification (NCBI taxonomy): domain Eukaryota; kingdom Metazoa; phylum Chordata; class Amphibia; order Caudata; family Salamandridae; genus Triturus; species Triturus cristatus. Next base: position 1,095,362,406 of record NC_140592.1, on the reverse strand, counting down.
GTACACAATCCTAGAATCATCTGGTCATTTAATGGACATTTGCTATAGGCAGTCGCCATCTTTCTCCCTCCTAGCTATCCCCGACATTTCATGTGGAAGAGGGACGCAGGTTACTTTGTTACTTCAAATGGCTACAGTGGCATGAGCTTCTGTGCCACAGACCGCAACAAAGTACACAAATGTATCAGAGTACAGAAAGCAGGGAGAAAGATGTAAATTCAGCTATTTTAAGTTGGAATCAAGTGACTTAAGCATCCTTGAAAACAATAAAACCGACTGGATAATTTCGAGAGTTATCTGAACCCCTCACTGACCATAAAAATGTTTTCAATGGCATTTGTCTTTTTGCATAGCGCCTCATAACATCTAGTTTGATGTCTCAAGGAGACTGCTAAATATCAATGCTGCAGGGCACCTTCATACCCACGGGTATATTAATTTTTAGGTCTCGCTTGAGACACCGCATGCACGGTTGCTGCAAGACATTTTGTTAACTTAAAGGGTGCTTAGATCCCACCCATTGTTTACCAGTACCAGTGGGTGGGACTCTTGCCAGTGGTTGACATCATCATCACTCTTAATTGCTGGCGCCTGTTTGATCAGCAGATGCCGGCTTTTCCGTCATGTGTTTCTCCCTCTCCTGGAGCATGGCCCAAGTACTGCTTTCTTTCTTTGCTAGTGTCCTTCCACTGCTCTTGCTTCTGGGATGAGCTACTTTTTTTCCTTCTACTTGCAGCGCTCACTAAGAACGAAGGTGTTTTGAGATAGTCTTCCTCCTGGTTCAACTCCCTCTCTTGCTTTGTCCTGCTTCTTACCATGCTTGTTCCCTTCTACTTTGCTATCCTCTCTTCTTTGCTAGCTCCTATACAGGTTTTCAGCCTGTTTCCCTATGGCCACGCTCCGTGCTCTTTTTCACCCACTCCCCTCACGTGTTTGCTTTTCAGAATTTCAAATCGTTAATTTTGTCAGTAAGCCGCTGTCCTCAAGATGTCCATTTTAGAGCAGTCTAACAAATTTGTTTATATATACCCGACAGTAACAAGGAATGTTACGTAATATAATAGCATGTCACCCATTTTGGCTCATCTAGTAATCAATTAACCCATGGTGAAGAAATAAAGACAGCTGTGCGGGCTAATGGGCCTTCTACAAAAATTAGCATAGAACCCGAAGGTGCCAGATTGAGCAACCATTATGTGTTACTACCAAGTAATCGAGTAAGGTTTTGCATGTAATAGCAAGCGCTTCATAATTAGATCTTATTATAAAATAATGAGCTCATTAAAGCATTGGAAACTCTACCTTTAATTGCCTCTGCCGACTTCCTTTCTCTTTGCCAGGGTACTATACCCATTGTAACTGCTTGCGAACAAAAGTTCATTTTGGTGCACGCAATAAGAGAAGCGGGGTTAATTGCGTACGATGCACAGGACATGTGGGTGACTAGCCCCACTGAATTTTGAAAGCACCGGCTGGCCAGGACATATGTGCATCAGTGTGGAGTACACCTCACGGTTATTCAGCTGCTGCAGGTTGCCAAGTTATTTGCAGTGGTTTCACTGTCTTGGAATTCTAAATGCTTCTACTGGTAAAATTCTGAGAGTAAACAATTCTCGGGAGAAAAATAATGAAAGTTGGTATTTTGGTGATGTGACAGTCGGATTCTAAAATCCGAATTGAGAAGACAAGTATTCTGTGGTAATAACAAGCCTAGCATAAGTACATCAAACAGGAAACACAGGACGGCAGTTTTAATTAATATTTCTGAGACTAGAAATCTGGAAGCCGTATTTTAAACAATAAAAATCTATAGACCTCTTTGACTTAAAAGGTTTTGCAATGGTGGCAGGGGTCAAATGCATTCCAAGAAAATGTACTTCCCACTCCCAAATTAGGACGTTAAAGGCAACCATAACGGAGGGGCAATGTGCCCCTCATGGGCCTGATGTCTGGTGTCACTGCACCTGCTGCTCGCCTCTTAGCTACGTCCCACTTTGGTTCAGGAAGGTTTGAGTTAAAGGTTTTTTAGGGTGGAGCCCTGGCCAAGAGGACTGATGGCCACGTAGCATTTTGCCCCAAAATAGGGAATATCTGAAGAAAAAAACATGAGGTGTCAGAGTTTGCAGAGGGTGCTTTGGCTTTGACAATGCTTGCGCAGCCACTGCGTCATCGATTAAAAAGCCAGGATTTATGGTTCAACAGAACAAGAATTGCTCTCACCTCATCACAGTCCTCAGGATGGGGGTCTTCGTTTTCTTGTTCAAGCACGGTCACTTCAGCCAGGTCTTCCAAGGAGTCGTGCAGCTCGGGGACAGTTCTGCGCCCATAGCGCTTACCATCTTTGATGTACTTGGGTTGGGCTTCGGGAGAGCTGTCTGCAGAAGAAAACACACATTAATGCTGGAGGCAACAGGATACACAACCACACTCCAGAGAAGCATAAAGATACATTTCACAACAAAACACAGTTACAAAGCGTACTCATAAAGAAGCTGTAGGCATGGTTAAGATCACCAAGGATAGTAGCAAAACCCCGGGAGTTTGCGCGTGCTCGGTACATTCAAGAAGATTAGCACTGGTATTTGCTATTCAAACTGGCGATAAATGTGTGGTGAGCACAAACCCCTTAATTATGAAGGACAACACACGAACGCCTCAAGCAGACACTGAAAGAACCGTTCAAATACATTCCATATGGCCAGAGTCTTCCACGAGCTAAGGGCGAGTGACTCGGACCCGTGCCATGCAGCAGATTTACAGGACTCTGTGGCATAAAACGTCACTATACAGTTTTCTTTCAGACCCTTGTGATAAGAGCCCATACCTTACCCTAAAGATGCTTTAAGGTGCCTTACAGCTATGCCGCCATCATTTTAGCACTATATTTTGAGCTCTTTAGTCACCATTCAACTTTATCACCAGACCACCTAGTCTAAAGGCCTTCTAATCATTGATAGGCCCAGGACTAGTGACACATGTAGACAGTACACACAACTTATACAAAGATCCCCATTTGATTCCCTTCACTCCATCACCACTGAAGGCGTCAGTGGAAGCACCACCGTGCTCCAAGGTGTAGCTGCAAGAGCAGCAATCTTTTGTGGTTAAGGATATCTTCTGAATCAAGTTGTGATCAATAATGTAGCAACCGGCTTCCCATTCAATGTCTATCTTCATTATGAGAATTCTCGGGTGCTCGCATTCCACCCCAAATCACACACTTCCATGGCATGAGTCTTGGACTTTGAGAACCCTATAAAGTCCCATTAATGACCTCAATGATTTTGGCATGATTTCCAGCACAGACGGCCCACAACTGCCTACGCAATAATTTTAAAGAGTTGATGCAACAATACTAAGGGTACAAAGATTGCATATTTCTTAGTATAATGAGGGGAATGTAAATCCACCTTATATGCCACGAAGGATATGCACAAAATAGGATTTGGCAATAAGTGTCAAGGCACGCTTTTAGAGGAAGCATTAAGACATGCTCCAGTAAAGAGCAAATACACCAGGGGCGGGGATTCTGCACGTCAAAGAGAACAGTCACCCCGACTCCCTCCTTCCCCCCCCCTGTACAAGTCCCGTCAGTCCTGACTAAGCCCAAGACTGAAGTGGACTAGTCTTGACAGTCAAAGTGCAAGCTGTAACACCTGCTACTCATGCGATGCTCAGTCTTCGGAGTGGTAATTCTTCTACGGATGAGGAAACTAGGGACATAGTCTTTCCCAGTCCATGGGTGAGGCAAAAGGGGAAGTGAGGAAAAAAACCTCAAATGAATACAGGCAATGCTCCAAAAGAAAATCAGAGGGGGGAGGGGGAAGCAATATCTGCGGGGTATTGCAGCGCTGAAAAGGACAACACTGTAGCATTTGTGAACCACGGTTCTAAATCCTGGGTAGATAAACAGAGCAATCATGGTGCAATGCTAGTTCAGACCAAAAGAAAATGAAGTTTCAGATGCAGCCGAGTATGCCGCCAATGCAGAAAGAGAACGAGAAGGAGGGGGGAAGTATATGCAGAAGGTGCTGGTTACTCTTCACAAGACCCAGGGAAGGGACCACCACTTGAATTAGCCAAGTAAGCAGTGCAAGGTGCACATATGCATCAGCTTGAACTTCAGAGATGCCAGTTCTCTTTCCACCTTCACTTGAAAGGTGCATGCTCGCTTATTTCGGCTTTAGTAGTTAATATCTCTGGGTCCTGGCCCTTTAAGGGTAGCCAAGCCATGAGGGGAGGTATGGGGGGGGACGCGGAGGGGCTGTTTTGAAATGCTGAATTAATCGAGTGACCGACATGCAGCTCTCACACTCAGTTTGAGTCAAGTGTATGTGCTGTAAACCAATTGTATTCTACAAAATGGAGGCACTTCTCCGTGCTGTGCCTGTTTTAGTGTTCACAACATGTCCTCATGAGATCGCGGGGTACTAACAAGAGTGCACAGTTCACCCTTTGGGATGCCAATCATTTGCCATACAACTCTATAGACGGTGTTCCTGATTCACAAATGAAGTAAAGATCCACATCTAAAATGTTTTTTCCACAATAAAAATGATACAAATTAAAAAAAGGTACAAGTTTAAAAAAAAAAATTTGTTTTACTTAAAATACTGAAATAAACTCATGAAAACGAGGTGACCTAATTTTTTTTTATTTTAATGAAGCTAGGTGATAGTATGCAATTGCCACCAAGAAATACATAAAAGGATGATGGAGGGTCCTCATACCAGATTTTAATAATGCATTTGCCAACCGTTTCATTTCGGTAGAGCGTCTGAGTAGAGGCCTCTGAGCAAGTATATGGAAATAAACCTCTTTAAAGCTGTGAAAACCTCCCTGCTTAATGAGTCTGGCTCCCTCTAGCAGTATGTAAACAAATCGGATGCTAAACATTTCAGAAACCCAATTAAGAACATTACCTAAGGGATCTATTCCAGCACAGAGTCAAAAATAGCTGCTAAGGCATGACACACACTTTGCTTCATATTCATCACTACACTGTTTACTTCTCCATACAATGTCCCTACTTTCTGGAAAGGTAAAACCCCGTTTTACCGCTTCTGATCCAGCTATCATCAATGCTACAATCTCGCATGACAGCATCCTGTCCCGTTCCCAATGCAAAAATATTTTTGCAGGAAGAAATATAACAACTAATTTAATGAGAACCACAGAACACTCAGACAGCAAAATAGGACTAAAAGTCGTGTTTCTTTTCCTGCCTTAAACGCTTTCATACACAACAGCTTTGCAAAAGGCACAATAAAAATATTTTGGAATGACCTCACATTTTACAGATGCATGATCTTCAACAAGTTTCAAATGAGTATGTTGGAAACATAAAATTGTCTAAGTGGCACTGTTAACAAGCCACACTACCTCTTCTCTACTGCCTTCCCTACAAAATGGAGATTTGAAATGTTTTTTTTGCATTTTTATATAGCGCAAACTTGACCCGAATCCAATCAGGTATCAGAGCGCTTTACATAGCACCAGTTACGTTACATGAGGACACACATTCATTTTTTGTTAGGCACAGGGAGATTAAGTGAATTGCCCAGAATCACAGGATGAGTTGAGCGTGGCATCTAAACATATACTACCAGATTGCATATTTTTGGTGCAAATTTAGCACAATTTAAGTGAAAGAATCGTGGACAGATACTGGACAAGCACTGAGACATTCTTATGAATTGCTGTTCAACTGATGCCCAGAGGAGAGAAAGTTTTATTTTTTTATATTCCACTATCCGGCTTGAAAAAGGATTCAGCACAGAGGCCGCGATTGTTACAGTAAGTTGGTTTGCTTGCTTATAGAATCAATTTGATCTCAGAGGAAACAAAATCAGGGAATTGCAGTATTTTTGCCAAGGATATAGAAAGTGTTATTTCTTATATATAAAATAATATCGGCTTGAGCTGTAGTGGATATCTCAGGGTCCAAGCCTTTAAAAGGAAGCCAAGCCACCGGGCGCAAGTGGGAGGGCTTTCTTAAAGGCGAAAATTTAAAACCGGGTTTTAGACAGGTTTTTGAAGGAAAGATCCAAAAACGTACTGGCACAGATGTCAAAGGGGCAGAAGGGAAAAATTAGTCGGAACGGCTCAGCCGATCAGGAGGTGCCTAGGAAAATGTAGACTGGAAAGCAGGAATCAAGTTTGCACGCAAACGGGCAGATCCAAGATGTATCAAAAATGTGTAAGCGGTCAGGGAGACCCATAAGTTGTTTTTCATTTTAATTTACCGAAGGCACAATGCACAATTGTGAGCTGAACAGAAGCTTTGACATTAGAAACTCATTCACTATGTACTGGGACTAGTAAAGGTTAATGCTAATGGTCAATCTAGACATACACGATTCACTAGTTATCTAGAAAGTTATAAGCAGGACCTACAATTCTAATATCACCAGACTGGAAATCAAGAAGAGGTAGAAGTACACCAGATCTTCTCAAGGCAGGTATTGAGGGATTGACTTAGTGCATGTTGCATCACACAGATATCACACTTACTCCCTCACTTTTCCTTTTCAGAAATACAGCTGGAAATGCATCTTGTTCACGGTCAACACCCCTAGAGAATGATCCCTTCCTTCCTTCAACAGAAGCTGGATTCCTACAATTCTCCTCTACAACATTGAGAGCCCTGCTGCTCACTGGCTAGAGTCACACTAGAAACATAAGACACTCAAAGCATTTCACTGCTGGAGCAAGATCAGCCAGTTCCAATTGACCCAACACAGCAGAGACTTGGACTACAAAGAAACAAAAGCCATGCGCGAGACAAAGGAAAAGCAAACGGGCACGCACCTGGGTTACTAAACTTCGCATTAACAAAAACCTCAGAAGGGGAGGCACACCAATATGGGGTGACCGGACGCAGTGTTCGTGCCTGGCTCTTTGAAAAGGTTCTTATTTAATGTTGTCTAGGAGATGTCAGTTCATGCTGGAAGGGCCTCACTCAGGAAACGTTCTTTACATTCCATGTGCAATGAATTGAGAAGTGTACCACAGGTAGGAATGAGGCTTTCCCTTTAGGTCACCATTTGTCCCAGGATTAACAGATAAGTTTCAGAGAACAAAGGGTGAGTGCACTAATAAGTACGCAAAATACTGATCACTGGAAAATATTACACAAAAAGAACAAACATTTATTCAGCTGTGGAATATGGAAGATTGCGACCCATGTTTTCAATTAAAATATACTTAAAAGAATAAAAGGAAATATCTCTGATTAGGTTAATTCAATGAAATACATTAAAAAAATGTAAGGTAACTAAGCACAGTTTGGTGGTGCAGAGCGATACTGGGTGCTCAGGGTTTCACACTGGGATGATTTTTTGTTAATACCAATGACGACGAAAAGCATCGCAAAAACATCACAATTAAAAATCAAATAAGCAAATGTGCCTCTTATCGGTCAGTGCAGGACGTCACCATTTGGCCCATCTTCAGCCCCAAGAGGGGAAGGTGCTATGATCTGCTATGAGGGCAGAGTGCCAATTTCACTTTTAAACCACAAACCAAGCTTCCAAGGTTGTGGAGAAAAGATACTTCACTTCTCTTAACAACGTGTACAGAAGTCTGCAGCAATGCTATTTTGCAAGTTAAACCTGTATGCCACATATTTCAGCCTGCATGCCACATACAGCAATCAATTTGCAGAAAAGCTACGTAATTCCCTTAGCCGAAGTAAAAATTAGCTGGTACCGCATGCCAATCTCCCATAGCAATTAGGGAATGTAAACATTCTCTTGAATCAGATGATTTGAGGAGCACAAGTATGTATTGTGAAGCCACACACCGACATCCCCTCGCAGTCATCCACAGGACAATGATGCTCTATGAGCATAGACATTAAGCTCACCTGAAACCATGAATGCCCACAGCCAGCAGAGTCCGCTCAATAATTCATATCCGGTTGTCCGGGCTTCCAGATGGATCTTGTTCCCTCGCAAGAGACACAAGGTGACGGGAGACCCATAGCGCAAAGGGAGAACATCCCCGACAGGGTTAAGCTAAAGTGGCAGCACAAGATTGCTTATTTTATGAATTCTCTGCTCCCTTTTTTTGATCAAACCATGATTGATGTTTCCATCACATTCTCGATTAAATTGCTTTTGTTGGGGTTCAGTGCGCAGCAGCCTCAACAGCACTTCCAGAAATGCACATAGATGCGCACTCCGTGCGACTTCCTTAAGGAGGCATTTGCAGGCTGATCCATTATACAAATGCTACATTACCTGAGCAGCATGAGGACTGCATTGAACGGAAACCATGCCTAAGCCATGCAGTGAAAAACACTACGCACAGTTTTCTGAAGGGATATAATTTTCTTCATTTGATGTGAATGAGTAAACGCCAGCAGGGGATCTCTAAAACGGTATTCAGTGAATATATGGAAAAATAATATTTACGGTGCACAACAATTTCAGTTTTGAATTTAGGGTCACAGATCTAGCGGTCTGGGTGGCTGCCGACAATCAGAATCACAGAGCCACAGCTGCCTTTGTTGCCGCCTGTATATGGTGCCTTGTTTGGAAGCTAGCTTGGTAGACGACTTGGTGGCCTACGGTCAACGTTTTCAGCAACAACAACTGTGCCCCATGACGACTGTTACACGATTTTATAGATTGAACGTTAGACACACCCAACTGTAGACAGAATGCATTTGCCAATCAGTCTGTAGAACCACAAAATAACGTTCTTGCAAATATTGTTCCCAACACTTTATGCAAATTAGGAAGTCTGCCACCAGTGACAGGTTAAATATCTAATAATATCACCAAATCTTCAAAAAAGGATAATTAGAAGGACAGAGAATGATTTTTGGGTGAGCCCCCTTAAGCCACTGCTGTCATGTGTTATTATTGCTTTGCCATTGGTTGTGTGTGTGTCCATAAAGACTTGGTATTTCTACGAGGTTTACCTTGTCACACTTGTCTATTAGGTTTAAGGGAAGGGATTTACTTGCACTTCTGTTAGAGCACAATAGGACACAACTGAAAGTTTTAATACATTTTAAGTGCTATTTTATATTATTTTTTGTTGCGGAAGTGTTTGCTGTTTGGATGCTTTACCCTGCCATAAAAACAGTGTTTTTGACTAATCTTCCTTGAGTATTAAATTGTTTTCCTTTGCTAGCATGATTATATCTTATTAGACAAAGTTTTTATTTATTCACAGTTAAAGACGTACACATACACAGGCTTTCAAAGGGTTCAAAGAAACCGCCAAAAGTATCTACCATGAAATGTTTTGCTGAACTTTGTTTGCACTGTAAGTTTGCCATTTAAAATGTAAACTTGTGCTTCAGACTCCTTTTCATAGCGGTCTTCTTTGAGGGTACAACTTAACTCTGCTAATGACGTCTGCTCAGGAAAGAGGCACTACTCTCAGCTTCCTTATTATTGTAGCCCAAGATGTTGCTTCATTATGGGCATTTTCTTGGCCAGTTTGTGGCAAACACACAAAATTACCAAACTGCTACCCAACACCCCCGCTCCCCCAACAAAGCTAGAGCTATTCGCTTTGCCCATACTGGTTTCAGTATGTGACCTGCCCACCAGAACACACAAGAAACTGTGGTCGTCTCAAAATGTAGCATGGAGAACTTGCACATTCACTCTGTCTCTCCCTCCCTCAGCCAGAGCTAGAAACAAATCTACAAGTAGTCCGAGCACTCCTGGCTTTGATACTTTTAGTAGGATACACAAAATAGCGTGTAAAGAAAAACTCTATATAAGTAAAGTAGCAAAATGTACAAGCTTTAGACGTCACACAGTCCCCTCCACGTGACAGCAATGCAAGGGTCTGGAGGATTTATAGAGGCCATGTATGTCTTTAGAGTAGCATTTATATAGCAAATCAAACCTCTGTCGAGGGGCTTAAGCAGATAAGTAGCTCGCTACACAGTATGGGTTCTGCACTTTCACCTCATCACTTTAAGATCTACATTAGCACCTTGGCGCACCCCTCATGGAAATGGGTGCCAAAGTGTGTATGTGTGCCGATGACACACCTACTGGTGCGCTTAGCCAACAAATCTGCTACCCATCAAGAATTCTGGTCGGTCATGAGATACATACGGCAATGGCTGGGTAGTAAACAACTGATCAATAACAAAATTGAAGTACTTTTGGTTAATGGTCATAGTCCGGCGCGCAACGCCCATTAGGCTGAAAGGGCTTCAGCCCCCCCCCCATCGTGTGTGGCAGCCCGGGCTGAGACAGCTTCCTGGGCGCGCGCACACAACCACACCCGCGTACTTCACAGGTCTTTAAAAGACCATTTACTTGCTAACCAGGCTTTGTTGTTTTTTTTCACCCCTTCTTAGAGCCCCTGAATCGCCACTCTGACCATCGCTTGAAGAATCATCCCCCTCTGACATTTTTAGTAGCATCCCCCGAAATGTGGCTATAGTTGCGCCTCTGGTAATAGTTACCGCGGGCTTGATTCCTATTGGCCTTATGGCCGTTATGGCAGAGGAGCGTTGCCTGCCGGTCTTGACTATCAGGCAGCAGGCAGAAACGGGAACAATAAAATAATAAAACCATTTTATTTTTCTTTCTGCTGCAGGCAGCAAAGTCTGGGCGAGCCATGAGGAGTTCAGGGGTAGTAGTGCACACTGTAAAGTGCGGATGAGGGTATGTCTGGCTGTTTAATGGCGTCCAAACCGTCATGCGCACTCTGATCTCTCCACCCGAGCTGCTTTATACAGCTGGGTGGAGCAGACGCACAGGCTCCTAGGCCCTGAGCGAGCAATAAACAAGCCCGCTCAGGCTAATCACTGCGCTGCTCTCTGGAGAGGCTTGATTGGCGTCTAGGAGCCTTCACAGTGTGCAGGGACCCTGAGGAGAAGAATCCAAGACAGAGGCCGGCAGCGCAGCAGGTAAGTGTTTAATTTATTATATTTCCCCCTACTGCTTATGAGATGGGCACAGCGCCTTTCTCACCTAAATCAGTAAAAAGCCTAGAAGTAAAATAGATGACAAACTCCCTCATGCAAGCAAGGTATCTTCGGTGAGCCCCACCCCACTTTTATTATTTAAGAGTCTTAAGAATAATTGTGCCAATCCTATTCTTTGAGGAAAACTGCTTGATCATTTCAGCACTAATTGGCTCTGCGGACATTATGCCAACTCATTATGGCTAGGCCTTCCCCAGTATTTCCGTCAGAGATTACCGGTCATCCAGAATCAGCAGCACGCTTACTCTTAGGGGTTCCTCCCGGTGTTCACACTTTACCCCCCACCCACACTCTCAAATGCACTGGCTGCCTATCAGACAGCAGATTTTCTTTGGATCCCTCTGCTTGGTTTAGGATGTTGTTTATAATGTAAGAGCTCCAGCTTTCACTGAGTTCGCTTAAGCACTACCAAAGGAGAACTCTCCGCACCTCAAGTGCTGATGCCCTGGTTGTTCCAAAGATAAAGAAACAAAGAATAGGGGAAAATATGTTCATTACCTGCATCACCAGGTAGCCTACGGTAAACAAGCACTCCATAAAAATATTTATCATAATATTGAATTCAAAGCATAATACAATTAAAACTTAACCATTACCATGCTTTATTTCGATCTTTGTAGACCATAAAAGCAAAAAATAAAATACATGCATCAATTAATTTAGGCAATAAAAACATCAATAAACATTACAGAACACAACCATGTACAGTAAATTGGACACATTTCATAGCAGTTAAAAAGATATTAAAGGCCTCAAATAAATACGGATCTTTAAAATTGAGGAAGTCAGAGGTTAAACAGGCTGGTTTTTTACTGTCTTGAATTTCAGCCAATCTAAACGGTCTGTAAGTGTTGACTAGTTCGAGCCATAATATTGTCGGGACACTTCCAAAGGGTGGGTCCATAGGTTCGGCCAGCCTAGTCTAAGGCACAAATCTTTTATGTGTGCGAACCAGGATAGTTTTCCCGCCGCTGGGAGCCCCAAGATCGCCTTGAGTTCTGACTGGTAGGCTATTCGCTCGGGAGTCGCCCATAGTCTACGCCAAAAAGTCAAGGGTCGCAGTCCGATCTCATCTATGGGTCTAATCCCAAGGTCCATACGTAGGGGGGATAAGAGGGGAGCTTTGCAGTAGGTCCAAGAGCTGTCTCATAAACTTGTTCTCGGTTTTAGCCAGTCCACCTACAGAGAGGTGTCCCCAAAGTTCTGCCCCATACACTATAGCACTCCTGATTTGGACTTTATATATCTCAATCAACAGACCCTGCTGTCTAGATGTTGAGTTCCTGTAAAATTTTGCTATTCCTCCGGCCATCTGTGCTAACCTTAAGCCGGACTTTTCTTACTGTGGGCCCCACCCAAAGGTTTCCGTCAGCGTAACACCCAGATAGTTGAAGACAGCTATCCTCTCTAGCTGGATACCATTTAGGGTAGGATTAGGGCGAGATGTTTTACTAGGGTTAAATACCATATACTTGGTTTTTAGTGTGTTAATCTCCAAGCCCCTATTTTTACAAAATAAAGAGAAGCTGTCAAGGGACCTTTAGATTCCCATGGGCGATTTAGATAGTAACAAGGTGTCATCCACAAACATCATTGCTGGCACCTTGCCACAGGCGAGCTTTGGGGCATCAATGTTGGCAACCTCATTTAGATGGTCCACCAGGGCATTAATAAAAAGACAGAACAGTCTGGGGGCCAAAATGCACCCCTGCCGTACACCCCTATTCACTGGGAAGCGTGGGGTCAATTCCCCATATTTCCCATATCTCACCTGGGCAAAATTTCCAGTGTGCAGTCGCTTGATCAAGGAGAGCAAATAGGGCGGAATGCTCAGTTGCTCTAGAGCTGCCCAAAGTTTGTCACAAGGCACCAAATCAAAGGCTGATTTAAGATCAACGAAGATCAAATGGAGGATCCCACCCGCTATAGTCACCATCTTCCAATATAATAATTGGAGCCTAAAGATTTGGTCAATGGTAGAAATATTTTTACGAAAGCCTGCCTGGTACGCACTCAGAATCTCACGCTCATTCACGCAGGACTGGAGGCGTTCCAGGACAATCCTGGCAAACTTCTTCTGAGTTAGGTCGATCAGGCTTATTGGCATGTAATTAGTGGGCAGGAGGGGAGAGCCCTTCTTGTATACTGGGAAGATTTCTGCCCCTAACCAGGTATCCGGGATTTTCATGCCATTCAATATGGCATAAAATATTACACATAGATATGGACCCCAGATATTGGGCTGATCCCGAAAAAGATCCCCAGGAATCTCATCTAATTCAGGGGCCTTTCCAAGTGGAAGCTTCCCAATTGCACTCAGCACTTCAGTCAGGGTAAACCTTACATCATCTTCGAGGGGATTCCCCACAACAGTTGGCAAAATTCCCCCTATGGGCTCTATCATGTCCTCGTGGAATACAACGATTTGAGGTGAAGTTTCCAAGCGTCTGCAGCAATATTCGGCTAAATAGGAGAGCTCTCTGAGGAACTAACTATTAAAACGTAACTTATTTGTTCAATGTACAATAAACGGACCAGCTCCATTATATTGCAAGTTTTGAGAGTACCCCATAAACTCTTAGAGGAGTAAGGTTACCCAGTGCCTGCAAAGCATGTACATATTGTTGGAAAGAAGGTCCAGGCTGCATATAGCAAAGGTTCCAACTGTAAATGATCTAGGATTGTTCCAACACATCTCTGGCATGAGCTATGTTTACCTGAACACGTACCCAAAGTGCACAGTGACTCCTGGTCTCTCTGCCTACAACTGGCCTGGATTTGACAATATGCATTGGTGTTGTACCTATGGTTTTATGAGGGTAAGTGGTAGTTTCCCACGGATGAATGAATGGCACTCACAGCCACCCTTATGTCTTGGGTGAACTAAGGCATGATCGAGGTCTTTTCCTCCTCATCCACAATGGCTGTAAGAAGTGGCATCCTACAGCTTTAGAGCAGCTGTACCTAGAAGATCAGCCCTTGGCGGGGCAATGTTAATGTTCTTTCACACCCTGGCAAGTCTTGATAAGGTTGTCATGAAAATAGGCGATTCAACGTTTGGCAAAGTGGGACGTGTACATACGATCTTGACTGAGGCCTTTGTTTAGAAGGTTTAGCACATTCAAATTCTTTAGCTTACAAGTTTGTCTCTTTCTTGTGTTTGTAAGCACCTTCCTCATCACCATGACTGATGTCCAGGGTTGTGTGCTATTCTAGTGTGAAGTGCTGCTTACCTGGTATTTATATAGTGTGCTTTGTAGCGGAAAAGCTGGGTTTGATACAGCTCTTCTGTGGCATCTAGTAAATTTAGCCTGTGGGCACCACTTTCACTGAGCAAGGTACAAATAATTCTTGAGATGCAGTTGTACGACCTCTGAATATGTATCATTCCGTTTTTGGGGGGTTGTGGAGGCCTCATTGTCAATAGGTTGTCTAGGTATTCACCTGCTAACATTGCCTGTGTATATTTCTACTATTATGTGTTTGGTTCCAGTAGAAATGTGTTCTTGGTGAGAAAGTCTGACAGATTGTTTTTAAGTAGCTTGTTGATTACTTGGTGGCAATGGGTAGGGGCCACTGAAAATTAACATTAGTAGTTATCCCTGCTTAGTACTAAGAATCAGGTTCAGTTTTGCCAGTGTTGAAGGCTAAGCAACTACCCAAGGTATTTGTTTTGTACCCTTTGAATTGTATCATGTTCGCACTCGTTTTCTCAATGCAAGGTCAAATCCCCCTCCTCTCATCAGAACATATGCAGTGGTCATTAGTCAGACGGGATGTTACAGGTTATTTTGTGTGGCTCCGATTGAAACTTACTCTGCGCGGTTTTATTCCTGTCTTGCATACAGTTATCCCCAAACAGCCATTCCTTTTCGCAATCATAAAAATGACTAGGAAATGCAAGCTTTGCTAGGAGTATTCCGTAGGGAATTTCAGACAACAGTGGTAGGCTGAAAAATTGGTCAAGAGACTTTCATCTCCCCTACACTTCATCCAGAAAGTAGGTTAGTGATGTCAGAATTCTGTTAATTGAAAGAACTCCTACTCCGGGTCTGCCATAAAAAATGAAATCACACTGCTCGATCAGTCCATAGAGCATGACAATTATTGTAATGTAATAGGAAGGTCTTTCATTGAAACTAAAGTGTGCATGTATTAATTTCACGAGATATGACGCTATCTAGACAGCAATGTCAGTTCTGCGGATTCCTTTTAGAAGAAATGTCCAGAGGGCAGCTGCCCCATCACAAGGTGGTATGTTGGAATATAATGAGCTACCCAAGTGGCCAGGAGAGTGTTCAGTGTTAACTCTTCAATCTCTTGAATCTACCTGATAGGGTGTGTTGGGTCCTTGCTTAACTGCCTGTCGTCAACAAAGACTCTAAAATGGATCTTAAGAACACAGATTTAGCTTGAATCAATGCACTAACAGCAGTGATAATTGGGCAGCCTATGTGGGTACCTTGGTGAATAAACAGAATAGTGTCACAAGTACGGAGTTGTCCATATTAGGTGCTGGATACTTTCCCACACATTGACTGGCAAAGACATGCTTTAAAAGACCTGTTTTGTAGCTTTTGCAGAGATCATCACAAATACCTAGTAGTAGCTTCCTTTATCTTTATACTTTGGTTTTGTCTTTGTAGTACTCCAAGACCACCACTGCGGCTCAGTTGTCACTCAGTTGTATTACTATTTCAAGTTTATTTGCAGTGCTTTGCTTGTCCTATTCTCTCTGGAGCTAAGGTTCTATTATTGGATGTTTGTTCATTTGATCTAGCTTTAAAGTTCTGTTTTCTACATTACACTTACATATGTGTGAAACTTTCCTTGCTCAAACCACAAAATTAATGTAACATTCTCCATCCACATGGCAGCATCATTTTAAGACTGGAACTGTTGAGGAACATCATATTTATTCATGGAAACTCCTTAGACCCTTGATCGTCCTACCTAGCCATCAGGCATGATAGGCAGTAGTGTGCTTGGATGACGGCCGGTCACGGCATAATATCACATACCAAGACAATTGTATGTTAGTGGAAAAAGATGGTCTAGCCATGGCTTCCTATGGAAGTAATTTTAGATAATATACTTTCAGCTAGAGGGTGTATAGTAAACCTCTGGGTAAAGCAGAAAAAAAACAGGGCTCCTGCCTGAAGATGACAAAAGGTCCAGCATAGCCTGCTAGTTCCACCATCCGAGGAATAGTGTTGCCATCTCTCTAAAAATTGAATAAATAAAATCGGATTTCTTGTGTCCATGGCAACTACACAGCTTTGGTGGTAGAAAAGGAATGTGCTGCTCGTCATGCAGTTTAGCACCAGATGCTAACAGAACTACTGGAAATCTTTACTTGTGAGGTCTTATCCGCATCAAAGGCAGTACTTCCCAAACACTGAAATTTGAGACGTAGGATCCACTCCAAGGAAACATGGCTTCCTGCATCGACTCTTAGCAGCCCAAGGGTTGCAACTACTGCTCTGACAATGAAACTCACACATTACTTTCAGTACTCAACTAACAGTGACACCAATATTTAGTAATAACGCTTTATAAACAAAAACAAACACAGCCAAGCACGAGCCCAGGAGGAGCCACAGCCTTTAAACCCACTATTGCATTGCCAACGCTACACTGTCCGACATCACATTCAATGCATACTAGTGACTATACATGCTGCATCAATGTTGTTGTGTAAAACTGGAAATTAAACCATTTAAACAAAGGTTTCTTATTTAATTTAAACAAAGTAAGGTGTGGAACTGAAGGTAGCAAGAAGCATATGTATTATATTCTTCAACTGAGTGTTTATTATTACTAATAAGTTATCCAATTAAAAATACATAGAAGTGGCGTTTTTGAGGTGTTCCTCAAATTATTCAGATTTTGTAATATAAAACAGTAATGAAACAACTTATTGCATTTTATTTTCTAATTTAAATTTAATTTGCATTACAATTAAATAAATACATTAAATAAGAGGAGTTATTTACTTTAAATAAAATATAAAGCGTATTAATGGACATGGTTTACATAACCGTTAGATTAACAATGATACATTTCAATTTGTTTTAAATGAAATATAGATATGAGAGAGAGAGAGGACATCACTGCACGCCTGGTAAACTACACGAATAGGACACACATTGGTCCGACATGTTGATGTATGTGTAAATTGACACGAACATTAGTCCACCTTCTTTGGCAATGACCCAAACTCCACATATAATGGACGCAAGTATTGGACTCGGATGTAATATTCAACACTGCTACTCCTATATTCCCAGGGCATACCATATTGGGTTTCCCCGACAGCCCTCCCTAGCGATCTATGCAGCTAGAAAGCCTGCCACTTGAATCAGGCATAAGGCTAGAACCACAGATGTGAACGACGACTGCACCATACCTGGGAGCTTCTGGGAATGGAAAAATTCAGTATTTTGCTTGAATGCAGACTGAACACTTAGGATATGAACAGGACAACCTTCTTATACTACTTGCACCACTAATTCAGAGAACTATCCTACCCCAAATATCTTAACTCAACTTGCAACTTTAACTTGAGAAGAATGTTCCTCACTCAACTATATTTGATGGCACTCCATGAAATTACTATATGGATAAATTATGACATATACCTGGTTTATTCTGATTATCCCATGCAGATGGGTTTAGAATGGGAATGGCAATGATAGTTATTCTTGTAGTTCTAAGATACTTGTTTCAGAGACACCATTTATGTGACTCCTTTAGCCAGCTTAATAAAGAATCATGGTTTCTCGCTTGTGTCCTACGCAGTTAGTGGTGTCCGTAACACACAGCATAGATGCTACGGCAGAACGTTTTCGAAACTGCATCACAGACCTGATGATCTGGATGAACCACAACTTTTTAAAGCTAATTGTGGGTAAAACCGAAGTTGTGGATTTTGGCACAAAAGCATCTGTTTGGAGTCAACCATGGTGGCCCCCTGAAGCTGGAACGTGTCCGGTGCCAGCACCCAAAGCAAGACATTTGGGTGTCCTGATAGACAAAGACCTTACTCTTGCCCCACAGTTTAACCAGGTGTCCTCAGCCTGTTTCTACACCTTGAAGGTTTTACGGAAGATCTTACCCTTCATCCCTTTCTCATTGAGGAAAACGGTGGTTGGAGCTTTGGTGCTGTCAAGGCTGGATTATTCTAATGCTCTATATCTGGGAGTAGAGGCAGCCCAGCTTTCCAAACTCCAATCGTTACAAAATGCAGCCATAAGAGTATTACTCAATCTTCCAAAGCATCATTCCACATCTTCCGGGGTAAAGCAACTACACTGGCTTCCAGTCAAACGACGGGTGGATTTTAAGGCTCTGTGTATAGTCCACAAAACCTTTTACGGTGGAAGGGCATCTAATCTACAAGCTCTGTTCCCTCGCTATAACCCATCGCACCATCTTAGATCTTTTAATGCGGGACTGGTGTTAGGTCCTAAGATAAATAGAGTGAGGTGGGGAGGAAAGCGATTTTCATATTTAGCCGCAAAATTGTGGAACTCACTTCCGACACCACTCCGACTTCAACCAAGCAGAACACTTTTTAGGAAGCAAATTAAAACCTGGCTTTACTCTCAATGCTAATCGATCTAGTCGCGCTCGCAGGTACCTTATCTTAGCACCAAGACGCCTCGGCATTAGTTGCGCTTTATAAATGTCTCAGTCAGTCATTGTACCCCTTATATTCCATAATGGCAAGGGGAACGTAGACGATGATGCCATATCCTTTCCTTCACATTATTTTTCTTTTCTCAATAAATGATTGATCCATAAATAAAATATACAATTGTTAGGGTTATTAGGAGTAGGTTACGACTGAAAAACAAAAAAATAAAGAATAGATGAAGTTAGGACTAATATTAGGTTAGGATCCTGTGTAGTAATATAAACATATTTCAAAACAATAAATGCTTAGTGTAAAGGTTAGGAGTTCAGAGCTAGAATAAACAAAATAAAAATTATAAATCAATAATTATATGAACAATGTAACGAAGTCGAGACAGTGGCGAATTTCTTTAAAAATTACTTTGATGATGTAGTCACCCTAGATTTAGTGGAAGGCTGATGTTGTGGTTGGCAATAAATTATCAAATCACAACAGCCAGAATCAAAATGCACTACACAGAAGCAAGGAACAGCAATACGGATATTGCGCAGGAAACACATTCAAGATGGAATCAAACTGTGGTCAAAGAATTACATCGCACAGCTTACTCTTCAAATAGCATTTTCTAGGCCACTTCTTGCATGCAATGAGGTGGATGATGCAGCACAAAGGACAAGTGGAACAAGCAGGATTTTGCATTTTGGGACTGCAAGAATTATTCATCATGAATTTAGTTCACAGGTGTCAGATTCTGCTGACCGGCATTGGGACCTGTAGATGATGGCCGTCCACTGACGTGCATGACCGGTGACTCTCATGGACGTGCATGACCGGTGACTGTAAGCAACCAAGCTCAAGGCAAAGAGGGTGAGAAATGGAGACTAGGACCCAGAATATGCCTTGAAACATCCCCATCCCGTGGGAGCATGGACAGCTGCAATTACATGTTCACACACACACTTGGGCACTTTCGGTTGAACTGTTCTACATCCTTATTGAAGGAATTTTCTTCTAAATTAAAAGAAAAATTCAAGAGTAGCAAACTCAGTCACCCTTATAATGACATGAGACTAATCCGCCCACCTCAAGGAATTTTTGCTTCATGTTATTGTAACAAATCGAGGTAAAGGCGGTGATTGCCAAGACAGTCCTAAATTATCCATTTGGAACCACTTTGGTTTACAATTGCCTAACATATGCATTATTTAAAAACTATACAGTCAGTCCTTTGTTAATTTCACATGCAGGGAAAAACTTGGAAAAAAGTGGATTCATTTAATTATTCCATTTGAAAAGCAAATTAATTGGATTTGACTTTGAGCCAAAAAGCGTTGGAATAAAGTGCTCTATAAATAAACTGCAGGAGAAGGTCACTTCTCCTCGTGTGGATAAACACGTCACATGAATGAGGAGATACCCACTAAATATCCTACTCAAACCCTCTTCTCAGCACAAAGTTAGATTTCCTCAAGATGTCCCCATCTTAACTGTTCAGCATTAGGGCCATCAGTGCTCTGTGATGCCTACCTCTTGCTTCCCAGGTTGCAGAAAGATGGCCTGCCACATACGGCAACGCCTCTGGTCAGGTTCATAGCATCTTCGAGTGTATCTGCAGCATCTGCTAAAGCCACAGTCATTTCTAAGCAATGAGGACAACTGTGAAGTGGGCAGTAGGCTGCCAGGACCCGTTCACTATTTACATAGTTTCTTTTAATTGATCAGGATTGATATGGAACCTCACATTTCACTTCCCCTCATTTACTCAGATCATGAAGAGAAGTGTAATTTTATAAAGTAAAGCCACCAGACCTAGCCTAAACCTCTATTAAAAAAAAATAGTAAAAATATATGAGCCCGAGAAGGACAACCTTGTACTACAAGTGGGGTGAAGTCTGCGTCAGACCACAGATATTGTGTTCTGCCACAGGTACTGAGAATGGTGCAATGCACTTGCAGTCATGGAGGTGTGTCCTGCTGCCGCCAGTATACTTCTGAGAACAGCATGATGAGATGCAAATTAAGTTGATGAGTTTTCAGGTTGCCCCTATAAACATAAATTATGCTTCGGCACAAGTGACGGTGGCATCAAATTGTGATTTAGCTCCAGATGGCAAGTGGACTCTGAAGACCCAAACATTTTACACAAATAGGAGACTTATACAAGGAACTAACTTCAAAAAAAGTAATTCCAGATAATGAAATTCTATGAAGCCTTACATTGAACTGCGACCATTAACTTCCAATATATATGGGAGACACTGGTTGAAGATAAAGGTCTGAAGAAATCTTAAATACATAAGTATGTAAGGAAGTGGGGGGAAAAAAGTTTTGATCATGAAAATGTTCCCGCCTTCAAAAATCAGCTTGTATAATTGACACTCATGGTGTCAATTATCTTAAAGGCATACAAATAAAATATATTATGGCTGAACAAGACTAACAGATCCAGCCCACAATAAGTACTGGAGGACTGCTAATTAATAAGGAATGTCGGACTCAAAGTACATCTGCTGCTCCTAAGCTCATGTGCCCTAAAACCTATCCTGCTAAAATCCAAATAAAATAGAAGCTGTAGGTGCCGCTGAATGCCTCATTAAACGACCAAGCATTTTCAAAGACATGCTGCAAAGCTAAATACTAGATACACCAGGGCACAATGAAAGAATCGAGCCCTTGAAATATTAGCCCTGCAGATTTCCTTTGAGTACACAATAGCAACGCTCACAGCTTGAGGCCTCTGAGAGCTATGGTAATCCTGTGCTTTGTGTCCTATACAAACCTCTACAAGATGGCCGCCACCTGCAGGATCCTCATTTTCTACTCTAATAGGGCCAGAAGAGGTAGTGCTTTTGCCTCATTATTACTATATTGTATATAGTGCAAAACTATGTTGTATGCTGGCAAAGATTGTCCAAAATATGCTTGACCTCAGCCCTCAAATGTTATTTGAAGCAGAATTCTGAACTACATATTTTCAAAAACACCAGTTTGTCACACAATATTACTCCAATTCCAAAAGATTTTATTGGAATTCCCACCTTTTCCAAACGAGCCTGACCAAGACGGTGTGGGTGAGTTTCAAGTGAGCAAAAATACAGTGCCATGTTCACATCCAAGCCTAAGCCAAACTGAATCCTGCCACAAGCTGGACTTGTCTGAAAGTGCTTTACTTTTCGTCATGCGCCACACGCACGTGCAGACTTTGAAGCAGTATACAACAGGTAAGGAGATTTCATTAAGTGTCATGTACATTTGTGTGCACCAGCTGAACATTAACTCATTCCAGGAATCAAATGCCTGCCATCTGGCTGAGTCACCGGCCTGCCTTTGATCTTTAAATTGAATTTACCCGGTCTCACTTTCGCTGCCTTGATGGCTGTTCCAGTGTGATCGGTCTCTGCAAGGATCATTTAAAAAAGAATCATCTAAAAATGCACCAGTGTAAATAAATTCATATTTTACACAAGCTGAAAAGCTACGCAACTAGGTCTCAGATCATTTCAAATACACTAAATCAATAGTTTGCAAAGTAAAAATAATTTATAAGAGTACCCATTATGAAAACATATGTGTAGGTACATTTTTAGTTTTTAATGCCCAAGTTATTTCACTACAATCCTTTAATGATGTGCTTTATCATTTCTTCCATTTTAGTTTCTATAAAATATTGCGTTTTAGTCCTAAAAACATTAGGCTAAAAAGCTCGATCAGTTCTGATTGCCCTCAATTTACACCTATGTCTACGTTTATATTAACAGACTTGTACGACTTCTATGGGAGATTTGTTAAAAGTTTTTAGTCTCAGAGAAACAACAAGCATTAGAGTAACCAATAGATTGAGTTGGGACTCAAAATGAAAGCGCTCAAACGATCAAAAAAAAAGTCTACCACATAAGCACAAGAAAATGGAGATTGCTTCTGTATACAGTGCATCTATGAAATAAAGAATTAAATCAGTCCGTATACTTCTGAGATGTAAAATAGTCCCTCATAAATTGCAATGCAATCCTTCTTCAGGATGTGGAATGATACACCAATCAGCCAAGTGCATTAGATTCAAGAGAAATACTTCTCTGAGCAGAGTCAAGGCTCACTTCTTGTACATTTTAAAGCATTTGTAACAGGTCATCAAGACAGAAGCACGGTCAAGCCAGACTAAAAAGGTGGTGAGTGGAATGGCTTTTTGCTTACTATACTACCCCAGAGAGGAACTGACCATACACATATTAACCAGAGGAGACTTCACCAGTGGAATTTCTTCTATAACAATAGTATGGTGGAGGAAATTCCCCCACCGGCCTCTACTTCAGATGTAGTACTTTATCCAAAACAATGTATAGGATCCAACCCTTATGCTAAATAACGGAACCAGGGTATACCAAAAAAACAACACAACAGGTTCGTGGGTCACTTTCCACATACAACCATCAAGTTATCCTATATTAAACTCTTTCGACATCATCAATGTCGGTGTATTTATTCGCCAAACACGTGTTTTATATCACATATAATTTTCCAGTGGTGCAGACGGCATAGTACTCATAGGTGCAGAGATGTGAAATGATAAAAATGATACACAAATACAATCAGGGTGTTAGAAAATAAAGCTCAGAGGAATAATAATATAGGATTAGTCAGTCACATAACTCTACACAGGTCTAGGTCCTATGAGAAGGGCAAAGTACACTGTCATCCCAGATAGCTATTGGCTCTAGATTAATAAAGGGGTGTGTTTGGACACGCAAATCATGCTCTTTGGGAAATTGAAGAGACGGCAGGTTTGGTTCCTAAGCAATGAAAAAATAGTTGTTAAGGATTATAGATTTCTTGGAAGTGACGTTCCCAAGCTTTTCACGTGGAATTTTCATATGGGTGCTTTGGTTTGATGTTAAAGGGAGATTTAGTTAGAGTTAAAACTTTGGGGGGGGGGGGGGGGGGGGGGTCGCCATTTATATCGCTGCTACAATGCATTTATAAGACAAATGTAGTTCCTATGACTTTGCTTAGATTGATGGCAACTATATTGGCTCCCACACAAATTTTGAGACTAGATGCAAAAGAAAGCGCTAGCACTCCCCATGATACAGTAAAGTTAACTTAATCTTTAACTACTACTGCTGAGGTACTGTCCTTGGTTTCCTTTCGGAGCTTGAGAAAGGAATTATGTCAGCTAGAGGCACCTATTTCAGTCAATTGTGGGGTAGCACACCTACTTCGGTTAGCATATGTTGATTACGGATATTTGCTTGAAAGTATGATGTTGAGCTTGAAGTCTATTCTACTTTCCTTGGATGCGGGGGGGGAATGCATTTTTGAAATCAGCCTTGATGGACTTCAGCAATGCTGCACGAAAAAAAATTATTTATCCCAATGAGCGAACACTAAATGTAGACTGCGCATAGCTAATTATTTACACTTTCTTCCCACCGTGAATGTAGGCAGTTCCTATTAATACTATGCCAGGGATTTTCTTTTTTATGGTCTTGAAAAAACCTGGAATATCAGAATATAAGTCAAGCTTTATATATCTGTGGAATTGTGAAAGTTGTGAAAGATAAGACATTGGCTCATGTTTTTCTTTTATGTCCAAAACGTGAAAAATTCGAAGCACATTATACTTATTGTTTCATGAAAACTTTATTGGCACTATTGGTGTTTTTATTAATTTTGTAATGATTAGCATTTGTCATATTATACCAAAAAATGGTTACATTCATACTGTTAACAATGCTATAAAATCATCTTTTTGTAGTATTTTTTTTGTATTTTTAATAATTTATATAAATTTTAAGTTTAATAAACTTGGATTTTCTAATAAAACTGTATTAACACAATATTATGGTTAATATAAAAAATATAAAACAGGACTACAGCTTTGACGACAGTTACCTGGTAACCTTAGTTCTGAATTCGCTTCCTTGAGGAAGGTGCGGTTCCTCACGTGTCTCAGTTTAACCTGCCATTTGCTAGTCTTGCTCACCCATGAGGAGAGTGGCCATGGCAAGTGCACGGCGCACTGTCTTGATGTTTGATTAACTGACATGTTAGAAAGCGACATTTCAATAGAAAGATTAAGACTGTAAAGCACTAACCTCATCTGTGTCAGGACCAGTTTATAATACAGACGTCTCGTTAATGTCAATTTTGATGGGGAAGACCATTCCCAGATAGTAGTTCTAGTTTATCATATAACTTTATCTATTCAACAATGCTGGAAATGCATTACCCAATTTGACATTACATTTATTACAGAAATTACTTTTTTTCACAATGTATGGCAGAAGTGTCCTATTTAAATGCAGGAAAACAAATCCATGTCAGATTTTCAGGTTAGCTACTGAATAAATAAGTGCAACTTATAATTATTGGATGTAAACTTATCTTCTGTTGATAGCCTAAAAAAGGAGTGGATTCTGAGTCCTACCCCAGCCCACATAGGGCCATGATGTATGGCGAATAGTGGATGTCAGAGGAAGTCAACTGTAGATTGTCTTTAACTCATGTTAATTTTAAAACCCCAAATAGAAGCAAAGAGCACCACATTCCCTACAAATGTGTCATAGTAAATCTGCTATGGTTAGTTTGCAGAAAGCCTGTTGTGAAATAAACTAAGACCTGATCAGATCACAGTTCACCACTATCAATGCCAATTTCCTTGCAGTCAAAAATATGCATACAATGCTCAACGTTAGATTGATTTTGTGTTCACCTTATAGTTGTCAATTTATGATCATCATGATCTCACTATAAGTTAAGGGTAATGGGATGCTGGAACAGAAATAAACCAATGTCAGAAAGACCCTAACAAAGGGATGAAAGAATAATGAGTGAATGGGATTTCTAAGAAGCTTATATTACTATATTACCAATTTCGCTTTTTTCATGGTCAAATATGTAATAGATTACAATTCATTTTTCAAACGCCCTACAGGTCACAACCCTTGCTCAGCAGCTTATACCTCAGTTAGGATTAAAAGGGGGCAACTGCACAGCGACTTCCCAGCATACCGTTCAGCCTTTTCTTTCGAGTCGAGGAAACTCTTTATCTTGCAGTTTTCGGTTTCAAAATAGAAGCCTCTATTATCCTTGGACTTCAATTGGCTCTTCTCTTCTGCAAATGCCAATTATTGCAAGTTCCCTAATGTGACATCACTCAATCCACCATCATTACTTTGGAGTGATGTCACATAAGGAAACTGACATCAAGCATCTGTCAGCCGTGAGTAAAGGCAGTCAGGTCAATTGGGAGTTGGGTTTCCGAAGAAATGTCATGTTTGATAGACAGTACAAAAATTATAGAACTCAAATGAAGTCTGTTTTCATTCTGTTCTGTTAAATATCAAATGCACACAGGTTTATGATTACTGACAAATTTGAGACAAAAGAACTGAAACGTAACTCTTCTCACCAATGATAAAGATAAAAATAAAACTCATCAAGATGCCCCAAGGGCAAACTTGAGAATGCAGATATATACTAGATCTTACTTTGTTAGTTCTCTAGCCATCCTTCAGTTCAGATTGCTCTCCACCCATGACTCCAAAGCTGGATGAAGGTAGACTATGCAGAATTGATGTTCCCTGGTTAAATGCACACCTTCAGTTTTGCTATATTTGTTTAAAGTACTGAATGCAGTGTGTGCACTTTGACAGGCACTTCTCTAAGCTGATATCACATGCCCTCTGTTTTCCCAGTGGAACACAGGGAGTGAATTAAAACTATGTTTAACTCTGGACTCGTACTGTGGAAGTGTATCCAAGGTTGACAGGACTGCCTTACATGGCTCTTGTCCTGTGCCATTGTATCTTTTATTCACGGTATGTGTTCCAATTCAATTTGCAACCATCCGGCCAACAAAGCCCTGAAATTTGGAGTTCATACATTGAGCCCGGCACATGCACCTTTAGAAAATCCTCCCCATCAGTTTTGCAGATTTCTTCAACCCTTGATTACTTCACTCCCAGTCATGTAGAAAGAGTTAATGGTGATTTTTTTTCCATTCACTCTGGTGGGTATATCAATTTAATGCCAAGATTTCAAAGGTTTGTGCGCTAGTGTTTAACAATCGGTTCGATCCCGCCCACATCTAATTCGACTCACATTTTGTCATTGTAATCAGCTATTTGTGCTCTGTCCTGTAAAAATGAGGCTTGCGTAACTTATTCCATAGTCACAGTTGTTCTAGAGTTTCCACAGCTCTCACTGGCTCCATGAAAAGAGGGGATCTTCATACATACCTGGTTTGTCCACCAATAGCAGTTCGCACTATTGTTGCATACTTATAAACGGAAACGTGAATTAAAACTGAGAATTTGCAGCAACATTCAATTTATCATAGAATAACAGATTCTTGAAAATTCTGTTATGCAAAAACAGTTTCTGATGTATTAAGCTTTTTGTATTGAGGCCTGCTTGGACAGTTTTAATGTAACAATGTATTTGTATAATTCTAGATTTTATCAAACTGCACTGAAATTGTTGGGTCTTTAACATGGATTTAGCAATCCACATGTGAAACAGCGTCTTCAGCCACTGGCCACATGAAGAACGCCAGAACACCGCAGTCTTCGAGATTTGATTGGGTTTACTGAGAGGCTGCATTGGCTACCACCATATTGCAGACCGTAATGTCCAATAGCTTTGCCACCCCCTCTGGTTTACTTACATTTTCTACTAATCTCTTAAATGGAAGTAGGTCTCGTATAGCTCTGGTTCCTGGGACTGTGTCCCAATTATCAGTCTCAATTTCCAAATACATTTTCAGCTCGTAAAACAATATACAATAACCTGGGTTAAAGGTAGTTTGATTTTACTTCCCAGAGGTAACTGGGGGGGGGGGGGGGGGGGGGACGAAAAGGGGAACAGTGTGTGCAATCCGAACACATGCAGTGGAGATTACTTCATGATTGTTGCATGTGATGAGAACATATTTTGTGCTCATTACATGTAGGTTTCATTGTTCAAGTTCAATATTAGTGGAAGAGAGGTCTGTGGTGAAAAGCTTCCCTGTTGGTTCTACTACGTGCCCAAATATACGAATCTTGTAGGCCGTACCTCCATGAAACAATCATGAGGGTAACTCAAGTGATCTCTGCACCCAATGTGGTCCTGAACAAAATGCCCAAACAGCTTCTTCATTTTCCCTCCACTTTAATGATCGGCTCCTCTGATATAACCGGAATAAAATGGAGGCGCTTTAACATTCTGTATCTTGACAAATAAAATAATATTTGCTCTGACAGTATCTTGTACACTCAATACATATCCCCTCTCTCTTGGTTGTGGTTGAGACGTAGGTCTTGGTCTTGTGTGTACAAGTCCTTGTAAGAATGCCAGCCATTAATGGACACTACAGTACCAGTGAATTGTGGAGGTCACAACAGTGATTACTTAAAACTCCCCACTCTATTTGGTTATATCCTGAAAACAGTTACTAAACCACAGGCTGGCCATATTGAGGGACCTCCATTCTTCTGATTTCCTCTTCAACAGGAAGACAGTACACACCATCACTTCCAATGCAAATTGTCAAAGTGCCAACTGATTGCAAGGCAAATGTAGTTTGTTGAGGGCTCCCATCAGTAGCACCAGGGAGACAGAGTACAGTTGTAGTAAAATCCTTTAAAGCTTTCATGAACAAATGTGCCTCATACGTCCAACAGCATCCTCCTCCTGCAGTGATCTTTAAATTTTCCAGCCTCACCAAACCTCACATTCTAGTATAATCATTATCAAAGTTTCATCAAGCATCACCACATTCTACTTCTCTCTAAAATGAGGGTGCTGGAGATACCATAATATTGTAAGGGTTTCTTCGACAGGAATTAAAGGGCAAATGTTAAGAGGATACGTCAGATGTTCCCGATCTCGGAGTGGTATATTAACATGCATGTTATATCTGTATTTAGGTACAGCAATACATATAGAATGCGGAAGCTTGCGTTGCACTTTATTTGCCTATCTGTGCCTCTGCCTCCAAGGCACTTCAGTGGTTACATTCTCTGCCTACCGCACAAAGGATTTTCGTCAAAACTCTGTCTGGTCTTCATGGCCTTACATCATCAAGGTCTTATTTATCTTCAACAAAAGATCTCTCGCTACCAGCCCCCCACATATTAAGGCCTTCTTCCACCCATCTCTTGAACATCCCTTGCCACCATTGGTCAAGGTCCGGCGAGCCGGCCCTTTCTGCTCTTGCATGCAGGCTTGGGACTGCCTTCTGGAGCACCTTTGTGCTCACAAACCACTCATCTGAATTAAGACATTAAAGCATGGCTATTCTTGGGCTCATGATTCTCTGTGCCTGCTTTGGTTCTCTTCCTATTCAGCTCTAGGGACACTGACTTCTAGGTAAGTGTGTGCTATATAGATCTTATTAGAACGCCTTTCAGATGAATTTTTTGGTCTTTGTACAGGGGATTATTTTTTCGTTCATTTGAACAATACTCTTCAATAAGTCCAACAAATAAAAGATCTAGTGACTTTGAGCTGTCAAGTAATTTCTTGCTTTAGATTTTTAGAAAACTGAATAAACAGAAGAAAACCTGTCCAAGACATTCAATTAAGAGTCAATATAGGTTTCATATGAGCTGAAACATCTACCCATTTTACTTCTAACGGCATTACATTAATCCAGTAATGGTAGACTCAATGTATAATTTGAGATTTGGCAATTATTTTATTTTTTTCAAACAAAACTTTTTTTCAAGTAATGAAGTGTTCTTTATTATGAGTGCAAAACAACAGTTGATGGACAGAATGCTGAACAATGTCATACATTCACCCGAGTACAGAGATCTGGGCCTAAATCCATCGTTTTTTTGCTCACCATGCCTTTCCAGTTTGAACTCAGCCATATGCAAATCAGTCTTGACCCTGTGCCTCATGGGAACAGTCCAGCCCAAACTGCCAAGCCAGGTCTTCCCTCGACCAGAAACAAGCATCCTAGGACCGGTTTCCGGGTTTCACCCCTCTTCAGCCAGGATAGCTTGATTCCAGTGGCATGGAGAGCACGGGACCCACGTCTGGGCATACCCTTCCCACTCGGGTGACAAATGCAAAAACAAAAGTTGACTGCAGAATGCAGAACCATG
The DNA here is from genome assembly GCF_964204655.1 of Triturus cristatus. Taxonomy (NCBI): domain Eukaryota; kingdom Metazoa; phylum Chordata; class Amphibia; order Caudata; family Salamandridae; genus Triturus; species Triturus cristatus. The sequence continues at coordinate 1,095,332,705 of NC_140592.1, read as the reverse complement.
TCATACATTCACCCTAGTACAGAGATCTGGGCCTACTGGATTCAAGCTAGTCTGGCTGAAGGATGACATACCCTGAAACCAGTCCCAGGATGCTTGTTTCCGTACCAGGGAAGACCTGGCCTGGCAGTTCGGTCTGGACTGTTCCCATGGGGCACAGGGTCAAGACTGATTTGCATATGGCCTGGTCCAAACTGGGGTGGCGTAGTGTGCAAAAGAACGATGGATTCAACTCAGATCTTTTGACTGGGGGAGAATGTTTGCATTGTCAGCATTCCGTCCATCATTTGTTTGCTGTAACACTATGTTGAGTGGCCATTACAATGCATAAGTTAGTCAGCTTGGTCTAGCTCATAGGAAATCAGTAAATGACCTTAAGAGAATCCTAAAAAGCTAGTAATTTTTTCAAGCTTGTAACTCTTCCGAACTGATCATCATACCCATCTTTCCAAAGACACAAAGGACAAACTCACTGAAATATACATTTCTTGCAAAATATCTTAATGGGTCTGTGACTAACAAATGTATGCCATTTACACCACTGCAACATTACTTTCTCTCTGGCAAACCCATTTAGTATTTAAGCGTATACACCATTTCACATAGGATTACTTTGTCACCCTACAGTGAATACTTCAGAGGATGCTATCCCATTTTACAATCCTCAGAAACCACAGACTCCCAAATTAGGATCCCAGGGTCTGTATTTAAACACGTTTGGTTTCATACCCGAATCATCCCCCCAAAAAGTTTTAATCTTTAACAGTTTGAACATTTGTTGTTCTGTATCTCAGGCAACAGCCTGAAAAAAGCCACCCCGAGGCAGAGAAGAGAAAAATTGTCTTTAGATATATTCTATGGGGCCATTTATAAATCCTGGGCCTGGCACATAAGGTATAAGCAGCTAGGATGTCTTCTGAAGGATACAAATGGCATCATTGCCCCAAGGCTAAGGGTACTGACCACGAAGCATCAGAAGAAAAATATAAGCGTATAAGAAAGCGTTTTTTTCTAATTATGCTGCGAACAACACAAAGTTAAACAGGCGTCCACAAGAACGTCTGAGCCATAATAGCCTTTCCACTTGGCTCAGACAAGTCAAGTTATTATTACCTAGCAACGCACGCCTACCAGGCTACATCAAACCTGCAGTTCACCTGGGGCATGCACAGTCGGGCAGCCAGCAAGCTGCCCCTGTGCACTCAAGCCTCAGGACAGCAGAGTGAGCAAACATAAATCACCCGATCCAAAATACATCAGGCTAAAGTAAAGAGTGGCAGGACTTTGAATGTGCAAACAAAGCTTGAGGCGATAGCCGTGTCCTAGAGGATCTACGAGATGCACCATCCGAGAAAAGAATACACCGAGCACTTCAATTTCATTTCATCCATGAACCTATTACTCGGTGCCGCAGCCTTTATCTGCAGAGACACATCCCCACCAAACGAAGACTGAATCAAAATCTACGTCAAAATGTACATGTCATTTCGAAAAGTGTGACAAAGTACATAAACATCTTTAAAAATGAATGTCCTCTGTGCTGTGCGACAACAGAGTGAAATGCAGGTCATGCCTGGTTTTCCTACATCATTAACTATTATTTAACACAGAAAATATACTTATGCTAACTACTCTGTCATACAATCACAGTGGCAGCATCCGGGGCTCCTTGGTTCTTCTCTTGCAAAGCATTCGATATGTTGCGTTTCGCCTCCTGCATGCCCACTGAATACTCAGTTTTAACAATTTGAAGTCCTATGTTTTTTTTCTTCCTATTTTGTACCCGTTTAACGTTTTGAGCATCTCCACTTTGAGACAGTATCGTTCTCTGTATTCTTAACAGTGTCTGAAGCAATGATCGGATCATACTCGGGGGACTTCAAGAAGATCACGAAGCCACTGTTTTAGGTTTTATTTTTCAGACCCAGCTTATGGTAGGGACTGCTGGTCAAACGTGCCATTGTCATTTTTGGGTCTGGTTTGATAGGATCACTGCTTGCTTGACCTGTTACAATTCGTTTAAAATACACCTAGTTGGGTTTTGGTTCCACGTGCAGGAGCATTCCTCTGTACTTCATCCTGTTGACTGTTTGCGTATCATTCCAGCTTCCAGGAAGTGCTTCAATTACAATGCACGAGGGACTATTTTACATCTGAAAAGTACACATCATCAAGTTGCTAGTCACATTCAATTTTTAGCTTTTGCACTCTATGCTGAATGCAATCCTTCTGGCTACTTTCCCCCCAGCATTGGAAAAGCAAGTAGGAGAGCTTTAATGTGATAAGCAGCAGGTGTGTTTGTTTATATATACAAGTACAACTAAAGTCAGATGTATGTCCTTGTCGAGGCTGGTTATACTTTGTGCATAATAAGTACAATATAACGAGGGTGAAAATGAATACAGGAACACCTGTGCATAAAACAGAGGGCACGCTCTATCGGTCTGAATTGACACCCTTACAATAGAAAATAAATTTTTTTGCTCTATCCTCTCCGTCCCCCAGTCCTCCCCGACCTTTTCAATACATCAGGAATTGGGAATGGACTATGTTTCTGACCGTATTAGTCTGGCCCCTCTGTTATTCTGGTTGAAAATATGGCTGAACCCTTAATTCTCTCTGAATCGACTGATTTTAAAAGATTGTATGGGTCTAGATAGAGCTCTCGATATTTCGTGGCTCCTGTATATTAAGAAAACATTTTACAATTTAGGGCGCCCTGAGCTCTATGACAACCCAGAAACAATTGCTAAGGGGGATGTTAAGCAGAGTAAAGCCCAATTCTTGATTCTAAGGTCTTTAGAGCGGGAGGGGGAGGAACTTAATAAAGTGTCTGTAAGGGCCCATTTTTTATTAATAACTTCCCCCCAGACTGAGCCTTATCTCAAGATAGTCTCGAATCATTTTCACCGCTGCTTGCTGACAAGATTCAGTTTTAACCTAATACATTTTAATTTAGGTAGCTTTCAAGGTTGGTGCAAACCAGAAGATGCCGCTCTGTGTAATTGCGACGACAGTTCAAGACACTGCGCACTTTATCCTATTCTGTAACCATTACACAGTAATTAGAACAAAGTATATTTTACCTTTGTTTCAAGGGAGAGGTTTTTACCAAGTAAAACCAGCACTGATGTACCTTCAATTACTTGACTCCCCATGGATAATTTTTAATATTGCTAACTTTTTGGTAACTGCGGTAAGGAAAAGGAAAAAACTTGATGCTCAGGTTGTATACTGTTAGGGGCACATTTATTGGCTTGGTCGACCCCTATGTGAACTATTTTATACTGTATTTTGTAATGTTTTTATGTGTATGAATTATTGTGATGTACTTTTATGATTTTAATTAAATCGATTAAAGTGGTTATGACTGACTGACTGACACCCTTACAATACTAACACATTCACAATGACTTTTCTTTTAACCGGGTTTAGAGGTGAACATGTAGACACTAAATAAGCAGTTTTTACCCGCAAAACAAATAAAATGGTGTTTAAAACAAATAAGCTTTTCAAAAAAACATCCACAGCGCCCTGGATTCATGTATGATTGTGGCCGCTGTAGCAAAATATAAAGCAACAAAATGCAATTGCGTTGAGAACATTCACCAAAGAAAAAACACACGTTTCCTTCTCTGTGAATTTTGGTCAATGAGAAACAGCAACATTGCTGCTAAGGCAAGGAGTGCACACATTACCTGGCTCGTGGAAGCTCTCGTCGTTTGACAGGGTGTTGGACAAAATGAGTATCAATGCTTCTTTAAACTGGTCAAAGTGTACCTTTAAAACAAAGAACAAAACACAACGAGCGTAAAACAGAGGTCACCTTATACAAGTCTGAATTACCAGCCTTACAATGCTGTCATATTCACAATTATTTATTTTTAAACTGGGTTTAGAGGTTAACATGCGCCTGAACTTTAGAGTAGTGTCATAGGGTAGACTACAGTGACAGACTGCAGTGGCATGGAGTAGACTGTTTTAGAGTGAAGTGGTGCATGGTAGAGTATAGTGGCGCAGGGTAGAGTGCAGTGGCAGAGTAGTCGTGTAGAGTAGAGTGGCACAGCATTGATTTTAGTGACAGAGTGGAGGGTGCCACTGCACTGCATGCCATTTTACACCACTTTGTGCCAGAGTGCGGTGGCTTAGAGTAGACTGTTTCAGAGTAGAGTGAAGTGGTGCAGAGGGGAATGCTGCAGAGTAGAGTGAAGTGGTGCAGAGGGGAATGCTGCAGAGTAGAGTGAAGTGGTGCAGAGGGGAATGCTGCAGGGTAGAGTGTGGTGGAATAGAGTAGTGCTGCAGGGCTGCAGAGTGTAGTCCTGCAGAGCTGCAGTGCTGCAGAGTGCAGTGCTGCAGAGCTGCAGAGCTCTAGACAGGAGTGGTGTAGAGTAGTGGCTTAGAGAGCATTGGTGTACAGTACAGGAGAGTGAAAGTGCAGTGCTGCAGAGTGCAGTGCTGCAGAGTGCAGTGTGGTATAGAGTATTGGTTTTGAGTAAAGTGGTGTAGACAGCATTGGTTTAGAGTGCACTGGTGGAGAAGGCGGTGGCATAAAGTGCAGCAGTATAAATTTGAGGGACGTAGTGAGGAGGGGTGTAGAGTGGATTGGCGAATAGTGGAATACAGTGGCGCACACTGCAGTGGCAGAGTAGACTGTTTCAGAGTAGAGTGAAGTGGCATAGAGTGGAGCGCTGCAGGGTATAGTGGAGTGGAACAGAGTAGTGGCACAGAGTGCAGTGTTCCAGAGTGGAGTGATCTAGACAGGAGTGCTGTAGAGTAGTGGTGTAGAGTGCATTTTTGTACAGTGCAGGAAAGTGACAGTAGAGTGGCAGAGCATGCAGTGAGTGCAGTGCTGCAGATTAGAGTGTCGTAGAGTGCAGTGTCACAGAGTATATTGGCGTACAGTGCAGTGGTGCAGAGTGAAATGGTATAGTGTATTAATTTTGAGTAAAGTGGTGTAGACAGCATTGGTGAAGAAGGCAGTGGCATAAAGTGCAGCAGTATAAATTTGAGGGATGTAGTGGGGAGTGCTGTAGAGTGGATTGGCAAAGAGTGGAATACAGTGGCGCAGACTGCAGTGGCAGAGTAGACTGTTTCAGAGTAGGGTGAAGTGGCGTAGAGTGAAGTGGTATAGAGTAGAGTTTCGTAGAGTGCAGTGGTGCAGAGTAGATTAGAGTGGATTGCCGTACAGCACACTGGCGTAGAATGGAGCGATGCAGATTAGGGTGGCATAGAGTTCAGTGGCGGAGAGACCAGTGTTGCAGAGTAGAGCCAAGACGTAGGATGAAGTGGTGGAGTGGCATAAGAGCGGAGTGGCATAAGAGCAGTAAAGTGGCAGAGTGCGGATGCGCAGAGGTGCAGAGAGCAGTGACAGAGTACAGTGGCGCAGAATAGAGTGGCGCAGAATAGAGTGGCATACAGTGAAGTGACGTAGAGCACAATGGTGTAGTGCAACATAGCATGTAGAGACATATAGTCCTTTACCAGAATAGAATGTGTTGAGTACAGTGGAGTTGATTGCAGTGGTACAAAGGAGTTGGCATGGGTACAGCGGCATAGGGTGGATTGGTTTTGGGTAAAGCAGTGTAGAGTGAATTGGCACGAAGTGCAGTGGTGTAGAGTAGAGTGGGATAGCGCACAGTGCACTGGCGTAGAGTGGCATAGCGCACAGTGCAGTTGCGTAGAGAGGCACAGAGTAGAGTAGTGTGGTGTTTAGTGGTGCAGCATAGATTGTGTCAGAGTAAAGTGAAGAGGAGTGGTGCAGGTTACAGTATAGTGGTGCAGGGTAGAGTGCAGTGGCATCCAGTAGAATGGTGCAGAGTTGATTGCAGTGGCTTAGAGCGTAGTGGCCAGAGTGGAGTGGAGACGCGCAAAGTGCAGAAGCATGGAGTTGATGTGAAGTAATGGTAATGGAGGGTGAAATAAAGTGGCATAAACTGGAGTGGTGTAAAGTGAAGTGGTATAGAGTAGTGGTGTAGAGTGCAGTGGTGCATAGTAGAGTGGGGTAGAGTGCACTGGCACAGAGAGCTGTGGTACAGAGTAGATTAGAGTGGCATAGAGTGCATTAGGGTAGAGAGCAGAAGAGTACCGTAGAGTGCAGAAGAGTGGCGTAGAGTGCATTGGCGTAGAACGGGAGTTAAGCTGCAAAGTGCGGTGCTGCAAAGTAGAGTGTCAGCGTGCATGTGCGTAGAGTGCATGTGCGTAGAGTGCATGTGCGTAGAGTGCATTGGTACAGAGTAAAGTGTCGTAGAGTGCAATTGTGTAAAGTGGAATGGCATAGAGAGCAGTGGTATAGAGAAGAGTATAGAGCCATAGAGTGCAGTGGCGCAGACTACAGAACATTGTTTCAGAGTAAAGTGAAGTGGCCTAGAGTGCAGTGGTATAGAGTAGAGTGTTGCAGGGTGGGGGGGTGCAGAGTAGATTAGAGTGGCTTAGAGTAGACTGGTGTAGAGTTCAGAAGCATAGAGTGGCATAGCAGAGAGCAGTGTTGCAGAGTATACACTGTAGTAGAGTGCATTGGCGCGGCGTGGCGCAGAGTAGAATAGAGAGGTGTAGAGTATAGTGGCGTAGAGTGATTTGGTGCAGGGTAGATTGGCGTAGAGTGCATTGGCCTGGAGTAAAGAGGAGTAGAGTGCAGTGGCATAGAGTGCAGTGTTGCAGAGTAGGATGGCAGAGTGGAGAGGTGTAGAGAGCAGTGGCACATAGTAAAGTGGGGTACTTTGCATTGGCGTGGAGTGGTACGGAGTGGTGTAGAATAGAGTGGCATAGAGTGCAGTGGTGCAGAGAAGAGTGCAGTGACGCAGTGTGGAGTGGTTCAGAGTAACGCGCAGTGGCATCGAGCGAAGTGGGGTAATATGGAGTAAGCATGGTACGGTAGCGTACTGTCTTTACAGACAACACATCCTCAGTTGAAATGACCATTACATTTATACTCACACAGAGTTTTACTGATAAAAGTATACAGCGCACGATAATGTGTGGAAATGTCATCACCCAATGTATTGATTTGTTCATCAGCACAGTTTATTTACAGACATTTAAATGGTGCTAAGAAAAAAATATATATGTACAGCCTTCCTCAAGCAGCCCCCACTAGCCAGCATGAATGTCATATAAATCCTCTCACTTTTAAGTCAGAAAAAGAAAAAGAAACACCAAGCTCCCTGAAAGAGACAGCCTCACATTTGACCGCTAGGTCTTTGAATGCACAGCAAATGTGACAAGCTAAGAACAATATTTATTTAAAGGATGGCTTACAGAAAGCAAGTTTTTGGAAGAATACAGTAAACAGGAGGGACAGACTCGAGCTGGCCAGCCTAAACACAGAGCCAGCAAATGGCCTGAAAATGTGAGTTCCAAACCACAAAGCAAATGGTAAGCAACGGGCGAAATGCATTCCTGGGTCAACTTTCTGAATGTCCCCAGGATGGCTTAAGCAAACCAGACAGCACAGATGTCTGGTAGGCTACAGCATAAAAAAAGTCAGAAATTCAGTAAAACAAATAAAACTTTAAAAAAAGGATTTCTAAGTTTAGGGCACATACTTCCTTTTCCGTACTACACGGTGAAGACCTCGTTATTTACAGGAAAAACTACACTGGTGGCTAAAAAGCCACAGGTTCAAAGCTCACAACTCTAGACTCTGCACAAAAGCAACAAGACGCCTGCAGCTACAGTTTCAGACTTGTACCCTTCTGAGGGTCCAAGCTCTCCTTGCCTTCCATTTGTAAAATGGCCGACGCAGATGAAGAAGCATACAGTAGTATCAGGAAAGTAAAAGCTGGCATCCCGCCATGCAATTTAAATATCTTTGTCCTTCTCCAAAGAGCACTTGAGACAAGAGTCAAACAGAGGATCTGGGAGAGAAGAATAAGGGAGCGAGGATGAGAGAAGTAAGACCAGGAAGGGTGTGTATGTTTCTGTAGAAAACCACACTGTATTGTGTATAAATCTCAACAGAGCGTAGGACTCAATCTTTAATTCTGCATTGCAAATCTGAAGTTAGCTTGCTAAATCTGAAGTTAGCTTGCTAAATCTTTAAAAACACGATCATATTTTAGTCTCTAGACTGTAAAGTTGCACAGTGAGTCTCCCTGGATTAACTATGCCCTGCAATAGTTCTTCCTGACTGCGGTCTCGCTATATCTTCGCTTATTGGGTCGCCATTTTGTATCAAAAACAAAAACCCGCCATGCCGGGAACCGGCCTTAGTAACAATGCAAAGGCTGGTGGATGCTGGAGAGTTTTGTGCGCCAGCCGATACAAATGATACAAAAGGAAGGGGGCAGCAGCAGCACAGGGTGTCTGCTGGGAGGGCAGCGCAGCTGCTGAAAGCACACTGGGGCCCCATAGGTTGCAAATCACTGCTCGCCTCATTGTTTGCCTTGTCAAACCTGCATGAATATGAATGGGGGCCCGGCCAGGGGTTGTGCGAGCTCGTGCATTCATTCACACCTTCCAAGATGAAGCGTGGCGCTAATTGGTGGTTTTCATAGCGAGGCCTACAGGGTCTGCAATATTTGGCGAACACTTGAAACCAACAGGAGGGCTATTTCATGCCAGCATCCAATGTACAGGGGCAGCTCCACTAACCATCTTGGTAAGGGAGGCTGGGCACTGCTCGAGCCAAAAACAGAATTACGGTGCAATTATAAATCTAATAATTTGCAGTTAAACAACATGCACAGCTGGCTCCCTCCCTCCTCGGCTCCACATCCGATCCTAACAAAGGGACTGGCTAAGGAAATAACGCATCTCTCCTGGCCTTGCTCAGGTAGGACATGGCGGACGCGACGTGAATTAATGACCACACGGGATGTTTGCAGCCGGGGTAAAGGCTCGACTGGTACCCAGCACGTGGCAGCCACTGGCTGATGATTGTCTGCGGGGTTATGGTTTCAGCTGCTAATACCTGCACTGGAACAACAATCAATTAAAGAGCCTTTCAAGCGAGCAGAGGGACATTTCAGAAACTCGAATGAGACGGAGAGAAATTCGAATGTGCGCTTGCAGGCAGCTGCAAAGGACAGCTGGCCCACGTCCCTGCACCGTCAATCTATGTCACCAGGAGCGCTTCAAAAGAAATGCAAAAGAGATTAGGCGGGTGGCAGCGGCAGATAGCAGGGGCGCGCAGCGCGAGCACTGAAATCAAATCTGGGGACAGCAGCCCTGATCAAGAAGGGCCCATGGGAGGCCAACATGCATATTCTGGGGCCCGAGGGCTATTTTTTGCATTTCATTAATGAAAATGAATGATTAAAAGTGCCAGGACAGAGTCTTGGAATTCAGAAAGGCATTCCAAAGAGGATATGCAGGAAAAAGAAAATGTAGCCTCATGTCTTGGTGGATCAAGGGCTTGCTGCAGAGATCTGTGCAGAAACCGAATGCAGCACACAACAGCCTTTACAGGGAGGACTCCGACACCCCCCCTTCTTAGGTCGGCAAATAACATTGAGACTGCACCAATGATGTTTATAGAGGTGTACAGGATCCTTCCAGGGTCCGCTATTTGATGAGTCTTTCTCAATAACCGGCAATGGATCTGAAGGTTATGGGACATTTTGCTCGTTTCTAGCATTAAACCTACTACGACCCTGGTGGAAACATTCAAAGCAATAATTACATAAGACCACTGGCCTGGCTAGGTGGGTAAGAAAAATGGCCTAATATAACTAAATGTGCATCTGTAATGCGCGTGTTCACTTTCAGGGCATGTTTGCTCTGAATACCAAGGGTTTGTTACTCAACTCAGTTACTCGTTTTATCGCCTGCGGAAGAACACATGGCTGAGCGGGCACTGGCAGGATTCGAACCAGAGTCTATGCGACAAAACAGATCCCTGCATTGTATGCTTCAGTCCACACATGGAACCACCAAAGCCGCATTGAACTCCAGACGAAGAAAATCACAAAAAATAACCCCTTGGCCGGCCAGGCAGTGAAAAAGGGTAGACCACCATCTACTAGCCCACCAACTCTCCTGGCCAGAAATGTGTTTACTGGCAGAGAAAGCCCTGGTCCTGGAGATGAACCCATCCTCTTGGCAGAGGGCATACCTCAAGAAGCTTACAAGGATCCCACCAACGGCGATGCTTGGGTGGGTTAGTACATTACCATCCCGGTGGAGGGCTGGGTGCTTATTTGTTATTGCAGAAAGGGCAGGGTGGGGAGGGGCTAGAGAGACAAGTTAGAAAGTCAGCCAGAAAGTAAGTGAGAACGAGAGATGAGGCAAAGAGAATGAGCAGGGGTAGAAAATTAGCAAGCAAAATGTAAGGGGTACGGAGAGAGGGAGAGATAGAAAGTATGTGAAAAATAGAATGTGACGGTTGCGTTTCTTTGTGGTGAATGATCTTTTGCTTTGATCCAAGTAAGGCAACTTACTTATCTGTGGACAGTTGTTCGCAGCAGCAGAGGACTGCAGTTCCTATAAAGGGGGTTTCAATTAAACCATCAGCAAAGACCGAGCTCAGGTCACCCAAAGCAGGCCCTGGATCTCCCTGCCCAGACTACTAGCGGCCACCATGAGAAATCAATAACCACAGGGACATACCTACGAGGATGAACAAGATAATCAGTGGTCCCTAAAATCCTGCTAGCCACAAAGGGACACACATTTTCTGGTCTCCATAGACTAACACCAATCAAGAAAGAGACTGGATTGTGGGCTGACAGCGCAATAGACATTGTATTGAAGGTTCAAATTAAAAGCCAGGGACAAGTTTAGCAAAGGCTAGGAGGCAGAAATGCGTTGGTCAGTTTCTCTGTTGCTATAATTTAATGAAACAAAGGATTAACGAATTTCTAGCCTATGAGCGGCGTTCCTGTGTGGAGGATTGGGCTGTGCAAGCATGTCTGATCTCGCAAGCCGGGGCAGCGGCTGCCCTGGGAGCGGCGGCTTTGGTGGAAAGAGTTAACGGATATACACACACTAATATTATATATATATACATACACACATACACGCACACACACACACCCCAACAAGCACACATTTATAACTTTTAGGTATATTTCTTCGATATTGATAAGCAACCAAGAACTACTACATAATTTTTAAAGTTGACTAAAGTAAGCCCTAAAAAAGAAAATCTACTCAGTTTAAGATATTTAATGCACAAAGCTAGCATCTTTTTCACTTTCAGAGGGGGACAAGGGCATTTTTAAGAGAGCCGTAGACTTACATGACATGAGTGCGATTTGCTAGTGTTTTCAGAGTTCAGAAAAATGGGGAAAAAAGGGTAATGGAAGTCACACTATTCTATATTAATGGATGAATTTAAATAAATACATTTTTTCATCTTCAAGCAATGAATAATTGCGAACATCTAATGTGAGACGGGTCATCATATTACACTAAAATCTGCACATTTTCTTCCCAGAAACTGTGAGGGCGTCACCTGTCTAACATATATAGTACATAGAACTGCAATTCAATAAGGAACTAGGAACATATGGGTCGAAAAGATCAATCATAGAAATGTTACAACAGTGGTAAGGGTGTGGGGATGTCCGCTTTCTTGGAAGGCCCCTCCCCAAAGAACGTAGTCCACAGGTATCGGCTCTGCTTCCAGAGTGAAGAACCTTGCACTCACTGTCCTGCTCGAAGGTTCAGTATTGAGCTGGAAGTCTGCAACAATGCAAGGGCCTTTCAATATCGCCAAGAGATAGGAAATAGGGCAGTGTTGAGGTTGAGAAAAGTGCGTGCAGGGGCCAAAGGTTTTTTAAGTCAAATACCGGGGTTGCAAAGTCTTTATTTCACCGCCTATTTTCTTCCACCACCCTAGGATTCCTGTTTCTATCTTAAACTTGCAGTTATTTTTCAACTTTTTATGCCTTAGTTACTGTTTTCCCACCTTTCCTTTCCTTCTCTTCCTTCTGTGTTTTTTCTGATCTTTCTCTTGCTCTGGGTCCAATTCTAAAGATGTAAAATGAGTTGGTGGCTCCAACAATCACTGGTGAAGCAAATAGGTCTTGAGCCTTCAATGGTGTTATCTGCCCTTTTTTTCTTTCGGCAGTGCTTGGCGAAACATGGTGAAGAAAAGCTTGAGTGACGAACAGCATTGGCATCAACAAAAACAAGCCGCTGCATGATGGCATGTGAAAGCATGCATTACCAAGCATGCACACTTATGTGTCATGACAGACGCGTTTTATTTCTTTTCAGGTATCGCCTAGGCAGTGCTTACATGCTCTCTGGAAGACGTTGAATTCATAATATGGGCTTTAAGCTCCACCCAGTGCTTCTGGTTGGTTGTTTGGCCTGCCTTTTGGAAAATCCTTTACTGTGGCTGGTTAATAGTGTCCCTCTATCCTGCCTTGGACGCTTGGTTTCCTCCCACAGGGATATCGATTGTTTCTTTTGGTTGGCCATCTCTGGCCTTCTGTTGCCTCCTCACTCGCAGACAACCCCCTCCCTCCTGTTATTGCTGCCGTCCTTTCTGGTTTTTTTAGGTCTCAAATAGGCAGCGCATGCGCTGCCTCTATGAGACATCAAGTAATCAGTATGTTGGGGTGAAACTTCGCCTATCGCCTGTCATTTCTGTTGCTGCTTGCCATTAGTTTAACTAACCCATTGCTGTGGGTAGCTGTTTTTTAATTGGCTGTTGATGTGATCCTTACTTCCGTTTAGACCGGAAACAGCAGCGCCTAACTACTGTGTTCGTCCGCGCTTTAAGCGCAATTATACATCGTCCGCTATCGCGCGCTTTCATTTTCGATGCTGGCAGAATACTTGCGACGTCTCACAGAGCACCGTGCCCACATCATTGTCGTTTTCTATGAGGGAGCCCTTCCCTGTGATCACGGCATGCAGGGTGATTGGTTTCCTAGGCTGTAAGGTGAGCCATTCAGAAGGCGGGCGGCAGCTGTGTATTTCGTAGCGAGCCAGTTTCCTAACGCGCCCGTCTCTGGTACAGCTGCGGCGCCATTTCTCCACTTGGGAGAAAGAGTCGCATTCAGAATTGTGTTGGACAAGAAGAGTTTGAGGTGGGCTTTAGTTTTAATTTCCAAGTCATGCATGGCCCACTCACACAGCACTTGCAACATTCACCTGCTCAGACCTTCACATGCTGGCGTAGAGGGGCACACTTGTCCTCCCTCCCCCCCCCCCCAACCCCCACACCTCCCCACCCATTGATGAATGGTCTAATGTTTGTAGATTAACTCCGTCGCGTGTTGAAAAGGATTGTTTCCACCTGTGTTTACGAGTTTGCCGACCTTCAGTTTGCTTGGAGGATAACTTTGTTTTAGGGATGGTGTAATGGACGGTTAAGCCTCTGACATTGGTGTGAATATCCTGGTTTCCACACTGGACCTTATCTCTAAAAATGTCCTAAGTCAAGCGTTTGCTTATGTTTGGTTTTCATTTTTGCTTTTACTCAGGCCACCACTCAGCATGGGTCAAACTGTTTAACAGAGCAGCTCGCTGGTACTGTTCGCACGCCCCTTTTAGCGCAAGTTAGTCATAGTCTTTGAAATGTCACTCATAACTACACTGAAGGTATGAAAATGTCACACACAGCAATCTCAAACCTTGTCAGGTACGAGCTGCACATCCTGGCGAATCAATAATCAACACCATATCAGAGATATTTTCGGCAGCTCATTGTCATTGTTGTTTTCTATCAAGGCGCCCTTCCTTGTGATCACGGCATGCAGGGTGATTGGCCTACTAGGCTGCAAGGCCATTCAGGAGGTGAGCGTCAGCTTTATTTTTCCTAGAGCACCCGTCTCTGGCAGAGCGGCGCTTCTTCTCCACTTGTGAGCTGGAGTCACACTCAGACTTGTGTTGGACAAGACTATGAGGTAGGCGGCTTTTAGTTTTAATTTCGGAGCTTGCACCTCGGATGCTTGGCCTGCACCTACCCTTTCTTTGAGGAAAATGTTCTGTTCTGCTGCCCAGGCTGATGATATTTTGCACCTTCTACAACCCATCTTGAGTGCGTTATATAAGAAATTAGCAAGTTATTCTATATCCTACACTTGTTCTATACATTGGAGAAACCTGCACTGTTAAACTACCCATTGTGTGTGTGGTGAAAGTACGCACTGCTGCCTCCCATGCTTTACTTATTCTGTGTATGAGTTAAGTCGTCACTTCTGCTGTTCATGCTTTACTTGTTCCCTGTGTGGGAGTAGCTTGCCCTATGTTGTGTCCACTAGATTACATGGTGTCTTTGTGTACATGTTTCTGGTGTTCTGCACTTGCTATGTGTGTGTGAGAAACCTGAATTTCTACTGCTGCTGCCTTGTGGTTTAGCATGGGTGCATTGGACCCCAATGCAAGCACTAAAATTCAGCTTCAGTGCCCTGGTTTTGCATACCTGCAAGCAGTGGGTAAACATGCACGTTGTACTTATAGTCCTTGTGTACAAGGAGCAAGGCTGGCAGTAGCTGCACCTTTTTTACTGCCAGCCTTGCTTCTCATACACAAGGACTATAAGTACAAAGTTAGTGTTTATGCACCGCTTGTTTTGTTATTTGCTCTGCTATGGTTTACACTGGGGACTTTTCCCTGCTTTTACGCAAGTGTCAGCAGTGGCAGATGCATGTTTCTCTTCAGTCTCTTCCTTGCGTTTTTACTCATCCCTCCATTCGGTCTTCTCCTTTCCTGTTCAAATGTGCCTTTCCTCATTCCCCTGTTCCTTCTCTTCTGTCTCTCCCTCTCTGTTCCTTGCCTCTGTTCCTCCTTTCCTTCTTTCTCTTCTCTATCATCTCCCCCTTTCTATTACTTGTATCCTACTACTTTCCTTTATTCTCCAGCTTTTTTTCCTCGAGTGTTTTCTTATTTCCATTCTCTGCCGTCTCCTCTTCATTGTGTCCTCCCTTCTCCCTCTCCTTTCCTTCTTTCTCTTCTCTCTCTGCCTTCCTTACATCATCCCCTCCATTCCTTCTTTGTCCTCTCTGCTGTCCTCCCTTCCATTCCTTGTTTTTGGAGTGTAGCGGCTTCAGTGCTGTCAAAGACCTCCCTTTTTCTGAAGTGAAATAAAGATCGTCACATTAAATCAATTTATAAAACAAAAAGTGTGCATTTTGATAAGTTTTACATTGATTAGTGAAAAATAAAACAATTAGAAAATAAAATTAGGAATCGTGGAGTAGTCTTCTACAGATGATATAAAATGCTCTGTACAATTCAAAACGGCGTAAGAACAATGTTTAATTTAAGAATCTATGAATCTTGCTGTGCATGTCTCATCTGCAGACGGAACGGTGTAAATAACAGGCGTTGACAAAGTTGTACCCACGTACTCGTATCGTCCCAGAGAGCAAAATAATGGATTGACTGTGCCGTGCATTAAACTCGTGGCCGGCATGTATTTTGTTCGGAAGTTGCATATAACAACTTTCTTGACCACCATTCTGGAAATATGGCCCTCATTCTAAAGTTAAGCAAATTGCAACCCTCATGTTACATTGTTGTTGTGCAGCAGTCTCTACTTCTGTTTACCTTTATTTTTTATAAATTACACCCCAAGATGTAATTGCTTAAATTAAGCTAATGACCTCTTTGGGACCGTTTTTATGCCCCTGCTCCTTACTTGACGTGCCTGGCCTCAGCTTTAAAAGACCATTTATGTGTTAACGAGGCTTTGTTGTTTTTTTCAACCCTTCATCGCCGCTCTGCCTATTGCTGGAAGCATTAGCCCCTTCCTGTCATTTTTAGTAGCTCCCACCCCGAAATTTGGCTCTAGTAGGCCTCTGACTCAGAGTACCCCACAAAAGGGTGTAAAGGGAACGAAAAATATCCAGTGTAGATAAGAGCCAGTAATTATTTGGGAGACTCTACAGGAACTGGTCTTGGGAAGAAGGACCCGGGTTTAAGTTCGTGTTTCACTGTGCTGGGTATTTATTGCCATCACATAAGCAAAGTTAAAAAAAAAAGCATTTGCAATGCAATAGGTCTCGCATTTACACAAGTTCGAGCTATTGGTATTATAAATGACAATGCATTTTTATTTAGGTTTTTTTTAAAAACATAAATAAAAGGCATTGACATTTACAATGCAAGAGTTTAAGCTATTGGCATTGTAAATGACAATGCCATTTATTAATCTGTTTTCAAGACCAACACAGATAAAGGGTTTGACATTAATAATGCCAATAGCTCAAACTTTTGCAAATGCGAGACCTATTGCATTGCAAATGCTTGTTTTCTTTGTAATGCTTTCGTCACTCCATTCTCTCTAATTACGTTGGTTACTGTGTTCCCACTTTACTATGCTCAGATTAGCTGGTCTAGCTTTTAATGCCAAGCGCTTCCTCGCTCACAGATGCACACCCTCCCTCCAGTCATTGGCAGGCAATTGTTTCCTGTGAAATAATGTATCGCATAATTGTAGTATAGCGTATGCAACTCACGCGCAGCTCGTAACGCGTGCCTGAGCTACACCGCATACTTCGTGCCATGTTTACCTTTAAAGCGACTCTTGCAGTCTTTAGAACTATGTTATATAGCGCATGCTGCCAACTAAACTGCCTCTTGGGACATTAGTGAAGACCATTCAGTTCTATTAGCTGAAGTTTATCAATTTCAGGGCTCATTTGCTGTCCTAGCCAAACATATGAATTTCCCAACACGACACATATTACCTAGGTAGTTGATCTGCTCACCATGCCATTTTGCGGACTTCAAGGCTATTGCATACGATTCTTTTGCGGCTGCCGGGGGTGGGGAGGAGGGGAGACACATAGCTCCTAGCTTTCTACACCACCACCAGCTTGTGATAATCACATGGGTCGCTTGCTTATTAGCAGGTCATGCCATGGCAGCGGGTAGCTTGCTTATTAGCAGGCCATGCTCTGGATTGAGCAGATGGCAGAGGTGAGGGTGAGACTGCAAGTGTCCAGCCTACTTAGGCACAGACAGCCATTAAAAATATAGTCGCTAACAAGGGTAATTTAATTTGCTTCTCGGCACACAACGCCAGCAGATGTGACATTGTGCCACGTTGCCCGCTTTCCCGTCATGCCATCGACCGCTGGCCCCCACAGTGCCCTGCGCCCCGCCGACTACCTCACCTGCTCCTGATACGTGACACAGTGTGGGACACAGATATGTTTGTTTCACAGTGGCAGATGTGTGTTTCCCGGAGACAATGTGTTGTGGCAGCAAATGGCACTGCCTGGCAGCGGGCTTTGCTCCCTGACACCCCTGTTGCACCTAGAGTAGCGCTGGCAGGGAGGGGGCACCTCCCCATCCTCTTTAGCAATGCCGCTCTTTTCTTAAATTTTTTTTTTTTTTTAAGTGCTAATTAAACAACAATTTAGGGTCATCTTAACAGGGATCATGTAGTCTACCTACTCTAAGGTAGGGCAGCCATGATAGTTTGCAGCTACAGCGCACACCGTGCCGTGTGTTAGAATTTGGCGGTAATTGTTTTCAAGTATGATGGGGACCCTCACAGTACCATGTGCCCCGCAATCCACTGGCACAGGTTGGGTGCTGCAAACTCCTGCCAAGTTCTTGAATGAAACGTTTAGAAATGTCACACCCCTCAATTATCAGTTTGTCTACTGCAGGAGAGGTTAACGTCCAGTTATTTATTTATCACTTTATAACATTTAACCTGTTTTTAAGCTTTTCTTAGTTTGAAAAGTAAAAAAAAAAAAAAAACGAGGCATAGGGAGATGACTTACTTTGCCAGGATCACGCACTTTTGTTTAGGTGGGACCCCTCCCACAACAGTGCATGCCCGCCCCCACCACCCCTCCGAGGTTGCAAAATCTTTTGACTCATGGTGGTGCCTTTTCAGCTTAGGTGATCTTTGCCTTCCCACCATGTTGCATTCATAAAAAAACATTTCCATTACAATTCCAGTAGCTTTAACTCTAAAGACATGCGAAACATGTTGCATTGCAATTGCTAGTTTTACTTTTATTTACCATTCTAAGATGGCAGACACAAATCTTCGAGAGGTAAATTTAATAAAAATGCATGAAAGAGCATTAGAGGAAAAAAGAGCATTTTGCAGCAAATTGGAGCTGCAGGACCCTCTTATTTTATTATAAGAGCACATCAGTGGGGACCAGGGCAGCAAGAAAAGGAGAATGTCGGATGATAAGAAGTCAACACCAGGAGTTAGAAACACAGAGTATGAGGGGAGGCGAGGGAGCAACAAACGAGTTTGCGGTAGAGTTTACAGATTCTGGACTGGAAAGGGTGGGGTGAGCAACAGACAAGATGGGTCAGGGAAAAGGGGTTGCAACATGGAAAGTGCAGGAGTTTGAAGGGAAAGATGCAGTCAAGGGACAGCCAGAAATACTTGCACTCCCATGGAATGAGGATATAAAATGAAAAAGAGTAGTTCCATGAATGTAACCAATGGAAGGACACAAATCATCCAATCAGAAGGATGGTAAAGAGGTTATACTCCAGTGTTAGAACAAAATGGACGCATGAAGAAGAAGTTATAGACTTGGAAGTAAGCAAATGCGATTTACAAGAAAGCCAACCAATTGTAAACAACATGCTAACTCAAAGCCCTTTGCCAGTAATAATGGTCACAAAAGGTCTTTGGTTGGCAGCTAATGGTCTGTAGGTGAGACTAATAGGAGTACCATGCCCACCACCTGCACAAATTAAGCACTGAGGTAAGGACAGGGATCAAATGAAATCTTACAATGACTAGGTCATTCTACCCACAGGGCAGCTTAGACTTATAAATGGTGGTTTTCACGGATGTGAACTCACATCTGGAGAACAAGTTTGGTCCCTAATTACAAAGTAAGAGCAGGGCCTTCTATAATAACGTGCATTTGTAAAGCGCACGTTCACCCAGAGGTCTCTTGGCGCTGAACAACAGATGTTCTTTGTTACCCAACTCAATGGTACTCATTTTATTGACCTCAGATGGATGAAAGGCCGAGTGGACCCGCCGGGATTTGAACCTGTGACCATGAGGTCGAACACAGGCCCCTGCAATGAACGCATTAGTATACTGAGCCACCAGACCCTGCTAGGCATTGCTGCTGGCCCTGCATCCTGTAGACTAAAGAAGGCAAATCGCTTGACCAGCAGAAGCCCTTTGGCTCCCATGAGTATGCTAGAAAAGCTTACAAGACCCATCAGATCCAAGGCACCCCAACTCTTCAGAGCTACTGCTATGTGCTAGGATACACAGAGTGGGGAGGATCCGTGTCAGGACGTGGAGGCATGGGAAGCAAGTGAGGAGTGTAGAAGCAAGTGAGGAGTGTAGAAGCAAGTGGGGAGAGCAGCAGCAGACATCAGAGACTAGACGGTCACTTCTATCATACTAAATGTGAGGGCACTAGTGAAGCACTCGTTCTTACAAATGGGGAGGTCCTGGAAACCCATAATGAAATACACCCCTAATTAATACATATAATTGGGGTGGGGCACACAGAACATAGTTCATCTAGGATAAAAAAGAGGGGGGAGAAGCGGTCCCAATGTCTTTTTGAATGTTTCCCAAACCAAGCTAATTGGTCGCTGGGGACGAACTGGTGATGATGGCCAGGCTGTGTAACCTGGTTGTGCAAAATCTAACTGCACCTGTCTGCTGGAAAAAGCCTGCAGGTCTTTGCATGGGTGCGGACACCCCATGGCTTCCTTCAAGAGCCATGGTTGGCTCTCTCACTCCAAGTATTGCGGAAACAGAGATGCTCAAATGTAGATTTGTACAGTGCACATCTTGCACATCTTCCAGGGTTGCTGTGCACAGAGTGCAGAACCAATCCACCTGCACCCAGCACAGGCTATGCAATTCTTCTAAAGGTACTTTGTTCTGTGGTGATCATGAAAGAGGGAACAAATGTAGGTCCTTTCTTTTGGAATAGTGATGCGAGATTACAGAGCCAAGATAAATGTTTAAGAGCAGAAGCATAGGCAATCAAACTAGAAGAGATCAAGCACTTTCCTTTTAGGGTTGCTTCCTCCACTTAGGGTGGTGGCAGGCATCCTAGGGTATAAAGACTCTTATTGGGAATACACCCCATAATTGTGCCCTCTTTACATGGTACTGATGAAACTGCCCAAAACACTATGGGGGTGGTGAAAGATGTAGAACCTGGAATCAATCAAAAAGAACACGTAAAATCACTATTTTAACATGAGCGTCCTCACACCACAATTAATGTTTAAGTGTAGAGTTGCCACATCCTTATTATCCCCTCCCTGCCCCAAAATGTTTATATCTTTTGAGCACATGTACATATACTAATATTGGTTTTCCACCAAAAATGATGAGGGAAAAGTCTGTAGGGCCTAAGCAACATTAGGGTCCCACTAGTGACCTGGACAGGTAAAGAGACAGTTTACTGCTACCAGTCTCTATGTGCCCTTCCCACACAATCCCTCCCAGGAGTGCAGCACACCAATGACGAGAATCCTGTACACATTGAATTACTTATTGTGTATTGCGCCGGTGTTCTTGTGAGACGTTGCCCCAATTCAGAATTGCAGCCTACATTAGAGGGGAGCATCTAGAAGCAGACATGCCCTACTCTTTATAGGTTTCCACATCTGGGAAGCAAGCAAAACTGCTACAATTACTTTCAAAAAAACAAAACTAACTGGATACTCTATCCATCACCGACAGACATTAGCGTTCAACCCACAACACAGCTAGAGCTTTTACTTGGTTTTGCACGATTGAGTAAAGGGGACTCTTGGTGAAACTCTCATAATACGTTTGATTATGTTTCAAGGGACTGGCAGGAGAGATGCCATATTCAATGCCTGCCAGAACATAGTTGAGACAACCCCACCAGGCTTCCAAGTCTCAATGGGTGAAAGCAGGGTTAGCAATGATGAAAAATTAGGGGGTGGGGCAAGCTAAAAAGGAACACAAAATAAAATTAAAAAAACAGAGAAAGTGACCTCAGTTTGGAACCTGCAATTTCTGTGCAATTTAATTGTTGTGCGAACAAATGCGAAGCACAAGGAGGTACCAACTTGGGAATTGAGCAACATTAAAGACCAGGACGTCAGGCAGGATGAAAAGAATATCTGTAGAGTAATGGTTGTCAACATCTTAAGCTTAGGTAGTAAGCAAACATGGTGCTGGCTGCCAAGAGTTAATGTCTTCGTCCTCAAACATGAGCCACAATGGCCTACACACAGCCCTTAGGAGACAAGTCTCCAGAGGCAGCGGTCCATGCATTCCACACAACATACTTCTTTCTGTATGAAAGTTAAAGCCCCACACTTGCTTATTAAATAAACAACTGCTGCCAGCTTTTTGTGATAGCTGCCAGCAGAAGGTGTCTCACAATCACTATTTTGTGCCAACTGACATGTAGGAGAGTCACATGAAACCCATTGTTTACTAGCGACTCCAAGGAAACCTGCCTAGACACCAGGCTTTGTTGTTTTCGCTGCACTTCGGTTTTCTTAATGAGTGAACAAGGTTTACTGGCATGGAACAGCGATGGCATGTGGCGCTCACATAGTTGGGTATTTAAAAAACAGTCAAACACTAAGTTGTAAAGTAAAAAGAAAGCAGGAGATAGGATGGACTCGAGTTCATATGTGCCAGGCCCTCTGACTGACGTAGGACACCTTCACGCTGGCCTGGCTTCTAGGACCGCTGCACTTTGCATGCTGGGATTCTTGAGATCCCGCTACCGATGTCATACACAATGCGACAATATCAAGAATTCAACACGCTGTTGGTAAAAAGCAAAAACTGGCTCGATGTGCCACAAATGGGACATGTGAAGTGCAGGCTGGAAGGAATTTGAATACTATTTCTTGTGAGGGGACGGGTGGACAACGGTCCACCTACCCTTAAAGGGGCCATCCATGTGTAGAGAAAAATAAGGTTCTCTTTAACCAGCCCTGCATCGCCGGCAATCACCAGCAGACATTCATTCGAGACTTGGCTGATGGGATCTGCTTGGGTTTTGAGATGCACTGTGATCGCATTCATTGGATGATCCCTTCCAGGAGGGAATGTGCTCTGCAAACTGAAAGCTGAAAAGCAGGGCGATCTTGTACCCCAGCACCCTCACTTTTGGGATCACTAATCAATATATGCTTTCAGACATATCAACAATGTGGCTTAACATGGTGCTTTTTGCCGCCTGCGCCCACTTTGGTCTTGTGAAGGATACATGATGGAGCACTTTTGGTCTCCACTAGAGTTTAAATTGGAAGATGCCCATGATCTACCCCTTCAATACAGCATTAGCTACTCGGGGAGTCTCCTCAGTCACACGTAACACATATGTGGTCATTTTTGGGTGGGTGTGGAGGGGTCGAGGGAGCTGGTTTGCTATGCTTTGAATTGGATCTAAAACGCTGCCAGGAATAATATAAACATACACGATCCAAATTTCACTATAATAAACTACGCACTTTTTTCCAATAATCAAATAAAAATTATATAGCTCTTCTGTGCAAAGCACATTATACAGAACATTTAATAATGCATTGCTCACTCTAACCTGTGCATTTATTTAGGATGGAATCAAAGGCCAAGTAGCCATGCTATGATCTCAGCTTGTGGCTGGATGGTCAAACACAGATCTAAGCTTCAAAGCATATATCCAATGCTGCATTTTGATATCGCACAAATACGAGAATTTAAACCATAACAGTGTCCGAGATGGAGCTGTATAACATATTCCTGTGAAGATGACGACACAAGCCTCCCTTTTTCAAACAGCAACGATATGAACCATTGGTTGTAAAACAGATGTGTATCCATTTCCGGTAAGGCTGTGACATCACTTCCTGAAAGGTCGCCTCTTACTACCTATGGCAAAGGGTCTCTCGTTATTGAACTGTTAAGACTTTGTACCCGGTTTGGCAACTATAGTTTTTACAAATTATATTTGGGAATCAAGGTAAATATGTCCATCGTCAATGTTCTAATCTAGGTGAAGGTAATGCAATTACTGCTTTCACGGCAGTGAACTAAAGGAAGAACCAACATTTAGGTCACTGATAGGTTTGTCAGTGGACTCAAAATAGGGCCCGCCCTATTTAACAGAACAAACGAAACATTCTCCGACGCGTGCTACACGGCGTTGGCTCAGGTACAGTTTAACAAATAAGACGAAGGCACGGATCTTTAAAGGGCCGTTCAAATGGCAAGAATTAATTTCCCTAAAATACATGAAAAGTATCCAAACCGGTTTTAAAAACTGACTGTGTAATGGCGTGTTTACATTCTGATGTTAACAAAGAAAGCAATATTATTGTCACAGTGGTGGCTCTGCCTGCTGAGAGTCTTGAAGCCACCAACAAGAATGTGCACTGAGAGAAAGACAGATCAATGTAAACTAAATGTGACTGGAGCCATCTACCACTCTGCGGTGCACTGAAATAATAATGGAAATGCACCATAATGACAGGGGCATTAAGAATAAGGGAAACCATGGACTGGATTTACAAATGTATATTCTACAGACAACTGCGAGCTCGTTTTTAATTAAAACAAAACAATCCTTAGTTTAAATAGGTTTGGTTAGCATAATAGAACTTTAGTTAAATAGGACTGCAGCCTAGTCAGTCTGCACTGACAATCATTTCCCAGTTTCAGGAAATAATTGTGCTTTTATAATTATATGAACAAGCTTTCTATGTGCATGTTCCACTTCAGAGTCTTTCAATTTCAGAAAAAGAAGTGAAATAGAATTAATTTCATGGTACTGTTTACTTGTCGAGCTAAAATGTAATACATTCATTTTCCTCAAGAAGGAAGCCATGTACAGAATATTTCTGTATATATATTTTTTTTTAACAGATTCAAGGGTCTCTGCCAGAATCTGCTCCAAGAACCGTTCATCAATTGCACGGTCTATTGCTTTTATTTGTTGTACAAATGTCAAGTAACTTCCTATGTGCGCTTTAATCATAATTATGCATGAAAGTAAGTGTTCCCTATTGCTTCCTATGTGATGCATCACGATTTCTTGAAAAGCTTTGAGATTATGAGTATGTAACTTTATTAAGACAGCCTAAGATCTCACGGTGTTGAGTGTCAGGCTTTCACTACCTGAAACTTGTATAATGTGCCCTTTTTGGGATATGTGTGAGAATTTGTCACTTTCTCAAAGGCAGACTCCACACCAGTCCGTCTATTCTTAGACTTTTCTTGCTTTTGAACTGTACAGACGCTACGATAGTCTGTCTTTTGACTTAATGCTTAAACCTTTTGAGCAGATTTTATGCTAGTTCTCTTGCTGAACTATACCTTGGTTCTATCCATTTACTTGCTTTGGGCATAGACCTCATGTTACTTATCATGCATTTGCATTTTTTGATTCAGTATTCGTGTGGATTTAAATTTGGCTAACTACTATTTGCCTCCTGTAATAATTGTTATATTTGAATAAATCTTCATGATTTTGACTTGGACCTTTGTTCTACTGAGGTTTTCTTTACACGCACACAGGCTACCGCTTTTTGAGACTCAAACAGCCATGGTTTTGCATCTCAATCATTTTGATTTATAAGTTAACAGAATCGACACTACAAATTTAAAAGTCGCAGCATTAAGATTTTTCAGGAACTATTGGGGAATAATGAGGGCAGGAAGCAAATTCTCCGTGTAAAAGGTGTAGATAAAAAAAATGTCTATACTTGGATCTACTAGAGAACGTTTGGACCATAGTACCAAAACAGAAAAAGTATCAAAATTGGAGGAAATGGAATATTAAGTCTCATTTAGACTTAAATAACAACTAGTTCATTTTTAAAGGATTTTCGTCCTGTGAATCTGGTCATGGAATGCAGCTGATCGCATAGAGGAACTTTCTTGCATTAATGTATGTAAAATTGCCATCACTAACTTTTAAGAGACCCTGGTGAGTTGCCAAAACAGAGCCGTTACTTAATCAATAAAGTTGCTTTCATACCCAGTGGCATAGCAAAGGTGCCATGGACACTAATGCCAGCAAGGGTAATAGGCTATCTATTCTCAATGCATGGTATCCCCCAACATCCACAAATTCCTGAGTTTGCTACACTTTGATAGCTACGATCCGGTCTTTTATGCCCCAAGAAATGACCGTACATCCATAACAAAATCTGCTACTGTGCCCAAATGAAAAAAATTCCTCAAAAGATGTCCGACACACCCATCGAGAAACTGCACCCTACACATTGATGTGAAACTGTATCACCGTCCTAAAAAGGAACGTGTCTCATCCGCAGTAAAATTGCATTTCCCTTGCATACAAAAAAAAGATCAAACTGCTCTTGCATGCCCCTACAAGAATAGTTTCACAAATTTGACGAGAGCGTCCCAAACATTTCCAATTAATTTGACTGCATAAGTTCAATGACATTTCCCTACTTGGGGTGCATAGGTGTGGTCACATAAGCTCTTTAATAACCATGAACTATTGCTGCACAAGCCATACAGCGGTCACAAAATTATCCGCTCGAAGAAAAAACAACTTGCATGCAATTAGACACCATCATTCAATCCATGATACTGCTTCATGAGACTGCTCTGCATGTGCTATGCTGCTGCCTGTGTCAAGAAGCTCATCACACATGGGCTACTTTCACTTCCCTTCCTCTACCAGCTCTGACCTTCATCACTGGAAGGGCCGTGTAGTGGTCTGTGCTGGCACGACCAATGGCAGTGGCTGCTCCAGGGAGCCACGGCTGTCTTCAGCTGCTCCACAATTAAAGACAATGAAGCATGGGGAATGGATTGGGCTTAACGAGTGGTTGTGAGAATGGATGGGCCCTCTGTAGATGGAAAGAAGGCTTTTGCATTTAATATTTGGCCTCCACTATAAGGAAAGTGTGATGAAATACTCATCTCTGTGATTTTACTGACAGTGAGGCAAAGCACGAGTCACGAGATCCAAGTAACAAAAGGAAAAGTAATCCATGCTTAAAAGAAGTTGCATTTTTAGTTTGTAGTAGGCACTGAAAAAGTTGTGGATGTTTTAAAAGAGTGGATGAGTATTTCCCCGTTGCAATTCCTTACACTACAGAGCTAACTATATATGTATGTTGTCAAAGGATGCTCTCAGTTCTTATACCTTCATTGCATTTTCCGGGAGAAAACACGGTCATGGGCGTTGCACCCTGCAGAAGGCCAAGCACCAACCCTGTTGATTGCTTGTGGATTGCCCGAGAGTCTCTACCCAAAACTTTATACCAAAGAAAAAGTTGTTGCTTTGAGCGGGTTGATCGCATTTATTTACACTTGAAGGGACAAACACAATATACCCAAAAATTGTGAAAACGAAACAGAAGTTCTAAAGCCATGCAAATGATTGGGACCAAAATGCATTGCTCATCTGGACCTTCACCCTGCGACTGCTTTCAACAACACATCCACGTGCCACTTTATAGTGAATTAGAAGTTGTATCGGAGTGTGCCTCCTTAAGGCCTCTCTCTGGGTCCTGTCGCAATCAGTGGAGACAGTGCAATTTGCAGGACATGGTCGGTACTATTATTTTGCACTGGTGTCCCACTACATCTAGTACTACTGTACTCCACCCTACTCTCCTTGTACACTTACTGCTCAAGAGCAGTTACGGTGAGAACTCCAGCCTTCCTCCAGGACCTGGCAGGCGCTCTGGCACTCTGATGTTGTAAAAGAAAGGTGTCAGCTCAAACTCAATGTCCAAACAGACCCATTATATTAATAGAAGTAAGCATTTAAGTGAAGGAAAGGTAGGGCATCTAAAAAGGGATAGTATTCGAAAACTGCATGCTCCTTGTGCCTTCATAAGCAGAGTTAGGACCCTTCTACGCCCAATGAACCCAGACATTGTGGCCTGCTGTCACTACAATCTAAATCGCTGCTACCATGAAGGCCATCCACTCAGGGACTCTTTCTGACCCTTGCCACCAACCACGCTTTCATCAAAGGATTCCTACCGATCAGCAAAGCACTAACACGTATCCTCAATGCCTCTATCGACTCAGCCATCTTCCCAGGCACCTGGAAACAGCCCACCTTCATGATCCTGCTCAAGAAACCATCCAGTGACCCAGCCACTCTTCCAAACTACGGGACCATAATCCTCCTATCATTCCTGGCAATGGTCTAAGACCATCTAATCAGCCAAAGCCTCACCGACCACCTCAGCAACCACCAGCTCTTCGACCCTATGTAGTCTAGGTTCAGACCCAACCACAGCACAGAAACCACACTCACTGCCGCTAAAGAGGACATCTGCATGATGCTTGACAGTGGAAGCACGGCAGCCCTTAATCTCCTGGACATCTCTGCAGCATTTGACACTGTCTCAAACCCAACTCTAATCGGGCGCCTACACAAGATCGACATACAAGGACCCGCTGTCCACTAGATCTGCTTCTTAACTGATAGAAAACAAGCTTACAGCCTAGCATCTTAAGTTCCTCTGTGGAGTGCCTCAAGGTTCATAGCTCTGCCCTACACTCTTCAACCCATACATGCTCTCTTTTGACAACGACATCCAAGCACAAGACATCAACATCTTCTCCTACACAGACGACACGCAGCTCATACTCTCCCTCTCGGACAAGGCCTTCAACACAAGAAACAAGTTCACCGTCTACCTCATCTAACCCACCAACTGAATGAATGCCAACTGTCAAGTTCACCACGGACACGACAGAAGTAGTGAGCTTCAGCAGCAACACCTCACCATCGGACTCCAACTGCTAGCCAGCTGAACACGAACCCGCACCCAGAAACCACTCCAAGTACCTCGAAATAATCCACAGCAAACTGGAAATGAATGCACAAGTCAACACCATCACTGCTTCCTGCCCACACCCTGCAGATGCTGAGGAAGATCTTCAAATGGATCTCAAACAACACTAAAAAAACTATCACTCACGGCCTAGCCACCACAAGTTGGGCTACGGGAACACCCTTATGCTGGCATGACCAAGCAACTCACTAGATGACTACAAACCGTCCAGATCTCGGCAGCTAGACTCATCCTCAACCTCCTAAGCAGAATTCACAGCACACCACAACTCAGGGAACTACACTGGCTCCCAATAGGAAGAGGAGTCGGCCTAAAGACTAGGGCAGTCGACCTCAAATCTGGGGAACCAGGTTCGAGTCTCAGCAAGGACGCGCAACATCCTGTGATTCTGGGCAAACCACTTAATCTCCCCGTGCCGAACAAAAATGAATGTGTCCGCATGCAACGCAACTGGTGCTCGTGTAAAGGGTTCTGATACCTTCTGGTCAAGTTTGCGCTGTATAAACCTTTAAAAAGAAAATACACAAATGCTCTCAATTCATATACACACACATTCAAGGCACTGCATAATTCAGGCTCCAACCTACCTTGAGAGTCACATCTCCTTCCACCAACCACGCAGACACCTCCGCCCCCCAGAACTCTGACTCGCACACATCCTATGCCTACACAGATCAGGAGGACGGGCGTGCTCCTCCATCACTCCTAAAGCATGGAACGACCTCCCACTCCGCATCAGACCCTCCTCCTCTCTTCTTGAACTCGAAAAGAAGAGGCAGGCCTGGCTTTTCAATTAACCAGCCTACCATAGGGAGGGCTAGGCAGACATTTGCTCAGTGCCTGGAAACCCCTGCAGATGAAAAAACGCTTTACAAATACGCCTAACATAAGTTACTCTTCGTAAGATGCATGTATATTTTGGTGCACAAGGAAAGACTAAAGTCAAGGTTACACTTCGCGCCCTGAGGACAAACTAGTTGCTGCCGCCCCTCCCCTCCATGCCTTGGCGCAGTAACAGCAGCCTGCCGGCCTCGCTCACCCTGCCCAGGGGGTTGTCTTGAAGGAGCGCGTGCTGCAGCGTGGGCGCCACCTCCTCCAGCTGCAGCATGTGACACAGGTCCGTCAGCTCCTCCTGCCCGAGGGACCCGGTGCCCGTGGAGTCGAAGCTGTCGAAGAGCTCCTTGAGCCGGGCCTCGTACTGGTCCTGCTCCGCTTCATCCATCCCATAGCACAGCAGGGCCACCTACGGAAGGACGGAGAGGACAAAAAACAGTCATTTCACAGGATCTCCGAAAACGAACAGTCAAAATAAACGGCACATACATTTTTAGTAGATTTTCTTTACTAGTTGAAAGTGACAGGCGATTAAGGTGCCATTCGCGGACACAAAGGAGGAAGTTTCAACACACTCACTGGGTGTCACAACACCAACAACGTTTGCAGTAGAGCCAAACAGGACTCATGGATTGTTTTATTGCAGCTCGGACTAGATAGCTGCAAACATATCAAGTGTCCAGAATTCATAGGCTACTGTGGGAGGGATTGGGCGGCAAATAGAGGTTCATACCGCTTGTTCATTGCATGCACTCAGCTAATCAGTCGCACCAGCACGAGAAGAGCAACGCACTATCATGCACGGCAGTAAAACACCCCCCTGAGACTGCCTCAGCCTTCTAACCGGGCTCAAATACACATGAAGCCGAGGTGTGCTACCTCTCACCGCCCCACGCGCCCCTACAAGCTGAAGATGCTGCAGAAGACAAGTTAAGTGTATTACTTTGGTCACTACGCGCAACACCAAAACACTTCAAACACAAAGACACTGCAATTCAAGATCCCTCCAGCCAAGCACACTCTGGCGTAGACTGCTAATGCACTTCAGCGCCTTGTCAACAATATAAAGCGCTACATAACTTAAACTACCATATAACACTAGAGGTGGGAGAGCCGCTGAAGGCTTGAGGCCCTCTTGGTACCTCCAGCCAAAAGGACGCAGGCCTTCGTGTGGTTTCTGCTGCCTTCTGATTACCTTAGTCACCATTTTCTAGAAAATATTTTTGTTTCAAAATGATTTGTAATGTTGTATATCCACTTGCATTTAGCAGCGCAGTGATGTAGGTCCTCAAAGAAATAAACGCAAACCACTAACCTCCGATGTAAAATGGGCGTGAGAAATGTCTATGTGTGGTTGTGTTGCATAACCAGGTAACCTGGGAGAAAGCCTGGCTTTCCCGC
Organism: Triturus cristatus; assembly: GCF_964204655.1. NCBI lineage: Eukaryota > Metazoa > Chordata > Amphibia > Caudata > Salamandridae > Triturus > Triturus cristatus. The sequence continues at coordinate 1,095,302,837 of NC_140592.1, read as the reverse complement.
CTTAACCAAACTGTACGATTCTAGGCAAAATACTGATTTCACAGTACCGCCCTTTCATTTATCACCACCTTTGAAAGCGCCTTGAAAGCCATCAATTCATGAGGTGAGCTGTATAACAACCACTCTTGCAAAAGTTTTAATGGACTTTAATAAGGTTTCATCCAACACAGGTCACCCTGTAGGATACACAACAGCGGACTTGTCTCTTGGTTCACCAACTGCATCATTGTTAGTTTTAAACGTGAATTTAAAAATATTCACGCCCTCTCCCTGCACCATCACTTCAAAAAAAGGCCACTGAATGCAGCGATAGGTCCAATTCTCTAAAGCGTAATGCTCCTGCTGGTTGAATAAATACACCTTTTGGAGTTTTGAAAAACATTAGTTTTTTTGCACGATTTCCGAGTTGTTGGATCGGCTCGTGTTCCAGCTCTTCGTGCCACGTAGGACCCTTGGCTCGGCTCTGCCTGTTAATCTGCTGGCTCGCCGGCCTCTACACAACACATACATTTTCGGTTGAGTGGTCGCACTCTTTTTGCCCTGGGCAATCTTACCGTGGTAGATAGCGAATGCACTGAAAGGGCTTCAGCCCCCCTCCCCCCCTCGTGTGTGGCAGACGGGCTGAGACAGCTTCCCGGGCACTTGCACAGCCACACCCGAGTACTTCACAGGTCTTTAAAAGACCATATACTTGGAAATGAGGCTTTGTTTTTTTTTCACCCCTTCTTAGAACCCCTGCATCTCCACTCTGACTTTCCCTGGAAGAATTAGCCCCCCCGAAATGTTAGTAGCCCCCCTTAATGTGTCTAGTTGCGCCTCTAGCGGCTAGGTTCGGCTGCAGAACTAAGGAGTGGAGCTCACAACGGAGAGAGGAGGAGGTGCGTCAATGGAGGCGTCTCGGCATCATTCACATCCCGTGCTACCAGGTTAATTAAAAACATGTAACAGATAGAAATAAGTTGATAAAAACACATGAATTTGCAACTAGTGTCATTTTTTAAATGACATATAGAGAAGAACAAATGAAACAGGCAGGCGTGTAAAGTTCGTGTCGTCACCTGGGCTGTGTATCCCGTTTCCTTGGTTACCAAGGGCTCTCCCCAAGAGCTGCAGTCTAGAAATAGAGTCGACAGGCCCAAACAACCCTAGACGTACCTAAACACTCCCTGCCTGGAGGCCTAGGTCAGGCTTCAAGGTTACTACCGCACAGGATTCTGGGAAGAGGCTTCAGTCACGGATTAAGTGTAGCCGGGGGCCGCAGGCTCCGAAAGAGCCTTGGTTTAGAAGGCTGTTATGGTGTTTCAGGAGTGAGCTCTTGGGTCGACTAGTACAACGTTGACATTTGCGCAGTACTTTCAGAGATGGTTTACCAGACGCCAGAGGTTCCCTGGTGCGGCTGACACATTTGGAAACACGGTGACAATAAAGAGCGCAACGCCTGCAACAGCAGCCCTTCAGTGGGGCACACGCTGTGATCTGCACAACTGAGGCAACAGTGCAGAGGCCTTAGAACTGGAGGGCCATTAAACCTGGGGCACTTCAAAGGTGGCCCATTTGGACGCCTGGCACCCCTGGGAGGCCTCCGCTATGCCCGCAAACTACCAGGGCACGCGGTGCTTCCTAACACTGCAGCCACGCAGGCTGGACAGCTGCACCGCCCAACTGCAGAAATATCACAGAGACGCAAAACTTGTAACAAAAGAAATGCGCACCTTGCAAATGCTAACGAACAAACAGTACACAAAGTACTCTCTTGCCACCCGCTTGGGTAACCGTTAGGTACTTTCACTTTTTATGCTTCACTTGTTTCTGCTGCAACGCATACCACCTACGTCGCAAACAATTGTAATTCTGTTCCTTCTGTAATGATTTTATTTAGATCTTATGTAACAATCCATGCTCATTGTAAACTGCTACTTATTAGTTCTGGACCTTGTGTAACAATCTATGTCTATTGGAAAGAGCATTGGCCCCTTTGGGTAATGTCCGCGCTATATAAAAATGCAAAAATAAATAGATACCTTTAAACAAGCACTGGAAAAGACAATTAGGCTTAGGTTGTCTGCCAGCCATTTGGCTTTGTCAGTGCTTTTTTTTTGAGCGAGGCCTACCAGACAATGCAGCTGTCTGATTTGCTAAAGACTTCTTGGGGACATTCTGAAAGCTGACCTAAGAATGCATTCCGCCCAATGCTTCCCATTTGCTTTGTTACTCAAATTTGCTTGCTTTCTTTTTGCTGGTTTTATTTGTTTTCGTCTGTCTATCACGGCTTTGTCCACCCCCGCGGAGCATAGCCGGTTTACTGTATTCTTCCTCAAGTGCTCGCTTTTTGTAAACAGCCCTTTAAATTTTGCTCTGATCTGGTCACATTTGTAGTGTATTCAAAGACAGAGGTCACATGTCAGGCTCAGTCTTTGCAGGAGCTTAAAGTTTACTTTTCTTTCTCTGACTTCAAAGTGAGAGGCTATCTGATATTCTGGGCCTGTGAAGAGAAAGGCCTTTTTTCTAGCAAACACAATTTAAATGTCTGCAAATGAACTGTACAAATATTTCAGAATATATCTGATTTGTTAAAGCACAAAGCATATTTATTTTGTAATTTTGAAGTGTGCTGGAAACAAATACTTTAATAAGGTCAAAATAAATCAATACACTACGTGATGCCATTTCCACACATTGTTTGTGCACTGTATAGTTTTATCAGTAAAACTTAATGACTGTGCAAATGTAATGGTCATTTCAATTGAAAATTCGCTGCCTGTAATGACAGTGCACTACCACACCATGCATGCTCTACTCTCCACCACTTTACTACACGCCCCTCCACTCTACACCTCCACTCTACCACACTCCACTCAATCACACGCTACAACACTACTCTCCACTCTACGCTACGACCCTTCTCTCAACCACACATCACTCCACAACACACTCCTCTACGCCACTAACTTTTAGCCATGCTGAACAGCAGCAATGCTGGTGTACAATATGTCTAAAACACCTTGACAAAGCCAATAGTTCTTGAAAAGGTGTGGCCTATTGGCCCCGCCAATGCTCGTTTGTCATGAATATAGTAAATCTTAATTGTCGGTGGAGCTGCAGGCCCTCAAGAATATTAGGGGGAAAAAACAGTCTAAAAACAAAACTATTTATGGTAAGAAAAAACACACATTGCCACAGTAGTACCTGGAATTGAAAGGGACTACTGCATGTGCAGATGTGCGAGCAGAATGCCCCCCCCCCCCCACAGTGAAGTTAGCCATCGGCTGACCCACAGCCCCATCATGTATGCTGTACAGAGATGTAGAAAATGAAGGACACTAAAACAAACCAATGAACAAAGAGGACTGGCTGAAACTCCCTCTAATTGAGTATACTGTGCGTATAATTTTAGTATCATCAAAAGGACTTGGCTAACACCAAATCTAACAAGCATTGGTAATGCATCAGTTCCGCCTATGTAATGAATAAAGAGCTGTTTTCATCAATCATCATCCAGGAGAAGGAAAGAGCTCCCTGGCAGATAACACTGTAGTGAAGAAGATGTGGCACAGCGGGCAGAGATGCTGACCCGAGAGCTGGGGATCCCAGTTCGATTTCGGCGGCGCCGCGCAACATCCCATGATTCGGTGAAAATCACTTCATTTCTGCAAATCACTTCATTTCTCCGGGTGATAAATGGTTGTATAAATACGCAAGAGTAAAATGCAAAACTTTATGGGACTATAGTTTCACCGAAGCAGGTGTTAACAGTTTTTCGGCGACAGGAAACTGACAAGGGAAGCAGGTGAGGGACAAGCATTGGTAAATGCAGCAAAGTATGCTACAACCAATAAAAATGGAGAAAGGTAAGTGGCATGCACAGGAACCAATGAGAAGTTAGGAAAGAGAGGAGGCGAGTTGTAAGTCCCTTTTAAGTTTATATTAAAAACAATAGATTTGTCAAGGACAGCACTGGCGAAACCTAGAAAGTACTTTGGAAAAGTTTTTTTTTTTTTATTTAACTATAGGGGAATTATACGTTGGAAAGTCCATTCTGGTTTGAAAACAATCAGAGTATGTTACTTTTTGTTCAAATAACTAAAAAACAATGGAGATTTAAACCAAATCTCAGACAGGGTCAATTTTTAGACCTTAACTCGGTCATTATAAAGTTTGCTGTGCTTGGAGGAGGCACCACAGCACTGTGCGGTCTATCTGCAGGCCCACTTAGAGCCACCCTACCCAGTGACAGATCAAAAGACACATTTTCTTCATGTGGCTCAGAAACAGTACTTCTAACACAAAACTGGCATTTTCATCTACTGGTTGTTCTGCAGTAGGCAGGTAAACTGCACACCTGGCCTATAACCGCTGAGGCTAAATTTAAGAGCTTAGGTCGTCTGGATAGGCAGAGACCTTGCCAAAAACCACAAGTCACGAGCATCATTATTACCAACATGCAACTCTGAGTTAGTGACCCATGTATCTTAACACTCTACAAAGACGTACTCTGTTTTTTAAATCTGAATACAAGTAAACAAACTATAAAAATAGTAAGGCATGCCAGATATCTGAAATCCTCAAACTCGCCCACATCTCCTACTATATGTATGCGGACGACACTCAATTCTATGAAAATCACCTCTCCTGATGAAATCAATAGCCTCAATAACACTGCAACAAAAACGCAACATCGGCTGACTTGTAACCACCTCAAACTGAACGCCCACAAAACAAAATTCCTATTGATCTCACCAACCACCATCGCCCCTAGTATCAAAGACTGGCTCCCACATCTTTCGGCCTTTGAATTGTACCCCAAACATCATAGACTATGCTAAATCCCTAGGTATACCCTTGGACAAAGCCCTCTCCATGCAAAAACACATCAGCGCCGCCACCAGAGGAGCTAACCATCAATTGCATATCCAAAGGAAACTAAAACCTTTCCTACCCTTGGCAGACCTCAAAACGGCAGTTCAAGGTCGCGTTATCGAAATTAGATTACAGTAGTGCTACCCTTGTGGGCCTCCAAAAAATCTCACTTACACCCCTGCAGCCTAAGTGAATGCAGCAGCTATGCTCATTACTAAATATAAAAAAAAGTGATCATTTCACTCCAATCACTGAAATGGTTACCCTAAGGGGCGAGGATCCACCTTAAAATTGCATGTATGACCCATAAAGCACTGCACCACAATACCTCCTCCTACCCAACTCAGAAACTGACCCTATCTGCTGGAAACAGACCTTTAAGAAGTACAAGCGCCTTACTACTCAAGCCACTAAAATTTGAGAAAAAGAAAACGTACATTCAATTCTTCTCTGGAATTGTTACCAAAATCTGGAACGCTCTCCCTTCCGTGATTAGATGCAATCCACCCACATCCATCTTCATGACATAAGTAAAAAGTGTACTACCCAACAATTTAGTCTCACACAGAGGACATACCTCCCTATCCTCATGAGCAACTCTTCCCTGTGTCTGTTCATTGCTTCTGGTCACGCCTTCTCCCATTTCCCCGAGATTCAGCTCTCTTCTCTCTCCGGAGTCTCTCTGCCATCTACACTCTACTCTGTCACCTATCGGTCTATGCTCAGGCCTGGACTTATGTTTGGACTTTGTTCTTATCGCTCTTCTTACCATTTGCACATATAAATATTGCTCTTCATGATCTATATCATGTTTGTACATTGTCTCCGTTTGTCTCATATTTTCCTTTGTTTTTTCTGTAAAGCGCTCGGTCACGCGAAAGGATCTTGTTTACGCTATATAAAACTTGTTAAATAAAATAGAAAGGAACTCCATGGCCCAGCTATGAAAAATGCATTACAGCACAACAATTCTGGTCAAAGTTAAAAACCAGAATATTCTAATAAAAGGACACAGTCGCTTCTTTAGCTCCCAAATGGATGAATAGATACGTCTCCTTTCAGGCACTGGCCACAGCACAGACAAGAGAAGACCAATGGCTAAAGAAACACTTTAAAGATATTTCTACAACCATCTCTGAGACAACAGATACCAAAGGCTAAGAAAGCAAAAACTGCTTTTAACTGCCTTCTGACGAAAGCAACAAAGATACTCCTTCACAAAACATTGAATTTGGTAAAATCTTGAAGTCAATACCCTTGTCGTTGCTTCATGGGTAGGCTGATCATGGACATCAGATTCCTACAGCGTGTCAAGTGAATTTGGTTACATGAACACAGTGTCACAAGAGTGCGTTTCTGCTAGTGTGACAATCTCCCGGAATTTCAGGAGTAGGTCACACCCAAGTCAGAGTAAGTTGCACTTGTTCACTGAAAGTATTTTATGGAACAGGCTCTTAATCAATTCCTCAGTTCCACAAATTGACACAAGCATCCCGTTAGCCTTTGCACATAACATTCTATTTACTCTCTGCCTAACTGGAAGCCAGTGTAAGCCTTTTAAATATGGCCGCTCCGTTTGTTCTGCAGTAGAGCTGGGACCAATACTTGCCCTAGATATGACACAAAAATGTGCATATGTTTAATGTTTTGAAAAGCCTGCTCACCTTTCAAAGAGAAGAGTGGGCCACTTTACAAAATTGAATACAAGCAAAGCATTTGGAGGTCGTTACCCTAAAGATGGAATCAATTTACAAAATTAAACAAAAAGAAGAAGAATGTTAAAGTCATTGATTTGGAAAAACGAGGCTCCTTAAACACGGAGGTAGTCAGCAGAAAGAGGCGCTCTGGTGATGCAAATAATCTCTGGTACAGTCAAGTATTCACTGAGGTAATGCACAATAAACAAAGGAATGTTGGGAAGCCATTAATTTTGCGCTTCAGCTTGCATCGTTAAGCAGATAGAAAAAGAAAAAATAATTCAGAGGCATGACCGAAACCATGGTTCAATACTGAAGAGTCATTATGGATTTTTGTGCGCCAAAATAAATTTTCAGCCTTTTTTTTTTTTTTTTTTAAATGTACATTCTTGTCCAATGGAGCAAATGATTTTAATGGATGCTGCAGCGAAAACAGTTTTACATCAACTTTAAACAGAGTAAAACTGAGCCTTCTGAAGATAAAGTAGATCCTCCAGCCTTTGGGAAAAGGGGTCATTGATCGAAAGAACAGAAGCAGCAAGATGCCTACATTGCTATTAGGTGGCAAGATCAGCGTTAAAATCAATTAGAAGTGATCAATTCCAAACCACAACGAGCAACACTTTAGAAGTGTAAATCATGATCAAAGCAACAGCATCAGTTCCAACAGTAATAGTCGTTTTCATACTTCTGAGGTAACTTCTCTCCCATCATGCTGTCCCTACGCTAACCTGTACTATGAAGACCACTGCCGTCTTCCACCTCCTGCCTCTGCGGACCACATTAAGTGGTTCCCTGTAACCACCCTGCAGAAGCCCAGGTCAGAGGGGGGCCTTGGGTTGCCGGACCTGGAGGCCTATTACCATGCTGCGCAGCTTCAATGGTTTACGAAGTGGGTGGTGTCCGGAGGACCAGGATGGGTCGGATCCGAGTTGACACCTCCTGTCCGGTGTTCTGCTACGAGCCCCGCTGAGAGGCGCCTCACTGCCGCCGGATTTGGGGACGGTTCGACAATGCTGGGTGCGCCTGGCCAGGAGGATGCATGTGGGGACCCCTTATGCTCCTGAGATCCCGCTGCGGATGTGTGAAGTGTTGCCTCATGGGGGAGACTGGAACCAGTTGTTGGCCTGGGAGGAGGCGGGAGTTACGGCCATAGGTGATCTTTATGAGGGCGGTAATCTTCTCCCCTTTCAAGACCTCAGTGAGCGACATGATCTCCCGCGGGGGGACTTTCTCTTGCATGCTGCCCTGACTGCGGCCATAAGGAAGCACTGGCGAAAGGGACTGGTGGAACCGGATACGTCTCTCGCTTGTCAATATGTAGTGATGGCGGTGGGTACTTTTAAAGCGGTGACCTGCCTTTATCGACGGATCACTAGCGACATGCACCTACCTCTGACGGCGCTGCGACTCAAGTGGGAGGCGGACCTGGGAGAACCCATTGCAGAAAAACCATGGGAGGCGATCATGGAGCGGCCGTGGAAATGTTCTCGAAACGCGGGCTACCAGCTCATCCAATTCTATATCTTCCATAGGGCCAATCTCACCCCTAGTAAAATCGCAGAGTATTTTGGGGGGGTCGGACACTTGTCTCCCCGCTGTAACCAGGATGGGGCGAATTTTCTCCACATGCTCTGGGACTGCCCGCGGGTGGGAGACTTCTGGCGGGTGGTGATGACTGCTCTGCTGACTGTGACTGAGAGGGAGCTAACGGGGACGCTAGGACTCTGCTTGTTGCATTGGTTCCCACACACTCCCAAGACTAAGGTCACCAGACGGTTTATTGACCTGGGGTTGATCTTGGCTAAACGAGAACTTACCTCCCACTGGAAGGCGAGGCAGGGGCCTAGTCTAGTGCGCTGGAATAGGGAGATGGTGAAATGGGCAGAGAGCGAAGGGAACTACAGACTGCGGTTGGCTCGGCATAATGGCAGCGAGAAGTCACAAGAAATGGCCCAGCATGGGTGGCACTCCTGGAGCTGCTCAAGCATCCAACTGTAGACAACAGAGAGGCCCTTGAGGAGGGGGGCGTGGCAGGGGGGCCCTTAAGAGACCCTTCCCCGACAGTGAGAGCACAGTGCGGGGGGGGGGGGGAAAGGACATTGGGACCATGATAGGCAACTTCCTCCGATGTTGGGAGGGTGGTTGGGGGGGGGGGGGGCTCTGTTGGGGAAGTTTTTGACCAGGAGAGGGGGGAGGGTGTGGGGTGTCTTCTTTCTCCACACCATTGAACTGTCTCAACCATGCAAGACGGACGGCACTGTATCACGGACGCCTTATGGGACATTGGATGTGGCTCTATATTGAGATTGGCGTGATGTCCGTTGTATTTCCTCCTGGTTTCCGCTGTTGCCCAGTCAGTGGGCGGCAGGTTTGAATGTATATTTTCATGAAAATCAATAAGTCTGTTTTTAAAAAAACTAAGTGGTTCCCTGTGTTAGGAACATCCATCTGCTCAGGGTCCTAATGCCTACAGATAACACAGCTAGAAAAAGTTAAGGAATGAGAAAGTGGTCCATCTCCAAGAGTCATCGAACAAAACAGAAAACTGTTTAGTACAGCAAATGCAACAAGCCCACAATAAACCCCCCCCCCCCCCCCCCCCCCCCAGATAAGTAATGCTGAGCGACGCGTGTTCACTTTATCTGAATCTTCTGGAACATTTTTCAAGAAGAGAATGGAGCAACATACTACCCCATTAGGCATCCTAGCTGTGGAAGGCTGTTGAGCTAAAATCTATAATTTTTCAGGTTTACATCTTGGTAGCTCAAAAGCCCAGTTTCCGTGCGATTATCAGGCTGAAATCTGATGAGGCTGGTTATCCAGGAAAGGAAGATCAGGAATCCTGACCATCATTGATCCACCCTAGCGCCATAGAGGAAGGTCTTGAGGTCGAGGACAGGATTTATCTGGCACCACTCGTAACACAAAGCTGATTTATAAAGGTCTATGCAAAAGCTGATGGCTTTTCGATTTTTATGTACTTTTGGTAAATGCTATTCTGCTATAGTCTACCCTTTTTAATTCCAAATACTATCACCTCCTCCTGTATAAACACCCTTTACAGAAGGCTGCAAAAAAAATAAAACGGAAAAATATCAGGCATACAACAATATCTACAACAGGGATGGTCTTCGCAAATGCATGGTAGTTCCAACTATTTTTGCACTTACAAATCTATACTCGGATGTGTTTTAGTTTCATTCTCCAAATGGAAGCATCACTTTTGTGAAGGGGCCTTGTTCTCTAGGGCATGAACATTCCTTTAAATGATGGAGCCAAGCATCTGTGTGATGTATCACTAAACCCGCCTCTTATTTCAGATACTGAATCCACCTGGATGATAAAGACCTAGACAGTGACGTGTGTGTATACTGTATCTACTGAGCAACACATCCGCTAGACTGCTCTCTTGTCCAGCCAGTGGTGTTGGGTGCACCTCAGTACTATGCAGTTGAACAAGCTCATATACGTAGAAAAGGTATATTAATAAAAGTGAAATAGATCCGTTCTAATCCATAATTTTCGATAGGGATGTCCCTTACACTAACATGTTCTTTTTTTTTTTTTTTTTTTAAGAAGAATGTGCTCGATATCAACAAGTCTGGATTCGGTTTATGTCACAGGACACTCCGCAGTAGTTAACATGAAGAATGCAGTTGTATGTTGGAACAATGAGTTCCTCAACAACGACTCCCTAAACCACGCGGTTTGTACTACAACCGCGTCTCAACCCATTTTTTTTTTTAACCACACATATTTTTACCATAAATTTGTGATAAAGGAATTCATGGTAAAAAACCTCCCCCTAAAATCTATTCCCAACCCCCCCACTCCCTAAAATCTACCCCATAACCCCCACCTTCCACCCCCTAAAAACTATCATGAATACCCCCTCACCTAAAAACTAATACAAACCCCCCACACCCTTAAAACTAACTCGAATCCTTCCCACCCCCTAAAAACAAACACCAACCCCTCCCATCCCCTAAAATCAATCACATCCCCTAAATAATAAAACAAACCCCCACCACCCCCTTAAAACTAACACCAATACCCCTTAAAATCTACCCTGAACCCCTCCCACCCCTGAACAATTAACATACAATGCCCCCTCCCCACCCCAAAACCTCTTACCTCTCCTGTTCCTCCGACGCGCCTCGTGACTGCCCATCCCGAACACAAGACCGTCTTAGGAAATTGCTAGTTAAGTAGATCCGCCTAAACTGATCCTACCTAAAGTTTGACTGCGTATCCTTTTAGGCGGAGGTGTTCAGTGTAATGAAGGGCCTCATTACTATATCGGTGGGACCGCCTCTGACAGATCTACGATCCCGTCGTGGCGGCAGTCAGAATCACAATTCCTGAATGGTGGCAGTGCCTGGCTCATAACCGCCAAACAGGATTACGATGTTCATGAAAAGGCTGTCGGAAAGGGATTGCAGGGGCGGCCCCCATACCTCGTGAGACACTGCAAAGTGGCCCTGGGGGAACATGTAGTGTCCCCACGCACATCCATGCACCACACGGTGCAGGGATGTGCAGAAAGTGCTCTTTTACTCTGCAGCTTGTGCTGCGGCCCACTTCCTGGGCCTCAGCACAAGCCGCCATGTGAAAGAGCACTTTTCTAACCACCAGCATGGCAGGCCTATCTTAATTGGGCGGTCGGACCGCAGGCTGCTTGTCGGGCGGTCTCCTGACTGCCGCAACAGTGGACAGCGATCCGACCACCCGATATCATATTTGGGCCCCAAGTCAAGTTTGGTCAGATGCATGCCAGACTTACGAAACCACTTGCTAAGTAAATGAGTTCACTTTGGCTGCAGGTCATGCACATTTAGCTGATGTACGTACAGAAAATTAGCCATGAATGCTGCCCAATGCTGGGCATCTGTTACAGATGCATGGAGGTTTTATGAATCCAGTCTTTCAGCTGTAGAAAGCAATATACTTCTGGCTTGACTCCTAATAAATACAGTGGCAGGGTTCGTGTAAGGCAGCCAACCAACAAGGGACCACCAAATTACCCATAAAACATGATGAGTCTGGGACATCAACATAAATCCATCACTCTGAATAGATTGGACTTCCAGTTTGTTAAAACTGTTAAAGAAACTTTTTTTTAGAAACATCTGCATAGAATGCTGACACCATCAAGCCCCTGTTCTCAGATCATTGTTAGTAGAGTTGGGGGAAATGCAACACTTGTAAAGAAAGATGGTAGATGGAAACAGGAAAACAATGAGGACAGCCCAATTGCTGCCAGAGGGAATGCCCGCAGAATTTTCCTGAAAATGAAAATCTAAAAGGAGAGGGAGATACAAGATATTTTGAAGAAGCAGTATATAAAGCTTGGCATATGGAAAGGAAATAATTAGACTCCTAGGGTCCAGAAACAGTAAAGAGCCAACAACACCAGTGCTAGAACTGAATGCACACACCTTCGCGGTTAAGAGTGGTCATTAATTCAGGTGTGAATTAAGACCAGACAGGTAATCATGAGAGTACATCTACTGTAGGGCATTCAAGCCGTTAATGTTATCTAATTTACATCTCTACTTATTTTCTGGACCATGGAAGGGCAAAAGATTGAATTAACCTAGTGAGATTTTCTATGATGTAGCCGTGGTTCACCTCAATTTAAGAAATTATACTAAGGTTCTTGATTAAATTGCTTTTGTTCAAGGAAACGGGTCTGAAATATGGTGTTCATAATATGGCTTTACCTGCTAAACATAGCTGGCACAAAATGAAATCCTGGCTTCTGCCCCACTGGTCTTCCCCGTAACATTAGAAGAGGAACAAGTCCAGCTGTCCTGAAATCACCCCTCGCCCCATTCTGGTCAGGAGACATGGCAACTTAAAAGCCCTCTGATCTATAAATCACAAGTATGAACACGGGCATGGTTGGCTCCGCTTATCCTTTTAAAGTTAACAACTTTAGGTTGGAAACAGTAACACCACTTGGGCACAACACTAGAATACTCAAACTCTTCAGTAGTGAGCACAACCCAATGCGGCTACGCTCTTTGGAGGTCCCTATTGAGCCCTTGTCCTTTCTGGCCTCAAAAAGGTTGCCATGCCCCATATGAAAGAGTACAGACCAAGGAGCACCCCTTCTGTGCCACACGCTGGGTCTGGCTCTGGGCTGAGCCATAAGAGTGCCCACAGTCTGCTCCTGTGCTGCACTTCAGAGACGCACAAGTGTGCTCGTGCTGTCTGCCTGATGGTAGCTTCACCAGACTGTGACTATCTCCAGTTAGCCGCTCCCCAAGTGAGAAGAGGGGGGGGGGGGGGGGGGGGGAGTCTAGTGGTGTAAGTCAAGTGCTGGGAGTTAGCCCAGCTGTGCAAGGACTTTAGGAGATCCACAGCAATAACCAGAGCTGCAGAGGCCTCAGCCTGGAACTGAGAAAGGCTGATGGGGTGGGGAAAGCAGGATCTGGAGAAGGGATAGCATTCCCAACAACTGGCAGGCAGTGCTCGTTCTTCGCATAGGTAACAGCAGGGCTGTACCTGCATCAGCGAGACTTCTATTCTGTTGACCGCTCCTTTTGGACACATGCAGGTACTGGACTTCCAGCAGACCACCAATAGGTCTACAACTTTAAGAAGCCATATCACACCTTGTTAATACTGAGCTGTCAGTTCATGAACACTACTGGCAAAAAAATAAAATAAAAAATAAAAAAATAAAAGTGTAAAGAGTTTAACCTTCGGTCCCCAGCTACTAAGAATAGCGGAGAACAATCTGGTTCTCAGGAAGATGAGTCAGCAATTATGCAAGGGGACAAAATGCTGCTGCAAACAATGCCTCGAGCAGTGACTGGAAGGAATACAATCAGTACCATCAAAGCTGCAGTTAAAGTTGGAAGGATGCCGGAGAATCTTTCTCACAGAATTGTGGGAACAGAGATGGACTGCAAAAATGCAGGGTCACTATGGAAATGAACCAGTAGCTGGAAGGAGAGGCGCTGATAGAGACCAAGGTAGCAGACACCTTGGTGATGCTTTGACAACATTGAAATGATTTACAATTTCTGTACAAGAGCTCAAATCAGAGTTTTGGGAAACCCAGGCAAGGCTATGGCTCTCCCTGAAGGGCTTTCAGCACTTTTAACTGGACTTGTAGGTGTGCAGTGGGGTTTATCCTCAGACATGGTGCGAAGGCTTTCTGGATTACTAAGAAAAAGACTGAAGCCGAGGCCACCGCTCTAATGGTGGTTTAATCACTTGAATTCAGAGAGCAGAACTTGGGTACTGCCTTACAGAAAAAAAGCTGGGAGAATGGGGAGAGGACAGGTGGCTGAATTTCCTAGATTCGATTCCCCATACGATGAGCATAAAGACAGCCCTAATGGAAAGGAATAGGAGCCTCAGTGCATCCGAGAGTAGATTACCATGAGAGGCGGTACCTCTTCTCGTGGTAGACTCAGAAAGAGCCTTGCTGGACAATCTAGGCCAGTCTTTGTAATGACTATCCTGCAATGGAGTAGTGCCAGGTTGGCTAGTGTGCTTTGCTTTAGAGAACAGGGTGAGGGTATTGGTCTTGAATGCTACTGATTTTTAGGTACATTCTGTGGTGGAAAGGGCAGGCGGTGGGGTAGCCTAGCAAGGGTACAGTTCTGATAGTATTCAGTTGTTTCTGCTTCCTCTTTCACTCAGTCGCTCCTTTTGTAGCCAAGGATCTGAGAAGGAGACCAAACTGATAAAAGAATGCCTCTTGCATTACTCAGAACGTTAACAAAATGCTTTCCTAGTCAATTTAGTATGGTTCTCTAAAATTGCTTATCTTAAAGCGTAAAGGAGATTGAAGCCAAGCAAACAGACAATGAGGCTGTCTAATTGCAAAGACATATTGGGGATATGCTGAAAACTTACTTAGAAACCGATTCCGGTCTTTGCTTACCATTTGGTCTTTGTTTTGTCACACCTACTTGCTGGCTTTGTTTTTGCCTGTCCAGCACATAGTTGTCTGTTCTGGGAAATTACCCCGTTTACCATATCTCGGACTGGCTCCTTCGAGTTTTTATAGAACGCTCACTTTTTAGGAACTCCCATTTTCTTTTTTGTAAAGTACCTCATGAGAGTGCACATGTTTTCCGGCTGCCTCTCTGGAGTGCTTCTCTACCCAAGCCTATTGCTTCAAGTTGTTCTATCACTCCAGTGCTTCTCTCCCATCTCTCCACATTGTCCTCTGACCCCATCAAGAGCTCCACATTACTCTCTCGTGACCTTCTCTATCTCCACTCAGTGCTCCACATGGTCCTCTCTCACCGCTCTGTCCTCAGTTTGCTCCCGACCCCTAACTCACATTACCATTTGTTTGTGTTTTTTATAAGCACTTTGGAGAACAGCTAAAACACTTTATGGTGCTTCTTTTTAAAATTACCAATCCATCTCGGATTGATTAAAGAAAAAAAACAGCCTTATTTTTTAGGCGTGTGCATGTGTGTAGATGCATGCTTACAAAATGATGTAGCAGCACTGTTGTAATTTTTTTTAATAGTTTTATTTTACCAGGTAAATTAAAAGAAAAAAAAAGGCCGCCTCATTTGGTTAGTGGGCCTTCCCAACACTGTAGCTGGCCCATGACGCCACGGTCAGCCAGAACTGTTTGTATTTGCTTGTTCACGGCGCTGTGATGGCCCCGGACGGACCTATTGACAAGCATATTTTGATAACTGAAGATTTTTTTAAAGTACTGTATTGTGGACTTTTATCGTTTTTAGTCTTGTCTTAAGTATATACAAATATTGGATATTTTTCTAAACTGGTGTGGTGTCCTTTTGTAGTGCTCACACTGTATTAATGTTGGTTATGTGCAAACGCTTTACACACTGCCTCTGAGATATGCCTGACTGCTCGTGCCAAGCTACCAAGGGGGTGAGCAGGGGTTATTTTAGGAGTGTAACTCTTATCCTTCTAGGAACAAGGGTCCCTTTTTGGACAAAGGTGCAAGCCCTTGCCAACTAGAGACTCCCATTTATAAGATTGGTCAAATATCATTGTTAAAGCCTGCAGGTTTAACAGGTGTGATTTAATGGCTTTTGCCAGTGCTGGTTTCTTATGCTGCGCACTCTCAATTTTCCATTTCGGAAGCTGAAAGCCCTTTGAATAGTTCTACCTTTCAATTGAAATTGCCTTTTAGTTTGCATTTTGTAGCCATTCTGCAGCAAATGCCAACAGAAAACAAATATGTAAACTACTGAACAGTTCTCTAATCCTTATGAAAACCCTTCTTAGATGAAAATGCTCCACTAGCCACAGTAAAACGAGATGCTGAGCCAGTAGCACCGCACACAAGATTAACATGAGAATACTGCAGCAACAGCATCTCAATAAATGCTAAAATGCAGCAGACCATGGGGTAGGCCACCAGCATGAAATAATACAAACGCGAGGTGTCCCTCTTCTACCCTAACCGTTGTCTTTAATAACATCCGACAAGAGGTTGATGCTGGCCATTCTACCCTACTGATCCTCCTGGATCTGACAGCAGCCTTTGATATCATCTCTCCTGGCAGATTGCTGGGAAGGCTTCGGGAAATCTGGATAGTGGATGTTGCATTCAATTTGCTTTCCTCGTTTCTTCTAAACGAGATCGCAAATAGTTAAGATGGGCCAATATCTCTCTGCCCCAAAACAACTATCTTGTGGAGTTCCCCAGGGATCCTCATTGAGTCCCACTCTTTTCAATATCTATGTAGCTCCACTCGCTGCTGTGGTAAGGTCTTTCAGCCTGGAAGTGCTTTCGTATGTCGATGACACTCAGATTTTGATTTCCATCACCGAGAGTGTCTCTGCCTCAGCACTCAATTTTAAGAACTGCATGAGAGCGGTGGCTGCGTGGATGGTTGAAAATTATCTGAGACTCAATGGGGATAAAACGGAGGTCCTTATTTTCGGTGGGAAGACAGATATTTGCTCAGAGGCCTGGTGGCATGATTCGCTTGGTTCCTGCCCCATACCCAGTGCCACTGCCAAGAATTTAGGCATTATTATGGACTACACGCTCTCCCTGGGGTCTCAAATAAATAGGACAGTTGCCACCTGTTTTGGGGTAATACGGATTCTTAAGAAGATCTTCCGTTTATTGCCCCTGCCTGCCCGTAAACAGGTAGTACTGGCCCTTGTGGTGTCCAGGTTGGACTACTGCAATGCCCTTTATTTGGGGATTAATAAAGGACTCCTGCATCGACTCCAACTAGTGCAGAATGCCGCCGCCAGACTGGTGATGGACCTCCCTAAATTCCATTCAGTTGCTGCCACTATTAGGAGCCTGCATTGGCTTCCTTTGAGGATGAGAATTGTGTTTAACACCCTATGTCTGGTTCACAAGGCTGTACATAAAAAGGGGTCAGAAGACATCAATAAAATGTTCCAAAGATACTGCCCTGGTAGGGGCCTTAGATCTGCAAATAAGAACCAGGTTGTTGTTCCCAGGGCCAGAAGAGCCTGGGGGGGGGGGGGCTTCTCTCTGATTGGGGCCAATTTGTGGGATTCCCTTCCTTCCACTATTTCCTCCTCAGAGTCCCATCTGGTTTTCCGGAAGTCCTTGAAAACCTGGCTTTTTACCTGTCCGTTTACTGGGTCTAATGTGAATTTTTAGCGCTTACACCGTCTGATATCTCCTTCATCTATCCAGTTCCGCAGCGCCTTGATGCCCCTGGGCTAAGTTTGCGCTTTATAAAACTTGTATTCATTCATTAATTCATTCTACTGTTTGCACCAGCCACTGTCACAAAGAACACATGAAGTCTACACCGTTTGCTTTATTCGCAATAACAGAACATCCCCGTCTGCCTGGCTCATGGGACTGCTCATCCTACTACCCCTCAGCATGACAGGTCGTGGCTACGTTATCAACACTGCCTCTGTTTACACACAGAGAATGTCATTTTTGTACCCTTATAGATTGTGCAGGCCATTGAAAAGCCATTAAATGGTTTTAGATTCATGTGAACACGTAAGAAAATGGAAGTAGATTGCGCGCGCTTTTTCTACTGAAATCAATGGGATCCGAACATCCAAGCCTATTCGAACAATGGGAGGAGGCCAATTCATTGATGGATCAAAAAGCGTTGCAGTTTTATTTTAATGGCTTACACTGATAGAATTTAATAATCCAAGAGAAGGACAATGAAAAATGGGATACAAGAGAGCAGGGAAGGTGGGCTCTAAAAATAGGAAGGGAGGTGGAAAAAAGGTGGAGAAAAGGGACACAGAGAAAGAAAACGGATGGGCTGGCAGTGCGCGATCTCAGCGTATCTCAACAGCGATAGAAAGGCTATGTCTGGTGACGCTCGACCTCAGCGCATCTCAGTAGAAACAGAGTGGCTCTGCATAGGCCCCACGATGGGTACATTAGTTTCCATCTGAGAGGTGGTGAGATCATATCCATTACTCATAAGAAGCAGGGCGTGCAGGGAATCTGGATAGGAGCCCCCCCCCCATCCCCCCCCCCCCCTTTGCAAGAGTTCTTCCACCATGGATGTGTTGGACTCCTCACTAGACAAATTAATACTAGGCAGCTATATGTAAAGGATCTCTACAATGTGGGCAAGTTCAGCTCCGGATCTGTCTCCCCATCTACAGAAAAACGAGCACTGGCACAGAAAATAGGTCTGCAAGCCTATTGGCTATGTCAATGCTTGTTCTGTCATGTTTTTTGCACAAATGTATTGTGGGCAAAATTGCCATAATATAAAAAATAACCACACAATGCCTAAAAGCAAAACCTTTTATTCGGTCTCAAAAAGAATACATTAACATAGCAGTGCCTGGTTTTTAAAGGGACTACTTTGCGTGTGGATATTCTCCTTGTGAAAGCGCAGATTGCCATCACTAGCAAAATTAGCCAATGGTTTAAGTGGACGACCCATTGCCCAGGCCACAGGGGCGAAAAAAGTGCACTTCCAC
Source organism: Triturus cristatus (assembly GCF_964204655.1). Lineage (NCBI taxonomy): Eukaryota > Metazoa > Chordata > Amphibia > Caudata > Salamandridae > Triturus > Triturus cristatus. Next base: position 1,095,284,364 of record NC_140592.1, on the reverse strand, counting down.
ATATCAATGGCAAGTGCAAGCCTAGGACATCGTTCAAGCCGGGTCTCATACTGATAGTAAAAAATGGGACTAAGGGAAACCTTGGCCACACCATAGTTCATAACACCCAGGGAAGAAATAAAACTTTAATCTAATCCAGCTGCTACTGACCAGACCTAGCTGAGCTGAGCAACTACAGGAACACTCCAAAGACCCAGCCTTTGGGAGCAGGCCAGCGAGTTTAATGGCCTGAAAAGCTCCAAATTGACATAATCAATCAATCATGTGTTTGTTAAGCGTGACTACTGACCCGTAAGGGTCTCAAGGTGCTGGGGAGGAGGGGAGGTGCAGGTTCCAAGTGAAGTGTGGCTCAATGGTTAGAGCAGCAGACCCCGATGCAGAGGTCTGGCCCGGGACCAGGGTTCAATTCCCCACCTCGGCGGGTCTTGGGCTCAAAAATTCCACGGACCTGATAATTCTCGCCTCTGTGCCTATTCCAATCATGGAGTCCCACTCTGCAACTCTGGGCAATAGTTTGCTTAATCTCCACAACGGCCCCCACAACGCTAAGGATGCCTGGCCTCCACCTTGGGGGTGCCCAGGAGTGGACACCTCACAGGGAAAGCCAGGATGGGTTCCACAGCGGTATTCGTACAAGCGCCTTGAGACCCCTGCGGGTGAGTAGTGCACTATACAAGTATCAATTTATATTTTACATCAAGGAAGGGGTCTGTCGAAGAGCCATGTTTTGAGGTTTCTAGTGTGGATGGAGAGTGATGTTGTCTGTCTGAGGTGGAGTGGTAGGGCATTCCAGGCTTTGGCTGTGAGGAAGGAGAAGGAGTAGCCTCCTGATCTGGTCTTTCTGGCGCGGGGACCACGGCGTAGGAGAGCTGGGCTCATCGTAGGGTCCTTTGGGGTGCGTGGAATTTGAGTCTGCTGTTCAGGTATGCTGGTCCGGTATTGTGGAGGGCTTTGTGTGCGTGGGTGAGGATCTTGAAGGTGATTCTAGTCTCGCTGGGGAGCCAGTGGAGTGTGCGCAGGTGCTGGGAGATGTGGCAGTGTCGGTGTTGAGTTGTAGGCAGCTGCTTTTCATCCATTTGGCGACAGCTTCCATGCATTCATGAAAGTTGTGTTTGACTTCGTTGGATAGGGAGAGGATGAGTTGGGTGTCGTGTGGGTATGAAACAATGTTGAGTTCGTGGGTTCCGACGATGGGGGCGAGCAGAGCCATGTAGACAAAGAGCGTGGGGCTGAGGGAGGACCCCTGGGGTACTCCGCAGGTGGTTGGTGTAGGGTCCGAGAGGGCGGGAGGGAGTCTGACCCGCTGCGTTCTGCCCGAGAGAAAACAGTGGAGCCAGTCGAGGGCCTTGTCCCGGATCCCTGTGTCGTGGAGTCTGCGTGTTAGGGTGCAGTGGGAGACTGTGTTGAAGGCTGCTGACAGGTCGAGAAGGATGAGGGCTAATGTTTCTCCTTTTTCCAGTAGGGAGCGGATGTCTGTTGCAGCGAGGAGGGCGGTTTCTGTGCTGTGGTTTTTTCTGAAGCCGGATTGGGAGGAGTCGAGGATGTTATACTCTTCGATTAAGGTAGCGAGTTGTCTGTTGATGGCTTTCTCGATGACTTTCTTTGGGAACGGGAGCAGGGAGATGGGTCTATAGTGTTTGAGGTCGGTGGGGTCCGCCAACAGCTTCTTCAGGAGGGGGTTGACCTCGGCGTGTTTCCAGTCGTCGGGGAAGGACGCGGTCACCAGGGAGCAGTTGATGGTGTGACAAAGCATGGGTAGGATGGTGTCGGCGGCTCTGTTGAAGATGTGGTGGGGACAGGGGTCCTTGGGGGCCCCGAAGTGGAGTGACTTCGTCTTCAGTGTGTTCTCGGTGGGGAGGGCTGTCCAGCTGCCAATGGTTGGTTTCAGTGTGGCTGGTGAGTGTTCAGTGTGTTGGTTGTCTTTGTCGATGTTGACGTAGATGTTCGATTGTGGGGTGGAAAAAAGCGCGGAGTTTGCTGCAGAGGTCTTGTGAGGGAAAAAGTCAGTAGAATTGCTGGTTGGTGGGTTGGGCGAACTCCTTGATGCTGAAGAGTTCTTTGCTGTTGTGTGCGGAGATTGTGTCTTCGATCGCTGTTTTTCTCGTATTTCTGATGAGTTAGTGGTGGGCGTTGGTGGTGGTTCTGAAGTTGTTGTGGGCTTCTGCGGATTCGGAGTTCCTCCAGGCCTTTTCGAGGCGGCATCTGGGTCTGGACTCTGAGTTCGGTGGTACACCATCTGGCTTTCTGTGCGTGTATTTTCTTCTTGAGGGGGGCTATGGTGTTGGTGCTGTCGAAGATCCATCTGTGCAAGGTTCGGGCTACGGTGTTGGGGTCATCGTTTCTAGCGGTGGTTGGAGTCAAGTTGCCGAGTGAGGAGGTGAGCTGGTCGTCTGTGATTTTGGTCCAGTTTCTTCGTGGGAGTAGGTGCTGGGGTATGTGGGTGTTCTGAAGGTGAAGTGGATGCATCGATGTCCTGTCCACGGGAGTTCAGTGGTGTGGCTGAAAGTGATGGAGTTTCCAGATGTGAAGAGGGGGGGGGGGGTCAAGGGTGTGTCCTGCTGAGTGCATGGATTCGGTCATGATCTGGCAGAGTCCAATGTTGTGGAGGTTGTCCAGGAGGGACGCGGTGTTGGGGTCTAGGTGGTGGTCTAGGTGGAAGTTGAGGTCTCCCTGCAGGGTGTAGTTGGTGGATGCGATGGCTTGCGGGGAGATGATGTCCGTGATGGAGTTGGTGAAAGGTCCGGGGGTGGGGGGGGGGCGGTAGATGAGAGTTCCTTGGAGGGTGCTGGTAGGGCTGGCCTGTATCTTGAGCTGTAGGTGTGGGCTCATCTGGGAGTATGCTCAGGCGGAGGGTGGATTTGTGGACGATGGCGATTCCTCCTCCCGGGCAGGTGGGGTGGTCCTTCCGGGAGATCTTGTATCCTTGGGGGATGGCGATGGCGATGTCCGGTCCCGAGGTGGTGTTGGTCCAGGTTTCTGTGAAGAATGCTACGTCCGGGGTGGTGCTGTCGAGGAGGTCCCAGATTTCGGTGGCGTGTTTGTGGAGTGATCGGACGTTGAGGAGGATGCAGGGTATTCGGTTCGGTTGTGTTCCTTCGGGCAGGTTGTGCTGGGTCCATGTTCCTGGCGGTGCTGCTGGTGTGCCCGCAGCGCTGACAGCGGAAGGGTCCGTGGGTGTCGGCTGGTGACGCTAGCTTGCAGTTGCGGCTTGAGTTGAGTGCGTGGAGTGCCGCTGAGTTGTAGCGTTGGCGGTGCAGAGGTCCAGGGTTCCTGGCGCTGGTTGCGGTTGTGCCCAGACAAGCTTACCTTGGGTGCGCCAGCGGCACGGCCGCCATTAAGTAGTGGTCAGGGAGGGCTGGGCAGCTGGGAGCAGGGAGGGGAACTGGCTCTGGCTGGTTGCGCTGGGGGGAGGGGCCACGGGGCAGCAGCAGCGGGAAAAAACAAGGGAAAGCAAGCAATAGAGGAAGAAAGTAAGGAGTAGAAAGGGTGAAAAAGAAATGAAAAAGATCTGAAGAGTAGAAGGGTGGGAAGAATAGAGGGTAAAAACGGAGCAGAAAGCAGAAGAAGAGTGCTGAGAAGAGTGAAAGGGGTAAAAAGAGCTAAAGGGTGAAATACGGAGCAGAAAGCAGACGAGCACTAAGAAGAGTGAAAGGGTGAAAAGAGCTAAAGGTTGAAGAGCAGAAGGGGCAGAAAGCGGAGCGAGAGAAAGGAGTCAGAGGTCCACTGGACCACCAGGGATGAGGTGCAGGTATAACCTGCGGGTGGAGGAGGGCCTCGAACACCAAACACTACGGGAGTGCAGGGGCTCAGGAGAGGCCTCATTTAATGGTGGAGCTGCGAGGGTGGGAGAGTAATTTCACTGACAATGAGTCAGTGGTCTTGCTGACCACTGCTGAGAAGCTGAGAAGGCATGCCACCCCACCACCTATCCCCAGTATGCATGGCCTTAGTGCAAAGACTATGATGGAATGGGAAATCTCCAGGACTAGATGGTTCTCCAGTTTGCAATGCAGGTGGGAGCAGAACACCACCTTAAAGATCCTAGTCAACAACAGAAGACCTGCAATGCACCACAAACAGCATGCCTCAAGTTCCATACACTGCCTTATATAAAAAAAAAAGGGGGTATTAAAGAGGTCATATAGGAATCTGATAATCTACTGTAGGAGATAAAGGGTAGAAAGACAGAGCAACAATGGGACTGATCAACCCTAGCACTTCATGAAAACACCTTCAGTGTCCTTCCACCTAGTGGTTCTTTAGTGCTCCTTTTTTCGAATCAATAGAAATAATCCCATTTGAAAATAACAACTGCATCATAACTTCATCTATTTTCAATCCAAAATCAAGAAGATAATCGGGAGTGGCTTTCACAGAGCCCACCTAATGTTGCAGTCAGTGAACAATTCTTCTTCGAATACACCCAAAGAAACAGAGATTCACCATTATGGCCCTCATGTCATTACCAGTTACATTACATACACTTGAGATAACTATACATCATATTTACTACAATTGTTGCAATGTCAAAATTGTAGACTTTTTTGTGCCCTCGTCCCAGTTCTTCTAAGCGTCCCAATTAACATATCTACTATTCAGTAGAAATACGTATTCACTTTCTTGAAGTCATGTCACTGGTCTAAAATCCTGTGATTAACAATAAAACAAGTTTAGTCCTATAATAGGAATCTAGAAACATCTAGTGTGCAAAAGTGTGGTAAAACAGAGGGAAAAGATAGGGGCTTGGGCCACATAACTATTGCACAACATTCAAGAGACATTAGGTCATAGCCTCTTTCGAAATACACACTAGGAGTGATTTCGGTTGAATGTTTCTAAACTTTATTCCGTTTGAAAATAAAGAAACAAAGTTTCTCTGACCATCGCAGGATGCACATTTCCATTGGGCGTTTCCAAGTCCTCAACACATGAAGTTATACATTGGAGCATTCCCGGGCTCCTAGTGGTCACCAAGCTGTTAAATGTGTTCCATTACTCTCCCTAGTAAAGGAGATATTTTGACACAAATTTACTTTAGGAAGCGGACTCTTTATATAATATACCAAAAAGAGGTATATTGTGTAGAGAGTCCAGGTATCCCCTATGAATGGACAGGGGCTTGCTTTAACAATCCCAAGGTGCTCTTTTTGTGGTAGTGTGGTTGAGCAGGCTTAGGCTGATCAAGGAGGAGTGTTGACATTTGTTGCAAACATACAGTCAATCAATGATGCACACACACTCAACAAGGAGATCCACACCAATACAGAAAAATACCTCGTATCTTTAATAATTTTTTACACCAAAAAACTTCGTTATTGGATAAGCACTTTTTAAAATAGCAGCTTTGAAGAAAACAGGTAAATATACTTGTATGGTCTCTAATGCCATAACGTTATCCTATGGGAAAAACACATACTGCATACGGGTACTTAGCAGCGACTTACAGAACCAATCTCCTGTAAGTAAGGTAAGTAGGGGGAAAGGTAAAAGGCAGCACTAACAGGTCACCGCAGTAGGCTCCAGGGCATAGATGCTTTTCAGCGTTGGGTGCCCAGTTGGTTTCAATGGGAGGCGGTCCTGGGGAAAAGGAGCTGCAAGCTGGGCCTGGGGCCAGTACCATTGAACCCACAGGGGAGCTCAGTCCTCGAGATGCTCAGGCACGTAGTGACATCAGTCCACTTCTCCTCGGGCTGTAGGGCTTGGGTGCAGTGGTGTCTTTAGGCATCGGGTCCATGGTGCAGGAGATACTCACGGTTGAGGGGACCTGCACCAAGGTCAAACCCAAGATGGGGTTCGATTCTGGTGGGTCTCAGGACCTTTTTGGCACTGTTGGCCCTCTTCGACAGGCTGGAGGGGAAGGGTGCAGTGGTGCATTCTGGTGTCGGGTTTACGCGGTCCGGAGTCCTCACGGTTCTTCTTGGGTGACTGCAGAGTAGTATCTCCGCTACTCCACTAGTTCCTTGCTTGAAGTGCTGTCAGTCCTACCAGGCTTTTGGATGCAGAACAGCTGCAGGCCGAGTCATTTGGAGCAATTGTCGGGGACAGCAGGCAGGCTGGCAGGGTTGGCGCTGGTCAGTTGCTGCTCCTCAGCTCTTTGGTGTCCTCCTTAGTTTGGTAGAATCTGCTTTCCTGGTGCCAGGGGCACCCCAAAAAACTAGAAGTAGGGGTGTTAAGGGGAGTGTAGGGTGGCAGCCAATGTGCTACTTACCTTTGGGTTCACTACACCCCCTATATGACCACTTTCAGAGGGAAATGGGATTAGCCCTGTCCCAGAGCACCTAATTGTCCCATCACCAAGATGGCAGAATTTTCCTAAGGGGGGGGGGGGGGCACATCAGGCTTCTCACCTTAGGGGTGTGACTGGCCTGGTAGTGCAACACGCCTCCCTGCATATCTAATTTCCCACATATCCTGGTGCCAAATTGATCCAGAGCAGAGGGTTAGTGTTTCCCCTGTAGGGGGTAGCCATGGTCACATATCAAAGGCAGCAGAGGCCTTTCAATCCTCCTGCCTCGGTATGCTGATTACTTAACCATCCTGCTTGGAGGAGGTGACAACACCTATGGCCACAGCAGGCATTGTTTCTGCCCTCAGAGAGCATGGGCTCTCAACTACAGGGGGTCAGAAACCGGTTTATGGTGGCAGGCTGGTCGACACTAGTCAGCCAGCACACTAGAGCCTGGTACGCTTTCAGGGGGCACCTCTAGGGTGTCCTTCGAGTGCATGCATTATTCCACCACTGGAATCAGAATACAAGGTGTTTGATACCGAACAATAGATTTCAGTGAAGTCATCATGTAGCTGGGAAACTCGTGTTTACCAGTGTCCAGCAGGTGTACTTAAAATGGATTCACTGCTCACCTGTGATATCTAAGAATTGACTTAGACGTCACAGGGGCATATCTGCTCATGCAGAAATGCCCACAGATAATATGTTGCACGCTGCCTTAGGGCTGTAAGGCCTACTGTAGGGGGTGGCTGATCAATACTGAATGCAGAGTCTGCAGGCATGGCACACGGAGATGTGTGCCAAGACACGCAACTTGCAATGGCTGCAGCCACTGGGGACCCTCTTTAGACTCCCTGCCTTAAGCACCAGGGGTACCACTTACTAGGGACTTACAGGGGGTGCTAAAGGTATTGCCAATTAGGGGAACAATTGTACAGGTTAGGGAAAAATCTCACACTGGGGACCTGAATAGCAGGAACAGTGCACTTCTGTCAAAATTGCATCAGATACCGAACAAAATGTAGGGGTGACTATGTCAACAAGCATTGGCATAGCCAATAGGCCTCGCCTTTGGGATCTTATAAGTGTTTAGCCAGAGCTATTGTCTTTAGGCTGTGTTGTAGAACAGTGTGTTTGCTGTGCAGCATGTTGAAAAGTTATAATAATAAAAGTTTTATAAGCATTTCTGTCACTTTATATATAACCAAGAAGACATTATGTGCAACTGAACTACCCTATTAAAAAAAGAATTCTAGTTTTTTCGATTGCAATGCTGGCAACTTCTTCCTGTCTGTTCTATTGCTGGTTTGTTACAGTTTTTTGTTTTGTTACGGGGGGCATAAACAACTGGAGTGTGGGGGTTGGGAAATAGTAGCTGAAGTACAACACGAGCAGCGGACAGTCACTTGTGGAGAATCAATGGATGCCAGATTCCGAGGGAAGACTTAAGTGGTGCTGAGTGGTTCTGAGGTGGTAGTGTGCTGGTGTGGAGGTGATGCTCAAGTGATGCTGAGTAATACTAGGTGGCGCTGAGTAATGATGTGGTGCTGCGATGGTGGTCAGTTGGTACTGAGTGCTACTGAGTTGGTGCTGTGGTGATGCTGTGCCGATGCAGAGTCATGTATCCGGAAGCAGCTTGGGGCAAGAAGGAGTAGACTGCTGAATGGAGCACTGTGTCAGACATGTGACGTACGAAAACTAGAGGGAGCTATGAGCCAATGCATTTAACAACAGCTTCGTTGAGAGACATGGGGTGCCACCAGGGATTGAAGAGCTATACAATTATTAGACACTGGGTCATGCAGTCTGGTCAGGAATACATGCTTGCCTCACGAAACATTTATGGACACATTGCAAGGCTTTTTAATGCACAGACAGAAAGACAAGTGCCTCGATGCAAGTCAAGAGCATTCTAACTTTCTATATGTAACAGTATCACTGGAGTATTGAACAGCCTGAAGAATTAGTGCCAGGGGTAAGTTCTGCTTAAAACAATAAGATGACATACTTAACACACCTCTTGCTGTAAACTATGCATTGAATTTACAAAAGCCCAGATCTTTGAGCCGTTCATGAGCCTTGCTACATGTGAGTTCAGGCTGTCTCCGAAGCATCAGACTAGTAGTGATCGGTTCATGGATGGAGACCCTTCAATGTGTTGTATTGCAGTTTGTTGGGGTTCTCTGGAGACGTTCAGCACGTGCTTACAGTGGAGAAGGTGCTTGCTTCCTGTTGGACTAATAACTATCTTTAGTTTTAGGCCCACCCTAGACAGCGTTATTATATGGGACAACGGTTTCACATACTGGCCTATTTGTTATGTCCAAAGGGCAGAGAATTGTATAATATGCAATATATACACACACACGTGTACAGGTGAGGACATTTAGTGACAGTCAAATCTGCACAAAAGGCACTTTTCCTTCGAAACATATGTTTTAAAGACATGAAATGCGGTTGATTTGTATTCTAATTTTCCTGTCATTACTTCATTTATCATAAATGTAAATGTTTGGATCGCGTTTGGGAAACATTTTAGAAATAAGATACTGCATGTGTTCTTAGGATGAGGGTGACGTGGGGACGGATATATTAGGTGAAATTAAACACCATTCTAGGCTTCTGCCACTGATGCATCTAATAGTCACATGGGGTCTAGTGTTTAATAAACCATGTCCACGTGCTGCTCTTTTTTTATGATCACTGCTGGCGGCCCCTTACAAAACTCTAGAACTTATTGTTATTGAACAGCTACCAAGCCACTGCATAAGATTGGTATAAAACCAGAAGACAGCTCTGGCTCCAAAATCTAAACATATATGTGCCGTGCCAGCAGCGTGATAGGTTCCCTACTACAGGGGTTGACATAGATGAAGGACTGAATGAGCTCACTGAACACCTACACTGTGCCTGACTGTTAGGTAGTGTAGTAAATACATTGAAACGATCCAGTAAACTGCCTGATTAGGTCCTAGGGTCCGCAATAGTGCATCTTTGATTTGGCTTGAGAAACTGATCGATGCAGTAAAACAATCTGAAAGCAAACTCCACCTCATAACCAAGTGGTCAGCGGTAAAATGAAAAAAAGTCTCCAAATTAAACATACAGTCTACTGGAGGAAAGTCAAAAGATACATCCAATAAATAAAACGTGCAGAGCCACTATGATAACACATGAAAGCGGGTGCTGCACTCGTGTTAAGTGCTCAAAACTTCACAATCACACTAAATAAATAAACAAGCATTGGCCGCGCGGCTGTGAAAGTGACGCGGCCGCCAAAGTGAAAGTGATCGCGGGCTGCGAGGGTGCCCACGAGCGATGCACTTAATGAGCCAAAACGAGAGAGGAAAGCCAGATGGCGCCTCTGATCATAACTGTGCGCGTAGCCGCATGGTCTAGGTCACACAAAAAGCTGTGGTGGGCTTTTTAAAGCCCACTCACTAAATGTCTCGCCAGTGCAACGCATGCGCTGGCTCAGGCGAGACCTAAAAAGGGGCACTTTCTTACAGCACTCACATCTATCTTTAACTGGAAAAGTGAAAACATGCCTAAAAGATGTCTGCACCTGGATGGACACTAGCTGAATTGGAAATATTTGTTCTGAGAAATGGAGACCGAGATACAATACATTTTTATTGGCACAAGGACTGGTGCTAGCCCTGGTCCAGACTGATTCACTGAAAGAATAAAGGTGTTCATATTAGACTCGGATCTCACCTTCACCGCCCTCAACCCCTTATCCATGCGGTTGTCAATAAAATGAACTTTCAAGAGTTGATTTTACAAAGCCTTCCCATGTTTGACTCATGAGAAACTGAAAGTCACTTGGTTTCCAGTGCTATCATGACGGGTTTGTGGAAACAAGTGTGTTTGCAAGCACCCACTAGATATGAAATCCAGAACCATCCGAGAATGCAAAGTCAGGTTTGAAACATTTGTTGTAACCTAAAGAGATCGCACCATGCAACTCCCACCTAAAAATCAATGCATTTGATTCATGCTGAGCACAGATCAAAATGCAAAATACAAAAGCCTGTGCATTATGAACAAACCATCTGGTGTTCAGGTGAGGATTAACAGTGGGAGCTTACTGAACATTATAGCCCACACCTGCCATACTCTGATCTAGATTGATCGACAAACTGAGTTGAGTACGCCGAGACCTTAGGGCACACCTGATGTGTCTGCCTTCGGGATGAATCAAAACAGCCCATGTCAGGTAGGCCTTCAAAGATGTATTATCTGTAAGTCTCTCGATCACGAAAGGTCCATTAGGGATCTCACACTCTCCCTGAGAATTCTTTCCCCATCAATGTACAACAAATGGCTGACTTTGTATAGCTAAGTGGCTGTGAGGTGGCATACTGTAACTATATAAGAAAATAGACATAACAGACAGAAGAAAAGCAAGAAACATGGTATGGGAAACACTTAGAGAGAAGGACAGAGAAAAACAATTTGAAATATGTAGCAAATACCCAGGGTAACAATTGGAAGCAGAAAATGGCAGCATTTAAACACTTTTGCAAGGAACAGCTGCATGGAACGTTAAAAAGAAACATACTAACCACTCCGGGCTAGAGTTCAGAATAACGTGAAGATTCAAGGAATTGTCACTACAAAGGTAATCTTGTCAGCTACATGCAAGCTCTCTAAAAGAGGTCTGCAACAATTGAAAATCTGTGAATCTAAAATGTTACAGTTTCGCCATCTGTTGAAGAATATATAGCGCACACTAATAATTGCATTCAACGGCCAAACCACTTTATAGCTGACAAGATGGCTCAGTGAGTTAACACCCTCCTCTGGAATCTACACTCAACTTAAGGTCATGAGTTTGGATGGTGTAAAGGCTCCCTCAGCCCTGTCTCCTTCTGAGGTCAGAAAATTGAGTATCACAAAATTAGGTAATAGTAACCTCTTATTTTTAGAGTTTAGAATGGTCATAGGTGTGGTCTGAAACAATATTTAAAAAAGCTATTATTTTGTCAGAGTCCGCTTTAGTTGTGTAACACTAAGTAGAGCAAGAAAATGCTTACTGAACACATCTTCATAGTACCAGATCTTCGCATTTGGTATAGCGCCTTAAGAACATATCAAGTATAGGTTCAGAAAGCACTTTACTCCTGGAATGGCCTCTTGGAACTATTAAGCGATTGTAAACTGTATGCATTTTATTGAACTTGCATGAAAGGCCGCCTGGGAACAAACTTCCATGGGGTCAAACACTGGTCCCAGCAGAGGATGCATTTGTCCACTGAGCCCCAGATCTGGCAAACAAGATTCCAAAATGAAGAGTCGCACGCCATCATACTCCTCTCTCCTCTCATAGGATGGGCTGAAAAGATGTATACAATGCAGTCCATCGAACAAACTCCTCCGGGGCGCTATTCATCGGACTATACAACTAGTAAGAGTTCAGGAGAGAATTCCCTTGGCATGGAAGGGACTGGCATAGTTAAAGCCAGGGCTCTCCAATATCGGTCCTGGAGGGCCGGATCCATGCCAGATTTTTAGCATATCCACATTTAGATAAATGTAGTTATCTTAAATCTGGCATGGAGCCGACTCTCCAGGCCCAACACTGGAGAACCCTGGTATAAACTGGTGGAGAGCTCATTTAGTTTCTTATTGGACAGGAAGGATGTCTTAATCTCGACACTAAACAAACTAAAGACTGCAAACTTACTAGGAAGACCAAAGTGGCATCTATTCTACAAGGTGGTATCACCAGTGTGCGGGGGATGCATGCATTGAAATGCCAACGTGGCCACTGGGAAGCTATGCAAGCCTCAAAGAAAACGGATGTTGCCACAGCAAATATTCATTGCTATAATTCTAATCCTTGAACCTGTACCTTTAGAATAAATCAAGTGAGTGTTATCAATAAATTATGTGTGCATTGAGGAGAGGATGGGCATTTTCTGGAACACCACCAGACTGTATAAACAAATTCCCTGGGGAGCATAAGACTGCATTTCCGCAGTACACTATGCAGCTGCAGCGAGCAGGGCGGCGGAATCGTCTTCGCTGAAGTTCATTTTCTTTCGGCTCCGTGCTGAAGGCAATCTGTTCCCGCGCGCTGCACACAGATGGAGACGAGGCTTCCTCGCTGAACCGTGCGCCGAGAGCAGCTGGTGCAGAGACGCGGGCCTTCTCTCGCGAGGTCAAGAGACCGCCCAGGTCTTTAAAACCACGGATTAAGGAGGCGCAGCTGGCGACGGCCACCACAAGCCCATGCATAAACACCGGGCTCAGGAGCGGCGCGAGGACACTCAGTGCAGAGGGAGCCCCTTGGATGAGAAACGGGCTTGACGCTGGCGCAGCCATGTTGAAGGATCTGGTTTCTGTGCAGTCCACGGGCGGAAATGGGTTCAGTTAGATGCTCAAAGGAAAGTAAATACAATTGATTTTTTTCAGTTTTTTTGTTTACAAAAACCGACTTAGCAGAAACAACGCCCCATAAATACGGTTGTGTATGAAAATAGAGTCAAGCCTGCACTGAAATCTTAGTACACCAGGCAAGATTATCTGTTGGTAGGGTGGCAAAATTTTAGTAATAAAAAAAAAGCGCATGTAAACCAGGGTCTGTAATTTCAATGCTTATGTCAACCACCAGGAAAACCTGTACGCTGTTGGAGCAGCTGTTTTTACCCCCACGATAAACAACTAAAATAAATGCGGAATTGTCGAATTCAGTGGCGAATAAAAACAGGAAGTTTCAATTTCATGTCTGATGAGCGAGAAGGAAGTATTGTTGATTTCAATTTCAATATTTTGCTTGTCCACGGCAGAGAGTCCAACATTCAGCACCATCACTTGGGGAATGCCTCTCAAATTTTTGAAGTACACCCTTAAAGGGGTCTAAATCTAAAAGGGGGTGGGGGGACCACACTGTAAGAACATGGAAGTTCATGTCTCAGTCAGCCGCTGATGTGTAGTCTCCAGGAGCCCCCCATTAGTCACGTCATCACACTTCATTTATATCAAACACTCATCTGAGTTCTCGATTTCCACAAAGCGCTACAAATAGCAAGATACTAACCCATGGACCACTCCTACAATCTCCAGAGTAGCCATGCGGCAAAAGAACGATATGTCTGAGCAAAGCAATGCTGCCAGACGACATCAGGCGTAGGTCAATGTAGCCATGTGTGTCCTAGTCTCAGCACTCACAGGCAGAATTGCAAGAGAAGCGAATGATAAATTCACTGAAGGGGCAAGAGTGCCAGCACCAGGTTGCACAGCTGACCTAGCTTTCCAGGCCAAGATGATACCGCCATACAAGCTGAAGGCCTTCGGTTCAGAGTTCATAAAGGGCTTGCAAGGAACGTGTAGATCTCTTAGTATCCAAACACCATCCCTGACTCTGGAGGGAGCATGAGAACTAGGAAGCTTGGCTTTCACAAATGATTTTCAATGTTTTATTTTTTTAATTAAGTTGGCACAATTTCTGCAATGCTCACTTGGAAGGAAAGGGGCGGGACTAGCAAGAATTAGTGTTAGGATACGTTCATATCTAAAGGCTCCGACTATGCATTGGCCTTTATTCAAGTTTTCGAAAAAGAACATCAAGAGTTAAACACACAGAAACTTATGCTGTCAAATCCAGCCCAAGAAAACTGTAAAAATGAGTTCATGTAATGTGACAGACTTCGATAATTGACCGCCGGGTGAACGGATATGATAGGTACATATTTAGCCTTTGCATCCAAAATGTCGTCTGCTCCAAGCCTGCCTTTGTCATCTTTTCATTGTTTTCCTTTTAAATGACTAATATGTAATTTTTCTACTATATGAAATGCTATTTACGTCAGAAAAACTAAGGTAACACGTTACACGAAAACAACAAATTCTCATAACACATATATGGAGAAGTTGGGCACAAGGGAGAAAAATGTGAAAAAAAACTAATAGAAGAGAGAAGAAAAAAATGGAGGGATGCACCCATCCTCAGGTGCCATTTCCTGTAAGATGCTTTACACACGAACATGATAGTGAGGTTTCCACCAGTAAATTAACTTCTGCATATGAACGAACTTTTGGAATACTACAGAAAACGAGCGACGTCTCTGCTTCAGTGTTTCCAAAGCAAGGCCTTCTACACACCAAGGTGAACAATGCATCTAGAAACACCAGAAGCTTTAAGGATGGCAGCTTCAATGATACCTATAGAGTGGTGAAAGTACCATCCTCGGAAGAGCCCGCCTCACTTGCTAGGATGTAGGTTAGTGCAGGGCAGATAGAGACCGGTTGCAGAAAGGAGTGACTATTTCTTGCATTTCTTCTTGTTTTGGAAGTTCTTTTCAAGCGCAACGTGAGTAATCTTTGAAGACATGGTTTTGCCATTATGCGATGAGACAAAGCAAACTACTGAACTATTGTTCTTACCTGCAGTGGCCGCGGCTGGTTCTTACGCACCAGTAGAAACCCTTGAACCTTCAAGTGGCCAGGCAAACCTCTACCTTGAATCCAGGATATATTTAAAACTCTACACAATGGGCTGATGTCTTGCCTAATGCAGATGACTAATAACAAGACTGGCCCAAGAATCCAAGTCCAAAATTGTCAGAAAATGTCAAACTGTTGCTATGGGGAAACCATATCCTTCATTGGAGTGTTTGCCAACAGCATCCAGGAAGCTCACAACCAAAAAACACCTCTCATCATCTGTCTAACTCAATTCTCTGTAGAAGAGAAACTGCAAAATCCCAAACCTGAAACAATTTGGCCCAAAGCTCCACACATAGAAGATAAACATGAGGAAACGAATGTGTGTAGGATTTCACCAACACCCAAAAGTCTCCACCTTTAGTATCTCATTCAACAAAATGGAGGCTCCAACTGCAGAGAAGCTTTTAAGTCTTGTTCAGCCTCACAAAGAAAGTCCCAACCAAAGCACTCCAGTAGATAAACAGTCACAATCAGCTGGAAAAGGCGCTTTTCAGGCTGAATCAAATGCAAGAGTAGGCACAGGGCAAACATGTATGTTCTTTAAAAATCATCTCCAATAGAGGGGTTATAATTCAGACGCTGCCCTGCCTGGAAGGATTCACGAGCATCTCACTCCTACCTACCATATCGCCCCTGGGTCCCTGACGCTGTGTGTCTCCCCTGCAGCCGCTGTTTGACATCGCGCAGCCATCGCAGGGGGAGACTACAGCTCCCAGAGGGCTGAGCGCTCCTCAGCTGTTCAGAATCTTCACGCCCGGAGGCGGTTAAGAGAAGGAGGCTCCCTCGGTGGAGCGGGTTATAATTCAGACGCTGCCCTGCCTGGAAGGATTCACGAGCATCTCATTCCTACCTACCATATCGCCCCTGGGTCCCTGACGCTGTGTGTCTCCCCTGCAGCCGCTGTTTGACATTGCGCAGCCATCGCAGGGGGAGACTACAGCTCCCAGAGGGCTGAGCGCTCCTCAGCTGTTCAGAATCTTCGCGCCCGGAGGCGCTTAAGAGAAGGAGGCTCCCTCCGCGTCGCGGGCGGCGCCGGGCAAAGGGCAGGCCATCTGTGGCCGTCCGGGGCTGTACAAGGCTGGGCTGGGCCACCCCTCTAACCGGCACCAGACGTTTTCTGAGACTGTTCGTGCCAACACCTGGTCAGTTCTTGAGGTTTGCACTGTTAAGGACTTTCATGTTTTGATAGCTGTTACAAACGTATTGAGGTTTCTGTTTTAGAATACGCTATGGTGAAAAACTACAAGGGCTCTATAGCGGGGGGGGTCAGGGACCCTAGATGCTTATTTAAAAAAAGCTGAAAATGACGTGTCAAAAGAAATTGAAATAGTGGAAAGAAGGTTGTCATTAGAGCCTTTTACCCAGCTTAACTCAGTTGTTTCTACACAGGCTACCCATTCTATCTCTTCTGGGCCTGCTTTAGAGTCCTGTCTTCCCAGTGCCCCATTTTCGATGAACGTCTCTAGTCCCTCTCTTTCCCCCCCAGCCTTACGCACTAGGCAGTTAAAGATCCCTTCTGATGCCCCTGTTAAAGTACCCAAGGGTAAGAGAAAAGCTACTCATGCCCCCAAAGAAAGCCGCCAACAAGCTAAACAACCTAGGAACAAAGGTCCTGGTCAAAGGTTGGCTCAACCGGAAGGTAGTTTAGTGGTTGAGGCAACTCCTGATAAGGAAAATGGGCTTACTGAGCATATGGCTCAAGGGGATGTAGCTACTATGAGGGACATATCGGTTGATTTGATTAAGCTGATGGACGAGCGATTGAGAGCGATTATATCGCCAGTCATGGATAGACTTAGTAAGATTGACGATAGACTTATTCTCATTGAACGTCATATAGCGGGTCAGAGTGCACCGGTGTTAAGGCCTAACCCATCTGATCTTCACCCCCTAAGTGCAGTTACATCTAGAGTGTCTGAACTGGTTGAGTCTATGTCGACTCCTGTTGTTGGCCCTATAAACCCCTTACCACCTGCTCGTGGAATAAACGGTGTTGTTAGCCCCGGGTCGAGGGGTCATACTGAAAGACTAAGTTCTCGGGGGGAGCTTACACGCAAGGATCGCCCTTTAAATTTGCCACCAGAGGCCTGCCCATATACGGTTATTTTGGCCAATGTCCCGAAAATTTGTGATGGCAAAGAAGAGCATTGGTCCTCCCTAAAAAATAAAGCCCTCCACTATTTGGCTGGTAAGACAGTCTTGGGGAGTCACCTCTTTGATTGTTTTAAAATGGTGAAAAGGGTTCCTTGGGTGGGGAAGTCCAATAAGACACTGAAGGGTGATTGTGTCGTTGTGAATTTTAGTTCCCCCGATATAGTAGACCACATTTTGAGACAAGCAGGGTCTATTAGAATTCAACAGGACTACGTTAATGTTCTCCCATTGGGCTTTTTTTACCCACCTCTTTTTTTGGGGCCTGCCGGAACGAGAGAGCATACCTTTCAGCACGTCCCTACAAGTAAAACATTGCTATTAAGTAATAGATACGAAGTCCTTAGCACTGTAGATGTTAATGACTGACTTAGGGTCGACAGAGTTTATACCCATAATGATGTATCCAGTGCAGTTTTTTCTAATTCCTTTGGGTCTTTATCTCCCAGGATACCTGCTGTGGATAATATTGTCAATTTCAGTGCTTCAATAGATAAAACTTTACCTCTACAGACAGAGCACGACATAAGAGCCACGCAGAGGTGCCCTGAGGAAGTTTCTGTAGTTGGGAGCGGAACAGCTCCTATCATTAATTTTGATAATTTGGGTGTTGAGTTGCCTAATTATGGAGTAAAAGTTGATCCACTACCCCTTTCATTTAATTTGGAAGATTGTATAACACAAGAGCGAGGGTGTGTAGGAGGCACTCCAGCAATAGATATAATTACTGCTTTATCATGGAATATTGCTGGTCTTCGCTCTAAAAGAGGTGATCAAAACTGGAGGGCTTTTCTTTCCACTTATCACATAATTGCTGTGCAAGAAACATGGGAGGCCACAGATCCTTCCTACCTGGATGGGTATCAGTCTTTTATCAAATACGCTGTGCCTTCTGTTATGGGGAGACCACGAGGGGGTCTTTTGTTATTATTCAGTCTAAAGTTATTATATAGCATGGAGCTGTTAGTGACCAATTCTTCTCATATTTTAGCGTTGAAAATGGAAGGTGTTAACTTGCCATCATTATTGGTGGTTAATTTTTATAAATCATTTACTAGACTTGATGAGTTAGAGCATCTTAAAGCACTGTTCACATTTTTGGACGAGTATGATGCAATTCACGTTAAACCTTATTTGATTTTACTTTTTGGCGATTTTAATATTCATGTATGTCATATTAATTGTTTTGGAAATAATTATCACGATTTTTGCCCGCAAGAGGCTATCCACTTTGAACACTCTAAGGGTGGGATATATTTAGAGAGTATGGTATCGGCTTATCATTTACACATGCCTGTTCAAGACTTGTTGGTTCCTGTCCCTACGTTTACGGGTCAAGGCCGTTGTAGTACGATTGACTATATCTTCGTATCTCGCCTTCTGATGAACGTACTGGGCACTTTTTGCGTTACGCAAAATACCTTAAGTGACCACAATCCTCTTACTGTGGAAATCAAAGTTAAGGCCTTGAGGAAAGATGTTCCCTTGCCTTTGATCTCCAACACAAATTTAGAGACTACTAGTCAGGGAAGACGACTGAGATGGGATGTTATTACCCCGGCCGATTTCCTTGAAAACTTATACGAAAGTAATAAAGAGGATTTTAGTCTGTGTCTTTCGGTAGTGGCGCAATCTAGGGTTATTCTGGGTGCCTTTGATAGAATAACTAAACAAGTTGTGGGGAATCTTACCAGCCATGGGAGAGCAAGGCCCAAGAAATTTAAAAATTGGTTTGACCATGCTTGTTCTAGTGCTCACTCTGCTCTCTTATCGGCACTGAAAGAATCCGGTAAAAACCCTAGCAAGATAGCAGAGACAAGAAGATGCTATAAAAAAGCAATAAAGGACAGGAAAACTCAGTTAAGAAATAAGGCATGGGAGGATTTGTCAGACGCAAGTACCCAGAAAAATAGCAGCCAGTTCTGGAAGGTGATTAATAGTCCTCTCTTTGATGAACTGGAGAATACTAACAAAGAGTGTCTCATCCCGCCAGACAGATGGGTGGCTCATTTTAGTGGTCTTTACTCGGAGATTCAAGAATTTAATCCAGTAAACTATGCGGATAGTATATTAGCCTCAAGAATCCTTTTTAAGGAGGAAGAAGTCCTGGAGGCCATTGAGTCAATGGCAAAAGGTAAAGCCCCAGGACCGGATGGAGTTCCCGCGGACCTTTATAGGGCTGATCCAAGGTTTTGGGCAAAACTTTTAACTCGTGTTTTTAATGCTGCATCTGAGGCCGGTGCTCCTAAATCTTGGGGCAAAGCTGTCATTGTCCCTCTATTTAAACAAGCATTTACAATGCAACGGTCTCGGCATTGTTAAAGTTAGAGCTATTGGCATTGCTCATGACAATGCCGTTTCTTTAAATGTTTTAAAAACAAAAACAAACAAAAATAATGTCATGAGCAATGCCAATAGCTCTAACTTTACCAATGCCGAGACCATTGCATTGTAAATGCTTGTTGTCTTCATTTCCAGGGCTCACTACAGCTCCGAGAACGATGCGCCTGCTGCGGAGATAGCTGTCTGTAGACACTAGCGCAATACAGTGACGTAAAAGATGACTAACTCGTGGCTCCTCCAGGGACAACCAGACGTCACTTGTTCGAGCTGTGACCACGCTGGGAGCAACAGTCGAGTGACACATGGGCTCCAAAACGATTTACACCTTCGTGTCAGCTAAATCACACCATGGGGAATGAAGTTAAACTTGTCTGTCGCTTCGTACGGTGCTAAAAGACATTTATAAGCTCCTTGTGGCTGTGCCATATGTGGGGCTGCATGTGCTGTACAGGAATGTCAGATATGTGTGCATGAATTACACGACCAGTGACTCCTTACATAGGACGGAACACAACCAGATCTGTTCTTGCTTCATACATGTTTATTACTTAGTGGAGTCTTTTTATCAACCTTTGACTAAATAACGACAGAGTAAGGTATTATGTTCTTGGATTACATTGTGTGCCCTATAGGTTAGATCCCACTGTTTACAGGGCGTGCAGAACTCGCTACTAATTTACAATAATATAACCGGGACCGCCAGGTTACACCCGGATCACTACAAACGCACCAATCCAGAGTTACCTTTACATAAAATACACATCTTTGACCACAGATTTCAGTCACATACATTTCTCCTGTCGGTGCATTAACCACCGATGCTGGTGTAGACACGGGATAAACAAAAGGTCTCCGCAGCACGTGCTTTAACTCTTTAAGCTATCTCAAATTACAGTCGGTTAGCGAACAATTAAGTAAACGAGCTTAACTAACACGTCTTCCTTCTTGGGACTTTTTGTGGGGGTAGTGTTTGTGGAAATAATGAATACACGCAGGCGGAGCATATGGCGACTGTCATTGGCTCTGCTCCTCGTGACGCAGCCTATCATAACTTCGCGCCTGCCTGGGCCTCACAGTTTTGGTTTCCCGGACTACAGTGTCTGTCCACAGGGTGTCTTCTCAAACAGATAAAAGAAAGTCTATCGTGCAGGGCGGCCTGGGCTGGTAGTTTCCTCCGGTCTGTGGCCGTCTGTCGACCCACGCAGCTCTCGTTGAGCCGAGCCTCTATGCCCCTGCACAGAGGCCTGTTGAGCGGAGGGTGCTCGCGAGACCCGGCAGCTATTGACACGGACGCTTTTTAAACACCGAGGTTTGCTTTCCCCGTGCAGGGCGGCCTGGGCTGGTAGTTTCCTCCGGTCTGTGGCCGTCTGTCGACCCACGCAGCTCTCGTTGAGCCGAGCCTCTATGCCCCTGCACAGAGGCCTGTTGAGCGGAGGGTGCTCGCGAGACCCGGCAGCTATTGACACGGACGCTTTTTAAACACCGAGGTTTGCTTTCCCCAATAAATAAGGGCGCAGCCCGTGCCAAGCGCGCCATAGAACCAGCGCCGCTCCGAGGACAGGGTGAGGAGAGGTGAGGAGACCAGAGCAGCAGCCGGACGCAGGGGGAGCGGACGAGCACACCACTGCCTTTCTCCGAGGTCAAGAAGAAATGCCTCGGAGAAAGGCAGTGGCGGATTCGGGGCGTGTTTGTCTTTTCTCTCCTCCAGCCATTGGCTGGAGGAGAGAATGAGACTTTCTTTAAAAAACACGCCCCCCGATCCGAAAAGGACGGGGCATGATTGGAGTGACGGGACCTCTTCTCCAATGGCTGGCCAGCATTTACGAGGCCAGCCAATGGAGAACAGGGCAGAAGAGGGGCCGGTTCAAGCCCCTCTTCTCCCAAGTCATTATCTCTCGCGAGCGAGACTGCGCAAGCGCAGCCTTCGCTAGCCGAGACCTAAAAAGGTTCAAGAGAAGATCCGGCTTGTTACCGGCCTATTTCTCTCTTGGATTCTGCCGTGAAAGTAATGGGTAAAGTTGTCCTTGCCCGTTTAACAGTCTGGTTGGAGGAGAAATCTATAATCTCTGACCTACAATATGGGTTTAGACAAGGAAAGGGTACTGTAGGTCAATGCCTTAATTTACATCTCATTATTGGGAAATACACGGTCGCTAAGCAGGGGGACCTTCATTTAGCTTTTATGGATTTGTCCACTGCTTTCGATCTTGTAAATCGGCAAAAATCATGGGCCTTATTAGCCGTTTTGGGGCTTGATCCAGTATTGATTTCTTTTTTGGCTGTTATCCACGAGGATACTACCGCAGTCGTCCGCTATAGTGAAGATGGGAATCAGACAGATGCTTGGCAGGTAAAGCGCGGGGTAAGACAGGGGTGCATTCTTGCCCCCCTACTTTTCTCGCTTTACATTAATAATTTGGGCGTGGTTTTAACCTCGGTTAGTAAAGATATTCCCAAAGCCGGCTCAAAAATGATCCCCGCATTACTATATGCGGATGACACTGTCTTGTTGGCAAGAACCGCGAGAGGTTTACAAGCTCTTTTAAATGGATTTTATGATATTATGGTCTCTTTAGACTTATTAATAAATTTCAAAAAATCACATTCCAGGTCAATAGGTACGGGGAGGGCGAAAAGGGTTAAATTTTTCTGTAATGGGCAGAAATTAACAAAAGTGCAGACCTTCCCATATTTAGGGATTGTATTTGATGATAGAAGATCTTGGGTCATGCAACATGCCCAGAAAAAGAATAACCTTGCTAGAGCAACAGGAGCGCTGTTGGGCTTTGCAAAGCATTTGGGGTGTAAACCGCTTCCAGCTCTTATGAAAATTTATAGAGCTAAGTGTATTCCCATGGCCCTATATGGTAGTGAGGTTTGGGGTTATAAGGCCTCACCTGACATTCAAACAGTAGAAAATACTTTTTTTTTCGGAAAGTGTTGTCTCTTCCCCCTTCTGCTCCAACTTTTAACATACACGAGGACCTGGGGGTGGGATATCTTACTGACCAAATATCTGTGGCCCCGCTATTAGGTTGGTTTAGAGTTTGGGCGCAGCAGCCACCAAATCTAAACCAACAAATTATTCAAGATTGTTTGTCCCTAGATGAAGCTATGTCTATCCCATGGATTTGTTATATTAGAAACAATCTGAAGTCACTTGGCTGTCTTGAATTGTTTAACAGTCCTTGTGCGCTGAGTAAAGAGAAAATCAAGGCCCTTAAGACCCAATTTTTGACTAGAGCGATGTTGTCGAGGGAAGGAGATGAGTTGGGGAAGCCGACAGTTAGGAGGTTTGTCATGTTAAGTTTAGGTGGTGAGATCCAGCCTTACTTAACCTATATTAACAAACCATTCCATCTGTTTTTGCTAATAAGGTTTAAACATGGTATGCTTCCTTGGCTTTTGGCCTACCCCAAAGGCTTTTTCAAAGAGGGAACTTTGGGGCCTTGTCCTTGTGACATTTCTGAACAAAATACGTTGCACATGTTATTTCTTTGTAAATTTTACTCTTCTCAGCGTAAAAAATATATTCTTCCGATTTTTAAGAATCGTCAATTTGAGCAAGTGAGGCCTGCGTTGGCCTATCTACAAATGTTGGAGTCCCCTTTGATTTGTTTTGGGGTTGCTAGCTTCATCGTAGGTGCCATAAGATGTAGAAATGGGGTTCAGCCCATTTAGTAATTCCCCTCATTTTCCTATGAGTATTGTGCTTAACAAACTGTTGAAGATGGAATTTTGAAGGAGAAATGATTTTATAGATTGTAATATGGTTGAACTAATTGAAAGACATACTTTTATTGTACTTAGTGCCAAATTGTATAGTATTTATTGTTTGTGTTAAAAAAAAAATTGTACTTGCATTTACCTGTACAATGAACTACTGTTCTGTGCTTTGATGGTTTTAAAATGTTAACCGAATAAAGCAAACTTTGACTTTGACTTTGATCTCCAATAGAAGTTTAATTTTCTGACATATATAATTTGGCTTACGATGGGTGCCAGGTTTTCTGAATTAATTTTTGTACCACCTTATTACTAGGCCAATTGTTGTTTCAGAGTTGATTATTCTTGTTAAGTACTTTTATTAAATTTAATTCTTACTACTTACAAATTCAAAAGTCTGACTCATCATCATCATTTTACCTCCTAAATGATAGGACTGAATTTAAATGTTTATTCCCCTAACACCTCAGAAGAAAGACTGAGCTTGGTCAGCATCTAAAGTGTCACAACCAACGGTGGATTTTCGATGGGGCGCTGGTCCCAGGCCATCTACATGCCAATCCCTCTACCCCCATCCCTGACCCACTCATCCTCTCTCTGGCTGGAGGTTGACCATCTTACTAACACCACGCCCAATGCGAGCTTTGTCTTTGGTAGAGCCACAGAGATGGGAGCTGGCCAGACTTCGACAGCTGGTGTCTGAATGTGGAGGTGTGATGGAAGGGAGCGGTCTTGGGAATGCCTACAAGGTTTTAAACTACTATGGCAAGAATGCATTTGATATTGGACAGGGTATATACTGTGGGCTTAATTAGAATACTTTCATACATTTGGTCATCATGATGCACACAAGGGGGACAATGTTAACTAGGACAGTTACGTTAGAACTGATACATCACAGGAATATATTTAAAATCCAGACTGAATACTCGCTGAATGTGAACCAGATCATGTTAGGAAGTACTTTTGCAATAGGAACTAAAAGTAGTTTGAGCATGATGTATGCATTTCTAAGTTAACACTTAGAAATGGGACCAAATAAGAATAAGATTGTTATAAAACTCCCAAAAGGACTCTTCGAATGGTCGCTCCCATATGAAGCCTGCAGGGGTCTCAGATCGTTGTAGATGCATTACATTAACCAATGGGTTTGAGATGACGATTTCAGATATCTCTAAAACCACATGAAAACTACCTGTACACAGCGCAAGTCTTCTCAGAAACTCAAAATAATGGTAACTAAAGGTTACCAAACCATGGCACAAATGCCTGGGACACAGAAGACATAAAATGAGAGGTGGCAGAGGCTACAACTTCCAACAAAGTCAAATCTACGACAATCAATGGGTTAGGTAAACAGGTTAATGATCTACCTACTGGCAACAAAGTGAAACCTAATGGTTGCAAAAGTCAACTTTTAATCAGTGCGACATTGATAAGACGAGTTTTGCTGAAGCAGTCACTGGAATATGAGGTATCATTGCTTCAAGGTGCTAACTAGTTAGCATTAGTTGAGTTTATTATTTGCAAAACACAACAGTAAAAATAGGTATTAAATTCACAGCACATTTCCCAAAAAGAATAAACAAGTTCTTGCACAGTTATTAGCTACTCTCCTCATAGGTCTCCTGTGTGACGTAATCAGCCATCATCTAGACCCTAGAAATCATGATTTCACCCCATGCATTTTCATTCACTAGTAGGAGCACCCATTACCACCTGACAAATGACAAAGATACTGTGACTCATGAAAGCCTGTCTCGACCGCTGGACAGTCTAATTTACGAAAGACCCTAAGTGCTGGTAGGGCGACACGACCCCATCACATGTTGGACAGGAATACTGCTGTTCATCTACAGCCTCGGATCCCAAAAGGAGCTTTCATCCATCAACCTGCCATGCGCTGAATTATGTTCAAGTTAAAGGCCTTTGGTAAACCACCCCCACACTGCCACCAATAATCGAAAACACAGCCGACACTCAACCTGGAAGTAGGATTGAAAAGCAAGGGTTCTAGAGGCTTCCTAAGCAAAAAAAAGTTTCTGATTTTGTCTCAAGGTACCGAGCGGGCTGTTCAGCAGGTTATGGTTCTGGATAGAGGTGTTTTCTGTCTTCCATTCAAAAGCATTCAATGGATCAACGATCAAGTTTAATTTTCAGACTGTCGAAATAAATTCTTCATGCTTTTAACTTCTATTGCACCAGTCCTTCCTCAGAGTACAACTGCACAGATTAAAGTGACGCTTCCAGATGGACAAAGGGTAAGCATGTGCATAAAATAGTTCTATTGCTAACCGAAAGGGCAACAACAAGGAGACGACCAGACCGTCCCTGGCCCACTCAAAGACCAAGCGACGCGGCGGATGCGTGAGCTGACCAGCTGGCCAGCAGCTTGCAGGCTGCTCGCTGTCCTCTCAAGAGTGTCCTGCCCTGGTGTGAATATTTCCAGCACCAGAGAAAGGCACAGCTGACAACAAAGGTCAGAGGGACAGAAGGGCCCTCAAAATGCAGGCACAGCCCCTTAAAGAACATGCTCATGTGATGAACTTGTCACGTCTTCCAACTGTTTCAGGTCACACACTCACCCCAGCATCAACATACTCTCAAAACAGACAACTACTCCATCAATTAGTCAGAAAATTGTAAACATGTTCCCTATGACACACCTGGCTATGACGTGCAGTTCTGTTTTATAATAAAAGGAATGACTCCAACATGAGACGAATCCCTCTGAAGTGTAGATCAGCTGGCGTTCACATCTTTGAACACGCATCAATAAGGACTAAAAAAAGCTTTTGTGATAAAATCAGATGGAAGGCGAAAAAATCACAACAATGAAAAGTTTGCGAATGCTTCATTAGGCGTGGATGATAAAAGTGCTTTGTATGCCTGGTAACAGAACAAAAGTAACTCTCCCACGTGAAATCGCCATCTCAAGAAAAACAATGTCAAGAAAACTGGAACGTTAAAAACTTCTCTGCAAAACTATATTTAGAATTGGACTTCTAGACAAGCCCGAAAAGGTGTTCGTGTTAAAGCAAGACTATAGGGTTGTGCCTCAAGTGGAAATCGTTACAGAAACAGACGTGCAAACTTGCATGTGCAAAGGCTCACAGGGCACTACGCTGAATTACAGCGGTAAGTCATAGAAAGTGGGACACAAGTGACCAGTGCGCATGTGTGTGTGAATCAAATCTTAGCTGGCAGGATGAAGAAAAAAAAAATACAGCAACATTGTGCAATCCTTAAGATGGTCACCTGACCTCAAATGCATCTACAAAAGACAACTGACATGATAAAGTTAACCGACAGCTGTAGATGACTATTGAGGGGGCATTGTTGCTACTTCTGCGGCAAGGCCAAAAGCCCTTCTGTATGTGGCGACAATATAAGTGAGTTCATAGCCCTGGACTACCAGGCCTCAGACTTCTGCCCATGACGTCAAGATGTCTGCATCCACTGGTATTTGCAAAAATGCACCTTTATGAATTTCCAAGCATTAAAGACAAACATCTGAGGTGAAGCTACATGTTCTGAACAATGCGGGCACTGCACAGAACGCTGGTGCATACATTTACAAATTGTAATACGAGCACGCTGCAAAATGACCTAAGCTTAGTAACCTTTATGGCAAAGGATGTAGAAACATGCATTACACTGATTACGTTTTCATTATGATTCAGAAGCCCAATTATTTTTTAATCACCCAAAATGCCCTGCACCACTCCTAAAGTAATTTGCAACTGACTCCATGCCCTGGCAACCCACAAGGAAGCTTTATTAGACATGTATAAATATTGTTATACTTTTATGCTGAATCCTATAAAAGCACCCATTGACAGTTTGTTTATATTTTAAATATGTATTTCTGCAATGCAAATCTAAGCCAATTTACTACAAATTACAACAAATTGCGTGCTTTGTAAATCCAATAATTATGCTACAGACGTTGCTTGTTTGACAGTAAACCATCACACCAAGTGCAATAATTATGCGTTCCTCAATCCCTTTTGTTCCGAGGAATAATTTAAAGGACCATCAACAATCACGTGCTTCCTGGCACGACTTCACATGCCTCAATTTTGAACAAAACACAAAAACAACCCCCTGGCTCACAAAAACGCTGAACTGCCTGCGGAAACGTTGGTACAGGCAACTGAGAGGGAACCAAGCAAAATTATCATTTCGGCAATGTTACAAGTGCCCAATCTCTGCAAATTAAACCTCAAACGACCGCTATAAGTTAATCACGACAGGTGCGACTCTTCACTTCTGTTTTGCAGGTTTTTCAAGGCACGCACCGTCGTTCGCACTACAAGGGGGAATGGGCAACATGTTCCTGAGTTTCACTAAATGTTGTGCGTTTTGAAACAGAAAATACACAAACAGGAAATCCTATAATATAGCACACTGGATTTCAGCAATAACCTCTGTATTGGTGCGTGGGCTCTCGAGTTATGACGCAGTCGTTCGTGGTTACACAGACAGGAAGGGCAGGAGGTGAAGAGAAAAAGCATAAGACTGCATAAGCGGGCCTGCGCGGCTGGGCCAGTGTTTGCAGCTCTCCGTGAGCCTGAAGCCAAGCATCACTTCCCCTAGCAACTGAGGCGTGTTCCTAGCATCAGGTTAAAGGGCATCAACACAGCTGAAGCCGCGAGGGCTGGGCTTTCCCCAATACCGGTGCAACTAGCAGGATAAACTATACAACGGCACAAAGAACCCGAAGACTCGAAATATTAAACGGGAACAAAAATACATTAATTGAGACACATTTCCTAGACTGTAACTGCGACAGAATCGTTTTTAATGTATACCCTGTTCATAGAAATATGGAAACTAAGAAGCAGAGATGGAGGGTTTTGCTTAGAATCAAACAGTCTGGACAAGTGGGAAGCCAGGATTCGAACGTCGATAATCTGATTTTAATAGACAACTTAACGGGCGACATGTCTTTGGGCAAAGAAGGTAGAATGTTAAAGTGTGTGTGTGTGTGTGTGGGGGGGGGGGGGGGCCTCCTTCAATGTCAAACTAGATAAACTGCCCCCCAAAGGAGAATCCGTTTTTAAATGAATCATTTCACCTTTGAAAAGATCCGTCCCCGGGCCCGGAGGGGGGGGTCGAGCAGCTGGGAGCGGGCGCTCACGAGCATTTCCCTCCTCAGTGATACCCCCTAACAGATGCGGCGTCCCCTGAGCCGCTTTCCCACGGAGCCCACCCAGCTGGCACCGACCCTGCTCCAGCGGGAGGCACCCCCACCCCACGGAGCGCGCCGAGCCTGCAGAATGAATGGGCTCCCCGCAGCCGCTCCCAGACCGTTAGACACCCACCGTCCTTCCTATGGCTGAGTGTCCGCAGCGTCCGTCACATGCCCGGGGTGATTCGCGAGGTCAGAGCCGCCCGCCGCTCCCCGGGCAGTGGTGGATGAGGTTCCCGGGTCGCCCTCGGTCTCCTGCAGGCGGGTGGGGCTGGCCGGAGCTCCCACGGACGGCCGCCGCTCCTCTACGGGTCTGAGTGAGGTCTGCGAGCTGAGGAGGAGGAGGAGACTGCACGGAGGAGCAGCGGCGGCCTCGGCCCCGAGGAGAGTGAGAGAGAAGAGAAGGCGGTACCACTGCCCCCAGAGGACAGAAGGAGAAACACACGCAGCACAACCATCACCGAGCCAACCACTCACACGGCAATATAACAGCTTCTAAAGCATCTCTGCAACACCTCCTCTGACTTCAAAATATTGATAGACAAAAGCCTAGGGGCTCATCGGTGACAGGCTGCGCGTGGGCCCGGGGGTCATGGGGAGGTCAAGGCATCCAGGGACCATTTACAGTGTGCCTTTAACCTGTCACGCGTGTCAAAACACAGGAGAATCCAATAATATTACTGCCAAAGATAACACCTGATTCTGTTAACAATGTCACCGTCATGGTGTTTACAAACACCCATGATAGACCTGTCGGTCTGGCTAGACCGCGCAACGGTCTGTCGACCATTTCTTATCAATTCTATAAAATATACACTTAGTGGGCTTTGGCTCCGCCCAGAGGAGTGTAACTCTCCCACTTCTTGCTGTGTTAGTCCGCCCCCCAGATTTCACTGCAGAATGTCGAGTCTAGGAATATCACGGTATCAGAATATTCAGAAAAAAATATCAAAGGTAAGTGCATGTGGAGGAAGAATAGATGTACTATTCCAAGCTCCACAGCTATGCACCCTATGTATATGTGTAAGTATATATATATATATATCTATATATATATATATATATATATATATATATATATATATATATATATATATATATATTCACTTAAAAAACCATAGGTTTCACACACGTTATAGTTAGAAATTATCATTTAAAAAACCTTGCAAATTCACTGAAAAAACCATAGGTTTCACACATGTTATAGTTAGCTGGACATTTCACTCGTAAAAAAACATTGAAATTCCCCTGTTATAGTTAGTTCAGATAACTACAACTCGCGCGCCCGCAATCCACTGCTCATGACGTCACATATTACATCATTCATGACATGGTCAGTGGCATCACTCATGACATTACTGATGACATCATCCTTGTGATAGAGTGGTGGTCGCGCGAGTTATAGTTTTGGTCAGCTCTCTCAATGGTGTGGTCAATGAGGATAAGTCCTTGATGAATCTAGCACAGTAGTTGACCATTCCCAAGAAGCTGCGCATCTCCGTCACATTGGTGGCAGCTGGGGCCTCTTTGATGTCTCTTACTTTTTTGGGGTCAGGAACCACTTCTTTAGCCAAGAATATGTATCCAAAGAACTGCAGCCTCTATTGAAGGAACTCGCCATTATCTCTGTGTAGTGTGAGTCGGGAGTCTTGTATCCTCTGTAGCACCTGTCGCAGCCGACTGTTGTGCTCCTG
Organism: Triturus cristatus; assembly: GCF_964204655.1. Taxonomy (NCBI): domain Eukaryota; kingdom Metazoa; phylum Chordata; class Amphibia; order Caudata; family Salamandridae; genus Triturus; species Triturus cristatus. The sequence continues at coordinate 1,095,254,573 of NC_140592.1, read as the reverse complement.
TACAGACTTGGCATGAACCAGAATGTCGTCACTGACGTTAACTGTTCGGGGGATCAGGGAGTTTACATTCGGCAGTGGAGCCTAACATAGCTCCTGGAGTGTGGCAGGCCCACTTCCAGTCCTAATACAGTGCTGAGTCCGGAGAACTTCCTGTGTCAATTGAACCAGAAAGGCAGGGCTCTCAGGTGGACCAAATAACACTGAGTGAGGTCACTGCTGCCATTTCAGGCCTGGCTTCGGGGAAGGCCCCTGGGCTGGATGGGCTACCGGGAGACCTGTACAAGCAGGAGCCCACCGTCTGGGCGCCCTACCTCGCTGCTCTTTTTAATGGTATCCTCGGTGGGATGGAAATCCCTAGTACTTGGCTGGGGGCTGAGGTGGTCCCAATTTTCAAAAAGGGATCCCCCCTCCTCCCAGCCAACTACAGACCGATCAACCTGATAGATGTAGCGCAGAAGTTGTTCGGCAGGGTTCTCCTGAATAGGCTTCAGGAATGGATCGAGGAGGCACTCGCCCTCAGTCCATACCAGGCAGGCTTTAGGAAAGGGGTATCGACTGTGGACCAGGTCTTTAGATTGAACCTGGTGTACTGGAAGACAGTGAGGTTCGAGGGTGGCAGTTTGTACACGATTTTCGTGGACCTACGAGCCGCCTTCGACCTCGTGCCCAGGGGAAAACTCTGGGTCATTCTGGCAGGGATGGGCGTACCACCAGACATCTTATTGACCCTGCAGAGGCTGTACCATAACAATTATGCCCAGGTGAGGTGTGGGAGGTCGGGGTAGCTGACCGACAGATTCCCCGTGGGCAGAGGGGTAAGACAGGGCTGTGTGCTGGCGCCGACCCTGTTTTGCCTCTTTGTCAACGGGGTAGTCGCTCATCTGAACGCCACCGACTACACAGATGCCCCCAAACTAGATGGCAACAGTGTGCCCGCAATAATGTTTGCGGACGACACACTGTTGGTATCTAAAACTCCCATGGGCATCCAAAGGATACTTGATGCCTTTGTGGCCTTCTGTCAGGACAGAGGACTGGAAATCAATGCCACAAAAACCAAATATATGGTATTGAATCCAAGCCCCAAACAGCGCCCGAATCCCCTGCTGGGAGCAGCACGGCTGGAAAGAGTAGCCACGTTTGAATATCTCGGCGTGACACTCAACGAAAATATGACCTGGGGGACCCATCAAACCAGGGCTAACCTTAAACTAGTACAAATTACCGGGGGTATCTCCCGGATGATGACCGGTTCGACCTATCGCCCATTGGGGGCCCTAATTCAGATATATAAAGCACAGGCCAGGGGGGCGATCCTGTATGGGGCTGAACTGTGGGGCCATACCCCATGTCGGAATCTGTCATCCACGGAAAACAGATTCATAAGACAAATTACCGCACTTCCTTCTAGCACCCCACTTCTCCCTTTGAGGCTTGATCTAGGGCTACGGCCTCTCGCCGACGAGATAAGTCTAAGACCCATTGCCTTCTGGCGCAGGCTTTGGAGCAGCGACGATCTCGCCGACTATAGGGCGGAACTGGTCGAACTATTAAAACACCCCAAGGCGCTCAGTATCCCCTGGGTCCAAAATATCCAGTCAACCTGCACAGATCTGGGGCTCCCCGAACTGTGGACTAAACCAGCAGATACAGCACCTAGAATCTCTAAGAGATTTTTGGCGAATCTGTATCATGAACACAAAAGGGTAAGGGCTTTAGCTACCCAGACAGAGGGGTCCCTTTCCTCTAAATTCCTGCAAAATAAGGATCTCTATGCACTTGAAAAGGCTTTTGATCCCATATATCCCGTACTCACTAGAAAGTTATTTCTCCAGTGGAGATACGGTACATTGCCTTTGCGCTCCTTTTCTAGCACCTGGTCGCAAGTCCCTTCCACTAAGTACTGCCCCCTTTGCGCTGACAAAGAGGAAAATGACTTACATGTGATCTTTTTCTGCCCAGCATATAAGGCAGCCAGAAAGTACTGGCTGCTGCCTCTGATTAAGAACTTGGGTGGCAGGGAATATATACCTATGTACAGGATTTTAAAATGTGATGTTTCCGGCCCAATCGTTTTTGCGCTTGCCAAATTTTTTACAAATGTATGGCATACGCGTAATCGTCTTTTAAAAAATGCTGGGTAGTCTGTAGATTGCTCTATTTTTAACATTGTTAATAATGTTTGAAGCGGATTTTTAAATCACGCACTGATGTTTTATCAAATGTGACAGAATTTTTGTGATTTTAATGTATGTGTATCTTTTATGACCAAATGGTCGAAATAAAGATTGGAAAAATGAAATGTTCCTGGGAGATCAGCCAGCAGTTCTTTGATGGTATTTTGAAATACCGCCACGGCACTCGATATGCCAAAACTTAACCTCTTGTAACGTCTCAATCAGACATGAGTGGAAAATGTCGTGATGTATCGGGACTGTTCGTCTAGGACGAGTTGATGATACCCGGCCTGAAGGTCAAGTTTTGGGAACCAGCAGGCTCCACTTAGTTCTCCTATCAGGTCATCAATGGTCGGGGTCAAATGCCTTTCCCTTTTGATTGCCGTATTGGGGATTCGCATGTCTACATAGATTCTCACCTTCCCCGCTTGTTTAGGCTTTCTTGCTACCACAATTGGTGATACCCACGGGGTCTGGCCATTCACTTTCTCGATAATCCCCACTTCTTTGAGTTTGCATAGTTCCTTTTCCACCAGGGGTCTCAAAAGAAATACGACTCGCCTGTGTCGAAGAGACACTGGCTGTACCGAGGGGTCAATGTACAGGTGTATCTGCTTGTCCCGTAGACACCCAATGTCATTGAATACTTTCGGGACTTCTTCTACTATTTGACTCACCCCTTCTCAGTGTATTCCGAAGGCAAATGTGACTATACCTAGGGCCTCTGCAGATTTGCACCCGAGCAGCATTCCATGTCCCTCCTCCGTTACGTAGATCAGCGCCTTCATTTCCTGTTCGTCATAGGCTCTGGTGGTTCTGAACTTTCCTCTAATTCCTTGGATTGTCCATACGGGAAAACTTTTATCTTGGAAGGTGTCAGCGGTGGAGGAGGTGTCATCCCTGGGTGTGCTTCTCGGGACATGATGTTTATGGTTGCTCCAGTATCTACAATCGCCGTCAAAGGACGTCCCCCAACCACAACTTGGCACTGTGGCAACCGACACTGAGTATTCAATGCTGCCCCTACGGTGAACACCGAGTGCACAGTGTGTTCTTCTCGGTCATCATCGTCCATATCACTGCGTTGAACCTATGACTCCAGGATCACATTCACTTGGGACCTCACTATTCGTCCTCTACTGCATCGGCATACTTTCATGAAGTGGTTCATTTTGCCACATGCCGTGCACTTTTTCCCTCTCACTGGACACTCTGACGGGCGATGTGAGAGTCCCCCACAGTACCTGCATGAACGTGTTCTCGGGCTTTGTGGTATCCTTGTTGGAATTGGCACGGCTTTCAGAATAATGGCGTTCACTGCATTCACGGGTTCAGTCTTGATGGGAGCATGCAGCGTGGCCTCCATATGCTCTGTCTTTGCCTTTGAGAGTTCTTTTGTTCATCCCATGGTAACTATCTCTGCCAACGATTTTCCTGATTCTTCCAGTTTCGCGGATGCGCACCCCTGAATGACTTGACCTCGGATCTCCTCTGTCTTATCCTGAAAACCACAAATGCTAGCTAATTCCTTTAACTGTGCATGAAAGACATCCAGCGACTCTTCAGGCTGTTGTCTGGCTTGTCTAAATACAAAGCATTCGTAGTCGCGATTCGCCATGGGCTCAAAGTGAGCATTGAGTGCTGTGATAAGTGTGAGATGAGTCTTAATTGCTACCTCTACCACTGTCTTGGCTATTTTGTAGACATCCTTCCCTCCAAGATACAAAATCATGGCATGCTTCTGTTCATCGTCGACCTTCGTGGCCTCGAAGAATAGGAGCACCCGCTCCACCCATTCTCTCCATGGCGGGGCCTGGGCAGATGGTTTCCCCTCCACCACAAAGGGCTCAAGGGCAGGGACGTGTGCCATGGCGTGCATAGCGCTGTGTCACCGGTCTGGCATCCTGGACGACACTTATTGTGGCTGATTTCCCCAACGACAGCTGTGGAATACTGTGCACTGAATAAGCGCTATTCACATTCGGCAGTGTGCACCTGTAATGGCAGCTTCAATGACCCTCCACCTGATCAGCAGGAAGTACTCGACTGGTGGCACTCTGAGAACGCCCAGCAGGCTCCGTTCTGACCTTGACCCTCAACGTTCCAGGCAGCGCGTGGGCGAGGTACTCTTACAGAACAAGCACCGCGCACACATCAACTCTGTTGCTCAGCCGCCGCCAAATGCCACGTGTTTCAGTAGCACCCTCGTTGCCAATATTGTGTCTGGGCTCTTGATAATGCCATCCCAGACCGGGGATGCTGATTGCGCTGTGAGCGCCGTAAGGAACGCGCCAGCCGCATGGCGTAGGCCGCAATTAATTTGGCAAACACACAGCGTGATGTTCTGTAGTGCTCGTGTGTCTCGGCTCTGACGCCGGACGCACGTGCACGATCATTCATTAACTCAGGCCCGCGCTACGTGGGCTAAACAATATTCAGTGATGGAGGCGGGGAGAGTTCTCAGCTCACCCCCGTGTACACGCAACATACTGAGCATGCCCTCAAAATCAAGTATTGCGATGTGCGATACAACAGGAATCCACTCGCCCAGTCACTTTCTGACTGCACACAAGTGACCTTTCTGTGTTGGATGTCTGTGCTTTGTCTCATCAAGTGGGACCACAAACTCACAGGAATGACCCTGCTGTGGCAAGGAACGTGGTTGGCTCACACGGCGAGACTTCAAGGCTTCGCACAATGGAATAAAGTAGGTGTTATCCTCCTGGAAGACATCTGGCATGGCGATACCCTGATGTCATTCTGGGAAATGCAGGATCATTATCAGCTTTCCCATACACAGTTCTATCGGTATCTGCGGCTCTGCCATGCTCTGTCTGAACATATACTTATTGGTACGCACATTTCAGAATTTGACCCTCTTGAGGCCAAGATATCGATGGGGAGCTTGGGCAGAGGTACGATTTCTAGGACTTATCTTTCCCTAATCCTCAATGCCCCTGACCGCTTTAGGGAATCAATGCCAGAGATGGAAGGTGTGGGTGGAAGAACTTGATATGATGACTGGCGAGAGGCCAGAATAACTCCCAAAGAATTGTCCATCTCTGCTCAGCTTGGCATGGTTCAGCTCAATTACCTACACCTCACTTATCTGACACCCCAGCGGATGTATCAAGCTGGCAGGTCTCCTTAGTCTTGCTGTGTGCAATTTTCCCTATTGGAGGCTGATTTCTTTCACACGGTCTGGGCTTGTGGGGCCCTGGTCCTCTTCTGGGAGCGGATCAGACAAGAGATCTCCATGTTTCTAGGATGCCTGATTGATATCACCCCCAGAGTTGCACTGTTGGTCCTACTGGAGGAGGATGGGGGCAGAGGATGGAGGGCTCATTTACTGGGGTAACCAAGTTGGTAGCCAAGCGAGACATTGATCACAAGTGGAAATATCCGGCACCCATTCACTGGAGATTGGCGGAGGGATGTGGATTGGTGTGCTCACCAGGAACATCCGATTGATGAAGCACGAGGATGCACGCAGACACATGACAAGATTTGGGGCAAGTGGTGGCAGTACCATGGACTGTATGTGTGATCTGGATGTGCGGTATCTGATTGTTGTACTAGCATTATAGAAATGCTAAGTTAAAGATATATGTTCATAAGTAGCAAACTACAACTGCTGGGCCATCCAAAAAAAGGAAACAACTACATTTATTTCTCCAAAAAAAGTTAGTGATAGGTAAGGAATTTATGTGGCCAATGAAGGAGATTGAGAGGCCTAAAAAATATTTTTTAAAAGTCAGTCAGGTGAGGTGGTGTGAGCAATGAATGAGCAAGGGTGAAGGAGGGAGCAACACATAGATGGCAGGAGGCGGGGATTTGTGGGAAGCGCAGCACATAAGGAAGAGAGCAAGAAATACTTACACTCCCATGGATTGCTTAGAGAAAAAGAAAAAAAGTAGCCTGAATGTAATCAGTGGAAGAATAAAAGTCATCCAATCAAAAGAAGGTAAAGAAGCTATGTTCCAGGGGAGCGACCAATACAAGAAGAGTAAAGAAAGCAATTGAACAAGAAGCAAGCAAATGAGAATGACCAGAAAACCAATCAATGGTAAACAATGAGCTCACTCAAAGCGCAGTGCAAGTATTGGTATAGGAATATGCCTCGTTATCCCGCAGTCTTTTTCCCCGCAGGGAATTACAACGCGGTTGTTACAACAACCTCATTGTAATTCCGCATACTATTACCCCGCAAGTCATGACTTGCGGAGAGGGGGCGCTGGATGTTTGAATAGTCTAATTTACCATTCCAACTCCAGTCTGTGCGGACATTAGGGAAGGTGTTGGATTTTAAATCCAACACCTTCTCCCCCCTCCGCAAGTCGTTCCGACTTGCGGAGTAATGGTATGCGGAATCAAAACGCGGTTGTTGTAACAACCGCGTTGTAATTCCCTGCGGGAAAAAAGTTTTGTGGTAAACGTTGTTTACCATTGGTATAGTACACAATGGGTCTCCTACAACAAACCACTAAAAGTATTGCTAAAGCCAAGAAGTCTTGCTATTTTAAAGAGCATGCATGCCCTTGAAAAGCTGACATTTGTCCTTTCCCCATGAAGACTGGCGTACCTGAACCTGTTGGTAGTCGGCCGAACAATCAGACACACATGCTTTGCGTTGTCTTCTTCTTTGGTATCAATCTATATCAATGTATTTTCTGAGTTAGCACAGTGTTGTATGCAGCAATAGCACCAAGAAAATAAAACACTGGCAGATGTTGACCCCTACGTAACAAAACAGCATGGAAGGCTGCTATGACAGTCTCACGATTAAATGGCCAAAAAGACAAAGTAGGTGCTCTCTTTCAAATAATCCCCATTTGCAAGCAAAGTCCCGTGAAATAGGCTAGTAGTAATAAAATGCATTTAACAAAAAAATACAATTAAAAAAGAGTAGCTTTTTCAGAAACTGTCAAAATTGTAAAAAGGACGTTGTCTGGCACAAGTGACACCCTACCCCTCTGAAATATGTCCACATAACTATGGGAACTGACATGGGGGCTTTGCCAAAATACTGTGTGGTTCTGTGTGTGAAATCCCTCAAGTCCTTGCTAGACTCTACAATAGATATTTTGGACTTCCCATAACTTTGACCTTTTTTGTTAGTCATGGGAGTGTGATACAAGACTTTGAATCATGTAAAAAAAAAATCAGAACGGCAAAGACTATATCACGTGGATACCTAATAGAAGACTGGCATAATCTGTACATAATGTCAATGGCATGTATATAAAGTTATTTTAATTTGATTCTTGCCTCCATTTGTGCTCGTTTCATCCAAAATGAAAACCTTTTATATTTGGAGATATCAGTATTGTGTTATTCATGTCACCCATGGGCATGGGGGAGAATGAATTTTTGAAAGACAGAGGCATGAGGCTTTGATGGTGAATTGTTTGACCAACAATACTGTCACTGGGGTCCAGAGGTGGAAACACAATATACACGCAGGACAGAACAAAAGCCTCATGAAATTAAACCCAGAAAAGATTCAAGTGGGTCAGTCTTGAAACAGTAGAGACAGCAGCCAATGGAAACAGCTCATTGAACCAGTTTCTGATAATGTGCAAAAAAGAGTTAATTCCTGTGACTGCTTTGACCTTACATTGTGAAAAGTCACACGAGTGCCTGTTTTTCCGAAGGCATGCCGCTTAGGGACGATTTTACTTTAAAATGGCACAGGTGAATTAAAGTAATTTCATAAACAACCAGAGTGACATCCAATCAGGGCAACCGCTGGTCAATGCAGGAAGGGTTGACATTGATTTACAACCTAATAGGAAAAGTACATTAAGCAGAAATACAGGCATAATGCACGAGTCAAGCATCGGTTCTTGGAACATAACCCTTGGTAAATGTAAATAAAGACTGCTCGGAATGTGGAATGATCCAAAGTGCGAGCAGCAGGGGCGACCGTGTTCATAGGACCTGTGCATTGGTAAATGGTGTCTTCAAACAGTGATAGGGTGGGTCACGAGTTGTATTTCTTGATGATGAAAAGCATTTCCACCACAAAGTAGTTTTAGTTGAATTGCATTGAAATGGGTGAATAATAAGATGAGGAGAGAAAGCGAGGAAAAAGGAGTTGTTCTGAGGTATCTGGAAACAAACAAAGTAAAAGAAAGCGCGGGCAGGAGCAAGGAGACACAGAAAGGGGTAGGAGGCTCTTTAGGGGGTTGTCAATGGTTAAGGCACAATACCGTATGATATTTATATTAGACTCTGTAACTGATTACTGTCCTACTGTATGAATTATGAACTGCAATGTGAGGTTACATTTTTAGAGCACTTTTTCTTGTGCATGCAAGCTATTAATGCATGGGTTTCCACCATACTTTGATGCATTGGCTTTTTGTTTTGTCACAGCCCTGACGAAGTTGTAGGGTGAGACGCACATCGACGAAACACATTTTGGCTGAGGGCACACGACCAATAAAGAATGAATTTTATTTTTTTGGGGTCAAAATTCTTGTTTATTTTTCATGTAACAAATGAATAACAAGAAAATACAATACATAGGATGTCATTACTCCTCTCCCCAGTGGAGTTGCTATTTCCAGTGTTACAGTGATCAAGAATGGATTTTAGATACCAACGGACTCGGCAATCTGGAGAATACTTGTAAAAATGTGTGTTTCCTTTGCGTGTGCTTATGGCTTGCTTATCTGGTTATGAAACCTTAGGGTGAGTTAGAAGATGCATGATTGACATTCTCCCTATTAAAGCACAGCAGGAATAGAGCTACTGTAGTAGATACTTGAGTACCGTGAGTGAGCGCTAGAACTCCTCAATCTCCCCTGCTTACAGTAACTTATGAATTGAATTGTTTATGTAATAACTAGTATGTAAATGAGAATTTAGCAGATTTTTGCAATTATTTAATAAAAATGACTCGTTGTCTGTTATGTTTTTTATGCTCACAGTTACACATGAATCCTGCAGTACCAACTAGGCTATGTCCCGGATCTCCAGAGCCTGGCTACAGCAAACATGGGTAATATTTCTTAGAGTTAGGGGTGTTCTCTCACTATTTTCAGGAAATATATGTTAGAGCACATCAGAACCACTGTTATGCATTTGTCATTTTAATGTCTTGTACAGGAAGTCAGAACTTATTGCACCTGATGAAATGTTATGCATCTGTCGTCGGGATTTATCAGATGCGATTATTGCTTATTGCACCAAACTGAGCATGTCCTAATACAATATTGGGCCTTCCACCCCAATAAATGTGGCTGGTTTGACCTGTCGAAATTTATTAGGAAATGCAGAGTTTATCACACACGGTAATTACTATCTCCTATCATCCATTGACCAATGGGGTGCCACTCTCATCCATTTAAATTTCTCTACCCAGAATTTCCCACCTTCCTGAGAAGATTTCCTGTGATATGGTACAAAGTTTGGAAAACACACTTCACCAAAGTGCCTTGAACATTTCCATGTTTTGTCTACAATATATTTAAAGTAGATACAAAAGTTTGGGGTTGTCAACCTTTCGCTATCTGACTCTGAAAGTTACATGATGTACCTGGCTGATACATTGTAAGGTAACCAATACTTTGAAGCCTGCAGAGTTACTAATGTATCACCTGCACATAGGAGTTCATTAAGTGTAAAAATATGTTTGTGATGGTGCCAACTGATGATCTATGGTTCACCTACAGGCATGTAATTCCGCACGGATAGCCCATAATTAAGAGACCAATTTGTGATATCTGTTCAAGAGATATGAGAGAAAACGAAATTATGTGATTTTTCAAAATCAGAATTGATGGCTGCTCGTCCCTCTGCTACTGCGTAAAAGTATTCCTGGAGATGTTTTTGTACAGAAGGCCTACTCATCAGTTGGCAGACACATAAGGCTTGGCTATCTGTTACTAATTACCAAATACCTAAGGACCTAATTTATAAATTGGCGGGTGGCCGTTCCTCCATCAGAGAGCCAAAGTAAGTTACTCCGCCGCTCTGATGTTGGTGGGGTCAGTCAATTTAGAAATGACTGCCACGCTGGCTGTCATTTCTAAAGCATTCGCAGGCAACACCGTCACGGCAGTTCCTGTTAATGCTTTCTGAAGTTTGGTGCATGATTCCGTCAGCATGAGGGAACCTTGCACCAAACTGGTTTCATTTTTATTTTCAAAAAGAAAATCCTGAAGCAGGATTTTCTTTTTAAAAATAAAAAATAAGATGCTTCCCTCGACATGCTAATCCTCTCTCATGGCAAGGGGAGTATTTACCAGTTTCCACTGCCCCTTGCTGGGCAGTGGAAACTGACCTCTAATTCTGCACATCTAAATCAGGTGGCCCCGACGGCCCTTGCTGCGCAGGGCTGTTGGAGAGGCTTAATCACGGTGGAGACTGAGAACTCTCCGCCGTGAATAAACCTAAAAGGTGCACTCTTTTAATTATTGCGGGCCGCCTACTGTCTTGGTGGTATGTATACTGCGCCGCCGTTGCGACAGAGGATACATACAACCAAGATATAAACCAGGCCCTGAGTTATTTTGCTGTTGTGATCCGTGGGGTGCTCGTATAAACAGTTGCACCTGAGGGGGCGTCCGTGTGAACAGAGGCACCATCCCCAGTTGATGAACCCGGATGTCGCTCTTTTCCTCTTCGTTCCCTTCTGGTTTCTTAACCCTGATTATTTTCCGCCTAGTGCACTCCAGCCGTATGGTTGTAAACCGATAAATACCCATCAAAATATCCCACTGCTTGAAAGAGTGGTATTTATGCGGACCCACCCCTTCATACAATAATCCCACTTTTGACTGGAAAACTATGTGGGGTGATGGCGGGTTCAGTTGTTGTGGACAGAGTGGGGCTGGGGGAGAGATTGTTTATTTATTTTTATTTTTCTTCAGTCTGCCATGGTTTTTTGCATATGGCCATGTCTAAACTGGGGTGGTGTAGTGGGCAAAAGAACGATGGATTTAACCCAGATCTCTTGACTGGGGGAGAATGTCTGCATTGTCAGCATTCCGTCCATCATTTGTTTGTTGTAACGCTTTTTGCCCTAAGTGGGATGGGTATTCCCAGACGTGGGACCCGTGCTCACTACGCCACTGGAGTCAAGCTATCCTGGCTGATGACGGCTGATAGCCAGAAACCGGTCCTAGGATGCTTTATTCCGGTCCAGGGAAGACATGGCTTGGCAGTTCGGGCTGGACTGTTCCCATGAGGCACAGGGTCAAGACTGATTTGCATATGGCCATGTCTAAACTGGGGTGGTGTAGTGGGCAAAAGAACGATGGATTTAACCCAGATCTCTTGACTGGGGGAGAATGTCTGCATTGTCAGCATTCCGTCCATCATTTGTTTGTTGTAACGCTTTTCGCCCTAAGTGGGATGGGTATTCCCAGACGTGGGACCCGTGCTCACTACGCCACTGGAGTCAAGCTATCCTGGCTGATGACGGCTGATAGCCAGAAACCGGTCCTAGGGTGCTTGATTCCGGTCCAGGGAAGACATGGCTTGGCAGTTCGGGCTGGACTGTTCCCATGAGGCACAGGGTCAAGACTGATTTGCATATGGCCATGTCTAAACTGGGGTGGTGTAGTGGGCAAAAGAACGATGGATTTAACCCAGATCTCTTGACTGGGGGAGAATGTCTGCATTGTCAGCATTCCGTCCATCATTTGTTTGTTGTAACGCTTTTCGCCCTAAGTGGGATGGGTATTCCCAGACGTGGGACCCGTGCTCACTACGCCACTGGAGTCAAGCTATCCTGGCTGATGACGGCTGATAGCCAGAAACCGGTCCTAGGATGCTTGATTCCGGTCCAGGGAAGACATGGCTTGGCAGTTCGGGCTGGACTGTTCACATGAGGCACAGGGTCAAGACTGATTTGCATATGGCCATGTCTAAACTGGGGTGGTGTAGTGGGCAAAAGAACAATGGATTTAACCCAGATCTCTTGACTGGGGGAGAATGTCTGCATTGTCAGCATTCCGTCCATCATTTGTTTGTTGTAACAATGGTTTTTTCACCAGCAGGTATTTCTTTGACCCAGTTTCATGTGCGACTTCGTTGAAGAATCTGTGCTTTTCAAATTCTGACAAATATCAGAGGTCTTCCCCAATTCGCATATCAGGCAGGCTTTCAGATTGATTAAGTGAAACATTTCCATGTTTCCAAAAAGTTTATAGATGACATTTTAATTCCCTTTGTGTGACACTTTGAGTCACACTTTACAATGATTAGAACAAAGCTGTCAATTTAGTGGGACAGAGTTCAGAAACGAGCTCCTTCTGTGCAATGATAAGGGCAGGAAACAACTTAAAAACGGCTCCAATGCTTATAAACGGCATATGCTCAGAGTTCTTACACTCCTCAGGTCGAGTGTGAATAGCTCGTCCAGTCCAGGTTTTACTGTGCGTTCTGGGAATTTGTTGTCACTCGAAAATAAGAACTACAAATCCCAGAATGCAAAAAACAGCACGAGTCATTTCTTTTGGGTGCTTTATATATAGCTGTCATGCATTTTATCAGCCTCAATTTCCTGTTGCCCAAAAATTATGCTTTTTGCAGAAGCCCTGTATAGCCTGTTAGTGATATTTTGATTCACTCCTCCGTGCAGCCCAGTATAGCCTGTTCGTGATATTTTGATTCACTCCTCCGTGCAGCCCTGTATAGCCTGTTAGTGATATTTTGATTCACTCCTCCGTGCAGCCCAGTATAGCCTGTTCGTGATATTTTGATTCACTCCTCCGTCCAGCCCTGTATAGCCTGTTAGTGATATGTTGATTCACTCCTCCGTGCAGCCCAGTATAGCCTGTTAGCGATATGTTGATTCACTCCTCCGCGCAGCCCAGTATAGCCTGTTAGTGATATGTTGATTCACTCCTCCGTGCAGCCCAGTATAGCCTGTAAGTGATATGTTGATTCACTCCTGCGTGCAGCACAGTATAGCCTGTAAGTGCTATGTTGATTCACTTCTGCGTGCAGCCCAGTATAGCCTGTTAGTGATATGTTGATTCACTTCTGCGTGCAGCCCAGTATAGCCTGTTAGCGATATGTTGATTCACTCCTGCGTGCGGCCCAGTATAGCCTGTAAGTGATATATTGATTCACTTCTGCGTGCAGCCCAGTATAGCCTGTTAGTGATATGTTGATTCACTCCTCCGTGCAGCCCAGTATAGCCTGTTAGTGATATGTTGATCCACTCCTCCGTGCAGCCCAGTATAGCCTGTTAGTGATATGTTGATTCACTCCTGCGTGCAGCCCAGTATAGCCTGTAAGTGATATGTTGATTCACTCCTGCGTGCAGCCCAGTATAGCCTGTTAGTGATATGTTGATTCACTCCTCCGTGCAGCTCAGTATAGCCTGTTAGCGATATGTTGATTCACTCCTCCGTGCAGCCCAGTATAGCCTGTTAGCGATATGTTGATTCACTCCTCCGCGCAGCCCAGTATAGCCTGTTAGCGATATGTTGATTCACTCCTCCGCACAGCCCAGTATAGCCTGTTAGCGATATGTTGATTCACTCCTCCGCGCAGCCAAGTATAGCCTGTTAGCGATATGTTGATTCACTCCTCCGTGCAGCCCACTATAGCCTGTTAGCGATATTTTGATTCACTTCTCCGTGCAGCCCAGTATAGCCTGTTAGCGGTATTTTCATTCACTCCTCCGTGCAGCCCTGTATAGCCTGTTAGCGATATGTTGATTCACTCCTCCGTGCAGCCCAGTATAGCCTGTTAGCGATATTTTGATTCACTCCTCAGTGCAGCGCTGTATAGCCTGTTAGCGATATGTTGATTCACTCCTCCGTGCAGCCCTGTATAGCCTGTTAGTAATATTTTGATTCACTCCTCCGTGCAGCCCAGTATAGCCTGTTAGCGATATGTTGATTCACTCCTCCGTGCAGCCCTGTATAGCCTGTTAGTGATATGTTGATTCACTCCTCCGTGCAGCCCAGTATAGCCTGTTAGCGATATGTTGATTCACTCCTCCGTGCAGCCCAGTATAGCCTGTTTGCGATATGTTGATTCACTCCTCCGTGCAGCCCAGTTTAGCCTTTTAGCGATATGTTGATTCACTCCTCCGTGCAGCCCAGTATAGCCTGTTAGCGATATTTTGATTCACTCCTCCGTGCAGCCCTGTATAGCCTGATAGCGATATGTTGATTCACTACTCCGTGCAGCCCAGTATAGCCTGTTAGCGATATGTTGATTCGCTCCTCCGTGCAGCCCTGTATAGCCTGTTAGTAATATTTTGATTCACTTCTCCGTGCAGCCCAGTATAGCCTGTTAGCGATATTTTGATTCACTACTCCGTGCAGCCCAGTATAGCCTGTAAGTGATATGTTGATTCACTCCTCCGTGCAGCCCAGTATAGCCTGTTAGCGATATTTTGATTCACTCCTCCGTGCAGCCCTGTATAGCCTGATAGCGATATGTTGATTCACTACTCCGTGCAGCCCAGTATAGCCTGTTAGCGATATGTTGATTCACTCCTCCGTGCAGCCCTGTATAGCCTGTTAGTAATATTTTGATTCACTTCTCCGTGCAGCCCAGTATAGCCTGTTAGCGATATTTTGATTCACTTCTCCGTGCAGCCCAGTATAGCCTGTTAGCGATATTTTGATTCACTCCTCCGTGCAGCCTTGTATAGCCTGTTCGTGATATGTTGGTTCACTCCTCCGTGCAGCCCTGTATAGCCTGTTAGTAATATTTTGATTCACTCCTCTGTGCAGCCCAGTATAGCCTGTTAGCGATATTTTGATTCACTACTCTGGGGATGCTGCCAGCCTATTAGCATAAGCTCATTAGTGATGATGCACATACTGAATAAGTACAAAAACATTCTGCGAGTGTTCTTTAGTCGCATATGTGAGCAATGCAGAGTGGAAACAGAAGCATGTTGTTTCACATCACCACAAGCAATTGTATGTTTTTGTTTTGTTGTTGTATACTTTTCTCTTTCCTTACTGTTCACTAATCTTACATAACATTTTTCCAATAAGCGCATAATTTATTGCTTGATAAGGCGTTAAAACAGTTCCTGGGAGCCAGAGACCTATCATGCAAGGCGAAATTTGCCAACTAGTGTCTTCAAATCTGAAATAAATCAGGCGTGTGCCCTTTAACAGGGTGACAAAAATCTAGTTGGCACATTCTGCTAGGCAGAAAAGGGAATGTCAAAGAAAGGAAAATCACTTTCCACACAGGCCGAAAAATGCTTGTTCTACAGTGCCTCGAGCATTCGGCAAAGAAGGCGCCGGAAGATTGTATGTGAGCTAATTTGTGTGACCAGTAGTGTAGCAAGGATGCCATGGGCCTGGTGCATGCCAAAATGGCCCTGTCTACTTCTGCAGGGGTTGTAAAATATAGCAATTATCAGGGTTGGATCGGCCGCTCTGGGCCCCTGTGCAGTTCACCTGCTTCCCCAGTGGTAGCTACGCCCCTGTATGTAACCAATACATTTCTGTATGGGCAGCAGGGCCGGACTGGCCGTAGCGGGCACCGAGCATTTCCCCGGTGGGCCGCCAGGGTGGGGGCCGGTTTTGGGCCACTGAGGAGCCGTTTTTGTTACCGAGGGCCGGCAATATCGACCCCGGTAACAAAACCAGCCCAAACTGGCGGTAGCTAACAGCTTGGCCGCACCTCCCCTCCCCACTGGGGGGCCGGCCGAGAAGTTTACCAGGGCTGGTTTCTGTTCCCAGTCCGGCCCTGATGGGCACTGCCCGATACTGAGTACCCACACGTCTTTAATATGAAACAATTGAGTACCTGCACTTCTCAGCACTGCTTCAATATATTTAATGGGAGAGGATCTGCACTTTTCAGGAGCAAACACATAGAATATACCACAACTTCTCTATTTCCATTTACAGCAGTGAGTGTTGCAGGACAGTCACAAAAATATGATAGTCTAACCCATGGCTTCTCGCAAACATTTTCCCAGAGGCCAAAAGGATTAGTCTGTGGTGTGACTGACGGCCGCACTGATGCCAGCAGGGTGGTGGTCAGGGCGAGGAGGTAAGATGGGTGTGGGGGAAGCAATGCATGTACATCTCGTGGCTGAATTGCACAACGTGAAACCAGAAAACCTGGGATCAATCGCGGCTTCAACTACTTGGCCAAAATGCATGCTCCTAGTCAATTTATTTAGTTCACTATCCCTCCTTTTTCTTTATTATAACATACAAGATGTCTTAGAAATACATGACTTCAGGGTGTGCACTGTACAAAACTTTCTCCTGTGTTTTATTCACTAAACCATAATGTAGTTCATGTATAATAAATAGCAAGCCAGCCCACCCAAAAAGTGAACAGAACAACTGACTAGCCTCTTAGTTCATTATTGTCATTGTTGTCAGGGTGGGGAGAAGCATGAATATTTCTAAATTAATGTCTGAAAACTATCACTTAAAAACGTAGGGCCACATGCATCAAAATCAGGATTTACGAATCCTAAATAGCAAATTTTAAGAAATCTCTATTTAGGATTCGCAAATCCCTATGCATATAGGAATCTTTAAAAAAGTGCGATTCCTACAAATTCCTTAATTGCGACTCGCAAATTGGAATCACAATTAAGGAATTGATTCCCACTCATTCATATGGGCCCACAGGCCCATAGGAATGAATGGGAATTGCATGCGCAATTTGCGAGTACCAAATTTCAAGGGTGCCAAAAGGACACCCTGTTGCACCCCTGAAATTGTGATGTTACCACATGTTGCGCACATACATGCTGCAAGGGCGTGTGTGTGTAACATGAAGCTTTGAAAAATGCACTTTTTTTTTTGTGGAAAATATGTTTATTTGCATTTAAATCACTCAAAAACAGTACCATCAATATCCAGCACTTACATGAGTCATACCAAAGTACAACTTCCCTTGCACTATCACCCCTATCGTGGTTCCATGATATACTGATTGATTCGGTGCCTCCCCAGCCAACCTTGCGGAGTAAACCCTTGGAAGTCCACCATCCAGAGTCCACATGCTGGCAGATCGTGCACGTATAGGCCACGGAGACTCCACTCAGAAGGTTCCGCAGTGCAATTGGTTGAAAAATGCACTTTAGTGTATTTTTCAAAGCTTTTGCAAATTACCATCAAGTTCAAATTGATGGTAATTTTCGATCCCTAATTGTGAATTCGCAATTTGGAATTGCATCATGCATTGCATTTAGGGAATCGCAATTTGCGTTTCCCTAAATGCATTTGCAATTTAAGTAATCGCAAATTTTGCGATTTCTAAAATTGCGAATTTGCATTTGGGTTGATGCACCCCGAATGCAAAAATACCGGTCACAAAGGGGCAGATTCTGCAAATCTGCCCATTTGCGATCGGTATTTTCGTTCATATATGTGTCCCAAAGTCCTCAAAGCACTTAAAAAAAAGATTCCTCAATGCGCTGAAATTATGTCCTAAGGTGAAATGATTTTTCATGTTAATGAAATACACTTTTTGAATTTTGAAGAGACTATAATATTTTTACACTTTTGCGGCAAGTCTTTAAAAATGAAGGTTTTCTTAAAGTTAAGGTGCAGGACACCGTAGGTACTTCCTGTCTTTATCATCAATTAACCATGGAATACATGTTTGCCAGTTTATTTAATATATTTTTCATGTTAGTGCGGAGTCGAGTAAACAGCAGCCCGGAGCTGCTGTTGACCGGCAGTGGGAGGGGGGGGGGCACATGTAAAGTTAGGCCTGGGCGTAGTTCGCGAAGTAGCACTTCGCGAAGCTACGCAAAGTGAAGTTCGCACTACGCGAGCTACGCGTAGCACTTCGCGAACTGCGTAGTACCTTGTTCGCACTGTGCCAGATGTCGTTTTCAATGATTGCACAGTGCGGACAAGCAACCGGCACTGTGCAATCATTGAAAATGGCATCTTGCACAGCGCGAGCTGTAGTTTTCTGCTGCTCGAGTAGATTTTTACTCGAGCTTCAGCTTTCTCAACGCGAACTGGTAGTTTCTCATCGCGAGCGGTCGCGAGCATACGCGACCACTCGCAATGAGAAACCTGACCTCCTCGCGTTGGGAATCTCGCCGGGAGGTTTATTTTCCATGCTCGC
Source organism: Triturus cristatus (assembly GCF_964204655.1). Taxonomy (NCBI): domain Eukaryota; kingdom Metazoa; phylum Chordata; class Amphibia; order Caudata; family Salamandridae; genus Triturus; species Triturus cristatus. The sequence goes on along the minus strand of NC_140592.1, from coordinate 1,095,236,349 downwards.
GATCGCCAACTTGAAGTTGCTGATCGCGAACAAGGAAAAAGTCTCGCCGGGATGTCATTTTGCTTGCTCGCGGTCGCCAACTTGACGTTGAGGACCGCGAGCAAGCAAAAAATGACCGCAGCGCTACGCAACACTACGCTACGCGTGTTCGCACAGTGCTACGTGCAGTTCGCGTAGTGCGAAGTAGCGCGAACTTCGCAAACTCCGCGAGCGTAGCGTAGTGCTTTGCCCAGGCTTAGTAAAGATCAGAAGGGACACATGGGGCCCCCAAGCAATACTTTGAGTATCACAGGTCTAATCCATAATGCTTAGTAATTGGCAGGGCTGGTGAATGTTTGGTGCTCGGTGTTCAGAATTACCAGTTAACTCGTCTTCTGGACCAGGATCCTTCAAATGAAATGTTTTTGGATTCTGGGCGAGTTTTTGGAAAATCGGTTTATTTTGAGGAAGGGGAGTTTGTGTTTCACTTCCAGTCACTGGCAATGACTGCCCTTGATTGAGTGTGTTTCTAGTAAATTATGCGTAGTCTGACTTTTCTCACCTTTTGATTACAAAAGCCACCTTCCTCTCACAATAGTACTCGCTGATTCATTTAGTATTTAATTACATTAAATAAGATGCAGTTTTTTTCAGTGGCTAGACCTTTGAACCAAAGTGTAAAATACAAAGTAATTTAAAAAACACAAGAAGTCAAAAGCGCATGTTGGTATTACAAGAATGCATATGATTGTTTTTTAGACATTTGTTTCCAGATTCTTGACTTTAATATGAATTTATTCAGATGTGGTTCATAGAACCTGTCTGGAAGGCTCTTTGCTGCAGTGGTGTTGAGAGGTGCCCAGAACAACTGCTGGTTCTGACTCCATCATTTTCATAAACTGTAACAAAATAAACATTCATCAGAACCATATAATTTACATTGATACCAATTAGTATCTTCCCTTTACACCTATCACTGTCATAATACAATATGTGCATCATAAACATTTCAAATTTCTTTAAGTGAAAACAGTCCTTTCCATTTCCACGCTGTTATGCTTTGCCACTCAACCCAAACTCCCTATCCTTCACACCATAACTTATCAGGCACAGAAGGGTAGGGTGGAGGGTGGTGATGAAGAAAGGAGCTAGTGGCTCAGCGGGTGTTACAGCAGTGCCACCGCAACAAGAGACTCACCCGACGGCGACCAACCCGCTGGTGTGGGATGTGTTGCATACTGTCCTTTCCTTGGCGGCTGGCCCGCAGGCATGGCACATTCTTGCTGCCACTGGGAGTAACTGGAAGTGGAAGTTTTGTTCTTCTCAAAGGACGACATTGGAAGTTGGATGGAGGGAAATGGTTTTCTTCCCAATCCAAGATGGCAGAGAGGGGAAGTCTGGGATAGCTTACTGTTCCTCCCATACATGTGGAGGAGTTTTCTTGCGCATCCTTACAGTGCAAAGCTTCGGATGTTACTGTTGTGTGCTTTCCTCCCTGGTCTCCAGTTTTACTTGAATGCACCAGCTCTGCTTCAGTCCTTGCTCTAGTCCTAATCCGTCGACGCCTATCTGTGGCTTCTACTGAAGAGGAAGCATTCTTTGCTATTTTTGTTTCTGTGTTACGTTGTAACTGTCTTTATGTATAACTTTTCCTCAGCCACTGTTTTTGCTTACACTGTTAATTTCTTCTTCTATGTGTTTTGTGTGTAACTTTGTGAGCACCACTGTCCTGTGATTGTATATTATCATGTCATTAAATTATGTATATTTGAAGGTTATTGTGTAGGGGTATCGTTTTTTAATTGTTTTTCTATGTGATGTAGTAATAATTTTTCCTTGTTTGAATTGCCTAGTTTGTGTTTTTGTAATGCAGTCCTTGCATCAGTCCTGCTCGAATCATTGCACCAATCCTGCTCCAATCCTTGCACCACTCTTGCTCCAGTCCTTCTCTACTCCTTACACCCGTCCTGCTTCAGTTCGTGCACCAGCCTTACTCCAGTCCTTGCACCAGTCCTGCTCCAGCCCGGAACCAGTCCTCAGCTCCAGACCGTTGCTCTAGGATTCAGCCCCAGTCTTCGGTTTGAATCTTGAGCCCCACTCTTCCTACAAGCTCCTGCTGTGTTTTCACCTGGGAGGTTTTTACCAGTCAGCTTTCAGTTCCTGGGGCTCATTCCTGTAGGCCCTTGCTGCCCGAAACCTTCCAGCGCCATCAGCATCAAGACTTCTTGATGGAGTTGCCACGAAATCTGGCAGTCCAGGACCAAGACGCTGTGTCAATAGAGTCCTCATCATAATCCAAACCATGACACTTGCTTACACTAGGTTCTAATAAATGTGAAACAAAACATAGTTCTAAACTTCTCCAAAGTTATTAAGAGTCAGTGTTTAAAGTTATGAAAGTTTATTTCCAGTTCCTGCAAACATGTTTCCAAAAAATCCAAACATTCTTACAATTTTCTCCCAAATTTGCAATGAAGCCACAAAGTATCTTCGTAGCTTAGCAAGGACACTGTGAATCACAAGGAAACATATACCGACAAGTTACACATTGGCTGCCACTTCCAAAATATGGGTGAGTTCAGTGGGCTCATGGGAACTGTGATTTGCGTGTGGGCATTGATGCAAAGTGCATTTGCCAGGGATGCAAAGCGACGCCAACGTTCAGTTACTACTGCCAGCCTTTCCTTTTCCAGAAAACGCTCAGTGCTGGAAGGCAAGCCACGGTTCATAAAAGTGCGGCCCCAATAAAGACCGCCTTTTCAGTGGTCTTCATCCTGGTTTGTCAAGATTCTTGCCAAAATTCATGTAACTAATGTGGAGCATAAAGAAGAAGTCAGTTCCCATGATCTCTCCTCTGGGCTGAACCCCTTACAATCTAACAAATAATGCAATTATTTTCGAAAAATGATTGCATCTAGAATCTTAAGTACCTCCAGTTCTTTTTCAGCATTCACCTGTATTGCCACAGAATTTGGAGGAAGGCAAGTCTATAGGAGCATATTAACAAGGATACATAGAATACGGGATGAACTTTCATACACAGGAGCAGTTTCCACCGTCCTGTAATTGGATTCACAATCTATTCAAATGGAAATGGACCAACACATTTTGGTTGTAATTGTGAGGATTTTTTTCATGTGTTAAGTTTTTTGTGATAAAGGTACATTCTCACCCACAATATATTCGTTTGCCAGGTTCCGCTATCAGTAGCATATCATTTGTATCTAGATTATTTTATTAAAGCTTCTTGTGCTGATTTGTGTGCCTTGTTCAAGTCAGTTATCCACTTAAGTGCAGTGAGCGAAAGCAGTGAGCAAAATGGTCATGTCCATTGCACTACCTTTGTAATGGGGGAGAACGTGAACATCTTGTCATCTGTAATAGTGGTTGAAAATCCAAACACATGTTGTGGGATTCCAACATATAGCCTACATTTGGGAAAACCAAAGTGGTGCATTACATTTCTTCTCATCATGTAAAAAGATTTTTCCTTGCTTGCGTCTGCCGGAATTACTACGTACTGTAACATTCACAACTTGTATTTAATGGTGAAGATATATCTCTGTGAATAAACTCCTGCCTTACTCCTGATACCTGGATGAGGCCAGAGATCTCTATGTAAGCCATGTCCACTGGCAATGTTGTGCAATGTACAACAGTTACAACAAGGGTCTCCAACGTGTTGCTCGGGGGCTGCAAGTAGCTTGCCAGCACCCAAAAAAGTAGCTCTCAAAGGTCAAGCCAAGCCCAGTATCTCATTCAGAGGATCTGTGCATATTAAAGAAGACAGCACTGCCCATCTTAAGACCCTTAGAATGACAGCCAACCAAATCAATGGCAGGGCTCTATAACACTCAAACACATACTGTGTCGGCCTTTGGAGTATGCCACATGACCATCTTTATCCATTCTCCATTTAACTAAGTCAAAAGGACATTGGCCATGTTGTAGACCCTGCCCTTTCAGTCGCACCATGTGTGTAAATAATGGACCATGAAAGACGAGTGGTAACAGTAGCATGAGCAGTAACCAGTGCTGACCACTGAAGGGGGACTCAGGAGCCAGAATGAAAATGTGTTAGTTGGGTGCATGATCAGCCCAAGAGCTGAGGAGAGCAGGATATGGATCCTTAGCAGAGACATTTAAGAGTCGCCGATTGCATTCATTTATGTGTGTGTCTGTCTGACATTGTGCCCCTCCCAAATAAACAATATTGCTTCCTGGAAGCTATGCTTGGTGTTAAGGGTCCTCCAGGTGTGTATCCTAGACTCCACCAGAAGGGTTTTTATCTCTGGCACAATTGTGCCCATTCATGGCATAATAATGGTCATCCTTGATTATTTTGGCCATTCATGGTCTCATCATGGCATGCTGGATGCCATCATTGACGTATTGAGAGAATGACTGGCCTACTTTTAGCCACCCTTGACATGATGGTGGCCGTCGCTCCCATAATAATGGCCATGACTTATATTTAGTGGGCATTCTGGCCGTTATGGTGTCCAGCCATGGCACAATCGAGGCCCTGGTATAATGGTGAGCATTATCGGCATAATACAGCCATCCATGGTGTTATGGCGAGCATTCATGGACTATGATTGTAATACCCGGTCATTCAAAGCAGAATTTGTCCATGTGAGGCATTTATGCATGTATGTAGTCAATGAAAATGACTAGTTGATGTTTGGGAACTGCGTATTTCCTAAAACGTATTTAACTGAAAAGGGTTTTCGTCTGGAAAATTTGGTTTGTTTGTCCAAAATGGAAAATGGTATTTTATAGAAAAATTAGTTTTTTCAGAACATAATATGCTGATGAAAACAAAATGTTGCAATTCCAAAACCCATTTAAAGTTGAAAGTTGAAAGATAATTCAACCTGAGTTGACTTAATGCTGTGTTTGTGTCCTTTGTGCCAGAGGGCATGTGGTGATTTGAATATTCTTCTATTAGTCACATGAAGACATTTAATATTGATAACTTTTTCCGGTAGTTCTACTGGTAACCTCACCTTGAATGCTTGGGGTTCATTACTGATAATACTTGTTAGGGGGGTTCTTAATGTATTGTTTACTCATGTCTGTACTATTTTACTGTGACAAAATCTGCTAGTAGCTTGGGAGCACTTTCCTTGAGCAGAAGGTGCTCTCACTACAGAAAAGGTTGGAGATTCCTGCTTTAGACACATCTTGTGGGATTGCCTTGCAATCCGCCCATTTTGGATGGAAATACCAGCCCAGATCAAAGACATTCTGGGATATTCAATTCCAGAGGACCCAGGCTTAACACTCTTGGGACTACGCAATGACACCCTTAAACACCAAACTGTGGGCGACTGGACTGTACTTTGGCTAGGGCTTGGTGCTGCAAAAATGGCGGTGGCTGCCGCCTGGAAGTGGAAACAAGCACCTTCTCTGAGACAATGGCAGGCTCGACTGAGGCATTAAGATGGAGGGTATAGCGGAAATTATTTCTGATAATTAAATTGTTTTTGAATATATCTGGGGTCCGCTATTCACATCTCTCTCCAGGGCTCTTCCTCTGTGTTCATGTCCAACTTGAACAAGGTCCCTTCATCTTTTTCAATTTTACTAATGTCTAACCTAGATCGCCACTGGGGGCATAAACACCCTTCTACAGACACAAATCCAACCAACGAAAAATACCAACTACATACAACAGCAGCATCCTCGCATGCTCAATGCTTTTCCCATGTGCCGCCAGTCTATGGGGGTTGTGGGGGGGGGGTCAATACCGGAGGAATGTTGATTTATTGTTATACTAATTTACAGTACTATATATCGAAAATGTTCTTAGTAAGTCGATACCCCTACAAAAGGTAGCAACTGAATATCCCAATAGCATCCATGTACTATGATCTAGGGATTGACATACCAAGTATTGTAAGTAGTTAACTTTCGAAAATTCAAGAAAGTTTTGATAAAAAAATAAAGGAAGGGGTGGTCATCCTACTTCTAAAAGTGGGAGCCACGTCCATTCCCAGGGCTGGACTGCCAGTAATGCTTAAACCAGCCCCGCTCTCTTCGTCTCCTCATGCTATCTCTCTCTTTCTATCCATCCATTCCTTAACCACACCATTTCCCCTTTCTGGACAAAATTCATCAACGCCTCTCTCAACTCAGGCTGTGACCCAGACTCCCTTCAACTTGGACAAATCACACCCATTCTCAAAAAACCAGGGGACGACCCTAATGATCTCAGCAACCTCAGACCTATCTCCAACCTCCCATTCCTTGCAAAAACATTGGAGAAATGCGTTCTTCACCAACTCAACAAACACATTGATGAGTTCAATCTCCTCGACACCTTTCAATCAGGATTCAGGAAAGGCTGTAGCATGGAAACAGCTATGCTCGACGTCTCTGACGATATTCACAAGACTTTAGATGAAGGTGATGCCTGCCTACTCATCCTTATTGACATATCTGCGGCATTTGACACAGTAAATCATCCAGCGCTTCTGGAGACATTGTCGAAGCGCTCCGGCATCAATGGCACAGTACTAAAATGGTTCACCTCCTTCCTTCAACACCGCTCACAACAAATTAAAATCAACTCCTGTCTCTCAAAGCCAACAAAAGTCACACTTGGGGTCCCGCAAGGCTCAATCCTCTCCCCGGCCCTCTTCAATCTTTTCATGGAGCCTCTCACAATCATCTTGAAAAAAGCTGGAGTGATTTACCACCTTTACGCTGATGACACCCAAATCTATTTCAAAATCAAGTCTCCCAGCGGCATCCAACACCTCAATGCCACTCTAACCGAGATCCAAACTTGCTTCAACGCTAACCACTTAAAGCTCAACCCAGATAAAACTGAACTAATCCTATTCTCTCCAAAAAGCAACCATCGTCCAATCCAAGAGTGGCTCAAGAATCTGGCCGCCCTAAACTGCCCCATCGTCCTATCCGACTCAGTTAAGTCTCTAGGCATCACCCTTGACAAGAACTCATCTATGGAGGCCCACATCAAAAACTCTGCAAAAAGTGCTCTTTTCTCTCTAAAACACCTCAAGAAATTGAAACCTTTACTTCCCCATGATGACCTCAAGACAGTAGTCCAATCCCTAGTTTTCTCTAAAATCGACTACAGGAACGCCATCCTAACAGGGACTCCAAAAGATCACCTAGCCCCTCTAAGGGCAGTGTTGAACATGGGCGCTCGACTCGTATCCGGAGTAAAAAGATTTGAACACATCACTCCAGCTCTCAACTCCCTCAACTGTCTCCCCATGGAAGGGAGGCGTATTTACAAACTGGCCTGCATCACACACAAAACCCTTCCCTCTCCGGCCCCTAACTACCTGAACAACAAACTGGTAAGAGCAGGTCAATCCAGAACGCTGAGAAGCTCCAACTCACTCCTTCTTATTCCTCCGAAACTGAAAAAGAAAACCACACAATACCGATCGTTCTCTGGCAACACTCCCAGGATGTGGAACGCTCTCCCTAGAGTCCTCAGATGCAACCCCTCCTTCTCCTGTTTCAAAAGGGACCTGAAAATCCATCTCCTTAACAAATACTTTCCTGACCAACGTCAACTAACCTAGACTTCAATATCCGAGTTTACTCCTCTCACTTGACATTCAAGGATAGTTGGTGACCGGACTGTGTTAACCACCTTATCTTCCATGCTGTATTTTTTCTATGCCTGGTTTTGCTTCCTTACTGCCTGCCTACTTTGTAATGCAATTTCCATCTGTTTTTCTTTACAGTATGTATGTAAAGCGCTCTGATACCTACGGGTCAAGCTAGCGCTATATAAAACTTTCAAAATAAAATAAATAAAAAATAAATTCCTTTTCTGTCCTCTCTCTCTTCACCCTCTCTGATCGGTTTCTCTCTGTCTTCTCCCTCCCTTCCTCTTTTTCTCTCTTGCTCTCACCTGAAGGCTTCTCTTGCCTGCTCGAGGAGTGGGTGAAAGTGACAGAGACACCCAAATTAGCCCTGGGTTTTCAGAACCGGTTTGCAAGGGCTTCAGCCCACCAGGGAAATGCCCAGTGGCATAAAAGGCATGTCAGGCCCCATCTTATCCTCCCAGTCCTACTGTCTCAGAATACAACTGCCTTTGCCTGTATCTACCTGTTCCAGTGTCACCCCCTCCCACTGAAGACTTGTTGTCTCAAAAGTCACTGAGGAGTGAATATGAACATCTTGCTGCTCAATTGGGCAAATATTAACGAAAGAGAAGATAAGGAGGCTCTTTGGGTCCCTCCAGAAGAGGGCTTTAACATGAAGGAAGCACCAGTTACAGAGATGAAGAATGTGCCATTGTGGTAATCAATGTGATCCTGCTCCTACATGAAAGCCCATCTATTGCTAACTGCTGGGTGGTGTTACAACACGCTAGTCTTTTATTAGGTGGAAGTTGTATACAGCAGGAGGCTGAGCTCTGTCCTTCTAAAGACAGAAGCTCCTGCACCTGCGTCCCCCAGTTCATGTCTCTGGGTCTCTCAGTACCCAAGTTTGATTCCCTCAGTTCCTGTTTTCCCGTCAGTTAATGAAGCATGCCATTTATATCGCACACGCAGTCTGAGGGTCTCTTGGCACGGATTATCCCATCACCTTACACAGATGGGAACTGTAGGCGTTTTTGAAGGAAGCCAAATCAGGCAGGTATCTAATAAACTTAGGCAAAGCGTCTCGCAAGACGGTGCCATGGACTGACAAGGCCCTACCTCCTCCCTTAAGCTTAGGAGTGGCCAGCAACCTCTGAACCTTGCTCCTTACATATCTGCCTGGGTGATACAACATCATTTTCTTCTCAAGGTAACTGTAGGCCAGGTTATTAGCGCATTTGTACTTGCGAGTATCTAATTTGAATGATAATCTCCCTTGAACTGGCTGCCAATGAAGAGCGCATCTTGCCTCTGAAACAAGGTCCCTCTTCTAGAGCTTGAAGATCAGTCTATCTCCTGCTGTCTGTATAACGATCAGTGCAATTGACTAAGTGGGACTTCAAAGAGGATCCGATGACCATAGCCTTGTGACTGATGTAAAGTAAAGGATGAAAAGTGCGTGGTTTGATAAACTGGAAAAAGTAACCAATTAAAATGTGACTGATCTGAGAAGGGACTCAAACCCAGGTCCTTCACTTTAGCAGAGAGAGGACAGCAGTGACTGAGCAGGTTTGAAATAGAAGCAAGGTTAATGTGGCGCATTACTGAGTCCCAAACAGTTCTATTTTGCAGCTGTTGAGTTGTAGGAAACAGTTATGCATCAAAGTTGTCACTTTATAATTGAGATGTTGTCAGGATGGGATTGAATGTTGTCCTGCTTACCCTGGATGGTTAAAGGGGAGTTAAGGCAATCATTATAGAGGGCGGAAGAAAGAGGAGCCCCTCTGGCCCTCCGTATGAAGGCGTGAGGATCTTGTTTGGTGGGAACAAAGTTTAGGACTCCATTGGTAATTCCCAGGTATGCACACCAAGAGAGATATGTAACCATCAGTCATAGAACTTGATTGAGAAGCCAGTGCTCTCTATTGGAGAAAATGTGGGAAGGGATTGAGAGACAGAGAGAAAAATAAGCAGCTTCTGCCTGTTGGGATTGTTGCATTTCAGGAAGTTGTGTCTTGTCAGGCCAAATCTCACACACTTCCAGAATGGCACATTAAGCTGAGGTAAGGGACAGACAAGAGGTATTAGTAGGAGAAAACAATTATGATTTCTTATTTAGAATATTCCAGTCTGGGACTTGCCTGGTCTCACAGGAAGAAAGATGGGAATGAGCTGAAGGGGTTCTGGAAATTCCTTCTGCAACTTGGAAAACCTGGATACTGTAGATGGCCATATGGTGTAAGAGGATGTCGAGAGAGGAGGACGTCAAGACAGGAGAGTACCAGGATAAAAGAATGCCAGGTAAGAGCGCTGACAGATGTACAGCCAGCATAATGGAGTGCATGATTAGGCCAGAAAAGTAAAGAATATCTCAACCATAACTGCTGAAGGGGGAAGACACATGTAAGGAAAAAACAATAAAAGTGCGGGAAAGGGTTAACGGTGGATGAACTATCAATCTAGGTGCTATACAACAAAGCAGTTGTGAGGCAGGTGGCAACGTCCACTGCTGCTTCTTATGCAGCACTGGGAGCACTCGTCTTCCCTTTGAGCTGTGTTCTGATTGGTCCAGTTGCGTGTCAGGTGTTTTTCTTTTTAGTTTTTCACAAACAAACTTCCACTTTAGTGTTTGGGTCTAAGAAACAGAAAATGCCATTCAGGCTCTCATGACATAATCACCAGGCAGAAAAAATTCTGTTATGAAGAGAATGTTTGTGTGTTGTGGGAGCCCTTTGGGCAAGAATTGCCCTTTTATAAAGCAGGGAAATGTCAATATGGTGGGGGTGGCTGTCACTGGAAAAGCAGAGGAGAGGACTCTGCCATGCTAGTGGCTTGGCAGCTTCCCCACTGAGCTCTAATGACCTCCTATACCGAAAGCCTAGCAGCTTTTTCAGAAACATGCACATTTTGAAAATACTCAGATGGATAATCAAGAAATTATATTGCATACGAATGTACCTACAAAGGATACTCACTGGTCCTCATTATTAAAGGCATTGGGCCATATGTACAAATGTAGGAATAGCGACGACCTAATTGCGATTTTCTGCTAATTGCTCTTAGTAAATTTTTATTCCTAATGTATGAAAAGAAACACATTGAGTTTCATTTAGCAATCTCTAGTGGGTTGCAAATCGACCTACCGCATGAATATTAATGAAGTAGGCCATAGTTTGCGACCCATTCGGAATTGCAGCCATCTCAGGTAGGGATGGCTTGCTGGTGTCAGCAGAAGACCATATCTATGATGGCTTTTAATACAGCAATATTTTTGTTTTTAAATGCAGTCTGTTTTCCTGAAAGGAAAATGGGATGCGTTTAGAAAGAAAAAATTAAACGTTTAAATTTCATTATTTAAGAACAGGCAGTGGTCTGTGGGACCACTGCCTAGTCTTAAAAAATATATGTATCAACATTCACAAAGGGGATGGGTCCCAAGGGGACCCTCTCCCATTTTCAAATGGTTAGCACCTCCTCTGCAGTATCGGTACAAACTGAATATTTTGCAACCGTAATTTGGTCGCAAAACATTCATACATACCACTGCAAATCGGTATTAGGAAGGGACGCCCTAAACATACGCCTTCCAAATATCAAATTCCAAATTTGCAAACCCAAATTGCGATCCGGTAGCAGGTTACTGAATCACAATTTGGCTTTTGTACATTTCAAAAAACGTTTTTTAATCACTAGTGATTCTACAGATCATTATCCAGACATAGCCAGGAATAGCGCAAGGAAAAGAAACACAGAGATGTTAGAAGGGCTCCTGCAGTATTGAGAAAGATACTTATCTTCTCCCAGTCCTGCACTACTAATAATTGCAAACAGTAGGTATACTGGAATATTTTTTTATGATGTTATTTGTGATTTTAAGACCGATTGTGACATTATTTACTGTATGACCATTTAAAAAAGGGAATGATTATTTAGCATTCATGGAGAGTCGTTGCTACTGATACCAGTTGTAATTAGTTGTCCGTAGTCATGTGACATCAGACAATATGAATTTTTCATGAAATTCAGAAGAAAATGGATCTTGTTGAGACATGTGCAATTCAATACAAAATCAGTACTTTCTAGTGGCAGTAAACCCCTAAACAGCATTGGTCACTAAGTACAGAGACACGGAAGGCACACTTTTCAAATAGCATCCTGGAATACAGTGAGTCTAGCCAGGAATGTGGGTGATCATGATTCTATAGAATAAGTTTCCAAGTTTGACATCTTTTCATGCAAGAATTGTGGTAAGTGGCGGTTGACGCTAGGTTTTTGATAGACACATTCCGTGTTGCAATACGAGGCACGAGATGGCTTACAGGTGCAATAGGACATACGTATCGAGGGCATCAGTGGTATTTAAGTGTAAATTGGATCCAAGGTCTGTCTTCCTATAAATGTTGATATGCCTGCCATAAATTGTTCATATTGGGTTTTTAAAGTGTCTTTTCATAGGAACTACACAGTATATATGTTTGAATATGGTGTTAAGCAGCTTGAGGTAGGGTTAACCAAATTATATGCTAGTGGCCACAGGTGACTGTAACACTCACCTTGCATGTTACATTTTTTACAAAACTTTCGATCCATCCGCTATACGAGCTCAAGTAGGACTAGATAGTAAATGGGGAAAGAGGGTTGAAAATGCCAATGAAAGGTTGATCATTCATAATATGACATCCCTACATTGCCAATCCCGATGAATCTCTCTGGGCAAACCTACTCATTATTCATTTTATAGAGGGTCTGCGGTTTACACACTAATCTTCTTTGAATCCCGAACCTTGAGAGAGGCTTATGAAATAGTTCTTAGAGCCCAAAGTGGTCACTATTTATAGGCCATTTACACCTGTCCTATGGACTAAAATTAGACTATTTTCAATAAACTCAAGTAAATTGCCACAGATTACTGATAACGCTCCAATGTTGATGGTCAGTCAGGGAAGCACTTAAGGAGCACTTCTCAGAAACTGTGGGGTTTATTTGTGAGCCCTTGTGTCACTTTTGCACTTACGGTGCGTCCCTTTTTGTGACGCACAAGCAGAGTAAAAAATGCGTCATGTGGCGTCATATTTCCAAAGTGACGCATCTAGGTAGATGCTTCACTTTGCAAACCCATGCGCCACATTATACCTGCGCCAGGTATAATGTATGCAGGGTGGGCATTCCGAAGCAAGTAAACCTCATAGAAGTGACGCAGTGAAATCTATGAGCTTTCACTGCGTAACTTCTAGGACGCATATGCATCAATATCTTACGCCTGCTTTACAGCAGGCGTAAGGCTGATGCAGGCACATTTAAAATTGGACTTGCCCATGTGAAATGACCCATTGTTGGAGTTGCGTCACTGACGTATCTGTAACTCCTTGCGACATGATGCGTCATACTGTAAATATGGCGCATCATTGGTGTCGCAAGGAGGGCGCAATGAAAAGTGACTCATCGCTGATTTCACGCAGCGATGCGTCACTTTTCATAAATGGGGTCCTGTGTATTTTCCGATTGGCCAGAAGGGTGGATCACCAAGTGATATAAAGAGAGGCTAAGCTCTCTTTTAAAAACTTTTTGAGCTGAAAAAAATTAACTAGCAACACGGTTTGTGGGAAGTAATGGACAGCTGGGAAGTAGCTGCTGACACAAATAATTCTTAGTTTTATCTATGCGATTAAACCCAAAAGGAAAGAAACTTAAAGTTAAATAAACAACACTGTGCGACAACAATAACAGCGGTTTTGCCGGAAATGCCAGTGCTTGAGCAGAATTTTTTTTAAGGGAAACATTTTTTGAGTTGAGAGCATAAAAAACACAATCACAATCAATAAAACGTCCAACTCTGTTGGTGCGGATGGGATGGTCTATTGAATGGCGATCTATGCAAGGACACAATGTGCAAATGATGATGCAGGATGAGAGTATGGGGTTGTACTTACACGTTTTAAGAGGGAAATATTTAATACTGGAGGTATCAAAATGTTTACATAAAGCATGCGGTGAATATCCACTGGACTGAGGAGCTACTGAATAGAGTATTGTTCCAACAAATGGGGTATCAACTTGGGATGTGACCCAGAAGGTGTATGTGCTGAGTTGGAAACCACACCCTAGCATGAATAGTGCAAACTGGAGCTGGTATTTATTGGGCATTTCCATTTTTCTCCTACTGCATTTTGGCTTTTACGAGGTATTTTTAAGTCTTTACTTGAATGTCTCATAGTCTCCTGGCAAAATCATCAATGGGTTCCCTGTCTGAATCATGTGGTAACCATGCAAGTAGCAGATTAGGTTGTCTCCTAGAAAGGGGACATAGGAATATAGGGATAAAGAAATGCCACATATTATTATATGTGAAATCAGATACTAAAGCCGACCAATCATCCTGTGAGAGGAAGTGACACATCGCTTGATGTGATTTGTTTGTCCATCTCTTTGTAGATGAAATGTTCGATGCTTTCCAGAAATTCGCAGCGAACTGGAGGCAGTGATCTGTCATCAGGCCTGTTGGCCAACTAAGTAAGCCAATGTGGGAGATATTTTGATTGACAAATAATATTTGCTTTGTATCACGAATGATGTGCAATAGAACAATAATACCACACTATACCGAACTATGCTTTTCTGGTATTGGTCAAACTGGGCCTGGACTCCATCTTGAATTTCAAACTTGACCATGTTTTCATTTCTCACTGACTCCGCATGCAGTAAAATGCTTTGTGATGTGATGTTCTTGGTAAGCCATGGGGGAAGCGGTCTTTCAAAATTATTACTGCTAAAGGGCCTTCATGCCTGTAGATCTGTAGGTCAGTTCATTGAGTGAGTCTCTTATTGTTTTGTATGCAACTAGATTTGTACTGTCACACACAATAACATTAGGGGTCATAAGGGTGCTAATTCAATACTCATTTAGGGGATTGTGTTGGGCTGGTGTAAGATGATACCATATTATCTCAGTATTGTGATTTGTTGAACCCAAATAACATTTGGCTCACCTTATGCTAACTGTGTGATTTGCATTGTGTATTTTATTATAAAAAGGGCTTGTTGTGGAGGTGAGGCGAGCCGTAGGTTGCGTGCCTGACTCTTAGGACGCAGACCCTTGTTGAACTTTTGCTTACTCTAGACTTTGAATATTTATCTTGATTCTATTTAAGAGTGACCCTATGTCTCATGCTGAATCTAGTGTGAATGCCAACACTGGCAACAACATTCTGCAATTTATTGGCCTTATGCTAATTCACTTTATATTATTTATTATCCATTTGGATATATTTGGAGACTAGACTAACCATATTTTTGCCTTCTGTAATGAATATTATAATTTAATAAACCTTTATGTTTTCAATCTTCTACCTGTCTCAAGAAGGCCTATTTAAGGGATTATGATATTTGATATGCTGATTTAGAATCATATCTATGGTGGAGCATATGTTCTCATACGTTCTTGAAGACAACACCACCCCCAATCCTGCGTAGGCGCTTTATCTTAGACTATCAGACAAGAAATCCTCAACACAAAATACATTAAATAAGATGACTAGATGGATAGCATAGGATATTTGGGGAGGAGCAACAAAATCCACCATTGTAATGAAGGTGGCCACTGAAATCTATATCTCTGTATTGGTTTCTGATGCAGGACAATTAGTCACAGACCAGACCTACCAACAATCGCTGGGTGCAGTCATGTAATGGTTCACTCGGCTTCTGATGTGAAAGCTAGATTTGGTCACATGTAAAACAACCAAGAATACATTGAATTACAACTCTTCTTCTCTCAGGTGACTAGTACAGATGTTTCAGAAGCTCCATAGTTTTTTGTTGGTAGAGTTTTTCCGAAGATCTTGAGTTGCAACAAAATACTTTGTCACCTATGTACCGGTCATCACTTTTCATTTTTAGTTTTTGAATATCTTCTTGTAGGGGACGCATCAGTGTCTTCCCTAGCCTACTGTATGCATCTTTTTCAAGAGTAGTCAAATGCTTTTTACTGCTCATGACAAAGAACTGCAATAAAGTTGAATTATTCAGGACAAGCCTCAACGGCATGAAGTTGAGAAAGTATCATGCACTGTTCCACATTAAGATCCAGGATAGTATGTGATAACAGAAATAAAGCGAGTGAAAATAAATATTAATTGAGCATTTACAAACTTAAACATCATGGTGAGTTCAAGAATGAGAGTTTTTTGCGATAAGTAACCACTTCTGCTAGATGGACGGTGTCTTTCTTGCTGCCTATCAATGCTCAGCAACACATGCGACTGATATAGTGTGCAGCTGAATTCTAATTGGCAATCCTTTCAGTATTATAGGGAATAGAATGTGAGGTGACTGATTGCCCCAGTGAGACAGTAGGAAAGTGGAGAGTGGCCTTTCAAAATATAGTAAGTCTTGGTGGTGAACACCTCTCCCTCTGCATAAGTAATGCAGAGACTGTCTCACACTTGTTCAATTACTTTAGCCTCTGAATTCTGTTTCACTTCAACCCATGTTAGCTTACAGCTCATCTCATAAATTGCACAGGCATTAATGTATTTGCCATTTCCACTTCTACTCCAACATAGTTGAATGCCAGAATATTGTATGCAGAAATATCGTCTGATACAAATATTGTGCCCTACATGTTGTTAACAACCATATCATCCCTCCCGGTGTAGATTTTAATTTGGAGGATATTTTTGTATATAATATTTAGGACAATATAAAAGTATAGATATTTCTAACTCTACGTGCTATGACTATATTTATCATCAGGGTAAACAGTTGTGGAGTTAGGAAAAGTAAATCTATACTTAGCTGTATGTACTAACCTTCACTATATTGCGGTAGTCAATCTTTTGGATTAATGATATATGATATTAAAAACAGAATATTGTGGTAGAATACTGCCCCGGTGCCACTGCACTTGCTGCGTTACCGACAGCTAGGCTAAAATATATGAACCAGAACAAACAATGGACATGTTTTGGACCACAAAGATGCAGTACACAACGGTTGTAATAACAGAACGTAATAAGCAGTTATGGGCAAGGCTGGACATGCTTCAAGTACAATGAGGACTGGAATGTGATTACAAGGGGATCATTCGCTTTTGTGTGAGTCATAACTTGAGCAGCACCTAAGAGGTCAATTTATGACGATCACATTGTACTTCCTTTTCAGACATACTGGAGAACTGGAATGGATTCAAGGAACAGTCATAAGCACAACAAACACGACTGTGGTGTTAAATAAACACAGATTGCAAGAAGTATCAAGGAGCAGAAGCAAGAAGGAATTAAAATGTACAATTACATATAATCAAAGTACATTATAGACTATTACAGAATGGATTAAATATTGCATCATTATTCACAAATGTTTGCTTTTGTAACCAACACATTAGTATTTTTTATGTAAGTGGAGTGGTTTTTATTGTATATAAAGTACTTCTTGCATACAAGGATACTGTCACCATATTTCAAGCACCCGCAGACCAAGATGGAATACCCCTATGGCACTAACACACAACACCAAAGTGTTGTAGCCCACTTTAAAATACAATATCCTTCCACGCAAGCGCTCCCTCATTGTGTGGCATGCTAACAGTCTGTCAGTGTGCTTTAATGCCTCGCAAGTAGTATGAAGGTCTGTACAAGTAAAATTTCAGTTACCAAAATGTTAAATATATACAAAGCTATGTAGGGGTGATTTTGGTAGAACTATAACTGTCTGAGTGCCTTAAGGCTAGGCTGGGGTGAGAAACTGTGTGGAACTGTGTTAGAAATGGGATTTGTGGTCGGCTAGGGCATGTGCCAAAGTCGGGCAGAAACCACCACTCTAGTCAGGATAAGGGAGTTACACTCCTAAAATACCCCTGCTCACCCCCTTGGTAGCTTGGCACGAGCAGTCAGGCTTATCTTAGAGGCAGTGTGTGAAGCAATTGCACATAACCAACAGTAACACAGTGTAAGCAAAACAAAAGGACACCACACCAGTTTAGAAAAATATCCAATATTTTTATATACTTAAGACAAGACCAAATATGATAAAAATCCACAATACAGTACTTAAAAATCTTTGGTTATCAAAATATGCTTGAAAAACAGTTCCTTGATGCCGGTAGCTCTGTCCGGGGCTATCACGGCGTCATGAGCATACAAATCCTAGCAGTTCTGGCTGACCGCGGTGTCGCAGACCAGCTACGGTGTCGGGAAGACCCGCAAACAGTACATTTTAGAAATGCAGGGCGTTGGTGACCTCTCGTTGAGCTTCCGAAAGCACGGCGTCCACAGGCGTCGGTTACGGAGGTCGGTGCAAGAGTCGTCGGGGGCCCTCAAAGTCACACGTGTTGCAGATTGAACTCTTCGCTGTTGAAGTCAGGAGCGCTGGCGTCGGCAGGCGTCAGGTGCTGTGGTGCGAAGTGCAGTGGTGCGGCGTGCGGTGCCCTCAGGTCGCAGTGCGAGCAGTGGCTCGGTGGCAGCATCAGATGGCATTGTCGGTGAGACCAGGGTCATGGTGCGAAGTGAATGCGGTGCTCGTCGTGGTGCTGGCAGGTCGCGGTACAAGCCGCGTTGTCGTCGCTGCTGAAGCGCTTTCGTCAGCTGACGAACTGGAGTCAATGGCGTCGGCGCCGGTAGGCCAAGGCTGCGGTGCGGGATGAGGGCGGTGCATCATGTAACTTTACGAGCAGTGCCCTCGAACCACGGTGCAAGCCGCGGCATAGATTTCGGCGTGGAGCGTAGCATCGGGGATACCAAGGTGTCGTCGTGAAGCGAGGCGGTGCGGAGTGCGGTGCCCACAGGTCATGGTGCGAGCAGCGGCTTGGTGGCAGCGTCGGCAGGCGTCGTCGGTGAGACCAGGGACGCGGTGCGGCATTGCGGTGGTGCCCTCTGCGGTGCCTTCAGGACACGGAGTCGGCAGTGGTGTCGTAGACATTGTCGGGTTGCATTTTCTTCTGTTGCAGCACAAAACACACAGTCCCCAGTGCTGAGGGTAGAAGAGCTTGAAGTCTTTGCTGTTCCTGAGACTTCTTGAACAGGGGGCAAGCTCTACCTCATGCCATTGGAGAAACTCACAAAAGTAGATTGCAGAAAGTTCAGTCCAGTCCTTTCACTGCTCAAGACAGAAGCAGCCACTGCAGGCCAACACAGCAAAGCACACAGCAAAGTGGTAGTTCCTCCTCCTCTTCTTCTTGGCAGTCTTCTTGGTCCAAAAGAGTTCTAAAGTTCAGGGGTCTGGGCCCCAATATTTATATCCCAAAATCCTTTGATCTCTTAGGCAGAGAGGGTCTGTGCCCAGCCAGAACCAGTTCTGCCGTCTCTGGCGTGACTTCCAGGCAGGAGGTGGAGATGGCATGGTCAGAGGCAGACCAGGCCCTTTGAGGTGCAAGGAAATCTCTTCCCCCATTGCAGCCCAGGTCTATTCAGCCCTTTCCTGACCCACCTAGACTATCTGGAGCCACTCCTGCTCCCCAGCCTTCTGTCATCCAAAACCCAGACAGGCAATCCACATTCCAGCAGAGGCACACGGAATGACTGAGCAAGAAAATACCTACTTTCTAAAAGTGGTATTTTCAAACACAGAATGTAAAAATTACCTTCCCTAAAAGATGCATCTTTAGATTCTGAGTTCAGGCATACTAAACTTTATTTTTCTACCTAATTCCCCGGGCCAGTTATGGTTATAAGATGTTATAAACAAACTCCCCATTCTGTCCTATAGGGGAACAGGCAGCCTTGCAATAGCGAAAACCGAAATTGTCCGTAATTCACTATCAGGACATGCCACACACACCAGGGCATGTCCTACCTTTCAAACAGTGCCTAATTTGTAAAATATGAAGTTCAGGTGCTCACATTTTTTTAGGAGACCACACCCACTTCCCTCGGCTCCACCCACTTCCGCTAGTGACTCCATCCACTTCCACCAGTGGCTCCAACCACTTACTCTAGTTGCTCCAACCCCTTCCTCAATTGGCACTGCTGACTACTTGGGAGGTAATTTTCTTCTCTGGATTATTGCCCGGGAGGCCCAGGCTACTCACTGCACCTTTACTCTCCTGGTGACATTTGAAAGTGGGGAGGTGTAAATCAATCGTCGTACTGCAGTGTGGTGAGCGAGCATAGCAAGCGAGCCTGAACAATCTTCGGGGTTTAAAAAACAAAAAAAAGAGTGGACAAATGGTGCATTTTCAAGCAAACGTTCTTGCTTTATTAGTTGGAGACCAGGGGTATCATGTGGAGTCCATACTATGGGATCAGTGCCTGCTGTGCTCAATTTGTGCCAGTGATATATAACAATAACTACATAACTACCAAATGTGATTCCAAATACTGACTCGCAAGTGCCTTGAATACTAGTGTCAAGAGGCAATGCGAGTGCTACATAAAAACAATAATACGTAAATGACTACCAGAGGCATGATTTTTAAATTCTGTCAGTATTTGGTGACCTCAACCACCTGTGATGCAAGGCCTATTCCGCAGACATATGTTAGTGATAGTGCATATGGAAATATCAAAAGACAGCCCATTGGGGACAGTAAACAATCAGTGAAAGAAAGCACACGTTCCTGATGAAACTGACGCTGCCAATTTTGGTGATGCTTTCCCTTACTACTACCTATACCCAATTTATATTAAGGGGAAGATAGCATATAAATTCCACATTTTCTCTGCCAATCACATTGAAAATGATCTCATAATCTGAGCATGGTAGACTTCCTCGTTCTGAAGATTACCCGTAAGAGTACACTAGCGACCAAAATATTTATGAGAGTAAAATACCAGCATGATCAAACACCTAGTGATTTGCAGACAGTTATGTAAACACATACACATGACACATCATTTGTAATCTGATTTAGTAAAGGCATCTCATAATTCTGTTGACATTTACACACAGTTTAGTGATCCCCTTTGTTGAGTGCAGGCAGAGGTCATGAAATTCTAGAAGCGGACATTAATGGGTTAAATTAGTTCGGTGTTGTGGAGTACCGTGCACCGTAGGCGCAGTACTCCTTAAAGACATTACGGATGTTTATTTAAGTACTGCCTGTCCATATCAATATGTACTTTAGATAACCAGGTCAGTACGAAGTCCATTGCATTAACTATCAGAAACAACTGGAATTGAGCACCAACAAAAGATCATCTTCAAACACATAATGGTCATTTGGACTAAAGCGTGTGTTTTGACTCCAAATAATGTATAGCAGCTTGTACATACGGACTTAATGCACCACAGGAAGCACATCACACAAGAATGTACATCCGGTCCAAAGTCCAAATAACAGAGACAAATGTACACTTATGTTCACATAAGTCAACACAACATGTAATAAGTGAACAGACAGCAAAGGACAACTTT
Source organism: Triturus cristatus (assembly GCF_964204655.1). NCBI lineage: Eukaryota > Metazoa > Chordata > Amphibia > Caudata > Salamandridae > Triturus > Triturus cristatus. The sequence goes on along the minus strand of NC_140592.1, from coordinate 1,095,215,446 downwards.
CATTTTGCAGGGAGGCATATCAGACATGCAAAGTGCTAAACCGATGTGAAAGCAGCACAAGTCAAGAGCGACAACTATGGGATGTATTACATAACCCTGCCTGTGAATTCACTGGCGATTACAGTCTGCCCTGGGCACCTCCCCGCAGCCACTGTAGGTACCCGAGAGGGAGTGCAATGGAGTGGACGGGGGACCAGGGCGATGGTGGACTCTTGGAAAGGACAAACAAGAAAGGCTGTGGGGCAGAAAGAAAGGGGATTATTCAGAGAGATGAAGCTAGCAGTTAAAGCGGGTTATAAGGCGCATTACAGAAGAGACTTGGGACTTTTGCCCGGAGCTCCAGACAGTGCCATGGGATGGAGGAGGGTGGGGAAGTAAAGGGGTCCTGTGTCATAGTTGGAAAGCAAGAGCCGTGGAGAGGAGCAGAGAGTGTCTGTCAAGCGCCTGCGATGTAATGAGAGTATCTGTGGGTATAGGGAAGGTCTGGGTCACACGGGCTAGGAGTTCATGCGATATATACCATGGGCTAACAGACAGCGGAGACAGGCTGGGAGTTCATGTGATATACTTAGCACTGGTGTCTTATTCATGGACAGAACAAGTAATCCGACAATCACTACAAAGGGTCAGAGCCTGCAGGCGCTACATTGTACACAGATTCATACTTGGTATATGACTCTGAGAATATTGGCGCTACCTTACTGTTGGAACAGTGCAGTCACAGTGTGTGTCAATTAAAACTTAAGTTACCGGTCGGTTGAACTCGGTTCGGGCCGGGGCACACACACTGACTCACTGCAGTGCTAGGGCACAGCCTGCAGCCTTACTTAGGCTGCTGCGCAGTTTTATTTGAACTGATTAGGCCTGCTGCCAGGCCCTGCCTCACCTGGTGGCTGGAGCTGTTACTGGCGGCACTCACTGGCCAAAGCAGAGTCAGTAGTACTCACTGCTGGCAGCGGCTACGCCAACAAGTCTCCAAATGCATGGTCGCACTGCAACAACGTCATCCGGCCTGGCCGTTCACGCTTGCTGCTGGGCTGGCTGACTTTCACTTAGACTTACTTTTTCACTTTAGACTCTTTTTAGTGAACCGACGCTGCTGAACAGATCACCCCTGAACATGAATGGCCACGATAACTCATCTCGGAGTCGGACGGTGGAGGTGGAGAGCCTGAGGCAGTGTGGGTATGCTGGGGTGTGGCAAAGCATCGAATGCGCGCGCATTGCAATGCAAAAAAAATAAATCTGCACACGCTGCTTGCCGTGCACAACTCCATCACCCGCAGATTTGTTGAAATGTCCAAAACTGAATCCAGGCAGCCCGGCTGACAAACTAAGGGCCACAGGCGCCGGCCACGCCATCATCATCAGACAGTTGAGCGGGACTGTGGGAGTCTGGGATGGTGGGAGTCTGACATGACTGACTAACTCGGGGCTCTGACTGTCACAATTAGGCTGCCGGCCGCGCAGCTTCATGACATTAGGCCGCAGCGCAGTTTGATTTTTTTAACTCATGATGATTAGGCCTACCAGGCCATGCCTCACCTGATGGGGGCTTAACTCTATGTACTGTCCAGACCAGTCTACTCCACTGAGTCCACCTCAACTCGGCCAACCACGTCGTCCAGGTTGCGCTACTTTGAACGGCGGCAGCTGTTGAACCACGATATTAGGTGCCGGTGCGGTGGTGAGGTGCACCGTGCGGCCGTGCGGATATGCTAGGGCATGGTAAAAAAGCAGCGAAAGCGCGCGCATAGCAATGCAATCTAAAAATATCTGCGCACGCTGCCTGCTGTCGCGCACAGCCGCAACCCCCCGCAGAAGCCCTACCCAACTCAGTGTCTCGCCCACTGGGCCGGCAAAACTGATCTGCGCGGCCGCGCCACAACTTGAACGTGAAAAAGACCGAATCGGAGTCACGCAAAAGTGAAACAAGTTCTTCCAAGACTTCCATCAGTCATCAACAACAACTGAACAACACTACCAGTACGTAACACTCTTTACTAGTAACACAGCAGCACTTACGGAAGAGCAGCACATACTCTGTGCCACTAATTATAAATCAATTACTGACGTTACAAACTGCGTGCAGACTCACAATGGCGGGTCTGAGGTACCTTTTCCAGGCTACTCACGTGGGTGGCACAATCAGTGCTGCAGGGCCACTGGTAGCATTTGATTTACAGGCCCTGGCACACTCAGTGCACTTTACTAGTGACTAACAAGTAAATCAAATATCCGATCATAGAAACACCAATCCATAACACAATTTACCACAGGAGCACTTGCACTTTACCACTGATCAGCAGTGAGAAAAGTGCGCAGAAACACTACGCTAGCAAAACCTGGAGGTCAGAAAGCAAAAACTCAGGGGGAACTAGCCAAAAGATGCCAAGTCTAACACGTGTCTCCTCCAGCTGACAGTAGGGAATACTACCCACTCTCCTGGGAGTTCTCTTCACTAAGGCGGAAGAACCTGGACAGACCATTGGCGTGTTCTGTGCCAGGACGGTGTTCCACCATAAAGTCCATTCCCTGTAGGGAGATGGACCACATCAGCAGTTTTGGATTCTACCCCCTCATTTGCATCATCCATCTGAGGGGCCTGTGGTCTGTCTGAACCCAGAAGTGAGTCCCAAACAGGTATGGTCTCAACTTCTTCAGTGCCCAGACCACAGAAAAAGCTTCCCTTTTTATGGCACTCCACCTCTGCTCCCTGGGGAGTAGTCACCGCTCCTACTCCATGCTCTGAAGCGTCAGTCTGCATGACGAATTCCTTGGAGAAGTCGGGTGCCTTGAGCATGGGTGCCGTGCACATGACGGCCTTCAGGGCATCAAATGCCTTCTGGCAGGACTCAGTCCAGATCACCTTCTTGGGCTGCTTCCTGGGAGTCAGCTCTGTTAAGAGGGCAATAATGGTCCTATACCCCTTAATAAACCTCCTGTAGTACCCAGTGAGTCCTAAGAAGGCCCTCACCTCTGTCTGGGTCTTGGGGGGCTCCCAAGCCAGAATGGTGTCAACCTTGGATTCCTACCTGGTGTGCCAAATACATCACCGAACCCTGCCCAATCAGGCACTTACTGGCCTTGATCGTGAGGCCTGCCCTCTGCAGTGCCTTCAACACTTCACCGAGGTGCTGCAAGTGTTCTTCCCAGCTGGAACTGAACACTACGATGTCATTCAGGTGGGCGGACATCCTTCAGTCCAGCCAACGCCTGGTTGACCAACATCTGAAAGGTGGCAGGGGCATTCTTCAACCCAAAGGCCACTGGTAATGTCCTTCTGGGGATGAAAATGCCGACCTCTCCTTGGCCCCATCAGTTAAGGCAATCTGCGGGTACTCAGACGTTAAATCAAACATGCTGAGGAACTTGGCAGCTCCCAACCGATCAATGAGCTCATCAGCTCTGGGGATGGAGTGTGCGTCAGTCCTGGTGACAGCATTGAGCCCACGGTAGTCCACACAAAACCACAGTTCTGGAGTGGCACCGGGTACAGAAGCCTTTGGGACCAAGACCACTGGGCTGGCCCAAGGACTGTTGGATCACCCCTAACGCCAACATCTTAGAGACCTCCTCTTTAATGCTGGCCTTGACCCGGTTAGTCAAATGATTCACAGAGGAGGTCTAGGATACAGTACCGCACTTATTTAAGTTTCAGGAATATTGTTGGCATATGGTGCAATGATCAAAGGAAACAAGACCCCTTAGTTTCCTAATGAGTGAAAATAACTTTCACAACAAACAATTACACAAATACTTTGATCCGCACACATTAAACGTAAAGAAGTAGTTCCACCAAATATTGTGATTCACACATTCCTTTATTCTTTACATTTTGTTCTCCTTCCTTCACAGTAGCCAACGCGTTTCCTCCTATTTAAGGACTTCTTCAGGGCTGTATCTCTAGAATATTGTAATTCCCAGTTGGATAGCGTGTGTCCTAATGTCTCCTTCTCTGTTTCTTATTTGTAGAGGTGACAGCATCAAAAGCTGTGCTTCTGTGTTTGTGATCCGAATTTAAGAAGATATTTAAACAGTATCGCTCCTTAGGTAAAGTGAGGTCATTGTTGACTCATAAATCATTAGAGGTATTCTGGGCAAAGTGTCCCTCTATCTGTGTCCAACACCATCCTTGACCCGGTCAGTCAACCTGTAAATCTTGTGTTTCACAGGAGGGCTGTCACCGGTGTCCACGTCATGGGTATACCAGTGAGTAACACCTGGGGTCAGAGAGAACAGTGGGGCAAACCATCCCAACAACTGGTGACAATTGCTCTGCTGTTCTGGGCTCAGTGTAGGGGAGATGATCACACCTTCCAATGACCCATCATGCTCCTTGGTAGACAGGAGGTCCTCTTCCATCTCATCATCTGTCGCCAATAGCATGCTCACAGTGGATTTTGAGGCGGTTAACGTGGAGGACCCTCAAAGGGTACCTGGGAGCCCACAAATCCACCAGGTAGGTGACATCACTTTTGCGCTCCACCACCTCAAACGGCCCAGTCCACCTGTCCTGCAAGGCACAAGGTTCCACTGGGGCCATGACCCACACTTTTTTCCCCAAGTTAAAATTTGACCAGAGTGGAATTCTGTCCATACCACTTCTTCATTTCTTCCTGGCTTGCTTTCAGGTTCGCCTGAGCAAGTTTCCTGAAGTGGGCAGTTTGGTTTCTGAAGGCCAGCATGTAACTAAACACGCCCTGGGGAGTTTTCCTGGGAGCTGTCTCCCAGCCTTCCTTCATCAAACTCAGAGGTCCTCTCACAGGGTGACCATACAGAAGCTCAAAGGGACTGAACCCAAGAGACTTCTGTGGTACCTCCCTGTATGTAAAGAGAAGGCACGGCTAGAGGACGTCCCACTTATGCCTCACTGGTTCTGTTAGACCCCTAATCATGCCCTTCAAGGTCTGGTTGAATCTCTCCACCAGACCGTTACCTTGTGGGTGGTAAGGGGTGGTGAACTTATAGGTTACACCAAACTCCTTTCACAGGGATGTCATACACTTGGATATGAAATTGATCCCCCTGTCAGAAACAACCTCTCTGGGGAACCCCACTCGGGAAAAGATCCCCATTAACACCCGGCCCACCACTGGCGCCGTCGTTGCCCTGAGAGGGATGGCCACCGGGTACCGGATGGCATGGTCCCCCAAGACTAGGATGTACCTGTTGCCCATGGCTGTCTTGGGATCCGGTGGCCCCACAATGTCCATCCCTACCCTTTCAAAGAGGAGCTTTGACCTTCCTACCACTCTTACCACTTGCCTGGCAAGTTAGGCAAGACCTGCAATGTCCATCTGACTGCCTTCGCATTTGGAGCAAGAAGAAGTGGGTGACAAGCCTGTCAAAGATCTTGTCCTGCCCCAAATATCCTGCCCAAGGCACGTCATGAGCGGGGAACAACCTTTACAACGCAACTTTTACAACGCACTACCATTACAACGCATTTTTTACAACGCATAATCCATTACAACGCATGATATTACAACGCATGACACTACAACGCATTTTTAAAAACTACCTTTACAACGCATTCCATTACAACGCATACTACCATTACAACGCATACCATTACAACGCATAATATTACACTATACTATCCAACACTTACCCTACTGATGCACCCCCTGGAGTTAGAATAGTAATTTTTACCCCTATACTATCCAACACTTACCCTACTGATGCACCCCCTGGAGTTAGAATAGTAATTTTTACCCCTATACTATCCAACACTTACCCTACTGATGCACCCCCTGGAGTTAGAATAGTAATTTTTACCCCTATACTATCCAACACTTACCCTACTGATGCACCCCCTGGAGTTAGAATAGTAATTTTTACCCCTATACTATCCAACACTTACCCTACTGATGCACCCCCTGGAGTTAGAATAGTAATTTTTACCCCTATACTATCCAACACTTACCCTACTGATGCACCCCCTGGAGTTAGAATAGTAATTTTTACCCCTACACTATCCAACACTTACCCTACTGATGCACCCCCTGGAGTTAGAATAGTAATTTTTACCCCTATACTATCCAACACTTACCCTACTGATGCACCCCCTGGAGTTAGAATAGTAATTTTTACCCCTATACTATCCAACACTTTCCCTACTGATGCACCCCCTGGAGTTAGAATAGTAATTTTTACCCCTATACTATCCAACACTTTCCCTACTGTTGCACCCCCTGGAGTTAGAATAGTAATTTTTACCCCTACACTATCCAAAACTTACCCTACTGTTGCACCCCCTGGAGTTAGAATAGTCATTTTTACCCCTACACTATCCAACACTTACCCTACTGTTGCACCCCCTGGAGTTAGAATAGTAATTTTTACCCCTACACTATCCAACACTTACCCTACTGTTGCACCCCCTGGAGTTAGAATAGTAATTTTTACCCCTATACTATCTAATACTTACCTTAAATGTAATTTAATATTATGCGTTGTAATGGTATGCGTTGTAAAGGTAGTATGCGTTGTAATGGTAGTGCGTTGTAAAGGTATTTTTTAAAAATGCGTTGTAGTGTCATGCGTTGTAATGTCATGCGTTGTAATGGATTATGCGTTGTAAAAAATGCGTTGTAAGTGCATGCGTTGTAATAGTGTGCGTTGTAACGTCATACATCCGTCATGAGCCAGACCCAGTAGGAAGGGCCTGAAGTGCTGGGGCACCACCAGCACACGGGCTGACCCAGGCTCAGCGACATTAGGCTCACTGTGCAGGAAATAATTCTCCCAGTAGATCCAATGTGATCCAGACTGATCACCAGCTGCCTGGTCTGCAGCCTGCCGCTGCAGACCCTCCAGAGAAGGGCACTCCTTCTACTCCTTGAAGAATTCCTCCCTGGTGGGACCCCTTCTTGCTGCCAACGGGTCAGCTCAGAGATGCCCCCCAGTTCAGCTACCTGCTCCCCTGTAGGCACCGGGGCGTCCCCCTCGAGGTCCGCTTCCTCCCGGTCCGTGGGAACTTCAGGGGCGGGTTTCCCACACCCCTTGCCCTTTCTCTTGGCAGGGACTTGGGCCACTGTTTCAGGCTCCAAGTCCCCTTGATCACTCTCTCTGGCCGCCATTGGCCGAGTGGACATGCATGCCCACTCTGGCAACCCCAGCATATCCAAGTGAAACCTGAGCTCAACATCCTTCCATAAGGACTGCACCAGGTCATTACCTCGGTACCTAGCAGACAATCTACAGGCATGGAAGGGCTCACAACCACCCTCAAGGGACCTTAGACCCCCCCACTCGAAGGAAACCTGCGACACCAGACACTGGTGCTCTGAATTGTCCACCGCAATTACTTGGTGGAATGCCCCTGGGACTACCTGCTTCTCAGAGACCAGGTGACACTGGACTGAGGTCACACTGGCTCCCGTATCTCTGAGAGCCACTACCCTTTTCCCATTGATGGTCACCCAGGTGCTGTATTTCTTTGTGTTAGGGTGCACTGGGTTTCCTGGGATCATCTCACTGTCCTCTAGTGAGACGAGGGTCATTTCTGCGGGGTCCCCACCCTCCTGTGGGTACTCGTCCTCCCCAAGCGTTACACGTGCCAACACCTTGGACTGCCTACCGGTGGGTGGCTGTGCCCCCTAAGGGCACTTGGGGTCCCCCTTCATGTGACCCATCTGGTCACATGAAAAACACTTGCGGGGGCCGGACTCAGCAGGCTTTCTTGATGAGACCCCTTGTTTCTTATCTCCTGGGGGATGGGAACCTTTACCCTGGGTGTTAGTTTGGGGCCCTTTAGAGAACTCCTGTGCTTTACCCTTGTCCCACCCACTTTTCTGCTTGGGACCCTGTCCACCTTTAGCTGAGTCTCCCCCAAACGCTTTCTTGTAGACCCTGGTACTCACCAAGCGGTCCGCCTCCATAGCAAGCTTCCTGGGGTCAGTCAGCTTACTATCAACTAGGTGCTGGTGCAGATCTGCAAAACATAGACTAGACAAGTGCTCCCATGCAATCAAATTGTAGAGCCCGTGAAAATCTGTCACATTACTGCCCTTCACCCAGCCATCCAGTGACCGGCAAAACACATCCACACATTCCAACCAAGTGTTGGCATTAGACTTCTTACTGGACCTAAACTGATCCCTGTATTTTTCAGGAGTAAGACCATACTTAGTGAGAAGGGGGTCCTTCATGTCGGGATAGGTGAGGTGATACCCCTTACCCAAAGCTATTAAAGTATCCCGGGCTTCTTCCAGAAAGAGAGGCCACAATACTGCTCCTCAATTCTCCTCAGGGACCCCATTCAGGTGTATTGCTGCCTCGTAACCCTGAAACCACCTTTGTATGTCGTCCCTCTTCTTGAATTCCTTGCCTACATTCTTAGGGATGTGTACAATTCTGTCTGCCTGTCTTCACGAATTGCTGCCACCATCTGAGCTGGACCTATTTCTTACCTCCAGCTCCTTAAGACTTAGCTCATGGTCTAAGATAATCTTCCTTTCCTCCATGGCTATTCTTTTGTCTTCCCTTTCACTATCTATCCTGAGTTTCTCCAACTCAAACTTCCTTGCTTCCCGCCTGTCCTCCAGCTCCTCTGGGGATAGGCCATTGCTGTCTGGCCTGGAGGGTTCTCCCCCTCCCAAAAGCACATCCACTGAGATCACCAGACTGCTTTCTGGTATGTCTGGCTGCTACCCAGGCCCTCAGTGCCCTTTGTAGCTCCTCCTTCCTAGTGAGGCCTATGTCTTGGAGTTTTAGGTATTTGCAAATCGCCTTTAATTCCCTAACTTTGTAGGATTCCAACCTATCCTCCTCAAAGGCAATTTCCAGGGATGTAACAGATGATGGTTTTGAATCAGGCATGATGAAGTAGCATGTTCAAACTGGAAAGATCAAAAAAAGGCCAAAAAGAAAAAGAACCAGTATGTGGCACGTAGTGCTCTGCGATATGGTAGTAGTGCACACCAATCAGTGTAAGTCAAGTGCAAACGCAAGTCCTATCCTCACCGCTGCCAACCAATGTTAGAAATGGGATTTTTTGTCGGCCAAGGCATGTGCCAAAGTCGGGCAGGAACCACCACTCTAGTCAGGATAAGGGAGTTACACCCCTAAAATAACCCTTGCTCACCCACTGGATAGTTTCGCACCAGCAGTCAGGCTTATCTTAGAGGCAGTGTGTAAAGCATTTGCACATAACCAACAGTAACACAGTGTAAGCACTACAAAAGGACACCACACTAGTTAAAAAAAATATCCAATATTTTTATATAGTTAAGACAAGACCAAATCCACAGTACAGTACTTAAAAATATTCGGGTAGAGGTGTGGCGCCGCAACGAGGGTGACTGACTCCGGAATCTGGGGATCACGGTTCGATCGCCGGCGGCAGATTAGCCCAGCACCATGTGACTCTGGGCAATAGCTTGCTTAATCTTTCCCACGGCCCCCAGCGCCTAGAGACCCTTACGGGTGATTGTTTGCGCTTTACAAATGTGGATTATTATTATATTATTTCGGTTATCAAAATATGCTTGAAAAACAGTTCCTTGATGTCGATAGCTCTGTCCGGGGCTATCACAGCGTCGTGAGCAAACAAATCCAAGCCGTTCTGGCTGACCGCGGTGTCGCAGGCCAGCTACAGTGTCGGGAAGACCCGCAAACAGTACCTTTTAGAAATGCACGGCGTCGGTGACCTCTCGTTGAGCTTCCGAAAGCACACGTCTGCAGGTGTTGGTTCCGGACGTCTGTGCAGGAGTCGTCGGGGGCCCTCGATGTCACACGTGTTGCAGATCGAACTCTTCTCTGTTGAAGTCAGGAGCGCTGGCGTCGGCAGGCGTCGGGTGCTGCGGTGCGAAGTGCAGCAGTGTGGCGTGCGGTGCCCTCAGGTCGTGGTGCAAGCAGCGGCTCGGTGGTGGTGTCAGATAGCATCGTCGGTGAAACTAGGGTGGTGGTGCGGAGTGAATGCAGTGCTCGTCGCGGTGCTGGCAGGTCGCGGTGCAAGCAGCAGCGGCATAGTTGCTGAAGCGCTGTTGTTGGCTCACGAACTGGAGTCAATAGTGCCGGCGCCAGTAGGCCAAGTCTGCGGTGCAGGATGAGGGCGGTGCGTCGTGTAACTTTATGAGCGGTGCCCTCGAACCGCGGTGCAAGCAGCGGCATAGATTCTGGCAAGGAACGGTGTCATCGGGGATACCAAGGCGTCATCGTGAAGCGAGGCGGTATGGAGTGCAGTGCCCACAGGTCGCGGTGCAAGCAGCGGCTTGGTGGTGGCATCAGCAGGCATCGTTGGTGAGACCAGGGTTGCGGTGCGGAGTTACGGTGCCTTCAGGACACAGAGGTGGCAATTACGATCCGGTAAAAAAAATTCCCGTACGACTCGTATCCGGTCTTTTTACCGTACGAATCGTACAAGTGCCGTACAAACTGGCAATCACGATTCGCATGGTAAAAAGCCCATACGAGTCGCATTGGGAATAATTCCCCACACGTCCTCGGGTCGGAAAAAGTGTCCGACACGTCCTCGGACGATTTACCGTACAAACGTGAAAAGCGAAGTCCGACCGGGGAATCACGATCCGTCCCGGGCGTCCGAATATACAACCGTATGGTTAAAAGACCGTCCGCACCGAAATCCTATAACAACCATGGAGACGTCCAAACAGGTGCCCGGTACGTGCCGTACCCCCCCCCAGCCCCCGCATGTACGCGTCGTACCCCCCCCCAGCCCCCGCATGTACGCGCCATACCCCCCCAGCCCCGCATGTACGCGCCGTACCCCCCTCAGCCCCCGCATGTACGCGCCGTACCCCCCCAGCCCCCGCATGTACGCGTCGAACCCCCCGTGTATGTACACCCGAGTACGCGTCGAACCCCCCGTGTATGTACACCCGAGTACGCGTCGAACCCCCCCGTGTATGTACACCCGAGTACGTGTCGAACCCCCCGTGTATGTACACCCGAGTACGCGTCGAACCCCCCGTGTATGTACACCCGAGTACGCGTCGAACCCCCCCAGCCCCCGCATGTACGCGTCGAACCCCCCCGTGTATGTACACCCGAGTACGCGTCGAACCCCCCGTGTATGTACACCCGAGTACGCGTCGAACCCCCCCGTGTATGTACACCCGAGTACGCGTCGAACCCCCCGTGTATGTACACCCGAGTACGTGTCGAACCCCCCGTGTATGTACACCCGAGTACGTTCGAGTCGTACCCCCACCCGTGTATGTACGGTGCGTACCCCCAGCGCGTAGCACCGTGTACAACCGCGTAGCGCTGGGGGTACGCACCGTACATACACGGGTGGGGGTACGACTCGAACGTACTCGGGTGTACATACACGGGGGGGTTCGACACGTACTCGGGTGTACATACACGGGGGGGGTTCGACGCGTACTCGGGTGTACATACACGGGGGGTTCGACGCGTACTCGGGTGTACATACACGGGGGGTTCGACGCGTACTCGGGTGTACATACACGGGGGGGTTCGACGCGTACTCGGGTGTACATACACAGGGGGGTTCGACGCGTACTCGGGTGTACATACACGGGGGGGTTCGACGCGTACTCGGGTGTACATACACGGGGGGGTTCGACGCATACATGCGGGGGCTGGGGGGGTGTTCGACGCGTACATGCGGGGGCTGGGGGGGGTTCGACGCGTACTCGGGTATACATACACGGGGGGTTCGACGCGTACATGCGGGGGCTGGAGGGGGTACGGCGCGTACATGCGGGGGCTGGGGGGGGTACGGCGCGTACATGCAGGGGCTGGGGGGGGGTACGGCGCTTACCGGGCCACCTACTCTGGTCGTTTCGCGCCGTACTTCGCTTTTCCGGCACTTTTTGGGTGCCGTAAAAATATTGCCGTCCGGACTGCTGTCGGTTCGAATCGTACTTCCTGGGTCGTGAAACGCTGCCTGGAAGCGTCCCGACGTCACGTCGCAGCATTCCCGGATCACATTCGTATGCATATTTTCGTCGGTCGGTGTTTTTTACGATTCGTACGGAAATGGTGTTTCCGTGCGAATCGTAATTCCATGTTCGTAATGTTTTACTACCGAGTACGAGTCGGACGGAGAATACGCTCCGACCGACGGTTCGTACCCGGTTTTTACCGGATCGTAATCGGCACCAGAGTCGGCAGTGGCGTTGTAGACATCGTCAGGTTGTGTTTTCTTCTGTTACAGCACAAAACACAGTCCCCAGTGCTGAGGGCAGAAGAGCTTGAAGTCTCTGCTGTTCCTGAGACTTCTTGAACAGGGGGCAAGCTCTACCTCAAGCCCTTGGAGAAACTCACAAAAGTAGATTGCAGAAAGTTCAGTCCAGTCCTTTCACTGCTCAAGACAGAAGCAGCCACTGCAGGCCAACACAGCAAAGCACACTGCAAAATGGTAGTTCCACCGCACAGCTCCTCCGGCTCTTCTTTTTGGCAGTCTTCTTGGTCCAAAAGAGTTCTAAAGTTCAGGGGTCTGGGCCCCAATATTTATATTCCAAAATCCTTTGATCTCTTAGGCAGAGAGGGTCTGTGCCCAGCCAGAACCAGCTCTGCCATCTCTGGTGTGACTTCCTGGCAGGAGGTGGAGACGGCATGGTCAGAGGCAGAATAGGCCCTTTGAGGTGCAAGGAAATCTTCTCCCCATTCCCCCATTGCAGCCCAGGTCTATTCAGCCCTTTCCTGACCCGCCTAGACTATCTGGAGCCACTCCTGCTCCCCAGCCTTCTGTCATCCAAAACCCAGTCAGGCAATCCACATTCCAGCAGAGGCACACGGGATGACTGAGCAAGAAAATACCTACTTTCTAAAAGTGGTATTTTCAAACACAGAATGTAAAAATTACCTTCCCTAAAAGATGCATCTTTAGATTCTGAGTTCAGGCATACTAAACTTTATTTTTCTACCTAATTCACCGGGCCAGTTATGTTTATAAGATGTTATAAACAAACTCCCCATTCTGTCCTATAAGGATAACAGGCAGCCTTGCAATAGCAAAAACCGAAATTGGCCGTAATTCACTATCAGGTCATGCCACACACACCAGGGCATGTCCTACCTTTCACATACACTGCACCCTGCCCACAGGGGTACCTTGGGCCTACCTTAGGGGTGACTGACATGTAAGAAAAGGGAAGGTAAGCGACTGTCAAGTGTGTGCACTGGCCAAGTCAACATGGCAGTTACAAACTGCGTGCAGACTCACAATGGTGGGTCTGAGGTACCTTTTCCGGGCTACTCACGTGGGTGGCGCAATCAGTGCTGCAGGACCACTGGTAGCATTTGATTTACAGGCCCTGGCACACTCAGTGCACTTTACTAGGGACTAACAAGTAAATCAAATATCCAATCATGGAAACACCAATCCATAACACAATTTAACACAGGAGCACATGCACTTTACCACTGATCAGCAGTGAGAAAAGTGCGCAGAAACACTACGCCAGCAAAAACAGAGTCAAAACCGGGAGGTCAGAAAGCAAAAACTCAGGGAAACACGCAAAAAGATGCCAAGTCTAAAAATACTGGAAAGTCTTTGTGACGTTGGATAGACTTTTGCTATAATGTTAACAAATTTGTGAAGGTTGGTGCTAAGAAGAATGTGTCAAAGTGAAGGAAAAATGCTAACGTTTGGATTTGAGGTACAAAAGAACTGTGTGACAATATGGATTCCTACTTCTGACATCCTGCGAGGTGTTCTAGGGCCAGGCTTCCTGAAAAGCCTTTAAATCCATTAATAATTTAGCAGATGCATAGGGCCTCCCTTGGTCCTGAAGAATGTTCTGCTTTCTGTAGGTCATCTTGGATACCTGTCACCTCCTGGCCTCAGGATGTTTGCTTGGAAAGTATGTGTTTAATTGGTACCCCATACTGTAAAGGTGGTCTTCTTGGTTTATGATTGAAGACCCTAATGAATCTTCCAGGCGGCAGTGTTTTTCATCACAGATAGAATTGTTCAAAAACATCTAATTGACTTTGCAGTTGTTCTAAAAGTTCTTTAAAAGCCAGTGTGGTCATTGATGATCTTGTTACCTCATTTTTCCTCTGCCTTATAGTGCGGTTTGTGTGACAGGACTGACTAGAATATCATTGGATAATATTTGGTTATCCTCTGCTATCTACAAATAGTCTAGACTTTGCTCTCACAAGAGACCAAGAAAGAGGAATGGGTGAATGGCAATTCTGGCCTAAGGGAAGGGACCACGTGGCCCTTTTCCCTTAGCCTAGAATTGTTCTGCAAAGGTGATAAGGTTCTCACCCACTCCCTTGTTTCCGCTTATCAATTATTAGTGTAAATCATTATCATTTAGCTCCACTGTGTGTACATTTCATGAGAGTATTCTGAAACATTGCCATTGTTCGTCTACTCCCCAGGTGACCAGCAACAAAAAACATTACCATGCACCAGTCAAAGGCAGGAGCCACACAAGCTAGATGCTAGATGTTAGTGTTATGCAGCCCTAATACCAAGGTCTCAAGTTCTTTGTCATCCCAAATCAGAAGGGAGAGACTTGAAGAATACTTTCTATGAATAAATGTCAATAGACATTTTATTCAAGAAAGGAATGTGACAGAGATTTGATGCACAGCAAGGAAAACTGCTGATATATTCCTCTATGCATCTGAGTGAAACTGGAGGGACAGTTAAGTGTAGGTTAGTTTACACTGAACAGTTATGCAGGTGGAACAATATCTCAGTAAGAGGCAGGGATTTCCATCTTTAATACCTAACCTCAGGCCCCTTTACCGATCCTTCTTTGGGATCCACCCACTTGCAAGCTGAAGAACCTCTTACTTGCCAGAGTACCAGCAGCAGCGGAGTACCAGCGGTACTCCATCGTGCTTCCAAAGTGGGACTGGCTGCCCCAGAGACCAAACACAGCACCAAAGGGACAGGTCTGATTTGCTGTTGAAGTCATGGTAGCTTCAATGCTGCGGAGGTCAAGTGGATAGTAGAAGTACTGTGCATGGTTCTGCTATTTGGTTTAATGTACAAAAACTAAACTGCATTTTTATTCACTGAACCAGCTAATGTGCGAGGAAACTATCTGCACAAGATCACCCCTCGATAGCTGACTCATCCTGACCCAGCCCTGCTGGACTGTCTTAAGCCTTGACTTGCTGGGGTACCTGCAGAGGAGATGACTCCATCTCACAGATATTGAGGCTAACATACTCTGTGTAGGTTATTACATTGTCGCCCATTTCTTCCAGGAAGTGAATCAAGGGTACCTTTAAATCAGGAGTTTTTACTGTCTTTATTTAAGGTAAGTTTTTTTGAATTTATGGTTAGGTAAAGTACTGGGAATTTAGGTTACCTTAACAAAAACTAGAAATTCACTGGAAAAAAACAAAAGATAAAGTGATGTTACAGTAAGGCATTGTAATAATATGAAAACTAGTGTTTTAAATTAAAAAAAAACACTGAAATTCACCAGTTCTAGTTTACTGAACTGACTATACGTTGTGTCCCAGTCATACACTACTTATGCCCTCACATATCACCTCACTCATGAAATGTTCAATGGCATCATTGATGACATTACTGATGACATGTCATATGAAATAATTGATGACATTACTGATATCACGTACTTTTTATTAGCAGGAAAATAGGAGTTATAATAAAATGTTGAGAAAAAAAGAATTTGATATGATGCAATAATATTTTTTCATGTGAGGTGTGCTCACCTGAGTCCTAGATGGATCCCCCTGAACTAAGGTCAATACAAAGAGCATAAAACGAACTACTGGAGGGAAGGGGGAGAAGGAACGAAAAAGACAAGAGACAGCCAGTACGTCATGATCTTCTCACACACAACTTTCTTAGATGGCAGAGTTACAAGCTAGTTACCCTGATAGCTACTCCAGCCTCCTCTCGTGGCCCCCTGACTAAGAGTGACTCTGGCCTTAAACTGGTATACTAAGGGGTGGGGGATTTTGACTCTTTCATGTGGGCAGAGTACTGGGGGGTAACTGTGAGGTGGGGAGGGATTGTGCAGCAGGGTGTGCATTCATATTATCAACTGACCTGTCGGATATCATTTGCACCGCGTTACGGTGCCAAATGTGTATATGTGCGACTGTGCTTCATTCGGACTTGCTGGTATCCTTTGCACCACATTACGGTGCTGTGTGGGTACGGGAGAGTGTTCTGCATGGGTACAGCCTTGATAATAGTTGTATCGTGCATCAATGTTGTTTTACTTGTTTGTTTCATTGCCTAATGAATACTGTGCTGCTGAAATGTGTTATAAATTCCTGTGTGCATACATTCCTGATATGGTTGTGACCTGGGGTGCACCCTAGAAATGTGTGGATTGGAATTGTGGTTTTTGCCAGGGTGGGTCCAGTTCTGACAACGTATCGCACTGTGTAAGCCAGCAGCTGAAAAATAAAATGATGATAAAATATTGTTTTATTTTTCAGCTTCTGGCTCTGAGCTAGTGGGGCGACGCCAGGGGCGTAACACAGGTCCCACAGCCCCCGTGGTGCAGGGGGGCCCCAAGTTCCAGGGGGCCCCCTCAGCACAGAACTCTGGCTGCAGGGCTCCTCATTGAGCCCGCAGGGGGCCCCCCCAGGTGCCTTGCAGGGAGGCCCCCTCAATGTTTGTTACGCGAGTGGGGCGACGCGCCTCCGCCATTGCGGAGGAGCCGCCCCTGATTATTCAGCAGCGTTAAAATGTCAAGACTGAGAAACATTAGACACCAGGGTTCATGGTATTTTCTGACTTTCATGGATTCTCTTACACCTGCTATTCCACTATCAGCCTGATGACAAGCTTACATATAACTTAGAATCGGAAAAGATGCCTAGAAACCTCTTTCAGGGCTCGTGCAAAGATACACAGACTTGATTTGTCATTTTCAACTCGAGCTGATACTTCTGAGGTTGCGTTACAAGGGTATGAGCTAAAAAAATGAAATTACTATGTCACAGCCAGCTACCTATTATTCAGCAATTTTCAAGCTACAGACATGAATGACAGTATTTTACAGAAGGAACTGCTTGCTTTCAACAACGCTTTTAGAGGCGAGTACAGTACTTACCTGGCAGAAAGTATTATCGTGATCACAGTCATTTAAAACATCTAAGAACAGTAAAATGCTTAAATCAATGGCCAGTATGCTGTTGGGTTTTCTTTTCACCCCTTTATTTCCACTGTGTAGTAAAGCTGATAATTTGTTGTCTACATTTTCACATTTCAATTTTCATTCAAAGCCTGCCAGCCTTTCAAGACAGAAAGTTTGACCTACAAATAGATTCGCTCAGGAAAAACATCCACCTCTGGAAATTGGTGCTGACAACAAGGTCTAGAAAATTGGAATTGTGACAAAGCATCACCAGAATGTACAATCGGATTTTTCAGTCGCAAACCCTGAGATTCACAAAATCACAGGGTTTTTATCTGTGAAATCTCTTTTTTCCAATGTTTTAACACCATTTTGCAATTTGAAAAGTTTTTATAAAACACAAAGTGGGGTTTTCAACCTCTACCGAATCACAATTTGGAAAGGGTGTCCTTCGGGAGATCCAGTTCGGCGTTGCAAACATTTGAAAAGTTACAAATTCCCTAGTTGGGGTAATAACTGATTTGCAAAGTGTAAGTAGTCCCCTGAGAAGCCCTTCCCTTTTGGGAATCGGTGTGGTGACTTAGTGGGGAATAGGTAGTGCTCCAGGGGACCACTGCAAACTCTCACTGAAGTTTTTCAAAATAGAAATCTTTTGTAATTTCTCATACAGCCTGGTTAGTTGTAAGGAATTCGGGCTGCGTTACAAAAAAAAGTTTCTGTTCTGAATTGCAATCAAAGTGATGGCGGTATGCTGTCCCATGCAGACCGCACAGAGATTGTAGCCAATCGCAGGAGGTCGCAAATTGCAACCAGCCTAATAAATATCAATTCGTTAGATTGTTCTACTGTGACCCCTGCAATTCCGTATTTCATGAACCAACCAATTAGGAAATAGGTCGGTTTACAAACTCCGATTGGATTCACAAAACACTGTTCCCCAGTTTGCAACCATTGTTTTACAAACACAGACTTAGTACATTCGGGTCTAGGCTAGGTGTTAGTTCATAAAGATGTAGGGAAATGACCAATCCGAAGATCAAACACTAGCTAAGGAAACGTAGGATGGACGACAGGACCTATTCCTCTCCCTTCCATGTATCTGGTACCAAGCAAGGGGAGGCGCTTGGAAACAAACACAGGCGTTATCATCTCTTACTACTTTGTCTCCAGTTTGCCTCCAAATGGACTGTAGGCCAAGAAGAGGATTCCTGAAGAGTTGAACTTGAGGTTATTCTATGACCTATGACCAGGAATGTCTTACAAAACTGAACCTATTTCAGCCCTGTTTCACTTGGGTATGGGAATTATAATTCAGCAGCAGTCTTGGTATATGATTAGAAATTGAACTGAGTTGCTTGGCTATAGAGTGTTATAATTTTGGAATAGGTTGGGCATAAACACTTCTCAAATTCCGCTAATGACTTACAGAAAAAACCAACATGACATCAATCAATTCGGGGTGACACGTGGAAAAAACTACAAATTGGCGCATTTCGCAAATGCATACGAAAGGTTCTGGAAAACCTATTTATATTGGCTGGGGGTAGGAAAAAAAGTCTTGCAAGTTAATTACTCTAATTGTTAATTTCACCTTCTCACATGCTGCTGTCTCTGGCAGGTCCTCTCTTTTTACTCCAAGACCTAATACATCGATTAGTTATCTTACTATAGGTTCCATGTTTTCACTGAAAGTCTATAACACTTTCTGGTGTCCTCAGATAATCACGAGGTCATCTAATAGAAGGAATATGGCCTGCGTTGAATTTGAGGCTTAGCATGGTCAGTGGATCAGGTTCTAGGGCAGCACACCCACAGGAGGGCTCAAAGCTGATACAAGGATGGTAGAGTCTGGTCTGGAGACCCACAATACTGAATCATAGACTCTTCAATCAATCTCAAAATACCACCCCCTTTACCCCTAGGGTGACTGGACCCATTCTGACGAATTCTCGAATTCCCTTGCGCAAGTGTTTACAATCTTTTAACTTTGGGTGTGTGGAGCATCACAGTTGCTTTCTTCCATACCATTTCAAGACACTCTGCTGTAATGCCCCACACCTTCACCTAGCTACTCTCAACTGCAATTAAACCTCATTGGGAAAGTGCTCTCCTTTACATTATTAATATTAATGGAGAATCATTTCTGTAGGGATAATGTAAATACAAAAACTCAGAGGAGCGGGCATAAGAAACTTTCATGATGTTTTGGTGGAAAGCTGTGGAGGGACATCAGGTGTTTGGAGCAGATTTGCGAGACTCTAGTCAGAGGTAATGATGTTAAGAGATGCAAAAAATGTCATGGAGACCACCAAGAATGGGCCACTGTGTCTCCATAATTCTCTTTGGTCCTTTCCTTTAGATAACTTTTCCACAGCAGATAAAGACCTATTTAACACCTCTCTCTCTCATTCTCCCACTTGATACCAGCATGCACTGCCTAAGCTGCAGGATATTCTACCATCACTCCTCATCACCTCTGCTGTAACTTGCCTATGCAATGGCACCAATGACGCATTGTCCCCAATGACAGCCAAGGCACTGTTTTTGCCGTCAAGACCACTCGGGAGACTGTAACAGTTCTACAGAGCCTTTCTGGAAGTTAGCAGTGACATCTGCTCCGATCCCAAATAAAAGAAGGCTTGTCAGGGAGAGAAGAATTGGCTCTGCCCCCTGGTATACCCCCGAACTGGGGTGCATCAGAACCTCTTGTAAAAGGCTTGAACGTGCCTGGAGGAGAGAGCGGACGGAAGATAGCCGGGCCAATTATAAAAGGGAACTAAGGAAATATAAAAGCGCACTGAAGGACGCTAAAAAGACTTTCTTTAGCGACCGGATTGAGAGAGCAAACAATTCTTCAGGAGAATCGTTTAAAATCTTTAAGGAACTTCTGAAAGCTCCGGTCCCTCCAGTGTTGCATGATAATCCCAAAGAAAAATGTGAGGAACTGGCCAGCTTCTTCCATTCCAAAATAGAGAAAATATTATCCTCCTTACCTACTATCCCTCAAAGCGATGAATCGGTTGCTAGTCCTACAAGTTGCCTGATTGAGCTAGCATCTTTTGGCCCCTTTTTGGAAGAGGAGGTCATAAAAGTCCTGTTAGAGATGAAGAGTGGCTCCCCGAGTGACCCAGTCCCCATAAAACATCTTAAACTCGTGGCTAACACCTTGTCAACTCCTCTGACTGACCTCTTGAACCTTTCACTTACGCAGGGCATAGTGCCCCAGAGATGGAAAAAGGCCGTGGTGAAGGCCTTATTGAAAAAGCCAGGAATGGACTCATCCAACTTGACCAACTTTAGGCCAATTTCACTTCTGCCTGGTTTCTCAAAAATTGCAGAGAAGCTGGTTAACCGTCAGCTCTCTCACCATCTTGAGTCTAACCACCTGCTAGGAGACTCCCAGACTGGTTTCCGTCCCGGCCATGGAACAGACACTGCCTTGCTGGCAGTAGTGGAGGAGGCAAGGAGCACTCTAGATACAGGAGGGTCAGTGGCAGTGATCCTCCTGGACTTGAGTGCTGCCTTTGACACTGTGAGTCATCAAGTGCTCCTCCAACGTCTGTCAGAGGTAGGTGTCTCAGGGACGGCCCTGAAATGGTTGGGATCTTTTCTATCTGACCGTTTCTACCAAGTCTGGGAGGGGTCAGAGCAATCTGCCCTAATCCCTCTTCAATGTGGAGTCCCGCAGGGCTCATCGCTGAGCCCTACTTTATTTAATATATATATGACTCCACTTGAAAGAGCGGTCGCCCCCTCGGGGGTGAAGATCATCAGCTATGCTGATGATACTCAGCTGGTGGTCGGCCTCACTCAGCTGGCGGAACAACCTGAGGTTTTACACGACTGCCTCGCCAATGTTTATCGTTGGATGTCCACCTCTGCCTTAAAGCTCAATGGAGGTAAAACCGAGCTGATGCTCCTGGGCAATCACAGTCCCTCCATTATTGCGACCTGTTGGCCCCGGTCTCTTGGTGACCCACCATCCCCCAAGAAGGAGATCAAGTCCTTGGGAGTATGGTTGGAAGAAGATCTGTCCTTCAGGACTCATGCCAGGAAGACCGCAGGGGTTTGCTTTGGCTTACTGAAATCAGCCCGAAAGGTGCTACCTTTGCTTCCTGATCCAGCAAGGAAGCTGTTGATACGTGGCCTAATTCTATCGAGGCTCGATTATGGGAATGCGCTGTTTCTCGGTGCCCCCGAAGCGACCTTTAAAACTCTCCAACAGGTGCAAAACGCAGCTGCGAGAATCCTTATGGATGTTCCCAGAAGGCAGTCTGCTGCTCCCGCCCTTAGAGCGCTTCACTGGCTCCCCGTGAAGGAGCGGGTGAAATTTAAGGCGCTATGTACTGCCCACAAAATTCTACATGGCAAAGGCCCCCCTATCCTTGCGAATATGGCCCGTCCCTATAGACCTCCATGTCTGCTGCGCTCGGACCAAAAACACCTTCTGCAGTCAGCCAGAGTAAGAAAAGCTCGTTCTGGGGGTAGGCGTTTCTCGGTGCAGGTGGCTTCTCTTTGGAACTCTCTGCCCCTCAGGATTCGCTCAGAGCCCAAGATCCTACCATTTAGGAAACTTCTTAAGACCTACTTGTTTCCACAGTAGTGACTAGCTGAGTCTCCCCTTCTGGTCTGTTGCGCCGGGACGCCCCTGGGTAAGCTGAGCGCATTACAAATTTCATATTATTATCTGGAACAGACCGCTGCAAGTGTCTCAGCCAGATGCATACCACTGCTTTGCCCCACAGTGATGGAAACTAGGTGGGAAGTTAAGACTCGGTGGACAAGCTCCAGCAGATGTCTTGCGCCAGATGTTCTAAACAGCCTTCTCACTCATTAAATAAAAATGCCATTGCATAGGATATATTTGGGCTAGCCCATTTACTGACTAGACAGTCAGCATCTATTCTGTCTCTATCTAAGCATGTAGTATACTTGTTTACAATATCTTTCTTGCAACAAGAATCATTCCCCAAAGGCTTATTTATTCTGTCAATGTCAGGGTTTTCCAAAGTCAAAAAATATTGCTTACTATACTTTTGAAACCTTTTGCACTTCCTTACAATAGAACAATAGAATACTTTTTGTTAGGGGTTGTAATAATGTTTCAACTGATAGTCACAGGGAAGTAAAGAAAACACTTGTAGATGTGTCTGGGAAGGGGTGGGCAAGTCAACTGGGCTGCAAGAAGGTGACCTCCTTTTTGAGCAGTGGCAAGGGCTCCTCTTTCAGAGCAGGTGCACTTCCACTTGGAGTGATAATATGGTGGGAAGCAGTAGTATTTCTACTACTAGTAGTTACCAATGTATT
The DNA here is from genome assembly GCF_964204655.1 of Triturus cristatus. Lineage (NCBI taxonomy): Eukaryota > Metazoa > Chordata > Amphibia > Caudata > Salamandridae > Triturus > Triturus cristatus. Next base: position 1,095,193,109 of record NC_140592.1, on the reverse strand, counting down.
TCTTTAAAATGGGGTCCTAGATTTCCCTTTATTTTGCGGAACTGTGCAAGATAGTGATCACTCATTTCCTTTGTGATCGGCCTAAGCAGATGATAGTTAGCGTGGCCAAAAAGAAGATGGAATTACATTAAGAATAGGAGAAGCTCAGAGAGTACCAAGAGTCAGTTGCTGTCCATCAGCAGTGCAAACCATATTCCGAAGTGGAGGTCCAGCACTGGCAAGCGCGATTGGAGGATGGTGACAGATACATAGTTGACTGGAAGCAAAGTACAGGATGCCTGTGTCAATGGGATCAATTCTTTCATGAGAGAATGAGGAAACAATTTATCTTTTTCAAGGTGTGAATCCACAAGATAAACTACAAGACCATGAGAGTGCTTCACTCACAACAAATAGAAAGTAACCCCTGAAACCAAGATAACTGAGTTGTATAGACCAAATGAATAAATGCTTCCCTTAGTAAACATTAAAACATACAGTAATTTATACTCCACAAATATCCAATCTCATACCACAACCCCATATTGAAAAATATATCAAAACTGAATACTAAAACTTAGAAAAACATATATGGCTTCAATCCCGTGATATAGTTTAAATGCTTTAAATTACATATAAATACATAACACATATCACAAACAAGAAATTTTTTTCTAAGACATATGCACTTCAGTTTCATATATCACTGAACAGTCATGATTTCTAATTAATTTCATACATGGATATCCAGTGTATGTAGACCATATATCAATATTTTGTCAACACGTTTCAGTGGAGCTGGCTTATAGAGTCCACCTTTTACAGGACTAACACAAATATATATCTTCCATAAGTTAAAGTGAACACTTTCATACAACATTTATGAAATGAAAAAAGATGAACATAACATGTTAAAAACATAAGCAAACTTTAACATGGTACTATAAAAAATGTAAACAATACATAGCATCCTTAAAACATCACAACTACCACGTACACAGCAAAAAACAGTAAAGAATCACATTGATCCATGAAAACATCTTTTAGGGAAAAACTATTTTTACTTTAGATGTATTTTAAAAATGCTTATTATGCTTTTCTAAATGAATTATGGACAATCATGTGCTTGAAATCAGTTAAAAAAAATGTAGGATTACAAACCATAAACATTCCTCCAGTGACAAATTATATTCCTTTGCAAAATAGATATAATATTATGTGGAAGTTTGTTTTACATTTTTAACAGTTTCGGTTTGTAATGTTTTATTTCATAGACATTGTATGAAATTGTTCACTTTCACTCATGAAAGATATATATTTGCTTGGTAAGTAAGGGAGGCATTGCAGGACATAAAAGATGCAAGCACTAGCTCACAGGTACCCACAACCAAAACCCTAAAAGATTTACCGCCTGATGTCCTCGAACACATCACAGACCAACTACCACTTATTCCCACTTTAAGACTTTTAATTGCGCAAACTAAAAATGCCACCGGCGATACTCCTGCTGCCCCTAGAAAATACCAAGACAGAAATACCTGAACAATTAACAATGACACATAATGAGGAACCTTTCCTTTTATATCAGAACCTAAACAATGACAAACAAATCCTAATATTCTGTACAGCAGTTTTCTTATTAAAACTAAGCCATTGTCAAACCTGGATGATGGATAGGGCCTTCAAAATGTGCCCCAAACCATTCACTCAGATATCCACCATATGCACCATACGCCATATGAGATACATCATACATGGTGAATATCAAAATACAAATATTCCTTTTATATATGGTGTGATATATATTTAAACGTCAAGTGTCATTATATTTGTATAGTGTTGACATTTGAATCCGTCTCCTGCCTGCCTTTTGGAATGGGGAATGTTATCATTCAAATCACTGCTGATGTTTGTAGGCAGGTTGGAGACAGGAGTGAATAGAGTTTCTGTTTCTCTTGGAATAAACCTGGATTTATCTACTGCTGCTGCTCTTGGTCTTGTGTGAATTGAGCTAATTTCTCAATGCCCTGATACCAAATAAACAAAACAGCACTTACTACAAACTCTTGAACTACATGAAACATAAAACAAATAACTATCACCCACAAAAATTAATCAAAGACTTTAAACAAGCCATGATCCAAACCATTTAAAACATGTACCCCCACACAGCCATATAAGCTCTTACTATCATTTAAATCAAAGTATATGGAGGCACCTCCAATAATTTGACCTAAGTGTAGAATAATCTAAAACAGCCAATTTGACTTTGAAATAAAAACAAAATGATAGCATCCCATGTCCCTGTCACAGAGGTAGTTAACCACTACAATTTGCTAATAGAAAGCCTTTTCTACCAACAAAACAAAGACAACCTAAGACCCTAATTGATTATTTCAAAGGCACTTGGGTTGCAGACTGCATTGCTCCGGACACAGACACCAACCCAAATCCCAAATACCATGATGGAAAGTTAATGACAGCACCTTGGCACAGTAAGTCAAAACAAACAACGTCGTGGAAGGATGGCACAATGGATTGGGTGGAAAAAATTACATTATATGCAGATGATTTTATGGTATATACCCAGGACTTGCCAAGCTCCTATCTGCTTATTTTGCAAAAGTTGAATGACTTCGGGAAGAACCCAGGATACCTGGTCAATCATCAAAAAACGGATTTAAGTATGTAGAATACTCTGTTTGAAAGCCCCTTGGGAATGAAATAAGATATTTAGGGATCCAGGTAGTAAAGGATTTAGACAAGGTGGCCCAAGCAAACTTTGATAAGAGACAAAGAAACTACTAAGATCATGGGGTGCATCCCCTTACAATCCTAGCTAGGACCAATATAATAAAAATGGTGATACTCCTGAAATTCCCTTTCATTTTTAATAGAATACCACTAACCTTCAGAGCAGAATTGTTGAGGAAATTACAGGGAGAATTAACTAGCCTTATTTGGGCTTCCAAAGGAACAAGAATTGCCTGGAAGAAACAACGTAAAAATAAACCATAGAGAGGCAGAGCATTTCCAGACTTCCAACTATATTGCTGGGAATTTCAATTAAAGAATAGATGATTACTGTGAACATGAGGCTTCAAACAGATATCCTCTCTATTCCAGTTGTTAACTAAAAATTTGCCTCAGTAGGGTGCCCAATATCTAGCTAATTTTGGCCCCCCGAACTTGAAATAAAATCAAGTAAAGGTGTTGTGCCCTATTACGATTTTGGCGGTCCTACAGTGGACAGTGCAACGTGCCATCTGCTGTAGGACCACCAAAGCAGTGGTGTGACCGCCTGCCAGTTTTACGAGTTAAATCCTGGTCTGGCATGCGGGCCTGTGGCAGTCTGATGGCGGTGTTCTGCTAGGCTCATAGAACAGCCTATCATGAGACCGCCGCAGTCAGAGTGCTGACTACACCTTCCTGCAGGGTGTAACATATTTGCCACATCATGCAGGAATGGGGGTGCAAATCCATGGGGGCACTACATGTACCCCCTTCGGCATGCACCCCCCGGCCCAAATCCGGCAAGAGGCCCTTTTAGGGCCCCATTTGTTGCCATGAAAAGGGTGGTGAAATGGCAATTCGGAATATGCTCGAAGGTGCCGGCTGCAGCACCACCAGAATATTCCTGCCGGTGAAAGACCGTATGTCGAGCGGGATCCTTGAGCCCGGCAGTGCCGGCAGTCTTGTTGCGGTCTGATCGCCTCAGTCCTAATACTGCGGGTGGTCCCGCAGTGTGCCGGTCATCGAACAGCCACCATGGGTATGGCAGTCCTCTGAACCGCCGTACTCGTAATAAAGGCCTTTGAGTGCTACTTGTAAGCTCTGATTAGGCAGGTGCTAAAAATACCGTACTATAGGGACTTTGCCCTGATATGGAATTCTCCTGTAACCTCGGATTGCTTGTAGGACAATTTAGCAAGACCTTTCAAAGTAGCTGGTGTTGAAAGGTGGGGCCAGTTGGATGAGGAGTGCTGCCTGATATCATGGGAAACACCAGCCCGGACAACAAACAATAGCCTATCCAAATTTGAGTTCTATCAGTTGGCTAGCTGGGCACGTAGATTGAGCAACGATGGGGAAGGAAATGCGTAACGGGTAGTAAAATTACAATGTTCCCCCCAAAAAAAGAGGCGTCAAAATGGTATTGGATGCTGATGCAGTGTCAGATACCCCACAAGGCTCACATGTGGCTTGCGGAGTGTTCTCACAGAGACGACATGAGCTATCGCCCCCGTACCCACCTCACCCCAGTATGGAGCTTACACCAACGGGGATGGAGATGGATCGGGGAAGGTAGCCAAGGAAGGTAGGGATGATGCGTGGATGGTCAACAGATAACCCGGGAACCTCCCTGGGATGTGACAGCCTTCGATTCAGCCTGGGAAGGAAGACAAGGGAGACCAGTTAGAACAGGAACGCGCAACCTCCTATCTAAGTTACCTCTTATGCGCCTGGGGCTCGGATAATCACCTGGTAAAGGAGAGCGGGGTGCAAAAAGGAAAAAACCAAAACGATAAGCGCTCCTGCGCGATCTGCTCCCTTCGAACTGAAAAAGGATTGAAGATAACTAGCGTCCTTGCGCCATAACGTAAAGAAAAACAAAGCGCTCCAGCGCGGTGTCTGCAAATGCCCCCAAAGCGCTCCCAGCGCGGTGTCAGCAAATGCCCTCTAAGCACTCCCAGCGCGGTGTCCAGCAAGTGCCCCCAAGCGCTGCAGCGTGGTGTCAGCAAATGCCCTCTAAGTGCTCCCAGCGCGGTGTCTAGCAAATGCCCCCAAGCGCTCCAGCGCGGTGTCAGCAAATGCCCTCTAAGTGCTCCCAGCGCGGTGTCTAGCAAATGCCCCCAAGCGCTCCATCGTGGTGTCAGCAAATGCCCTCTAAGCGCTCCCAGCGTGGTGTCTAGCAAATGTCCCCAAGCGCTCCCAGCGTGGTGTCCAGCAAAGACCCTCTAAGCGCTCCCAGCGCGGAATCTACAAATGTCATCAAAGCGCTCCAGCGCCGTGTCAGCAAATGCCCCCATGGTTTACACCAACCTGCTCTGAGGTCCGGAATATCGAGGCAACAGGAACAATATCAGCGTTAATCCGAAGCGCTGAGCCGGCGGGAACCGCTGTGTTTTATGCGGTGTCCCCCGGAAGCGCTTGGATGACGCAGCAGCGGTTTCCGGTCGGGAAGCTAGACCGCCAACCGCCTGCTACGTGACAGGAACGAAAACCCGATCCCGCATGCGCAAAGAGGTAACGCGCTGCGGACTGCCGGGAACCATGACATGCAGCCTTTACACTGCCAAATCAGATATAGAGGAGGGACGTGCAAACGCTGGAATTAATACACTTATGGCAAGTATCAATGAGCACTCTTTGGGCCTTAGTAAAATCTGCATTCCTCAGGAGAAATCATTTATTTACAGAACATAGGGCGTACTGGACCCAGATGAAGCTATCAAATCTGGGAGGTTGAGAGACCAAGTACTGTCTGAAATGTTGTCTGGAGAAGACAGATGATGTCCAGTGTTTTGGCAGTGTCCCACTCAGGCACAGACTGGGAATAGCAACCAACCCTGGCAGATTTCTGCTCAACCGGTCTTGGGAGCAGGGGATGGGGGAGAAGGGCTGCTAGCATGAAGCACCGCTTCTATTTTTGTTTTTTACAGGGGGCAGATATTGCAGCACTGCTGCAAAACAAGCCCCTAGTGACAAAACCGGCCCCCACCCTTCTGGCGCACCGTGGAAATGCCCAGGGCCCGCTACGGCCAGTCCGGCCCTGGTCCCGCTATACAAACTCTTCTGGCAGTAAATGGGCAAGGCTCTAGCAGACATAATGGGAAGAGAAATCAAGGTAAGCCAAGGTAATCCTTGCACTGGTTATTATTGGCATCCTAGATGGTGAAGGGTCTGGGAAAAATCTGCAGAAGGGACAATCCTCACTCTTATTTGTATTCATTTTAATAGCACAAAGGGAGATAAGTACGAAATGGGTATCAACTATATTGCCGACATGCATGGATTGGGTAATATCAGTGCAGCGTATCAGCAGGCTGGACTGCAGTAGTTATTCTGGAAGAAGGGTAGAAATGTGAAAGCCTTTTGAGATTTGGCATAAGGAGCTTGCTAGAGAAACATAAACAGTTATAATGTTTGGTGACCCTAGTGCCCAATGCTTAGGGCGGAAAAACCAACAAAGAGAGGAGCACCAGGACCATTATGAAACTCCTACATAATATTGGATGAGGCTTTGGACGAGGAAGAGGAGATTCTCAGACTTGTCTGCATTCTGTTTCTTTTTCTTTGTCTGGACTCCTTACCCTTTATCACAAATGAGGGCACAGAAAATACAACTTAATGTAACATTACATTACTAAAACAGTGTACGAAAACCCAAAACTACACACTAGTGAGAAACACTACTACTAATACAACTAAAGGTACAGAACCCCCACAGACAACACTATAAATAACCTCTAGACCTCCCTGCCACACCCTCCCCACCATCAAAACCATAAAAAAATAAAATTAAAAAAAAGGCCTTATCTTTTCCGACAAACAGAAGCACCTTACGGCTACCTGGATTCTGGGAATTAGACTAAAAATGACACAAATAGACTGTAAAATAGAAGATACCGATAAAAAACATGGTTACTAAATGAAACTAAAAAAAAGGCCATCTACCCATAGAAAAGAATGAGAAATAATTTTAAAATATTGAATAAGCTGATGTAGGGAATTCAAGCAAGCTGAAGCCGAACTCCTTTGGGTGCTGTTACAAATCAATATAAACACCGTATTTTTAATAGATTGAAAGCGAATAAATAGAAAGTTAGCCAATCCCAGGTACAGCTCATTGTCATAATCTAGCCTACTCATGATAAATGATCAATGTTTGAGTCATGTTCCTTTGCCACTCTACAGGGATCCAGCGAAAAAGCTTACGCATCATGTATAGGAGACCAAAAAATTTGCAATAAACTTCATTTACATGGTCCTGCATAGAAAATGAATCATCCATTAAAAATTACGCATTCTTAACTACCCTCTTAGGCTTAGGGGCAGCACCTAAGAGCGAATGCCACCAAGAGTCCATCTAAACTCTGCAAGGCCCTCCAAAGAGCAGGATTTCGTTTTTCTCTGAATGGAGTTTCAGACAATGTGACAAAATCCACTTAGCTACTTCTGTGAGATATCCTATTACATTTTCTCGTGCCTCTGTGTGCCTCTCATCAATAGAAATGATAAGCTGAGTGTTGTCAGCATATGAATGGATCGCAAAACCCCAAGTCTTGACAATACCAGTTGAACAAGGTGGGGCTAAGTGAAGACCCAATTGAACCCCGCAATTAGACAAGTGGGGATTGGGATTGAAAGGGGCTAATTGTACAAATGTTGACAATATGTTAAACAATGGGAAAACGTGGAAATTGTACAACACAATACTATTTAAATATGTTTTACATTTTTTTATGTAAATATTAAAATACATTAAAAACGTTTTATTTATTTATCTATATATAAATGTTTCTTTTTATGTTCAAATATATGTTTTAAAAATGTAAAAATATATATTAAATAAACCTTGAAAACATAAATAAAATTAGAAAAATGTGTAATGTCTTTATTCTGTATAAATATGTAATTAATAATATTAGTTATTGCAAACATGTAACTAAATATTTTTATTATATGTCTAAAGACCAACGATACTAATTAAATAACACAAATTATTTATACTACACACAAATACAATTAATTTAAACAATGGATTTTACACTAACATTATAAAATTAAATAATTACACTCTAACGTAAACAATTTTAAACGAAGTGTTGGACATTATAGTGGTGACATTTACTATTCCTATTCCAATCTAAACCAATTTGGGGAAGGTGGTGGAAATTAAAGGGGGGACATTTACTATTCCCAGTTCAGTCTAAACCAATTTGGGGGAGGGGTTGGACACTAAAAAAATGACATTTACTATTCCCTCTCCAACCTTTAGCAATTTGTGGATTGTTAGACACTAAAAGGGTAACATTTTCTATTTCTACTCCAATCTATACAAATTTGTAGAAGGGGGTGGACACTAAAGGGGTTACATTCCCTATTCCCACTTCAACCTAAAGTAATTTTGGGAACGTGTTGGCATGGACGTCATTTGGACCCCCAGAGGTCGCAGCTGTGACCACTAGCCTGCTCCCTGCTACTCTTGGCACTTTTGTTGCGACCCCTAGCCACAGAGGGGGCAAGACTTTTGCCTACTCTGAGGCTAGGGATCGCAAAGGAAGAGCCAGGAATAGCAGGGAGCAAGCTAGAGGTAACAGCTGTGACCCCTGACAACCCCCAAATGACGCCCATGGGTGTTGGACACTAAAGGTGTGGCATTTACTATTTCCACTTCAAACTTAACCTATTTTGAAGAAAGTGTTGGACTCTAAAGGGACAACACTTACTATTCTAGTTCCAATCTATACCAAAGTGGGGAAGGTGTTGGACACTGAGGGAGTGACATTTACTATTCCCACTGAAATCTAAGCGAATTCGGTGAAGGCATTGGACACTAAAGAGGTCAAATTTACTATTCACACTGTAATTTAAAACATTTTATGCAAGGTGCTACTGACTAAAACATTTATATACACAATGCATACTTACACATACTTTTTGATTGATAAAAAAAACTAAAATGTAACAAAAACCACACTAACCAAAACTACAAACCTAAATAAGAATCTAAGAATAGCGCTGCTGCCCATTTGTATTTCTCTTGTTTTTAAACTACGTTGCATGTACTGCTGAAATTGAATTTATGTTTTTAAAAAAGACAGAAGCTTCACTCTCACCTCCTGTGCTCGGTCCCTGCTGTCGCAGGGTCGAGTATTCATTTCCTGGCTTACTCCCATTAGGAGCGTGTACTCACGGAGGGCGGGAGGAGGAGTTAGGCAGCACCATCTATTTACTGGTGGCCACAGCGCGGGAGCAGGCGTCTAAGAATAGCGGTGCTGCTCGTTTGTATTTCTGCTGCTTTTAAACTACGTTGCATGTACTGCTGAAATTGAAATTTGTGTTGTTTAAAAAGAAAGAAGCTCTACTCTCACCCACCGTGCTCGGTCCCTGCTGCCGCAGGGTCCAGTCTTCATTTCCTGGCTGACTCCCATTAGGGGCGTTTACTCACGGAGGGCAGGAGGAGGAGTTAGGCAGCAGCAACTATTTAATGGTGGCTGCAGCGCAGGTGCGCCAAAGCAAGCCTGTCTGCGCCCGTCCTCGGCCGAACGGGGCCAGGGGCCATTCACTATGCCCGTTTTTTAAACTACACATCACAAGAGTTAAAATCCCTTCACTTCAGAGACCAGCCTTTTAACTCCTCTATTAGCTCTAGATTGACCAAGCTAGGAATTATGGAAACAAGGGTCTCCTACCCAGAAATTACGCACTCCCAACACGAGGCAGGACCTAATCCGCCATGACCCAACAAGAGTTTGGACAAGGGCAGTCCTTCCAAGCTAACCATCCTCTATTTAAATACTCGCTCCCTGCCTAAACATAAGTTGGACATATTCCATCTACTGGATTCCTCACACCCAGTTATTCTTCTGTTAACATAAACATGGCTATCACAGGAATCTGCTCCTGATATCATGGCAGCACACCCAACTAACTACTAAATCCTAAAAGCAGATCGCTCATTAGAAAGGGCTGGAGGGGGAGTAGCCGCCATCATATGCAAGGAATTAAAACTCACGTAAATAACTCCATTAGCCCTAACCTCAGTATACAACTTAGTTATTAAACTGGAGTCAGCATTGGCTCCTCTAGTCTGTGTACTACTGTATAGGCCCCTGCAGAATATGCCTCTGTTCCCCCATTCACTGGGTGAACAGATGACCTACTTGATTATGAACCATGCAAAGATATAGTTGATAGGCGATTTTAAGTACTGGGCAAATGACACACTAGGTGGCCCTCATGCTGGAGAACTAGCAGACCTACTTAATGGGTTAAATTTTACCCAGCTGATAACCTCTGCCACCCACATCAAAGGACATACCCTAGACCATGTTTGGACGGCCAACCTCAAGGTGTCTGCTTTGACAGTGTCCCCCTGTACATGGTCTGACCACTACTTAATACAGTTCATCATCAATAATATAACCAAGGTCAAACCTTTAGGGGCCGATTCCGATCTGGGTCGGAAGGGCACCGAACACAATCCGGCCAGAAAAACTATGAGCCGTACGCGTGTTTTGCACCCGACTCGTACAGCTGTACGAGCGAGCAAGTACAACACGAGCTATGTGAAATTCACCAACCGAGTCGTTTCCGGGTCCGAACCGCTTCGTACGTCTCGGCCGTAAGCTAACCGTGGCGTACAATGGATGCGATTTATGACCGATCCAGTACGATCCACGCGTCGGACAGCTGGTGCGAGCCGGAGTGTCCGGCTCGCAAAACATCCGGGAAGTTGCCTTTGGGGGTCCGAGTCGGACCCCCTGTCACCCGCAGCCCTACGACTAGGACTCAGGGGGGAGACCCAAGGCTCTCCCCAACACAGGCATGTATGGTGCGGATGGCACCAACGCGTACCCACTGTAGGGGGCGCCCTTACGCGAGACGTACCCATTCAGTCAATGGGAGCCCATGTACGCGTCGTACGACCGGCTCCCATTGACTTCTATGGGAGTCTGACCGAACCGAGTCTGGCAGCATACGGCTGCATCGTACTCGCTCGGTCGGACTGCAGGACTCTGGCTCGGTCGGAAAACACTCCGGATCCGGCTCGGTCGGAGAGCTTTCTGACCCAGATCGGAATCGGCCGCATAGTAGTTAAAGGGACCATGGCCAGGAACTGGAATAGTAAGGACAGAACCCCCTTCCTGAATACATTGGCAAATACGGCCCCTGTCCTCCAGTCATTCATCACTGACAGTGAGGAAACCCTCACTGCATGGTTAACAGTGGCCAGCAACAAACATGCCCCGCTTAGGATAGTTGAATCTGCTAGGCGCCACGAAGACCAGAAATGGTTCTCTGCTGACCTAAGAATACAACAATTAGCCCTTCGTCAATCCGAAAGGAGATGGAGATGCAGCTACTCTCCTGATAAAGAGAGATCTACTTAGTCCAACTCAAGCTATATAAAAAATCTATTTTCACAACCAAGGCTACGTATTTTTCATAAAAAATTATGAGTTCTTCTAACAGATCAAAACAAATATTTTCCATTATTAATGAATTATCTAATCCTGATAGAGTCACAATAAAACCTATTCCATCTCAAGCACTGTGTAACTCCCTTAACACTTTTTATAGACAAAATTGCCTCGATTAAAGCCAGCATTCCAATCTGCAACACCCCCAAAACCTCCCCATCAATGCTGAAAAATGCCCACTCCCTGGAACCGTTTCCGGAAATAGATAGCCTGGTGTTTCTGGACTTATTGTCCAAAGTAAAATCGGGGTCCCCTACAGACAGTTGCCCTCACCATGTTCTAAAAGATGTTTTCTCTTTCCTTCCTAGGCCAGCTCGCTCCCTACTAAATGAGTCACTGGCTCAGGACATCATCACAAGAGCTTTTAAAGAAGCAATTATTGTTCCCCTTTTAAAGAAATCAGGTGCTGACCCACAGACGCTGACTAACTATCGCCCAATCTCACTGCTGCCCTACTTGGCCAAGGTTTTAGAATCCTTTGTGGCAAAATGCCTATGTGCTTTTATCAAACATGGGAATATTTGGACCATCATCAAGCAGGATTTCACTCAACAGAGTCAGTCATATTGACCATGCTGGATACACTACGATCATGACATTCTGATCGATCGTGTCCGAGATGCTGGCCTTCAGGGATCAGCTCTTAGCTGGATAAGATCATTCTTGGATGACCGATCGCAGTCAGTCCGCCTATCCCAGTTCAAGGCATCTAAAATGAGCATAGCATGCGGAGTACCCCAGGGTTCCTCGTTATCTCCGCATTTATTCAATCTATATCTTCGGCCACTGATCCAGTCTTTAAAAGAAAGGAAGGTGTGTACGTTCAATTATGCAGACGATTTACAACTAATGTTCACCATTAAAAATACTGCTGAATCTGCGCTTGAATTCCAAACCACCATGCTGCACATCCTTGATTGGATGAATAGCAACCAGTTAAAACTCAATCCGGATAATCCCGAACTCATCCTGATTGGAGGTATTCAGAACCCATGGAACTCTCAGTTTTGGCCAACAGAGTTGGGTACTCCCCCCACTCCATCTTCCTCTGCTAAAAGTTTGGGGGTGATAATTAACAGCGACCTTACAATGAAAGCCCAAATTGCATCGGTCACATTGACTTTCTTCCGTTAGCTAAGAAAGATAAGGAAGATCAGCAGACTCCTTACCAGGGAAGCACTGATTCAGGCTGTACTTGCCATTGTGATTTCACATTTAGATTATGCCAATTCTCTTTATTTTGGCATTCCATTGTACCTTACCAAGAGACTACAATTAGCACAGAACCAGGCAGCCAGATTGATTTTCCAGCAACCCAGACGGGAACATGCCTCCACTCGTATGAAGCGGTACAAAAGGGGGTGGTGATGGACGGAGCATCAGAACCAATCAAACACTCACACCCAGTCAACAGATCTGGGTTTGATCCATCACCGTTCTTTAGCCCACTCTGCCACCCCAGTTCAGACATGGCCATATGCAAATCAGTCTGACCCTGTGCCTCATGGGAACAGTCCAGCCCGAACTGCCAAGCCATGCCTTCCCTGGACCGGAAACAAGCTTCCTAGGACCGGTTTCTGGCATTTCAGCCGTCTTCAGCCAGGCTTGCTTGAATCCAGTGTCAAAGTGAGCAAGGGACTCACGTCTGAGCATACCCTGCCAACTTATGGCGAACAAAGCGGTACAAAAGGGGGTGGTGATGGACGGAGCATCAGAACCAATCAAACACTCACACCCAGTCAACAGATCTGGGTTTGATCCATCACCGTTCTTTAGCCCACTCTGCCACCCCAGTTTGGGCTGGACTGTTCCCATGAGGCACAGGGTCAGACTGATTTGCATATGGCCATGTCTGAACTGGGGTGGCAGAGTGGGCAAAAGAACGGTGATGGATCAAACCCAGATCTGTTGACTGGGTGTGAGTATTTGATTGGTTCTGATGCTCCGTCCATCACCACCCCCTTTTGTACCGCTCCACTCGTATGAGGCAGTTACATTGGCTCCCCATCCCACAACAATCAGATTTTAAAGTGGGATGCCTGATCTTTAAGTCTTTGTATGGCCCTAGCCCAAAATTTATCTCCAGCCTTATCTACAGGCATTTACCTACTCGCAACCTGCATTCAGCTCACATGAACCTCTTGGCCACACATTCTTACAAATAAAGTGACAAGGTGGCTACAGGTTTGCATTGCTGGCACCTGGATTTTTGAATTCTCTTCCCTCTAACCTTAGAGCATGCACAGACTTTGTGAAATTCAGAAGACTCTTCAAGACTTGGTTATTCACCCAAATTATAACTAAACCCAAGCACATGATAAATCAGTAGGGCTCCAGCGTATCCAGAATACGCGCCAAGAAACCAATCGGTGTATGTGCGCTTTATAAGAGATTTTAACATAACATATATTCATATTGAAATATTAACATATAAAATAATATTTTATCTTTATTCATAATTAATATAATTTAACAAATATTTACTACCATTTCCAAACATTGAATTGTAACAAAAGAAATAAAATCGTAATCCAAAATTAACAATCATATAATTAAAAAATATATATAAGAACAATTTTTAAATAAAAATAAAACACAATTAAAACATAATTTACAACATAAAACATTTTGAAAGTATTTTAATGATGAACTTTTTTACAAATATTGTAAAATGTCAAATTTGTATTTAAAACATTTTAAAATCATTTTACCTTATTAAATGTGATTTGTATACATTTTAATTGCAAAAAAGTGTAATTAACATACTTTATTAATATTTAAAATAAACCAAATAATTGATTAAATATAATTAATATATATTTTGATTATTAAAAATTAGCATTTATAAAAATATTAATGTAATAAAAAAGTAAATATTTTACAGTATTAATTTGCATATCATTAAAATAATTAACAACACATTTAAATTAAAATATCCACTTTTTAAAAATCTCCCAACTATTTTCCCGTTAAAACCCCTTATCCCACTGCTAAAAAATCAACACTTTCATAATTAATAAATTATCTTACTAACAACTTATACATTTTTTCAATAAACATATAGAATCAAACACTACAATAAATTACATACAAAATAACACTTAAAAACAATATTACTTACAACAATATTTTCTAAATTGATATTTTTTACAACAATATTATAAACAACAATTAAAACTATATTTCTACATCGATATTTCTGTCCACTATATTTTTGACATCTCCATATTCTTGACACAATATTTTTTCATTATTATATTTTTTATAACAATATTTTGTCCAAACACTGTTTGTCATCCTAGGATTTATATTAACTTCCACCTGCGATGTTGCCAAAGGCCTTTAAGAGGACAGTATTATATTGTCAGCTGGAATAGTTACCCTAAAGTCCTCCAACTTCCTCATAGATGTCTTGATATGTAAAAATGTACCTGGTAAAGGTTTAATACGCTCTCTTATTAAGGAGTCTGTTCTGCCATGCATCCATCCGTTCGATAAGTACTGATTCTAGTAGGCCAGAACAGGGCTCGACTGTTGCAGTGTGGACTCCCACTTCGCGGGTGGTAGACTGTCTCAGGCCCCTCCTGCACTTGATCGTGGCCTCATTTGAGTGAGGACTGTGGTTAGTGGAAGAGAGGGGGAGGCCAGGGCTGATCACAGCTGTACTCACAGTGGCAGGAACAGAAGCTAAACTACATTAATTGTCCTTTGCAAATTCCTGAACATACCCCTCACTTGAAAGTCTTCTTTCAGCCAATTCAATCTTCTTATTCAGCACCCCAAAAGCTTGCACAATATATCTGTCAATAAAACTGCTGTTAGAAGGGGAGCTTGAACTACCAGCGGCTTTGCGCTTACCCATCATGGGCTGTCTTCAACCCTCCACTGGGACCATGGCAAGTAAAAGAGGGGTGGCCCAGCCCAGCCACGTTCGGGGGCAGACAGGTGGAGCGTGCTGCTGGAGTGCGCGTTGGTGTTTCTAAGGCCTCCCCTTTTCCAACTCCAAAGCCCGCATAGCCCACTGGACCTCGAAGTCGCAATCAGAAGACATTCAGATGAAAGGGCGCATCCCACGCTGCGGGAGGGTGGGCTAGTATTTCTAGAGCCTCCTCTCCTCCAACTCCAGGTACACTGGACCTCGTAGTCCCAACCAGAGTCAGCCAGGAGAATGGCATTCAGTAGCCCTTTGTGAAAAACATCCCCTTTACTCACAGTTGCATAGATGTAATTCAATATATTACAAATCTGTCATCTGTGCAGACAGTTTAAAAAATAAAAGAAATGTGTATGGGGAAATTGATAGCAACTTTGATGACTTGTGTCTCTTGTTTGATTGTGACTAATCCTGGTTCATATAGACTGACTGAGACCATCATACTGAGACTTTTGGGTACTGTGCAACTGCCTGGTTTACAATTCACAGCACAGTCTGTGGGCCAGGAAGGTATGCCCCGTCCATGCTGCTCATTCATCTCTCTTTTCAAAGCCACCCCTGGAGGCCATTGTGTGCTTTATTCTCTGTTCACAGTGTGTGGTTTGGGGAAGCAGCACTTTTTCAGATCATGACAAGAAACATTCCCTCAGCACAACTGTATCAGTGAAATGATTATTTTAGGTATCTCAATAGGAGCTATTTTAAATGAAAATAGATGTGAGATATTTGGGATTCTTCAAAACCTTGGCAGCGCTGTTAAGAAAACTGCTGCAGTGGGGGCAGCAGGGCATCAAATGAAGTGGTGTCACAATGGATTATCAAACAAAGCATCATGTAAAAGCATGGCACCATGGGTCAGATATGCAGAGGCATTTTTCAGTCGCAAAATTGTGATTCTCAAAATCACAGGGCTTGCAACTACAAAATGTAAGTTTTGTATTTACTAAACCCCTTTCGTAATTGGAAACATTAATTCTGAAATGCAAAATGTATTTAGCGACTCATTGTAAATCGCAGTTCGGAAAGGGGGTTAAACTGTAATAACCTTTTAATTGCGTATCACAATAATGCATTTGCATTTGTAAGCTACTGAAATATTACAGACTCCTCAAAGGAGGTAATCAAAGATTCACAAAGGGGAATTTGCCTTCATTGGGCAGCTTCCCCTTTGGGAATGGTGTTGAGCTGCCATGTGGGTTAGCAGAGAGTGCTCCATTTCAGGATTGGCAATCCATTTACAAGGCTATTCTGGCAGCATGAGTAATTGAATCTGCCTCAGACACAGAAGACGGCAGGCATTTTTCCATTTTGGATGTATGGAGTCCTGCTCTCGATTATTTTGTCACTCGGTTACCCATCCCTTCTCCTTTAATACTTTTCTCCCACCCAGTTCCTCCATGTATGTCCAGAAATTAGGCAGGGTTTCTATATACATTTGTTGTTTTCATATGCTACTAGGCTAGTCTCCTCTGGAGGTTCAGTTCTCCCCAGCATCCTGGGGATATCGCTACCATGATTATAAGCATGGGGGCTTGCCACAGCACATTCCTCCTTGGAGTTCTTTAAGTGCTGGCAAATTCTCATTCTGCTTTATCTGACTCTTGTTTTGTTTCATGAAACTTAGGGCCTTATTACGAGTTTGGCAGTTTGTGGTCTGCCGTACAGGTGGTGGATGTCTGACTGTGGTGAACTCGGCGGTCCGACCACTGTATTATGAGTTGGGCGAATTGGCATTGCAAAATCCGCTGCCGAACCACTGACACCACCAGCCAACCCCAACCGCGGCGGTTGCGGAACGGGCCTATGAGGCTGTGAGAGGCTTGGACCACCAGCGAAACTGCCCGCCCAATTAAGAGTTGTTTTACAGCTGGTGTGATCGAGGTGGTCCAACTGCCACATCTGAGATGGCATGGAGCCGATTCTACATGTCCTGTTGCTGCTCTACCTGCTTGATCACATCCAAAACAAACACTGTCAGAGACCTAATCGGCAGTAAGTCATACAACTACGCGTGTTGCCATGGACTCTTCTGCAAAAGGATGCCCTGCCATAGACCAGTCAAGGGAGTTGGGTTCCCTAAGTAATTTGTATATGTACAGGGACCCTGTCTGGGATTGTTACATATGTATATCAAAAATACATCTGTAGGATGTGCTCCTAGGCCAAAAAACTGATACTGCATAGGCACACTGTACAAAAATGGTCATGTGTTAGCAGATTATAGACAGTGATAGTGATGTGTGCATTATGTTGTGCCCCACAACAGCACCTCCTCAACAATATCACATCCATATATGTCTCTTACACATCTTTTGCCCTTACTCACTTGTCTCCCATGTCATTACTGATCTTTACTCGACATGCAGGTTATGATTACTCAAGTGTTGCTAAAGTGAGATTGAAGTGACTACAACTACCATGAGACTCTCTCAATGCAACTCTAACCAAGATGCTACACTCCTTTTGCCCCATCTCACTTGCCTGCCATTTTACTTTAGAGCTACACTAGTCATGCAGCTTACTATTACTCAAGTGTTGCTAAAGTGAGATTGAAGTGACTACATCTACCACGAGGCACTCTCACTCCAACTGTAAACAAGATGCTATAGTGAATGTGACACACTCATTTTGCACACATATCAGGTCCTATTTTAATGAAACAGAGACATCTATTTGGATGTATCAGTAATTTCAAACACACATTCACTGCAACAACTCTGGATTGGACTCTCACACAGCACCCACATCAAAAGGCAATGTCAGTCAATGGCTTTGCATAGAAATCAGTGTGAGAACCATTCTAAGGGCGCAATGGAAACACTCTCTGCAGGATAGCTATGCCTCCATCGGGGGAACCCTGAAAGGCTGGGGCACTGGGGAACAGTACATTTTTCACACGCCTGACAAACTCCATGTGCACTTGACATGGGAACTAAAGTATATCAGTGACAACCAATAGCATAACCAAGTACCATGCATGTGGAGGCAATGGGTAAGCACAGCTCATGAAAGCAAAAGCTGCAAGGTACACACTGCAACATGGACCATGTCCAGGCAGAACTACACAAAGGTATGACAAGTTGACACCCTTCATGTGTGGATACACAAATATTTAACTTCAACACATATCCAAACTACATCATAGGGAGAAGTGTCACCTAAATGATGTGGACAGTGGCCAGCCCAAGCTTAAATACTTACCACATAACATATCACTCAATGCAATGTCTGCCCCATTTGGATGTCATCCCACATAGACATCCATCCAAGATATCCCCTTGTCCTATATAACTCCAGAACTGGAGGAAAAGTAGGTCGCACACCGCTCGTCACACCAGCAAGTTGCCCCAAAGGACTGTGGGAAATGTAGTGGCGACGGCGGGTACGCCTATGCCACAAAATGTAAATAGAACAGTATGTGTATGCGTTAGCCATCCCTGGACACGTGTTTCGAGGTAGTTGCCTCTCGTCAGCAGGGAGCAGGTCAATGTAAAGGGGTGCCGCGTGGACTGCCAAATGTAATTAAAAGCAGGTCAAGTACCTCTCCTGGCGCGCAGGTGCAGACTCAAGGCTCGTCAGCCCGTTAGCTTAAGGAAGCCGTTTAAATTGAGGAAAAGTAGGTCGCACACCGCTCGTCACACCAGCAAGTTGCCCCAAAGGACTGTGGGAAATGTAGTGGCGACGGCGGGTACGCCTATGCCACAAAATGTAAATAGAACAGTATGTGTATGCGTTAGCCATCCCTGGACACGTGTTTCGAGGTAGTTGCCTCTCGTCAGCAGGGAGCAGGTCAATGTAAAGGGGTGCCGCGTGGACTGCCAAATGTAATTAAAAGCAGGTCAAGTACCTCTCCTGGCGCGCAGGTGCAGACTCAAGGCTCGTCAGCCCGTTAGCTTAAGGAAGCCGTTTAAATTGAGGAAAAGTAGGTCGCACACCGCTCGTCACACCAGCAAGTTGCCCCAAAGGACTGTGGGAAATGTAGTGGCGACGGCGGGTACGCCTATGCCACAAAATGTAAATAGAACAGTATGTGTATGCGTTAGCCATCCCTGGACACGTGTTTCGAGGTAGTTGCCTCTCGTCAGCAGGGAGCAGGTCAATGTAAAGGGGTGCCGCGTGGACTGCCAAATGTAATTAAAAGCAGGTCAAGTACCTCTCCTGGCGCGCAGGTGCAGACTCAAGGCTCGTCAGCCCGTTAGCTTAAGGAAGCCGTTTAAATTGAGGAAAAGTAGGTCGCACACCGCTCGTCACACCAGCAAGTTGCCCCAAAGGACTGTGGGAAATGTAGTGGCGACGGCGGGTACGCCTATGCCACAAAATGTAAATAGAACAGTATGTGTATGCGTTAGCCATCCCTGGACACGTGTTTCGAGGTAGTTGCCTCTCGTCAGCAGGGAGCAGGTCAATGTAAAGGGGTGCCGCGTGGACTGCCAAATGTAATTAAAAGCAGGTCAAGTACCTCTCCTGGCGCGCAGGTGCAGACTCAAGGCTCGTCAGCCCGTTAGCTTAAGGAAGCCGTTTAAATTGAGGAAAAGTAGGTCGCACACCGCTCGTCACACCAGCAAGTTGCCCCAAAGGACTGTGGGAAATGTAGTGGCGACGGCGGGTACGCCTATGCCACAAAATGTAAATAGAACAGTATGTGTATGCGTTAGCCATCCCTGGACACGTGTTTCGAGGTAGTTGCCTCTCGTCAGCAGGGAGCAGGTCAATGTAAAGGGGTGCCGCGTGGACTGCCAAATGTAATTAAAAGCAGGTCAAGTACCTCTCCTGGCGCGCAGGTGCAGACTCAAGGCTCGTCAGCCCGTTAGCTTAAGGAAGCCGTTTAAATTGAGGAAAAGTAGGTCGCACACCGCTCGTCACACCAGCAAGTTGCCCCAAAGGACTGTGGGGAATGTAGTGGCGACGGCGGGTACGCCTATGCCACAAAATGTAAATAGAACAGTATGTGTATGCGTTAGCCATCCCTGGACACGTGTTTCGAGGTAGTTGCCTCTCGTCAGCAGGGAGCAGGTCAATGTAAAGGGGTGCCGCGTGGACTGCCAAATGTAATTAAAAGCAGGTCAAGTACCTCTCCTGGCGCGCAGGTGCAGACTCAAGGCTCGTCAGCCCGTTAGCTTAAGGAAGCCGTTTAAATTGAGGAAAAGTAGGTCGCACACCGCTCGTCACACCAGCAAGTTGCCCCAAAGGACTGTGGGAAATGTAGTGGCGACGGCGGGTACGCCTATGCCACAAAATGTAAATAGAACAGTATGTGTATGCGTTAGCCATCCCTGGACACGTGTTTCGAGGTAGTTGCCTCTCGTCAGCAGGGAGCAGGTCAATGTAAAGGGGTGCCGCGTGGACTGCCAAATGTAATTAAAAGCAGGTCAAGTACCTCTCCTGGCGCGCAGGTGCAGACTCAAGGCTCGTCAGCCCGTTAGCTTAAGGAAGCCGTTTAAATTGAGGAAAAGTAGGTCGCACACCGCTCGTCACACCAGCAAGTTGCCCCAAAGGACTGTGGGAAATGTAGTGGCGACGGCGGGTACGCCTATGCCACAAAATGTAAATAGAACAGTATGTGTATGCGTTAGCCATCCCTGGACACGTGTTTCGAGGTAGTTGCCTCTCGTCAGCAGGGAGCAGGTCAATGTAAAGGGGTGCCGCGTGGACTGCCAAATGTAATTAAAAGCAGGTCAAGTACCTCTCCTGGCGCGCAGGTGCAGACTCAAGGCTCGTCAGCCCGTTAGCTTAAGGAAGCCGTTTAAATTGAGGAAAAGTAGGTCGCACACCGCTCGTCACACCAGCAAGTTGCCCCAAAGGACTGTGGGAAATGTAGTGGCGACGGCGGGTACGCCTATGCCACAAAATGTAAATAGAACAGTATGTGTATGCGTTAGCCATCCCTGGACACGTGTTTCGAGGTAGTTGCCTCTCGTCAGCAGGGAGCAGGTCAATGTAAAGGGGTGCCGCGTGGACTGCCAAATGTAATTAAAAGCAGGTCAAGTACCTCTCCTGGCGCGCAGGTGCAGACTCAAGGCTCGTCAGCCCGTTAGCTTAAGGAAGCCGTTTAAATTGAGGAAAAGTAGGTCGCACACCGCTCGTCACACCAGCAAGTTGCCCCAAAGGACTGTGGGAAATGTAGTGGCGACGGCGGGTACGCCTATGCCACAAAATGTAAATAGAACAGTATGTGTATGCGTTAGCCATCCCTGGACACGTGTTTCGAGGTAGTTGCCTCTCGTCAGCAGGGAGCAGGTCAATGTAAAGGGGTGCCGCGTGGACTGCCAAATGTAATTAAAAGCAGGTCAAGTACCTCTCCTGGCGCGCAGGTGCAGACTCAAGGCTCGTCAGCCCGTTAGCTTAAGGAAGCCGTTTAAATTGAGGAAAAGTAGGTCGCACACCGCTCGTCACACCAGCAAGTTGCCCCAAAGGACTGTGGGAAATGTAGTGGCGACGGCGGGTACGCCTATGCCACAAAATGTAAATAGAACAGTATGTGTATGCGTTAGCCATCCCTGGACACGTGTTTCGAGGTAGTTGCCTCTCGTCAGCAGGGAGCAGGTCAATGTAAAGGGGTGCCGCGTGGACTGCCAAATGTAATTAAAAGCAGGTCAAGTACCTCTCCTGGCGCGCAGGTGCAGACTCAAGGCTCGTCAGCCCGTTAGCTTAAGGAAGCCGTTTAAATTGAGGAAAAGTAGGTCGCACACCGCTCGTCACACCAGCAAGTTGCCCCAAAGGACTGTGGGAAATGTAGTGGCGACGGCGGGTACGCCTATGCCACAAAATGTAAATAGAACAGTATGTGTATGCGTTAGCCATCCCTGGACACGTGTTTCGAGGTAGTTGCCTCTCGTCAGCAGGGAGCAGGTCAATGTAAAGGGGTGCCGCGTGGACTGCCAAATGTAATTAAAAGCAGGTCAAGTACCTCTCCTGGCGCGCAGGTGCAGACTCAAGGCTCGTCAGCCCGTTAGCTTAAGGAAGCCGTTTAAATTGAGGAAAAGTAGGTCGCACACCGCTCGTCACACCAGCAAGTTGCCCCAAAGGACTGTGGGAAATGTAGTGGCGACGGCGGGTACGCCTATGCCACAAAATGTAAATAGAACAGTATGTGTATGCGTTAGCCATCCCTGGACACGTGTTTCGAGGTAGTTGCCTCTCGTCAGCAGGGAGCAGGTCAATGTAAAGGGGTGCCGCGTGGACTGCCAAATGTAATTAAAAGCAGGTCAAGTACCTCTCCTGGCGCGCAGGTGCAGACTCAAGGCTCGTCAGCCCGTTAGCTTAAGGAAGCCGTTTAAATTGAGGAAAAGTAGGTCGCACACCGCTCGTCACACCAGCAAGTTGCCCCAAAGGACTGTGGGAAATGTAGTGGCGACAGCGGGTACGCCTATGCCACAAAATGTAAATAGAACAGTATGTGTATGCGTTAGCCATCCCTGGACACGTGTTTCGAGGTAGTTGCCTCTCGTCAGCAGGGAGCAGGTCAATGTAAAGGGGTGCCGCGTGGACTGCCAAATGTAATTAAAAGCAGGTCAAGTACCTCTCCTGGCGCGCAGGTGCAGACTCAAGGCTCGTCAGCCCGTTAGCTTAAGGAAGCCGTTTAAATTGAGGAAAAGTAGGTCGCACACCGCTCGTCACACCAGCAAGTTGCCCCAAAGGACTGTGGGAAATGTAGTGGCGACGGCGGGTACGCCTATGCCACAAAATGTAAATAGAACAGTATGTGTATGCGTTAGCCATCCCTGGACATGTGTTTCGAGGTAGTTGCCTCTCGTCAGCAGGGAGCAGGTCAATGTAAAGGGGTGCCGCGTGGACTGCCAAATGTAATTAAAAGCAGGTCAAGTACCTCTCCTGGCGCGCAGGTGCAGACTCAAGGCTCGTCAGCCCGTTAGCTTAAGGAAGCCGTTTAAATTGAGGAAAAGTAGGTCGCACACCGCTCGTCACACCAGCAAGTTGCCCCAAAGGACTGTGGGAAATGTAGTGGCGACGGCGGGTACGCCTATGCCACAAAATGTAAATAGAACAGTATGTGTATGCGTTAGCCATCCCTGGACACGTGTTTCGAGGTAGTTGCATCTCGTCAGCAGGGAGCAGGTCAATGTAAAGGGGTGCCGCGTGGACTGCCAAATGTAATTAAAAGCAGGTCAAGTACCTCTCCTGGCGCGCAGGTGCAGACTCAAGGCTCGTCAGCCCGTTAGCTTAAGGAAGCCGTTTAAATTGAGGAAAAGTAGGTCGCACACCGCTCGTCACACCAGCAAGTTGCCCCAAAGGACTGTGGGAAATGTAGTGGCGACGGCGGGTACGCCTATGCCACAAAATGTAAATAGAACAGTATGTGTATGCGTTAGCCATCCCTGGACACGTGTTTCGAGGTAGTTGCCTCTCGTCAGCAGGGAGCAGGTCAATGTAAAGGGGTGCCGCGTGGACTGCCAAATGTAATTAAAAGCAGGTCAAGTACCTCTCCTGGCGCGCAGGTGCAGACTCAAGGCTCGTCAGCCCGTTAGCTTAAGGAAGCCGTTTAAATTGAGGAAAAGTAGGTCGCACACCGCTCGTCACACCAGCAAGTTGCCCCAAAGGACTGTGGGAAATGTAGTGGCGACGGCGGGTACGCCTATGCCACAAAATGTAAATAGAACAGTATGTGTATGCGTGAGCCATCCCTGGACACGTGTTTCGAGGTAGTTGCCTCTCGTCAGCAGGGAGCAGGTCAATGTAAAGGGGTGCCGCGTGGACTGCCAAATGTAATTAAAAGCAGGTCAAGTACCTCTCCTGGCGCGCAGGTGCAGACTCAAGGCTCGTCAGCCCGTTAGCTTAAGGAAGCCGTTTAAATTGAGGAAAAGTAGGTCACACACCGCTCGTCACACCAGCAAGTTGCCCCAAAGGACTGTGGGAAATGTAGTGGCGACGGCGGGTACGCCTATGCCACAAAATGTAAATAGAACAGTATGTGTATGCGTTAGCCATCCCTGGACACGTGTTTCGAGGTAGTTGCCTCTCGTCAGCAGGGAGCAGGTCAATGTAAAGGGGTGCCGCGTGGACTGCCAAATGTAATTAAAAGCAGGTCAAGTACCTCTCCTGGCGCGCAGGTGCAGACTCAAGGCTCGTCAGCCCGTTAGCTTAAGGAAGCCGTTTAAATTGAGGAAAAGTAGGTCGCACACCGCTCGTCACACCAGCAAGTTGCCCCAAAGGACTGTGGGAAATGTAGTGGCGACGGCGGGTACGCCTATGCCACAAAATGTAAATAGAACAGTATGTGTATGCGTTAGCCATCCCTGGACACGTGTTTCGAGGTAGTTGCCTCTCGTCAGCAGGGAGCAGGTCAATGTAAAGGGGTGCCGCGTGGACTGCCAAATGTAATTAAAAGCAGGTCAAGTACCTCTCCTGGCGCGCAGGTGCAGACTCAAGGCTCGTCAGCCCGTTAGCTTAAGGAAGCCGTTTAAATTGAGGAAAAGTAGGTCGCACACCGCTCGTCACACCAGCAAGTTGCCCCAAAGGACTGTGGGAAATGTAGTGGCGACGGCGGGTACGCCTATGCCACAAAATGTAAATAGAACAGTATGTGTATGCGTTAGCCATCCCTGGACACGTGTTTCGAGGTAGTTGCCTCTCGTCAGCAGGGAGCAGGTCAATGTAAAGGGGTGCCGCGTGGACTGCCAAATGTAATTAAAAGCAGGTCAAGTACCTCTCCTGGCGCGCAGGTGCAGACTCAAGGCTCGTCAGCCCGTTAGCTTAAGGAAGCCGTTTAAATTGAGGAAAAGTAGGTCGCACACCGCTCGTCACACCAGCAAGTTGCCCCAAAGGACTGTGGGAAATGTAGTGGCGACAGCGGGTACGCCTATGCCACAAAATGTAAATAGAACAGTATGTGTATGCGTTAGCCATCCCTGGACACGTGTTTCGAGGTAGTTGCCTCTCGTCAGCAGGGAGCAGGTCAATGTAAAGGGGTGCCGCGTGGACTGCCAAATGTAATTAAAAGCAGGTCAAGTACCTCTCCTGGCGCGCAGGTGCAGACTCAAGGCTCGTCAGCCCGTTAGCTTAAGGAAGCCGTTTAAATTGAGGAAAAGTAGGTCGCACACCGCTCGTCACACCAGCAAGTTGCCCCAAAGGACTGTGGGAAATGTAGTGGCGACGGCGGGTACGCCTATGCCACAAAATGTAAATAGAACAGTATGTGTATGCGTTAGCCATCCCTGGACATGTGTTTCGAGGTAGTTGCCTCTCGTCAGCAGGGAGCAGGTCAATGTAAAGGGGTGCCGCGTGGACTGCCAAATGTAATTAAAAGCAGGTCAAGTACCTCTCCTGGCGCGCAGGTGCAGACTCAAGGCTCGTCAGCCCGTTAGCTTAAGGAAGCCGTTTAAATTGAGGAAAAGTAGGTCGCACACCGCTCGTCACACCAGCAAGTTGCCCCAAAGGACTGTGGGAAATGTAGTGGCGACGGCGGGTACGCCTATGCCACAAAATGTAAATAGAACAGTATGTGTATGCGTTAGCCATCCCTGGACACGTGTTTCGAGGTAGTTGCATCTCGTCAGCAGGGAGCAGGTCAATGTAAAGGGGTGCCGCGTGGACTGCCAAATGTAATTAAAAGCAGGTCAAGTACCTCTCCTGGCGCGCAGGTGCAGACTCAAGGCTCGTCAGCCCGTTAGCTTAAGGAAGCCGTTTAAATTGAGGAAAAGTAGGTCGCACACCGCTCGTCACACCAGCAAGTTGCCCCAAAGGACTGTGGGAAATGTAGTGGCGACGGCGGGTACGCCTATGCCACAAAATGTAAATAGAACAGTATGTGTATGCGTTAGCCATCCCTGGACACGTGTTTCGAGGTAGTTGCCTCTCGTCAGCAGGGAGCAGGTCAATGTAAAGGGGTGCCGCGTGGACTGCCAAATGTAATTAAAAGCAGGTCAAGTACCTCTCCTGGCGCGCAGGTGCAGACTCAAGGCTCGTCAGCCCGTTAGCTTAAGGAAGCCGTTTAAATTGAGGAAAAGTAGGTCGCACACCGCTCGTCACACCAGCAAGTTGCCCCAAAGGACTGTGGGAAATGTAGTGGCGACGGCGGGTACGCCTATGCCACAAAATGTAAATAGAACAGTATGTGTATGCGTTAGCCATCCCTGGACACGTGTTTCGAGGTAGTTGCCTCTCGTCAGCAGGGAGCAGGTCAATGTAAAGGGGTGCCGCGTGGACTGCCAAATGTAATTAAAAGCAGGTCAAGTACCTCTCCTGGCGCGCAGGTGCAGACTCAAGGCTCGTCAGCCCGTTAGCTTAAGGAAGCCGTTTAAATTGAGGAAAAGTAGGTCACACACCGCTCGTCACACCAGCAAGTTGCCCCAAAGGACTGTGGGAAATGTAGTGGCGACGGCGGGTACGCCTATGCCACAAAATGTAAATAGAACAGTATGTGTATGCGTTAGCCATCCCTGGACACGTGTTTCGAGGTAGTTGCCTCTCGTCAGCAGGGAGCAGGTCAATGTAAAGGGGTGCCGCGTGGACTGCCAAATGTAATTAAAAGCAGGTCAAGTACCTCTCCTGGCGCGCAGGTGCAGACTCAAGGCTCGTCAGCCCGTTAGCTTAAGGAAGCCGTTTAAATTGAGGAAAAGTAGGTCGCACACCGCTCGTCACACCAGCAAGTTGCCCCAAAGGACTGTGGGAAATGTAGTGGCGACGGCGGGTACGCCTATGCCACAAAATGTAAATAGAACAGTATGTGTATGCGTTAGCCATCCCTGGACACGTGTTTCGAGGTAGTTGCCTCTCGTCAGCAGGGAGCAGGTCAATGTAAAGGGGTGCCGCGTGGACTGCCAAATGTAATTAAAAGCAGGTCAAGTACCTCTCCTGGCGCGCAGGTGCAGACTCAAGGCTCGTCAGCCCGTTAGCTTAAGGAAGCCGTTTAAATTGAGGAAAAGTAGGTCGCACACCGCTCGTCACACCAGCAAGTTGCCCCAAAGGACTGTGGGAAATGTAGTGGCGACGGCGGGTACGCCTATGCCACAAAATGTAAATAGAACAGTATGTGTATGCGTTAGCCATCCCTGGACACGTGTTTCGAGGTAGTTGCCTCTCGTCAGCAGGGAGCAGGTCAATGTAAAGGGGTGCCGCGTGGACTGCCAAATGTAATTAAAAGCAGGTCAAGTACCTCTCCTGGCGCGCAGGTGCAGACTCAAGGCTCGTCAGCCCGTTAGCTTAAGGAAGCCGTTTAAATTGAGGAAAAGTAGGTCGCACACCGCTCGTCACACCAGCAAGTTGCCCCAAAGGACTGTGGGAAATGTAGTGGCGACGGCGGGTACACCTATGCCACAAAATGTAAATAGAACAGTATGTGTATGCGTTAGCCATCCCTGGACACGTGTTTCGAGGTAGTTGCCTCTCGTCAGCAGGGAGCAGGTCAATGTAAAGGGGTGCCGCGTGGACTGCCAAATGTAATTAAAAGCAGGTCAAGTACCTCTCCTGGCGCGCAGGTGCAGACTCAAGGCTCGTCAGCCCGTTAGCTTAAGGAAGCCGTTTAAATTGAGGAAAAGTAGGTCGCACACCGCTCGTCACACCAGCAAGTTGCCCCATGAGAGGTACTTGACCTGTTTTAATTACATTTTGGCAGTCCACACGGCACCCCTTTACACTGACCTGCTCCCTGCTGACGAGAGGCAACTACCTCGAAACACGTGTCCAGGGATGGCTAACGCAACACATACTGTTCTTTTTACACATCGTGGCATAGGCGTACCCGCCGTCGCCACTACATTTACCACAGTCCTTTGGGGCAACTTGCTGGTGTGACCAGCAGTGTGCGACCAACTTTTGCATAATTTATTACGGCTCCCTTGAGCCAACGGGCTGACGAGCCTTGGATCTGCACCTGCGCGCCATGAGAGGTACTTGACCTGTTTTAATTACATTTTGGCAGTCCACACGGCACCCCTTTACACTGACCTGCTCCCTGCTGACGAGAGGCAACTACCTCGAAACACGTGTCCAGGGATGGCTAACGCAACACATACTGTTCTTTTTACACATCGTGGCATAGGCGTACCCGCCGTCGCCACTACATTTACCACAGTCCTTTGGGGCAACTTGCTGGTGTGACCAGCAGTGTGCGACCAACTTTTGCATAATTTATTACGGCTCCCTTGAGCCAACGGGCTGACGAGCCTTGGATCTGCACCTGCGCGCCATGAGAGGTACTTGACCTGTTTTAATTACATTTTGGCAGTCCACACGGCACCCCTTTACACTGACCTGCTCCCTGCTGACGAGAGGCAACTACCTTGAAACACGTGTCCAGGGATGGCTAACGCAACACATACTGTTCTTTTTACACATCGTGGCATAGGCGTACCCGCCGTCGCCACTACATTTACCACAGTCCTTTGGGGCAACTTGCTGGTGTGACCAGCAGTGTGCGACCAACTTTTGCATAATTTATTACGGCTCCCTTGAGCCAACGGGCTGACGAGCCTTGGATCTGCACCTGCGCGCCATGAGAGGTACTTGACCTGTTTTAATTACATTTTGGCAGTCCACACGGCACCCCTTTACACTGACCTGCTCCCTGCTGACGAGAGGCAACTACCTCGAAACACGTGTCCAGGGATGGCTAACGCAACACATACTGTTCTTTTTACACATCGTGGCATAGGCGTACCCGCCGTCGCCACTACATTTACCACAGTCCTTTGGGGCAACTTGCTGGTGTGACCAGCAGTGTGCGACCAACTTTTGCATAATTTATTACGGCTCCCTTGAGCCAACGGGCTGACGAGCCTTGGATCTGCACCTGCGCGCCATGAGAGGTACTTGACCTGTTTTAATTACATTTTGGCAGTCCACACGGCACCCCTTTACACTGACCTGCTCCCTGCTGACGAGAGGCAACTACCTCGAAACACGTGTCCAGGGATGGCTAACGCAACACATACTGTTCTTTTTACACATCGTGGCATAGGCGTACCCGCCGTCGCCACTACATTTACCACAGTCCTTTGGGGCAACTTGCTGGTGTGACCAGCAGTGTGCGACCAACTTTTGCATAATTTATTACGGCTCCCTTGAGCCAACGGGCTGACGAGCCTTGGATCTGCACCTGCGCGCCATGAGAGGTACTTGACCTGTTTTAATTACATTTTGGCAGTCCACACGGCACCCCTTTACACTGACCTGCTCCCTGCTGACGAGAGGCAACTACCTCGAAACACGTGTCCAGGGATGGCTAACGCAACACATACTGTTCTTTTTACACATCGTGGCATAGGCGTACCCGCCGTCGCCACTACATTTACCACAGTCCTTTGGGGCAACTTGCTGGTGTGACCAGCAGTGTGCGACCAACTTTTGCATAATTTATTACGGCTCCCTTGAGCCAACGGGCTGACGAGCCTTGGATCTGCACCTGCGCGCCATGAGAGGTACTTGACCTGTTTTAATTACATTTTGGCAGTCCACACGGCACCCCTTTACACTGACCTGCTCCCTGCTGACGAGAGGCAACTACCTCGAAACACGTGTCCAGGGATGGCTAACGCAACACATACTGTTCTTTTTACACATCGTGGCATAGGCGTACCCGCCGTCGCCACTACATTTACCACAGTCCTTTGGGGCAACTTGCTGGTGTGACCAGCAGTGTGCGGCCAACTTTTGCATAATTTATTACGGCTCCCTTGAGCCAACGGGCTGACGAGCCTTGGATCTGCACCTGCGCGCCATGAGAGGTACTTGACCTGTTTTAATTACATTTTGGCAGTCCACACGGCACCCCTTTACACTGACCTGCTCCCTGCTGACGAGAGGCAACTACCTCGAAACACGTGTCCAGGGATGGCTAACGCAACACATACTGTTCTTTTTACACATCGTGGCATAGGCGTACCCGCCGTCGCCACTACATTTACCACAGTCCTTTGGGGCAACTTGCTGGTGTGACCAGCAGTGTGCGACCAACTTTTGCATAATTTATTACGGCTCCCTTGAGCCAACGGGCTGACGAGCCTTGGATCTGCACCTGCGCGCCATGAGAGGTACTTGACCTGTTTTAATTACATTTTGGCAGTCCACACGGCACCCCTTTACACTGACCTGCTCCCTGCTGACGAGAGGCAACTACCTCGAAACACGTGTCCAGGGATGGCTAACGCAACACATACTGTTCTTTTTACACATCGTGGCATAGGCGTACCCGCCGTCGCCACTACATTTACCACAGTCCTTTGGGGCAACTTGCTGGTGTGACCAGCAGTGTGCGACCAACTTTTGCATAATTTATTACGGCTCCCTTGAGCCAACGGGCTGACGAGCCTTGGATCTGCACCTGCGCGCCATGAGAGGTACTTGACCTGTTTTAATTACATTTTGGCAGTCCACACGGCACCCCTTTACACTGACCTGCTCCCTGCTGACGAGAGGCAACTACCTCGAAACACGTGTCCAGGGATGGCTAACGCAACACATACTGTTCTTTTTACACATCGTGGCATAGGCGTACCCGCCGTCGCCACTACATTTACCACAGTCCTTTGGGGCAACTTGCTGGTGTGACCAGCAGTGTGCGACCAACTTTTGCATAATTTATTACGGCTCCCTTGAGCCAACGGGCTGACGAGCCTTGGATCTGCACCTGCGCGCCATGAGAGGTACTTGACCTGTTTTAATTACATTTTGGCAGTCCACACGGCACCCCTTTACACTGACCTGCTCCCTGCTGACGAGAGGCAACTACCTCGAAACACGTGTCCAGGGATGGCTAACGCAACACATACTGTTCTTTTTACACATCGTGGCATAGGCGTACCCGCCGTCGCCACTACATTTACCACAGTCCTTTGGGGCAACTTGCTGGTGTGACCAGCAGTGTGCGACCAACTTTTGCATAATTTATTACGGCTCCCTTGAGCCAACGGGCTGACGAGCCTTGGATCTGCACCTGCGCGCCATGAGAGGTACTTGACCTGTTTTAATTACATTTTGGCAGTCCACACGGCACCCCTTTACACTGACCTGCTCCCTGCTGACGAGAGGCAACTACCTCGAAACACGTGTCCAGGGATGGCTAACGCAACACATACTGTTCTTTTTACACATCGTGGCATAGGCGTACCCGCCGTCGCCACTACATTTACCACAGTCCTTTGGGGCAACTTGCTGGTGTGACCAGCAGTGTGCGACCAACTTTTGCATAATTTATTACGGCTCCCTTGAGCCAACGGGCTGACGAGCCTTGGATCTGCACCTGCGCGCCATGAGAGGTACTTGACCTGTTTTAATTACATTTTGGCAGTCCACACGGCACCCCTTTACACTGACCTGCTCCCTGCTGACGAGAGGCAACTACCTCGAAACACGTGTCCAGGGATGGCTAACGCAACACATACTGTTCTTTTTACACATCGTGGCATAGGCGTACCCGCCGTCGCCACTACATTTACCACAGTCCTTTGGGGCAACTTGCTGGTGTGACCAGCAGTGTGCGACCAACTTTTGCATAATTTATTACGGCTCCCTTGAGCCAACGGGCTGACGAGCCTTGGATCTGCACCTGCGCGCCATGAGAGGTACTTGACCTGTTTTAATTACATTTTGGCAGTCCACACGGCACCCCTTTACACTGACCTGCTCCCTGCTGACGAGAGGCAACTACCTCGAAACACGTGTCCAGGGATGGCTAACGCAACACATACTGTTCTTTTTACACATCGTGGCATAGGCGTACCCGCCGTCGCCACTACATTTACCACAGTCCTTTGGGGCAACTTGCTGGTGTGACCAGCAGTGTGCGACCAACTTTTGCAAAATAACTCCAGAACTGGCTCCAGGGGCATATCATACTAACCACTTCAACTGGATCAGTAATCAGGAATCAAACAAACACAACTGTACTCACACATCACTAACTATATGAGGACCTCGGACATTACTATGACCTCACCTCTTCCCCGCTCTTACCTGTGGACTATGCCTGGGGAGACCGTCCTCGAGAAATCCCACGGTCGGCCGACACCATTACGGAGGCTGACCCCGCCCTGTAACCCTCAAAGTCGAACAGGTCATGGCGCTGACAGGAGTGACCCGGAAGGGGGAGGGACTAAACCCGGATGTCCTTCTTTACTGCAGGAGAAAAGAAGGACCAACACAGAAGACGGGCGCACTTGTGCCGGAGAGAGACGGGAGACAGAGGAAGCAGCGAAGGCGGAGCAGGAACCGGAGGAAGAAAGAAGCGAAGCGGAGGACGAAGAGCAGCGGGACGAGGAACCGGAGCCGAGGAGGACTGAGCCGGAGCCGGGAGGAGTGAGCGCGACGCGGCAGAGTCGAGAAGCGGAGGAAGCAGAGGAGGCCCCAGACGAAACGTGGTGCGAGGACTGGTGGACCCCACAGGAGGAGGCTGGAGAGCGGCCGCAACCAGGAAGTGTTGCGGCGGGGCCGGTGAGTGGCTAAACGACTGGGAAACGGGAATGGGAAGCGGGTGGTAGACAAGGGTAAAGGGGAGGAGGGTGGTTACGGGATCACAGGGTGTTGCTTTGTTGTGGTGGTGGTACGGTGCTGCAGTATAGAACGTCTCTCTTTCCCCTTTCCACCCCTTCCCGAAGGTACACACCCAGAGTGCCCGCGACGTGTTTGGTGACCGGGTCTTTCACCTCCCTGCCCCAGCCTAAACCCTAGGTGCAGTGTCATAAAACCTCCATCCCCTAAAAGCCACGGGTGCGGTGACGGATCTTTCCTTTGATTGTAGTCTAGATCGGTCAAACTCCCTGACGGCCTCTCGTTTTTCTCTCTATCCCTCTCATGAGCCTCCCTGGGGAACCCATCTCGACCATCCCAGAGTCAGCAACCGGAGGAGGAGACCGCCCCGAAGAGAAAGAAGAAGAGGAGACCGTGAGACCACGTCAAGAGCCCCTGCAATCCGATCCAACAACCATATCTGCTGCCATACCAATAAAAACCTATCCACTGGCTCATTACATTCAGCCTCCGCGTCTGTTTATCCGGCCCGCTCTCCCACAAGTGGTGTCAGAAGTGGGATCCGCCGGAGACATGGAGGCTGTGCTCGCTCGAATGGCGGAGAACCAAGAAAGGCTGGGGAAAGCCATGGAAAAATTCCTCACTATTGTAGAAGAAGACCGGGGAAAATTGCAACAGGCCCTCACTGACCAAGGCCAGACCCATGATGCAGCTATGGGGAAGATTGCGGACGTTTTGGGACAGCAGGTCCGAGTACCCTTCCGTCAGTGATATTGCAAAAATACGTAGCTGGGGAAGACCCAGAGTTCTTCTTTAATAACTTTGAGCGTATGGCCTTGGCCGCAGCATGGCCAGCGGACAAGTGGGGACAATACCTGGGACCTCTCCTATCAGGAGAACTACAGGCATCCTACCAAGCTGCTAACATCCTGGGTACAACCCCTTATGCAGAAATAAAGAGATGCATCATGGAACGCTTAGGAGTGGACGATGAGAGCTATAGGCTGAAGCTACGACAGATAAGGGAAGGACCCCAAGAAACCCCTAGAGCCTTATATTTCCGCGTGAGAGACATGGCTGATCGGTGGTTAAAGCCCACTACCGCCACGAAAGAGGATATTATGGCCAAGGTCTACTTGGAACAATATCTGACCTCCCTCTATCCCCCAATTCAAAGATGGGTAAGACAGCATGCACACCTTACCCTGGATACTGCTGTGGACATCGCCAGTGCCTATAACAGAGCACAAGAAGTCCAAAAGGGACGAGAAGAGACAAACTGGAAAGCTGGCTCCAGTGGGGCCCATCGACCTCCCCGACCAGTACTCAACAGAAAACCAGACCCCGTCACGATAATCCCCGGACCCCCTATCTTCAGGCCCCCTGGACTCCCTGTGGTGCGAACCCCTACCCCCGGACCTCAGTGTTATGGATGTGGAGGGTTGGGTCACATAGCTCGGTTTTGCCCACAGAAGGAGGAACCGATGGAAATAGGCATGACAAGGAACTTCTATTGCCTTCCCCCGAAGACCACAATCCCTCCTTATCGCTGTGAAGTGGCTGTCAACGGACAACGGATGACGGCCCTTGCGGATACCGGATGTCGACAGAGCGTGATACGACCCCAGGATTTAGGGACCCGAATCGGACCTGTGGAAGGGACTGTGAACATTCAATGCGTCCACGGAGACACTAAAACTTATCCTACCACCCATGTACGGGTACAAACTTCCACCGATCCTGGGTCAGCGTTGAAAGTGGGCCTCATTCAGCGCCTCCCAGAACAGATCATCTTAGGGAATGACTATCCTCATTTGCCCGCTTTGCTCCAGGAAGCCCCACTGTCCGACAAGGAATGGTTGAACACGGCCCCTTTTTCACAAGAGGAAAATCCTGACTGGCCCCCATCCAAACCCCGGAGATCCCGAAACCAAAAAAGAAAGGAAAAAGGGAAAACCATATACGCCCTCCCAGCGACCCCAATAGAAAACCCGTGGGAACATAATCGCCAGTTCCACACCGCCCAACAGGAAGACCCGGTGCTACAGGAAGCCTGGAGTAAAGCCCTGACACAGGAAGATCCGTTGCACGTATGTCCTTACTTCTTTGTCAGAAACGGGCTTCTTTATCGGAAGGCAGACCCCAACAGCAAACCCCAGTTATTGATCCCTTCCCTCTTCCAAGATAAGGTCCTCTATTTGGCGCACAGTCATCTCTTAGGGGGGCATTTCAGGGAGGAAAAAACGGAACAGTTAATAACCTGGCAGTTCTACTGGCCAGGGATTTACAAGAAAGTAAAGATGTATTGTCGGGAGTGCCCGGTATGTCAAAAAAATAGCCGGTACCGCCCTCCCCGAGCTCTCTTACAACCCCTGCCCATTCTCGATGAACCGTTCTGTAGAGTGGGTATGGACATCATTGGTCCCCTCGTACCTTCCCGAAGTGGGTGTCGGTATGTGCTGGTTCTCGTCGATTACGCTACGCGATTCCCCGAGGCTATCGCACTTCGACACCCAAACGCCACGGCCATAGCAAAAGCCATGATCTCAGTGTTCTCCCGGGTGGGATTCCCAAAAGAGGTCCTTACGGATCAAGGGACCCCGTTTATGTCAAAAGTCATGAAACAGGTGTGTACCCAGTTAGGGATCAAACAAATAAGAAAGGCAGCATACCACCCCCAAACAGATGGGTTGGTGGAGCGTTACAACGCCACTCTGAAAACCACCCTAAAAAAACTCCTCGACCTTGAAACCAAACGGTGGGAGGACCTGTTACTACTGGCCTTGTATGCCATCCGATGCCAAACCCAAAAAAGCACGGGGTTCTCCCCCTTTGAATTATTATACGGACACCAACCCCGATCCTTATTAGACATGGCCCGTGAGGCCTGGGAAACCGAACTCAATAGTAGTACACCCCTGATTGACTACGCCACCAAGTTGAAAACCCATCTAGGGCAGATCCGTACTATCGTTCGGAATAACATGGAGAAAGCACAGGAGTCACAAAGAACCCAATACAACAAAAAGGCGAAGGACAGATCCTTTGATGTAGGGGATGCCGTACTCCTGTCAGTGGCAGGGACCCTATGTGATCCTAGAAAAAGTGACCCCCGTTACCTATAAAATCGAGTTGGACAAACAGAGAGGTACCTCCCAGGTGTATCATGTGAATCTATTAAAGAAATGGGAGGGACCCCTTCCTGTCTTAACTTCCCTGGAGGAACCCCAAGCCCCTTTATACTGCCAGTGTATAGACAGAGAGGTGCCGGGCGACAACGCAGCCGCGCTGATAGAGTCCCTACTACCGTACAGGACGTATTTTCCAACACTCCAGGAAAGACCTCTGTGGTGGAACACGCCCTCAAAACCATTCCCGGGAAGGTAGTACGCCTAAGACCATATCGTATTCCCGAGGCCCGCCGACAGGTCATACGCAACGAAGTACACCAAATGTTGCAAATGGGGGTCATAGAACCCTCGGTGAGCGAGTGGAACTCACCTATTGTGCTGGTACCGAAACCTGATGGTTCGGTGCGTTTTTGCATTGACTTTAGGGAAGTCAATAAAGTGTCTGAATTCGATACCTACCCCTTACCCCGGGTAGACGAGATGGTAGAGAGGATAGGAAGAGCTAAGTATGTCAGTACCCTTGATTTATGTAAAGGGTACTGGCAAATCCCCTTGCGAAAACAAGACCGAGAGAAAACAGTGTTTTCCACTCCAGATGGCCTATATCAATTTGTTATGTTACCTTTTGGTTTACACGGAGCCCCCGCCACATTTCAGCGGGCTATGAATCTCATTCTACGACCCCACGAAGGCTATGCCGGGGCATACATTGATGACATCATAGTATACAGCGAGACCTGGGAACAACATTTGTCCCATCTATATGAAGTGGTCCAGACCTTGGGGAAACATGGGTTTAAAATCAATCCGGCGAAAAGCCACTTAGCTGCCCAAACGGTGCACTATCTAGGCTACCTGCTAGGAGAAGGCATGATCCGGCCCCAAGATAAAAAACTGGCAGCCATTTCCCAAATACCCTTCCCTCTTTCCGCAAAAGCCCTTAGAGCATTCCTGGGTTTACTGGGTTACTATAGGAGGTTTATACCTCGGTTCTCCCACATAGCCGCCCCTCTCACCGATCTACTGTGAAAGTCCGTGAAAACAGAAGCCAGACTGAGGGATCCCAGCCCCGAGGTTGTACAGTCCTTCCATGCCTTAAAGGCCTCTCTGACATCAGACACAGTGTTAGCCAGTCCTGACTTTTCTTTTTTCCATTTATTCTCCAGACCGATGCATCGGATCAGGGTCTGGGGGCTGTGTTATCCCAAAAGAACGACCAAGGGGAAGAAAAACCTATCTTGTACCTTAGCAGGAAACTGTACCCCCGGGAACAGAACTACGCCGTAATCGAAAAAGAAGCCCTAGCCATCAAGTGGGCTATTGACTCCCTGAAATATTATCTCGAGGGTCGAGAATTCACGCTTTACACTGACCATGCCCCCTTGGAATGGCTAGCCTGCAATAAAGGGACCAATGACAGAATATTGCGGTGGTTTCTGTCACTACAACCGTATAGATTTCACACCCAGCATAGGAAGGGTACAGAAAAGACAAATGTGGACTTCCTTTCCCGCTATCCCAGTGACACCCCCTCTAGAAAGACAGCAAGGGAAAAGGGATGTGAGAGGACCTCGGACATTACTATGACCTCACCTCTTCCCCGCTCTTACCTGTGGATTATGCCTAGGGAGACCGTCCTCGAGAAATCCCACGGTCGGCCGACACCATTACGGAGGCTGACCCCGCCCCGTAACCCTCAGAGTCGAACAGGTCATGGCGCTGACAGGAGTGACCCGGAAGGGGGAGGGACTAAACCCGGATGTCCTTCTTTACTGCAGGAGAAAAGAAGGACCAACACAGAAGACGGGCGCACTTGTGCCGGAGAGAGACGGGAGACAGAGGAAGCAGCGAAGGCGGAGCAGGAACCGGAGGAAGAAAGAAGCGAAGCGGAGGACGAAGAGCAGCGGGACGAGGAACCGGAGCCGAGGAGGACTGAGCCGGAGCCGGGAGGAGTGAGCGCGACGCGGCAGAGTCGAGAAGCGGAGGAAGCAGAGGAGGCCCCAGACGAAACGTGGTGCGAGGACTGGTGGACCCCACAGGAGGAGGCTGGAGAGCGGCCGCAACCAGGAAGTGTTGCGGCGGGGCCGGTGAGTGGCTAAACGACTGGGAAACGGGAATGGGAAGCGGGTGGTAGACAAGGGTAAAGGGGAGGAGGGTGGTTACGGGATCACAGGGTGTTGCTTTGTTGTGGTGGTGGTACGGTGCTGCAGTATAGAACGTCTCTCTTTCCCCTTTCCACCCCTTCCCGAAGGTACACACCCAGAGTGCCCGCGACGTGTTTGGTGACCGGGTCTTTCACCTCCCTGCCCCAGCCTAAACCCTAGGTGCAGTGTCATAAAACCTCCATCCCCTAAAAGCCACGGGTGCGGTGACGGATCTTTCCTTTGATTGTAGTCTAGATCGGTCAAACTCCCTGACGGCCTCTCGTTTTTCTCTCTATCCCTCTCATGAGCCTCCCTGGGGAACCCATCTCGACCATCCCAGAGTCAGCAACCGGAGGAGGAGACCGCCCCGAAGAGAAAGAAGAAGAGGAGACCGTGAGACCACGTCAAGAGCCCCTGCAATCCGATCCAACAACCATATCTGCTGCCATACCAATAAAAACCTATCCACTGGCTCATTACATTCAGCCTCCGCGTCTGTTTATCCGGCCCGCTCTCCCACAAGTGGTGTCAGAAGTGGGATCCGCCGGAGACATGGAGGCTGTGCTCGCTCGAATGGCGGAGAACCAAGAAAGGCTGGGGAAAGCCATGGAAAAATTCCTCACTATTGTAGAAGAAGACCGGGGAAAATTGCAACAGGCCCTCACTGACCAAGGCCAGACCCATGATGCAGCTATGGGGAAGATTGCGGACGTTTTGGGACAGCAGGTCCGAGTACCCTTCCGTCAGTGATATTGCAAAAATACGTAGCTGGGGAAGACCCAGAGTTCTTCTTTAATAACTTTGAGCGTATGGCCTTGGCCGCAGCATGGCCAGCGGACAAGTGGGGACAATACCTGGGACCTCTCCTATCAGGAGAACTACAGGCATCCTACCAAGCTGCTAACATCCTGGGTACAACCCCTTATGCAGAAATAAAGAGATGCATCATGGAACGCTTAGGAGTGGACGATGAGAGCTATAGGCTGAAGCTACGACAGATAAGGGAAGGACCCCAAGAAACCCCTAGAGCCTTATATTTCCGCGTGAGAGACATGGCTGATCGGTGGTTAAAGCCCACTACCGCCACGAAAGAGGATATTATGGCCAAGGTCTACTTGGAACAATATCTGACCTCCCTCTATCCCCCAATTCAAAGATGGGTAAGACAGCATGCACACCTTACCCTGGATACTGCTGTGGACATCGCCAGTGCCTATAACAGAGCACAAGAAGTCCAAAAGGGACGAGAAGAGACAAACTGGAAAGCTGGCTCCAGTGGGGCCCATCGACCTCCCCGACCAGTACTCAACAGAAAACCAGACCCCGTCACGATAATCCCCGGACCCCCTATCTTCAGGCCCCCTGGACTCCCTGTGGTGCGAACCCCTACCCCCGGACCTCAGTGTTATGGATGTGGAGGGTTGGGTCACATAGCTCGGTTTTGCCCACAGAAGGAGGAACCGATGGAAATAGGCATGACAAGGAACTTCTATTGCCTTCCCCCGAAGACCACAATCCCTCCTTATCGCTGTGAAGTGGCTGTCAACGGACAACGGATGACGGCCCTTGCGGATACCGGATGTCGACAGAGCGTGATACGACCCCAGGATTTAGGGACCCGAATCGGACCTGTGGAAGGGACTGTGAACATTCAATGCGTCCACGGAGACACTAAAACTTATCCTACCACCCATGTACGGGTACAAACTTCCACCGATCCTGGGTCAGCGTTGAAAGTGGGCCTCATTCAGCGCCTCCCAGAACAGATCATCTTAGGGAATGACTATCCTCATTTGCCCGCTTTGCTCCAGGAAGCCCCACTGTCCGACAAGGAATGGTTGAACACGGCCCCTTTTTCACAAGAGGAAAATCCTGACTGGCCCCCATCCAAACCCCGGAGATCCCGAAACCAAAAAAGAAAGGAAAAAGGGAAAACCATATACGCCCTCCCAGCGACCCCAATAGAAAACCCGTGGGAACATAATCGCCAGTTCCACACCGCCCAACAGGAAGACCCGGTGCTACAGGAAGCCTGGAGTAAAGCCCTGACACAGGAAGATCCGTTGCACGTATGTCCTTACTTCTTTGTCAGAAACGGGCTTCTTTATCGGAAGGCAGACCCCAACAGCAAACCCCAGTTATTGATCCCTTCCCTCTTCCAAGATAAGGTCCTCTATTTGGCGCACAGTCATCTCTTAGGGGGGCATTTCAGGGAGGAAAAAACGGAACAGTTAATAACCTGGCAGTTCTACTGGCCAGGGATTTACAAGAAAGTAAAGATGTATTGTCGG
This sequence comes from Triturus cristatus, assembly GCF_964204655.1. Taxonomy (NCBI): domain Eukaryota; kingdom Metazoa; phylum Chordata; class Amphibia; order Caudata; family Salamandridae; genus Triturus; species Triturus cristatus. The sequence continues at coordinate 1,095,153,002 of NC_140592.1, read as the reverse complement.
GAGTGCCCGGTATGTCAAAAAAATAGCCGGTACCGCCCTCCCCGAGCTCTCTTACAACCCCTGCCCATTCTCGATGAACCGTTCTGTAGAGTGGGTATGGACATCATTGGTCCCCTCGTACCTTCCCGAAGTGGGTGTCGGTATGTGCTGGTTCTCGTCGATTACGCTACGCGATTCCCCGAGGCTATCGCACTTCGACACCCAAACGCCACGGCCATAGCAAAAGCCATGATCTCAGTGTTCTCCCGGGTGGGATTCCCAAAAGAGGTCCTTACGGATCAAGGGACCCCGTTTATGTCAAAAGTCATGAAACAGGTGTGTACCCAGTTAGGGATCAAACAAATAAGAAAGGCAGCATACCACCCCCAAACAGATGGGTTGGTGGAGCGTTACAACGCCACTCTGAAAACCACCCTAAAAAAACTCCTCGACCTTGAAACCAAACGGTGGGAGGACCTGTTACTACTGGCCTTGTATGCCATCCGATGCCAAACCCAAAAAAGCACGGGGTTCTCCCCCTTTGAATTATTATACGGACACCAACCCCGATCCTTATTAGACATGGCCCGTGAGGCCTGGGAAACCGAACTCAATAGTAGTACACCCCTGATTGACTACGCCACCAAGTTGAAAACCCATCTAGGGCAGATCCGTACTATCGTTCGGAATAACATGGAGAAAGCACAGGAGTCACAAAGAACCCAATACAACAAAAAGGCGAAGGACAGATCCTTTGATGTAGGGGATGCCGTACTCCTGTCAGTGGCAGGGACCCTATGTGATCCTAGAAAAAGTGACCCCCGTTACCTATAAAATCGAGTTGGACAAACAGAGAGGTACCTCCCAGGTGTATCATGTGAATCTATTAAAGAAATGGGAGGGACCCCTTCCTGTCTTAACTTCCCTGGAGGAACCCCAAGCCCCTTTATACTGCCAGTGTATAGACAGAGAGGTGCCGGGCGACAACGCAGCCGCGCTGATAGAGTCCCTACTACCGTACAGGACGTATTTTCCAACACTCCAGGAAAGACCTCTGTGGTGGAACACGCCCTCAAAACCATTCCCGGGAAGGTAGTACGCCTAAGACCATATCGTATTCCCGAGGCCCGCCGACAGGTCATACGCAACGAAGTACACCAAATGTTGCAAATGGGGGTCATAGAACCCTCGGTGAGCGAGTGGAACTCACCTATTGTGCTGGTACCGAAACCTGATGGTTCGGTGCGTTTTTGCATTGACTTTAGGGAAGTCAATAAAGTGTCTGAATTCGATACCTACCCCTTACCCCGGGTAGACGAGATGGTAGAGAGGATAGGAAGAGCTAAGTATGTCAGTACCCTTGATTTATGTAAAGGGTACTGGCAAATCCCCTTGCGAAAACAAGACCGAGAGAAAACAGTGTTTTCCACTCCAGATGGCCTATATCAATTTGTTATGTTACCTTTTGGTTTACACGGAGCCCCCGCCACATTTCAGCGGGCTATGAATCTCATTCTACGACCCCACGAAGGCTATGCCGGGGCATACATTGATGACATCATAGTATACAGCGAGACCTGGGAACAACATTTGTCCCATCTATATGAAGTGGTCCAGACCTTGGGGAAACATGGGTTTAAAATCAATCCGGCGAAAAGCCACTTAGCTGCCCAAACGGTGCACTATCTAGGCTACCTGCTAGGAGAAGGCATGATCCGGCCCCAAGATAAAAAACTGGCAGCCATTTCCCAAATACCCTTCCCTCTTTCCGCAAAAGCCCTTAGAGCATTCCTGGGTTTACTGGGTTACTATAGGAGGTTTATACCTCGGTTCTCCCACATAGCCGCCCCTCTCACCGATCTACTGTGAAAGTCCGTGAAAACAGAAGCCAGACTGAGGGATCCCAGCCCCGAGGTTGTACAGTCCTTCCATGCCTTAAAGGCCTCTCTGACATCAGACACAGTGTTAGCCAGTCCTGACTTTTCTTTTTTCCATTTATTCTCCAGACCGATGCATCGGATCAGGGTCTGGGGGCTGTGTTATCCCAAAAGAACGACCAAGGGGAAGAAAAACCTATCTTGTACCTTAGCAGGAAACTGTACCCCCGGGAACAGAACTACGCCGTAATCGAAAAAGAAGCCCTAGCCATCAAGTGGGCTATTGACTCCCTGAAATATTATCTCGAGGGTCGAGAATTCACGCTTTACACTGACCATGCCCCCTTGGAATGGCTAGCCTGCAATAAAGGGACCAATGACAGAATATTGCGGTGGTTTCTGTCACTACAACCGTATAGATTTCACACCCAGCATAGGAAGGGTACAGAAAAGACAAATGTGGACTTCCTTTCCCGCTATCCCAGTGACACCCCCTCTAGAAAGACAGCAAGGGAAAAGGGATGTGAGAGGACCTCGGACATTACTATGACCTCACCTCTTCCCCGCTCTTACCTGTGGATTATGCCTAGGGAGACCGTCCTCGAGAAATCCCACGGTCGGCCGACACCATTACGGAGGCTGACCCCGCCCCGTAACCCTCAGAGTCGAACAGGTCATGGCGCTGACAGGAGTGACCCGGAAGGGGGAGGGACTAAACCCGGATGTCCTTCTTTACTGCAGGAGAAAAGAAGGACCAACACAGAAGACCGGCGCACTTGTGCCGGAGAGAGACGGGAGACAGAGGAAGCAGCGAAGGCGGAGCAGGAACCGGAGGAAGAAAGAAGCGAAGCGGAGGACGAGGAGCAGCGGGATGAGGAACCGGAGCCGAGGAGGACTGAGCCGGAGCCGGGAGGAGTGTGCGCGACGCGGCATAGTCGAGAAGCGGAGGAAGCAGAGGAGGCCCCGGACGAAACGTGGTGCGAGGACTGGTGGACCCCACAGGAGGAGGCTGGAGAGCGGCCGCAACCAGGAAGTGTTGCAGCGGGGCTGGTGAGTGGCTAAACGACGGGGAAACGGGAACGGGAAGCGGGTGGTAGACAAGGGTAAAGGGGAGGAGGGTGGTTACGGGATCACAGGGTGTTGCTTTGTTGTGGTGGTGGTACGGTGCTGCAGTATAGAACGTCTCTCTTTCCCCCTTCCACCCCTTCCCGAAGGTACACACCCAGAGTGCCCGTGACGTGTTTGGTGACCGGGTCTTTCACCTCCCTGCCCCAGCCTAAACCCTAGGTGTAGTGTCATAAAACCTCCATCCCCTAAAAGCCACGGGTGCTGGGACGGATCTTTCCTTTGATTGTAGTCTAGATCGGTCAAACTCCCTGACGCCTCCCGTTTTTCTCTCTACCCCTCTCATGAGCCTCCCTGGGGAACCCATCTCGACCATCCCAGAGTCAGCAACCGGAGGAGGAGACCGCCCCGAAGAGAAAGAAGAAGAGGAGACCGTGAGACCACGTCAAGAGCCCCTGAAATCCGATCCAACAACCATATCTGCTGCCATACCAATAAAAACCTATCCACTGGCTCATTACATTCAGCCTCCGCGTCTGTTTATCCGGCCCGCTCTCCCACACTATACAATAACATCAAATAGCCAAAAAAGTAATGGCAGGACCAATGCCTTTGAAGGTAGGGAAAGGTTCTAATGACAGTGTGTCATAACTAGAGCATAAACAAAGGCCAATAGTCAGTCCATATTATAAGTCATTGCCACATCACAAGGCTGTGCTACCAAACTTGCCTCTTCACAAAGGGGCATTCATTGAGCATAGCAGGCACCTCCAAGATGGTACTTGGGAGGGGTGGGCAGAGGTTTAGGGAGGGGCGGGTTTGTCCTTGGGAGGGGTCTTCTTCGGTTTTGGGCTGGGTTTAGGACTTCTTTTCCAGTTTTTTCTTTATTTCGCTGGGGCAAGTGGGTGGGGAGGCTGTTTTTCAGGGTTGGGAAGTTGTTTTGGGGACTTTGGGGGCAAGTGTCACAGCTTTAAGGGCAAGGGCAAGCAAAAGTTCTTCACGGGGAAAACGGGTAGGGTATTCGGGATGGAGGTTGGGTTGGGAGGAAGAGGGAGTAGAAGTGTGAGGTGGGTCTGTTGTCTTCACTGTGTGTTGTGTTGGTGTCTGTTGCATGGGTGACGGTCAGAGTTCACGTTTTTTGGGTGGGAGTAAGGAGGATGTGCTGGGTATTGTTGAGGGATCAGTGAGGGTTGGTGTGGTGTCTGCAGGTCTGGTTGTGTCTGTGAACGGTCAGTGAGTATTGGTGTGGTGGCTTCTGGTATAGGTGTCTCTGTGGAGGGGTCTCTATGTGTTGCTGTAGTGCTTGGGGGTATGCTGTGGCTGGTGGGGGTGGTGGGGGTGGAGAGGGGGGCGAGTGTCTGCTGTGTGTGTGCAAGTTTAAGAGTTTTAGATTTCTCTTTTTTTGTGTGTGGTGCTTGTGTCTATTGAAGTGTGTGCATGCTTAGATGTGCTCTGATGTCAGTTTACCATGAGGCATTCCATGCCCGAGGATTTGAGAAAAATATTCCACTCCACAGAATGGGGAGGAGGAAGGGTGGTGAGGAATCTGTGGTTAGATAGTGAAGCCACAAGAAAGATCATTACTGAAGGGAAGTAACTTGGTCTTCAGCTGTACACTCTTCAAGTGTTGATTCCTCATCTATTGAATAGATACCAAAGCACTACCTCTCAAAAGGTGCAATGTCTGAGGAGTTAGCTTTGCACCAGCAAATACCACAGGACTGAGTTGGCAAAGTGCTCCTTTCTGCACACCTGTGAATCAAGGCTGCAATACCTGGTATAGGTGTGAATGGGCACTTTTCACAAGACTGGCACATGTCCAGCACTAGAACCTCCCTGGCTGAGACTGAAGTGACTGCCTTGACTCTAGTAGAATGAGTCAGAAGGCCCTGGGAAGGTTCCTTCTTGGCCAAAGCATAACACATTTTCATGCAGAGGACAACCTATTTGGATAAGGTTTGATTCTGGACCACATTTCCCTTTTTTGGGACAGAGAAGCCACAAAGAGTTGCTAATCCATAGGTTGCTCCTTAGCCCGGTCCATGTAAAAGCTAAGGCATCTCTTGGGGTTCAAACTATGCAGCCTTTCCTCCTCTTCAGGAAGATGTGGCATTGAGAAGAAAGCAGAGAAGTATGTTGAACTGCCCCACATGAAAGGCAACACTACTTTAATGATGCCAAAATCACGAGGCTCAGCTTGTGTGGCAAAAAGGTGGTATGTAGTGGTGGCACTGACAGCGCTTGAAGTTTAAAGACATGGCGTGCAGAAGTAATTACAATGAGGGAGACAGTTTTAAGGGTTAGATGCAGCCGTGGCCCATGCAGGAAAGAACGGTGGAGCCAGGTTGGGGGGGGATTCGACAAATGATCACGAGCGAAAATTAAATAAATAATTAATTTTCCGTCGACGTCATATGTCCTATACCCCACCCGGCCCACCGCTGTTAACAGCACGGGCCGCGGATGGTTAGATGCCTCAAAGAACAGCTGTGCATATACTCGAACGGTGTGTATATTAAGAATAAAATTAAGGTCCTATTGTGGCAAAATGAAAGGCTCAGGTTGAAACATATAAGTAAGTCTTTTTTTAAAACGTATCACAACTAGTGACTTAAAGGGCTGATCGAACAAATACAGAAAGACTGAAAGAGCCGACAAACCAGTGGCGGCCGCCACTAACAAAGGGTGGTGTGGCGGGTGCGGGGAGCGCGGGGGTGGGAGAGCGAGCGCGAGGGGACACAAGATGAATTAATAATAATTTTTAAAACTTACCTAACTCCGCCAGACTCCTCCCGCATCACATCGCTCTGCTGGCCTCTTCCTGGATCCCAGCAGCCCCTGGGACAGACTCCTAGCCAATCCCTGTGCTGCAGAGACGCCCTGCTCAGACCAGGGAGTCTGTGGGGGTTTCTCCAGCCTGTTTGCTGAATGCAGCCGGGCTGGAGAAAGTGTGCATGTGTGTTTTGGTCGGTCTGAGACAGCCGGCCAGCAGGCCTAACACACATGAGCACTTAGGGAGTGTACAAGCACTTCTCCCCCACCCACCCATGCCCCACCCCTCCATTCACAAGTTGTCAAACAAAAAATAAAACATTGCTAGAGCATCATTTTATTTTTCGTTTGCTGGCTCTGCCCCAGGCAGTGAGGCGATGCTGCTCCGCCATTGCAGAGGAGCCGCCACTGCAACAAATAACCCTTAATGGTGCACACGCCAAGGCCAAAGACAGGAATAACAGAAGAACATCATAAAAGTTTGCCTGAGGCAGCTTGACCTGTTGTTCCTCTCACCAGGTCACAAACTTTTCCCAATACACAACGTAGATTGGCGTTCTAGACAAATGGGAAGTTACCAAGATGGCATCCGCCACTTCCCCAGGCAGATCATATATGCTCAGCTAGTTCTGTTCAATCGCCACATACGGATGTGTAGATTGTGCAGATTCAGATGAATAACTCTTCCTTGTTGCTAGGACAACAGGTCTACCAGAAGAGGCAGAAAGAGAGGAGGGAATATGCTTAGGCTCAGCAACTTAAAGTACCACACTCTCCAAGCCCAATCCAGGAATATCAGAATGATCTCTAATGGCCTTCTTCAGCAGTCAGGGATGTAGCGGTAGGGATGGGGACATGCATGAAATCTGAGTCCCACCTAAGGCAAATTGAGTCTCCGAGAGACCTTGAGGGGGAAACTAAAGAACGAAAAAGGCTTGACAGTGAGCATTCTCAGTGGTAGCAAAATTATTTAACAAAGGCACATCCTACTGAGCGATGATGCCCTGAACCACGTGTGTCTGCAAGCGCCACTTGTGGTTGGGTACATGGAGTTGGCTGAGTTTGTCCGCCTTGATATTTACGGATCATGCTAGATGGTTCACAGTCAATACAATTCCGTAGCTCCAGCATGTACCACAGTCCTGTGCTTCCTGGTATAGCACTAGTGGTCCCACAGTGCCTTGTAGTACCGGAAGGGTGTCGAGTTGACCATCAGAAACTGAACAGGGTTGTCCTTCAAGGAAGGCAGAAAGGCCTTGAGAACCAGATGGGCGGCATCTTGACAGTGCACAAATCCACACACTGCCTTCCTTCTTGCAGTACCATATGGTGGTTGTACTATCTGTCAGATCAAGCCTGTAGTCTTCAGGGGAGACATCCCAAGCATACTCTCCCCCCCCAAAAAATATTTTGGAGGTCAGTAATAAACCTACAAATGTTTGGGAGCAGAGCTCTTGATCTACATTTATCGACACACGTGCAATTGCTGGAAATATTTTCAGATCCAGTCAACCATCTTGTGAAATTCAAAAGGTGAGGAATCTGCAGCTAGAAATATCCATGAGAAAAGATTGCAACTATGTAACTGAGGCCCTCAATTGAAGTTTGTAGAATTTCAGTTTTGAGAATAAATTACTTTCCTTTAACTAAAAGATAAGCACAGTATTGGACTATATGTTATTGGGGGTGTGTTAATTGACTGTTTAGTTCCGTGGTCTTGGCCACCACATTACCTCCCTGAGAAGTTTTTGACTGCCCACCATTTCTATTCTGAGAATCAAGTGCAGAAAGGTTGTTTTTTGGCCCAGGTAGCAGAGCCATTGTAGGAGGAATCCCAGGGCACCAGTCGCAGATGACCCCAGCCGCCACGATTGGAGCCCATTAGTCTCTGACTACTGTTGAATCCACAAAGGGAGATGACAGTGCCTTTGACACAAAGATAGCTTTTCAATTTTTAAATAGATCCATGTGCATGATTGGATTGATTGTAGCTTTATTTCCCTTAAACAATTCCTTACATATTGACATTATTATTATTATTATTATTATTAATAATTCATTCTTGATATAGCGCATGGCTACCCTTAGGCATCCCAGCGCTGGTTGCAACCACTGAAAGACTACAATCTCACGTCAGGTTCTGGAAGAGCCATGTTTTTAATTGCTTTCTGAATGCAAGGTGGTGGGTCATTGATCGCAGCTGAATCAGGAGTGTGTTCCATAGAATGGATGCATTGGGGTCTATTAGGATGGTGGGTGGATGTCCACCGCCGGGCCGGCGGCGGACATCCGCCGGACCGGCAGCGGACATCCGCTCGTGATCGCAACCCTGAAAACCGCCGGTCCCATTAGCATGGTGGTGACGACTGCGGCCGTGAGCATCTCCGCCTGCCACTTTTCCGCCGGTACCAGTCCGCACGCATGCCTAGCAGGCGGATCTGGACCGCCACAATGATGGCATGCAGGGCCAGGCTCCGCTGGCATAATTATGATGCTGGCGGTAGCCAGACTTTCCGCGGTGGTGGAACCACCATGGAAAGGCATGCGGAGAATGTCTCCGGGGGCCCATTGCGGGCCCCCATTGTGTTGGGGGTGTGTGTGGGTGCACTGGAGGGCTAGCCATGGTACATGTCCCTGTACATGTCACTGTGCAGTGCCTGCTACGCAGTGCAGTGACATGAATGACATGCTCCTTTTCACACCATGGCGGAGCTGCTGGCAGCAGCAACCGCCGCAATGTTAATCACCAGAATCCGACCGCCGGAGCATCGTAATTGGACCGACGGTAATACCGTGGTCCTTGCAGGTGGTCTTTTCCCACTACCATGGCGGTCGGGGAGATTTTCCGTTCGCCATCCTAATAGGTCCCTTAGTGTGAGATCAAACGACCACCAGATCCTACTCTCATGACCTTGGGAACTATTGCTTGGAACAGATTGGCAGATCTTAGGTTATGAGAGGGGCGATGAAAAGACATCACAGCGTGGTTAATTTTTGGACACGTACCCCAGAGGGTTTTGTGCGCTATGCATTGAACATTATGGGGTCTATTAGGATGGCGTGCGGATCGCCACCGCCCTACCAGCGGTGGCGATCCATACGCCAAAACACCCCGCCGGACGGCATTTTACCCCCACCACATTAGCAGGTGGGGGGTACCGCGGCAGACGGAAAGACCGTCCGTCGCTTTTCCACCAGTAGGCAATTGTCACGTTTGCCAACCGGGCGGAAAAGGCCCATAATATGGTGGCGGTGCATCCATATTATGATGCCAGCTGTTGGATGCTTTTCCATGGTGGAGACTCCGCCATAGAAAGGCAAGTGGGAATTTACTGTTGGTACCCGTTACGGGCCCCTGGGGAGGTGGGGGGGTGGAGGGCTGCACTGGGGGGTACCTATGGTACCCCCCAACATTGGCATACACAAGGTGGCAGGCACCACGCGGTGCCTGTCACGTTGTGCATGCCAATGCACAGCATGCTTATATTGCATTGTGGCGGGTGCTACTTACAGCACTGCCCGCCACAATGCAATATATGCGGGATGCGACTGCCAGGGTGGCGGTCGTATCCTATTTGGTGGTGCAGGACCGCCGCACCACTGGCGGCCGGTACCTGCACCGCTTGGGTGGCGGGCGGACAGGAGTCTGCCCGCCATCCTAATTGACCCCTTAGCGTTCTGTGATGGGTAGCCAGTGCAGTTCCGTCAGTGCTGGTTTAGCCGATTTTTTCTGGGGATGTTGTGTACCAGCCTCGCTGCGCAATCAATCAACTAATCAATTAAAAATGAGTTTGACTTAACTGATAATCACCATAACCAATATTTAATCTTAAAAAGAATCAGGCTTCATCGATAGGAAGAAGAATACCGCAGATCAGAGCCCTAGTTTCCACAACAGCTATTAATCACCCACTGCAAAATATATATATATATATACACACACACAGCCAACACAGTAGCAGTCCCTACTGTGTCAATATGATCCACAACATGTTTCCACCGAAAAGTCATTTTGTGATTTACCTAGAACTTTTAACGCCATGCATCAATATGCAAAAAAAACGTCAATGTACTTACTCAATTTACTAAGGGGCCAATTTCAATGTCGGACGGACTCAGGTCCGTCCGACATCGGTCAAGAGGCGTAACCGACAGACCAGTTGTCGTAGGTCACGGCCCTGCAAGTACGATGCGACTAAAGAGGGTTCGGTCGCACTCGTATACTTCACAATGCAAGCATGCATTCCGAGCAGAATGCATGCTTGCATTGTGAAAAGCAGGGGTGCAGTTCATCCCTGCACCCTGTGGCTGGCACCCCAAGGTGCCTGTAACCGGGTGCAGGGATCCACAGAGGGGCACCAAAGACAGTTTCTGGCTGCCTTTTCGTGCCAGAAAGACTGGCACGAAAAGGCCCTGAAAAACTGCCATCGTACTCCCTCGGTCGCAAAGAGGCGGCCGGGGGAGTACTGAGGGATTTTCGGACGGCGGACGGCTCTCCGAGCCTGTCATCTGCAATCCTGAAATCCATGTCGGAATCCTTTCCGACCGAGCCCATCAGAATGGCTCGGTCGGAAAGGAATCCGGCGACACGTTCCGTTTCGGTCGGAAGGGCTCCGACCATCGTTCGGAACCCTTCCGACCGGAATCGGAATCGGCCCAAGAATTGGGACACAGCACGTCTGTAAACATCTCTGCCAAAGGAAACAAGCATTGGCACAGCCAATAGGTCTCGCCTTTGGGACCTTATAAGTGTTTAGTTATGCAGCACAATATCCTTGGTGCAACAACATCAACTGTTGCATGGCTAAACACTTATAAGGTCCCAAAGTTGAGACCTATTGGCTATGCCAATGCTTGGTGTTTTTGGATATCGACCTTCACGGTATTACATGCCAAGCTGTTGATAAAGGTAACGCCTTTCATTTATTTATCATAATCTAGATGACCTTCATTTCGATAGTTAAAGCAGCTTTTTTCACAGAAAATAAATATTTAACTGCAGTCGCTAATTATTTTATTAAATTAAAAAGGGGATCTGCTTTTTATAGTCGCTTGGCCCTCGTTGAAAAGATTGGATGCATTACATTAGCAATGCACTCGCTGCATGATTTTATTCCAGCTGTTATTCACTCGAGTGCGATAATTAGTGGTGCGGGTATCGCATGGGGCCTTTATGTGTCCAAAAGACTGAAGCACGTGGGGAGGCTGGGGGAGCGCACATCGTAAACTCTGTAGCAAGTAAACTTGCACCCACATCCACTCACTTCCGCCTTCGACCCAACCCGCAGTCCTGGATATAGAAAGTTTACTTCATTCCCACATATAGGTGAGCTCTTGATTCGCGAGAGGGGGGAGGATGCATACATTGTAGACAGTAGCACAGTATTGTGAGAAGTATGCCCCGCATGAAAGACTGAAAACACTGCACTTTAACCCACGAATTCCCAGAAATATTGGAGAATGGAAATATTTACGTGCGAGGGGGGAGCGAAGAAAAGGGATGATGAAAAGAGCTGCACATAAACATACCCTACCTCCAACAGCAAGTTCACATTAAAAAAACAAGAGTTGCAGAAACCAGACAGCATGTCGTGAAAATAAATACAAATGTAGCTTCCAAACGCTTAACAGTCATTATTGATAAATTAATGGTAGATTTTGACAGAGGAGCCCTGGCTCTCTGAAACAGAGGCTGGAGAGGAGGGGCTGGTGTTAGAGGGGGGTGTACTGATACTGCATAGAGCATAGCCAGATGGAGGAGGGCGGGCACATTTCTGATAAGATGGGGGCTTTATTTTATGTTCACAAATGTAAAACAATGTGTTCAATGCATGAAATGTAGACAGAAGCATGTCCCTTAAAGCAAAGAGCGCAAAGTATGCCCCTGGTCGAAACAAAGAAAACACTGCACTTTAACCCGCCCATTCACTAAAAGTTTGGAGAATGGAAAAGTTTACTGCTGGGGAGGGCCAAGGGAAGGAATGAGGAAAAGAGCTGCCTCCACCACCCCGCCTCATCGCAGCGTCCAGTACCTCCATATCCATGTCTGATCAGCAGGGGAATGGCGCTCTGGTAAAACAGTTTTCTTTATGGAAGCATAGCTGATATTAAACTTTACCGCAAGAAAGACCAGCCGGAAGCCTGTGGTGCAGCGCCCAATATGGCGGACGAATAGAGGAGCTTGATGGGATCCGTGGGGGTCAAACACATATCAATCCTCTGAAAGCAAGTAGAAATAAAATAGAGACGAAGGAGATAAACAAGAACAACGGGAGGGGTGGGAGTGAAGGCAACACGACGGGGGGAGGGCATGACCCATGACTAATGCAAATGTCTACAAATAACAGTATGTCTGTTCACACTTGTTATTAATGTCGGTTTCTATTGAGGAACAATAAAATTTGAATAAGCAATTAGTTTGACGAGTTACGACAAAAGGAAAATACAGTGCCTGCAAGATTACACGGACTAAACGGAACGACATGGAAGCGTTGCTGCTGTTTTGAAGACAAGTAGGTGCGAACGTTACCGCTAAAGTGAAAGTAATCATTTCGCGGGCGCTTTGATGTTCGCAGTGGCCGCGTGGCTCACTGAGAACATCAAAGCGCCCGCGAAATGTACACGCAGGCTGCCAAATGGTGCGCGCGCACCGCCCCAGGTGCAGTAGTTGGGTGCCTGAAAAGCACTCGTTTGCACTTCCAAATCCCCGTTTTCAATAGCTCTCGCCAGAGCAGCGCTAAAGCGCTGGCTCAGGCGAGACCTAAAAAGTTAGATGGGGTGGCGGGTGCTTGCAGGTGAATTCCCATTTTAGCTCCCAGGAGGTATTTTGATCACATCTATGCCCTGAATGACTGAACGGATTAATGCCCACCTTGGCCTGAGTGTAGAATTCTACTCAGAAAGCGTGCTTTTTTTTGTTTTGGTGTAAATTCGTTCCGTAGTTTCAGAGATGTACGAGTTTAAAACGATTCCCTGCAGGATTGGAAATGTAACAATTTTCTACCAACTGCTGTTTTAACTTGTAAGCCATGGCTTGCAAATTCTGACAATCACATTTTGTTTTATTTACAAAATGTTATTAAGCGGAGCAGAGCTGTGATGGAGGTCCCCCCAAATATGACTGACACCAGGGCAGTAGTCAGGGGTACTCAGGAACATACAAAGCACTAGCTAGCGAGTCGGAATTACTTATGAGCAGCCATTTCAGGTGATGGATTCAACGTTTTTTTTTTTAAATCAGACTCTCGAGTCATGACCCGGAACAGGAAGCATTCTTACTTCAATATGGGAAAGGCACACTCACGCCTTAGCTTCCATCATGTAGAGCTGCCTTTTGACCAATGGTAGCCTCAGCTCTACAAGAGCCCTTCTAGACTGCTCACGCCACAAAGGGCTCTCTTCACACATGTAAAATGAGGCAGAAGCATCATGTTCCGATGTCTTCGCTTTCTGTAATTGGCAGTAGAATCCAAACCCGCTTGAAGGTGTCATAAATGATATTGAGACACTTCACATTTTGTTAGATTTTATCTCCATTAATTTACCCCCCCCCCCCCCCCCCCCCCAGTGGAATTCTAATGAGACATGTTTAGCCTGCAGTGTTTTAGGCAAAATTAACAGCTTCTGAGGCTCATAATTTAGCACAGAAACTGCATAAAGATGCAGCTGCCTTTGATAAAACACTGAGAGGAAATACAGATTTCAGAAAGGGCTACATTCAGAATAAGTTACACTACAATCAGACATCCTTTCCTCTACCCGTGGACAATCCGGCCTGAAAAGGCACAAGGTACATACATGGTGCCATTCACATTCCCTCTCCATGGAATTAGATGGTAGTTACATAGCCATCAACATGCAGAAAGTGCCCTTGGTAATAAATAAATTATTGCACAAACAATTAGCCAACTGCAGCGCCGATGTTATTCGGGACAGCCTTTGACACATGTCTTCTCTTGTGCAGTTTGTGTTATGGGTACCCAGCTACAAAAGTGCCCGTTTCCTCAAAGTGTCATAACAGTTCCCTTTGCTCCTAGAGGCATCTTCATAGCACAGCACAGCACAGCACAAATAACATAATATAAAACAAAAACAACCAGCAGAATGGCTCAGTGACTTGAATGCTTGCCGTCATCAAACGAGGCATTCCGCAATCTTTAGTTGTCTCAAGATTTTCAAAAATAGTAACAGCAATTACAACAAGCATTTGCAATGCAATAGGTCTCGCATTTATAAGAGTTTGAGCTATTAGCATTGTAAACAACAATGCCCTTTATTTAGGTGTTGTTTTTAAAACCGATAAATAAAAGGCATAGTCATTTGCAATGCCAATAGCTTAAACTCTCGCAAATAGTGCTTTGAGGCTGTATTTAAAACCGCAACGGCGCAACAACACTAAAGGGGTGTGGCCATGGGAGGTTACAAAATGAAACGAAGCTGTACTAAGGAGGGATTACTAAGCCTTTTGACAAGTGAACTGCCACAGTTTACAGTGGACAATGACACAAGCCAATGGATTATGTAGGCGGGGAGTTGGCGGAGCTTCAAGTTCCTACCTCAACGCAACATGCCTCGCAGAACAGAGCATGCACTTCCCAGGCTCGACCTAAAAACAGCAAAAAGGATTTGCTTGTTGATTTCTGTTTACATTTGGAGGCTTTATCTGGTTTCTATAGATTCCAGCCAGACCATATCAAGTATCCAAGATTCCCTGAGCGTGTACTTGAAACCGCTATTGTTATTATGGAAACATAATTATTTGCCTAGTTGTACAATTGAAATGTGCCAGTCAGTGACTAAAGTCTATATAGCCCATTTCTAATGCACTAATTGTATTTGTTTGATCTCTACTCTACAACTTGTTGTGTAATGGAAGAAAGTGTGAGCTTTTGATTCAGTCCCAATTGCTTTCCCTTTAAAATGTTCCTTTCTATAGCCATTCATCTGGTTCACATACTTTGAAGTGAGGAATAATCGTATGCAAGCACAGTTTTTACTATGACCAGAGGCACATCAAGTGCCGCAAATGAGGGGGATCCTGGATGTGATAACTATTATTGAATCAGATCCGAGACAGCCCAAGTGAAATATCACGACTTTTCCCCCAAACGTGCCAAAACTGGTACACGTTCATCAGTGTCTGAACCTTGACCCTTATTTTCAGTTGGCCAGAATAATTTATGTTAATTCCTTGCCCCAGAATTACCATTACTTAGGGTCCTGGTCGGTGAAATAATGGGGATTGCAAGTTTTTTGTGAGTAACATGCTGGAATCCGTGTTTCTGTGCCAATTCCTGCATGTTTCCCCCCAATATTTCACATGGAGATTTCACATGGAGATTTCACCTGCTCTTAACACCACTGATAATTTAACTGGTCCTTGTAACTAGTCTTACGGGGCCCATCAGAGTTATCGTGCCACTGGTAAGGAGGTCCTTTGTGTGCTTTCATTCAGAGCAGTTGCAGGGGGTGAGGGAGTTCTCTTCTTTTCAGTTCCAACACAAATGCCTCACGTAATGGGCCATCACTACACATTTAGTTTGAGTCTCATGTGGCTAGGAACTAGCTAAAGCTCAACACCTTAATGCAAATACCATCCAGGAAACAAAGACACCGAGCCTGTCACCTCTCAAGTTCGTAGGAGCTAAACAACTTCCAATAAGTCATTATTACTTCACAAAAGAATCATATTTAGCAATCTTAGAACATAGAAAGATAGAAAAATGCTGTACGGT
Source organism: Triturus cristatus (assembly GCF_964204655.1). NCBI lineage: Eukaryota > Metazoa > Chordata > Amphibia > Caudata > Salamandridae > Triturus > Triturus cristatus. Next base: position 1,095,137,575 of record NC_140592.1, on the reverse strand, counting down.
TCTACAACTATGCATTGCAATTTACATGCATCTCCTTGATGCCCGTTCACAACTCCATGAGCTAGATTACAAAAATTGTATCTTGTGTCCTGCAGGTAACAAAATAACTTTGTAAAAACAAGTAACTCACTGAGCTGACTATAGAATATACAAATCTGTGGTCTGCATGTCATATGTTGTGCTTTTCAACAAGCTCATTAACTCTGTATTCCATTTTCTGATGAGTCAAATGTGTGACTAGATTGCACGCAGCATTTCTTTTTGTTAGGCACAGGGAGATTAAGTGATTTGCCCAGAATCACGTGATGCTGAACCGACAACGAGACTATAACATGGTACCCCAGTTCCAATGTCGGCAGCTCTGGCCGTTATGCTACATCCTATACGTTACTATATCCTGGAAAGCGCTGGGCACATAAATATCTCTAGAGCAGGTGTCTTATGTATAAAATGCAGCCTGTTCGGGTCCATTTAAGTAGGTAAGTACGATCGACTGCTGCCAAATTCCTTGCTGTAGACTATTTAGAAAAATACTTTACCTTTGGGTATAATCACGGCACCCGCGCTTTACTTTTAATGTTATAAGTAAAGTGCGGGTGCCGCGATTATACCAAAGGTATAGAAATAGATGTTTTTTCTATTCCTTTACTTTTGGTATAATCGCGGCAACCGCGCTTTACTTATAACATTAAAAGTAAAGTGCGGGTGCCGCGATTATACCAAAAGTAAAGAAATAGAAAATAAAATCTATTTCTTTACCATTGGTATAATCGCGACACCCGCGCTTTACTTTTAATGTTATAAGTAAAGCGCGAGTGCCGCGATTATACCAAAAGTAAAGAAAGATGTTTTATTCTATTCCTTTACTTTTCGTATAATCGCGGCACCCGCGCTTTACTTATAACATTAAAAGTAAAGCGCGGGTGCCGCGATTATACCAAAAGTAAAGAAATAGAAAAAAAATCAATTTCTTTACCTTTGGTATAATCGCGGCACCCGCGCTTTACTTTTAATGTTATAAGTAAAGCACGGGTGCCGCGTTTATACCAAAAGTAAAGAAAATCAAGTGGCGCGCGTGTCACGCCTGACTCTGGGCACGAACATTGCTCCTCCCACGGTCTATTGGTGTCTATTACGCGCTTGGTGCGCGTAATAGACACCAATAGGCCATGGGAGGAGCTATGTGCACGCCTCTGGCCATTTGCGTGCAGTCTTTTAGAATAAGACTCACGCAAAGGCCAATGGGGGAGCTGAAAAGGAAACGCACACGCACGAGCGTGTGCGATTCCTAGGTCAGCTTGATTTCCCCGTTTTTTCACCTACAAAACGTCTTGCGACCTGCTGCGCAGTGCAACGCAGGTCGCGAGACCTAAAAAGTCAGGCAGGATGACATTCAATACAGCACAGTTCCTTAAATGCCACACAAGCACATGCCCCTCCGAGTCCCTTTCCTTCCCCGCACTGGTTTCCCAGCAGTTTGTCCTACTCAATGATGGGTACTCAGGGACCGAGTGCTGAGGGGCTGCTGATCGTGTGAGCTAGTAACCCAGCCAGTGTCTGACCCTGCATCTGTGAAGGGAGCCATCAATTCTTGCAACATTCCAACCCACTCAAAAGGGTCCTCCTCCACCTTATCGTCCGTCCGCACCTCACACATTATGCGTGCCTCGGCCAGACTCCACTCCCCCATGTCTCTACTCCACTGCTCATATGTAGGCCCCTATGTGACATCCATATAATGGCTATTCTACAATTGGCCAGCACCAGCCCACAAATGCAAATTTATATTACACTTTGCTCTCACTTGGGTCTGGTATTAGGTGTAACAGACAGTGGCAGACCGTCAGGTCTATAGGCACGTTGGTCACCTCTCGGAGTAGGCGCATAATCATGCTCCAATATACTGACAGCTCTGTACACCCCCAAGCTATATGCAAAATGTCCGCCTCAGCAGCCACACACCTGGGGCAAGTGCTGGGCCTAGTTCTCTATATTAGGGATTGCTACGTTTGTATGCAATTACCTGCATCCGTTTCAGAGGGTGTTACTTATCATCATTTACCAGCTACGTATGGAATTTCTTGTAGTGTATTAAGTAGTGTTTTTTATTTGTTAGGGAAAATAGATTATGAGATGTCTAACAAAGATAGTTTTTTTGGGCACTTGCCAATGAACAAAGAGCTGAATCCAGCTAAAGAAGCTAACATTTTTGGTGAGATTTTTATTGAGAAAGAAGAATTAATATTAGATTACATTTTTAAGAATAATTTAACTTGCAGTCTGAAAGAAGAGGAGAAAGCTTTCCTAAATATGGTGGAGGAAAGGAGATTGAGCATGCATGAGAAAGCAGGAAAATATAAAGTGAGTGAGACAATTTGGGACATTGAGATGGGAAAGGAATTGAGAAATGGGGCTAGTCCAACTTTAGCTCTAGATGCACCACAGAAGGGTAAGCTGTGCATTACAAGAAGGAAATCCCAATATGATACATATTTTGTTGGGACTAGTGAGTGTCATGATACATACTTCATTGCAACAGGATGGGGTTTCAGAGGTGGAGAAGATACAATTTTTCCAGGAGTGTACTATGTTTGTGGGAACAAGGCTTATTACAAGTTGCCTGACCATTGGTATGGCACATGTTATGTGGGCCTGGTCTTTCCAAAGATCTTTCATATAGATAGAATAGAAGATGTAGAACATATTAATTTACTAATGCGTTTCAAGAGAGAAACTTGGTCTGAAATAGTAGGTGACATTTTTGGAGCTTTAATTCCAGCAGTGGGAATTTCTTTGAATGCTTATGGAATTCGGAAACTGTCAACAGTGGTGGATCGCTTATCGACAAATACCGCTGGAGGGTTTCTTTTGGTGAATACGGAATTGATTGCCGTACGTGCCATGTCTATGCAAAATCGACTTGCCCTTGATATTCTATTAGCCAAGGAGGGTGGAGTCTGTGGAATGCTGAAAGTTCAACATTGTTGCACTTACATTCCTGACGAGAGCAAAGACCTGAAGGTCTATATCAAAAATATTACTGATTTGCATGAAGAATTAGTACCACTTGAAGCTGAAAGTATCTGGACTAAATTAGCTAATAAGGTGATAGCTGTTAAGAGTTTTATTGCAAAGATAGGTAGTACTATTATAGGTAAGATATTGTTTCCTTTAACTTGCATAATTGTTGCTTTATTGATACTTAGATTGGTGTGTTTGTGTTGTAAAAACAGGGGAGGGAAAAATAAATTAATTAAAAGAAATAATGAGAAGAGAAATAAAAGGTTGAAAAGAGAACCACAAGAAATTGAATTAGAAGAATTGAGGCAGAGTGTCTACTTAGAAACAAAGAGGGATGATGAAAGAGTGTCTGGTGTGTAGTGTTGTGTAAGGAGAAAAAGACATTTCCAATTTCTCCTAAAATGGGACTAAATTTCACAAAATATTTTTTTTGGGTTATTTGGTGATAAAATCACCAAAGGGGGGATTGCTAGAGCAGAATTTTCTGATGAAAATCTATTGGGTTTTTAAGCTCTGGTTTGTCTATTTGTCATAATTAAAATTACTAATCATTAATTACTAATTATTTGTTTTGTGTAAGTGTTTTTACTTATCAACATGTACGAATTAACAAGAGAGAACTACACGTGGGAACGCGTATGTGTTGCCTATTGACAATGTGCATGTTTAAACGTTGCTGAGTGCTGTTTATTTTAAAGCACAAAACGCTTTTGAATTAATGCTTTTCTGTGTTGCAAAGGCTAGATAATTACATACACATAAGGGTATTAGTGGGGTTAACACTGTTTAATCACTATGCTGTGGTAACGTTGTTTTTGTCTCTTTCAATTAAGATGGTCTATTTTGGCCTAGAAAAACATGGCCGCCGTTTGCAGCCTGGCCTCGAGTGAGTGATTTGTAATGAGAAGGCCTTGTTGAATATGGTCGCGAGACATCTGACCACAGTCCTCGCCTGGTTAAAATTTTCCGTGAGGACAGCAGCAGTTCTGGGCAAGTCTCCAGATGCATCTGAACAGCCTTGGAAGACAAAGGAGCCATAACGAATGAACTCTGAGCTCATCGTGTCAGTTCCGAGGAAATGTGGATGCTAAAAGTTACTTTTTTATTTTTGGTTCCTGTCCTGTTTTTTTATTTTTGTGATTTTCCTGAGCGGAGATTTTTCAAATGTAGCGATGCTACATCCTTTCCTTCTCGCTCTGCTCAGTGGTTCAGCGGACGTAAAGAACACTTTTTGTTGCTTTCTTTTGTTTAAAATACTATAAATATTGTTAGCCTAGAGAGGGTTTTTGCCACTTTACCATTTTCTTCCCAAACCTGCGTTGGTGAGGATCTACGCTGTGAGGACGGCGACTCGAGACTTCTACTGAGAGACCTGTCCTGACCCATTCTGACATTTAGCTAGAATAGGTAATTATGAGAAAAATGATTTATTCTGATTGATTTTCTTTGACTAATTTTAGATAAAGCATTATAATTTCGAATACGGTGTTGGTTATTATTTCTTGTCAATTATTGAGTACTCTATTTTGATTATTGTTGTATAGATTGTTTAGATCATGTTTCAGGACAGTTACAATAACCAGGTCTTATCAACCTCAGTGTAGATGCAGGGTGTTTAGGAGTTTTCTTCCCACAGGTTCAGTGCTGGTAGAGTATTTGAGCGTATGTTAGTGAAATGGGCCCTAGTGTATGATGAGTGTATGCGCGTGTAACTGTGAAATTACTCTATCCGTGGAAGTGGGGATATTTTATGCACCCTGATCTCCATCAATTTCCTGGTAGCAGAGTTAGGATGGTTATTGATGATTGTCTTGATCTGATTAGATTGCTTGTACATTAGCTTATTGATTATTGATTATTGATTGATGTTGGTATATGTACTAATACTATACGTTGGAGTCGTCATGTTGAGTTATATGTAGTGCTTCTGGAACTTGGGAGCTAGTAGCAGTTCCGTAGTAGGGCAGAGGGAAGTATATGCTGCTCTCGGGAAAGACGGGATTGTAGGAAAAAAAAACGTGTGACAATTGAAGTTGCGCGTCACATTGTCTGGGTTCGGAATTAGTGACATTGTTGTATGTTACTATTAGATATATTTCTGGTATATAAGGAGTGCGTATGGTAGCGAAGGTTATCTGTGAAACTCTGGTCTTAAGTCCCAGGGATCCGGAAGGTTCACCGTTAAAGCTTATCGCGGGAGAAGTAATAGGTATTTGTAGAAAATGAATCCAAAGTTCAAAGGTTTCCAGGACCTTTATTAATCTTCATGTAACAACCTCCAGCACTACATCCAATACTGGTTTAATTTAGAACACAGCCTTAACCATAACTCCATTACATCATGACTTGAACATTCAGTTCTAAACATCACCACATATCTTCCCCCTTATAAAAACAAACAAAATAATGCAACATGTAAATAAACATAAGGGTATCTCATAAATGAGATACCTTACACAAATTTCCCACACTCCTTTTTTTCCCATCATCAAGAAGAGCCACCGAACCTTCCACCGATATTATTTTACATGGTTGCGAAAATTTGCTTTCCCCTTTCCTCACAAATCCAAACTTCCTTACTACCACCCAATCACCCTCACTGAAGACTAAATTTTTAACAGCCTTCCTTTGATCATACTCCATTTTATTTTGCTTTTGATTTTCTAAAACCCTTAAACTCATTCCTTCTCTATCAACCCAAATCTGTCTTTTATCCTGTAACCACATCGGGGACTCTTTTGTTCCAGGCTCCCTTCCCTTTAGTGCAACAAAAGGAGAAACACCAGTCACAGTGTGAGGAGTGATTCTATGACCCCACATCATCCTCCGCAACTCATCCATTTGCCAAGGAAAGTTGAATAGACTCCATAATCATTCGATTTACTCTCTCCACCAATCCATTCGCCTGAGGATGGAACAACGCCACTTTGTGATGAAAAACTCCAATACTACTCAAATAATTACTCATCTCCAATGAAACCAACTGGACACCATTGTCAGTTACAAGCGTCTTTGGCACACCTTCCTCAAAAAAAACTTCCTTTAAAAATGTTATTACACTCCTTGAAGTTACCTCACCCATGGATTTACAAATGAACCATTTACTATGGTAATCCACCAGTACCACCAAATACCGGTTATTACTACCCAATGTGTCAACTGGACCTAATATATCTAAGCCCACTTTTTCCCATGGTTTCCTTGGATGCTCCATGCACTTCAAAGGAGGATTCCTCGTGACTTTCATCTTGTCACTATTACTGCACACATTGCATTCCTTCACCATGTCTTCCACATCCTTGTCCATTCCTGGCCACCAAAATGACTCCCTCAACCTCCGCTTGGTCAAACTTCTACCTAGATGTCCCTCATGTACAATTTTAAGTATTTTAAATCTCAACCTATTTGGAGGAACAATCCTATCTCTACGCAAAATCTTATCACCTTGCAAACTCAATTCTTCTTTGACTTGTAAATATTGTTTGTACTTATGTAACACACCAGGATCAACCCAGCAATTAACAATGACTTCTTTCAATTCTTTATACTCCTCATCCATCTCCACTGCTTCCTTCCAATCATCTTTGCTAATCGCAAATTCACCATCAACCTCTACAACTATTTCTTCCACATCCACACCTAAAATACCAGAATCTTCTTCCACTGGCATCCTGGAAAGACAATCAGCCAACACATTTCTATCTCCCCGCACATACTCTACAATGAAATTGTAATCCAATACCGATGTCAACCACCTAGATATGCGAGGAGTCACACTACCATCTAAACCCCGACCACCTTTGAACAAATGGATTAGAGGTTTGTGGTCTGTCTTAAGTACAAAAGGTATGCCCCACAGATAATACCTATAGTGCGCTATCCCCCAACAACAAGCAAGCGCTTCTTTTTCAATTGTAGAGTAACTTCTCTCTGCCCCTTGCAGTCTCCTGGAAGCAAACCCTATAATTCTCTCATCACCATCACACTCTTGCAGCAATACAGCTCCAATCCCCACATTACTTGCATCACTAACCAAAATGGTTCTTTTTTTAGGATCAAAATGTCCCAATGACGGTGCAGCTGCAAGACACGACTTCACATCTCCAAATGCTCTTTCACAATCCAAATTCCAGTCAAAAACAACTCCTTTTTTCAATAAAACTCTCATAGGTTCCACTAACTCACTGAACCTAGGAACAAACTTCGAGCAATACTCTGCTAGTCCAAGAAAAGACTTCAATTGTTCCTTGTTGGTGGGAGATGGTGCATCCTTAACCGCTTTCACAATACTATTCTTAGGTTTTATCCCTTCCGCTGATATTTGATGTCCAAGATAATTAACCACACCCACTCTGACCTGACACTTTTCCTTCTTTATCGTCAATCCACATTCATCAATTCTACGTAAAACCTCCTCCATAATCTCGTTGTGCTCTTTGTATGACCTACCTACTATCAAGATGTCATCCTGAAAACACATTACTCTCTCTAAACCCTTAAATATATTCTGCATCACTCTCTGAAAAACGGCAGAAGCCGATGCCAGCCCAAATGGCATCCTCCGATAGCGAAATGCCCCTAATGGTGTCACAAATGAGGTTAAATGTCGTGAATCTGGATGTAAATTTATCTGGTGGTACGCCGAAGACATGTCCAGGACACTGAAAATACATCCCCCACCCATCACGCTCAACATTTCACCAATATTAGGCAAGGGTTGCCTGTCCACCCAGATGTTTTTGTTTAGATCCCGTAAATCAATACATAAACGAATATTATTTCCCTCTTTAGGAGCTACGACAATCGGAGATAACCACTCTGATGACTCAATTGGTTCAATGACCTCAGCTTGCAATAATTTTTCCAACTCCTTTTGCAAAGCTTCCTTCATCATATAAGGTACCGACCTTACTTTATGTACCACTGGTTTTGCGTTACCCTTCAAAACAATTTTGTGTGTAAAACCCTTCAACAAACCAAGATTTTCAGTAAATACCTTGGAGTACTTGTCCATTATCCTCTCACTCCAATCACTCTTTGCATCATCTTGATGTGATTCATTTACGACATTACTTTCCACTGTCATCACTGGTTCTGAAGCATTAGGATTCAGGATTATGCTCAAGTCCTTCTGGTGTCTCCACCCTAGCAAATTGGATCCTTCTTCCGTGTTATAAATTCTACCATAAACCCCTCTTTTCTCAAATATAATGCTTGTCCACTGCATCCCCACAATGTTGATTTTAGAACCCCCGTATCCAACAGCCTTCACATCAGGAGTTGACAATTCACTCATTTCTCCCCTTAAGTTTCCTAAGAAAGTTTCCTTTGAAATAAGAGTAAATAAACTCCCTGAATCCACCAATAATTTCACAACTCCCTCTCCCACAGCAATTTCACAATGTGGTTTTTCCAATTTTTCCGTACTTTCCATTTTTAAATTCATTGAATTTTTTCTGACTCTAGAAACTATTTCTACATTATCTTTCACCTTTATTTCCACTAATTGGCTCTCTTCTAGTTCAACACCATCAACCGTTAAAAATATCTCTCCACTGTTTTCTTCTTCGTTTGTTACTTCTTTTACACTTACAGCTGGCATACTCCCTTTAGACCTGCACGCCTTAGCCAAATGACCCCTTTTCCCACAGGACCTGCATGTAGCATTTCTGGCTCCACATGCAAAACTCGAACTTATATGCCCGGGACAACCACACCTGTAGCAAATTACCGGTCTCCTTTCTCCCGGTCTTGTCTGTAGATTCCCATAACCCTTATACATTGTTTTGTTAATCTCTTTTTTGACATCCTTTACCTCAGCAGACATTTCTTTTTCCATCACCGTTACTGAGCTTTCTGGATTTTTCTTTTCTTTATCTATCTCCTTAATCCAATGGTCTGTATCTTCCATGCTCCTAGCAATCTGGATGGCCTCTTCCAAAGTGGGATTCTTAGATAACAACTTTTCCCTAACTCTCTTATTATTTGTACATCTGACAATCTGATCTCTAATTAACGAATCACACAATGCTTGAAATTCACACGTGACAGCTAACCCCCGAAGAGTTGCTACATACGACACAACACCCTCATCAAGTTTTTGTCCTCTGGAAAAAAACTTATGTCTCTCAAACACAACATTAATCTTTGGCAAGAAATGTTTTTCCAGCATCTGCAATGACATTTCATAAATGTTAACCGGTTGCCCATCTCCCATTCCCAAGGAAATTTCTGGCAAATCATCATAGATTCTCCTCCCTTCAACGCCTAAATGATGCAATAATATGGCTTGCCTCCTAACCGGCCCATACTTATCGCCACCAATGGCTAGCAAATACGTGAAAAATATATTTTTCCACCTTTTCCATGGGATAGTAGGTTCACCAGGCACAGGTAAAAATTTTGGTGGAGCTGACATGGAATCATCAGCCATTTTTCAAATTTGATGATGATCACAAAATAATTAAAATAATTAGCTGAAATAATTAACTAAAATAATCAACTAAAATAATTAATTAAAATAATCAACTAAAACAACTAATCAAAATAATCACTCAAATCCTTCAACTTGAACTCATGTCCCATTCTGTTCAGCCTTCTCAATTACTCCTTCTTTGGTGTCCTCTCCACTTCGCCTTGTATGTCAGTCCTTCCTTTGTTTCCTTTGTACTTCGTATCTTCCTTTGTTTCTTGCTAGTCCCTTTACTGTTTCCAGGAATGTCGCACTCCTAGCAAGTCTTCTTCAATCTGCACCACTCCCTCACAACATCGGTGTATAACAGGTACGATGGTTGGTTTGCGTTATTGTAGAACTGCTAAATGGAAATGACGTGTTTGCAGCAATCAGCAGTGTTATGATGAACACGCGCACGGTTATTCCCACTCTAACGCATGCTGCATGCGCAGTGTTTACATTCGAATTCGGCACGCATCAACTCGCTTGATCCTTCCGTTAACTCAAATTAATGCTTTACACAACTTTTGCATTAATTTTAAAGCGTACGACGGGCAAAAATATCCTTCGTTCGTTTCGTTTCGTTTCGAGTCTCTCTCCAGCAAAACAGCACAATCTCGTGATCAGCGATTGCCGATCTCTCAGCGCTTGACAACCTTCGAAATAAAATACGTGGGTTTCGCCAATCTCACAATTCCCGAAAATCTCCAAATTCAATCTCCTTTTATTTCTGTCTGCAGTCAACAAGCCTTGCAATCATTTCCGAATATTAACACAAGTACCGTTAACGACCGTTTCTCAGTGTGAATTCCCTGTCACACGATGCAATAACCTCGCGCTAACATCTTCAATAAAATTGTAATCGACGTTGTGTGTAGCCTTTTAACCATAACCACAAAGGTCACTTGCCAGTCGTTACTTACAGTTGTAGAAACAGCTAAATTATTATTCTAATAGCACTGATTCTCAAATCAGTGTCGTTCCAGGGATGAAGGTTGCTTGCTTGCTTGTTCCCTGCACAAGTCCCCAAGTCCGCTCGTCGCCAATATGTAGAAAATGAATCCAAAGTTCAAAGGTTTCCAGGACCTTTATTAATCTTCATGTAACAACCTCCAGCACTACATCCAATACTGGTTTAATTTAGAACACAGCCTTAACCATAACTCCATTACATCATGACTTGAACATTCAGTTCTAAACATCACCACAGTATTCTCTGAGCTTGTTTGAGGAACTGGGCAGAGGTAAGCTGCTTGGTTAACGTGTGTTATAATTCTGTAGTGGGACAGATTGTTCGCTGTTCTCGGGAAGCAGGATTCTGTGTGTATGTACTATATTTTTCTTGTATGAATGTGCGTGAATGTATGGGCATTTAGTTGATTGTAAGACTCTTTGGATAAGTCCTAGAGGAAACAGTTAATGAATGCATGATAGAAGGGCAGAGTAGAGGGATGTGCTACTGTGTCAACGGGATTCTTGTGAAATAGATTTTCTTTACTATTCTGTGGTTAGCGAAGCAGACAATGGAGATGTTTATATGTTGTAACTAATAGATTTTGTAGAAATTTGACACGAAGTCTACTGAGAAGATTTTGTAAAGGAGGGGTAGACGAGTGACAGGAGACAGGAGACAAGTGACTGCAGCGACTGCTGACGTCAAACAGACCGCGCTCTGATTGGATAGTGGATCAGAATAGTGTTCGCGCTGGGATTGGTGCGTTGGTGTGAGCCGCGCAAGGATTGGAAGAGCTATTCTAGTGACGTAGACGCTCCAGGATTGGTGCGTTAGTGTGAGTCGCGCTGTTATTGGTTGAAAATTCGTATTGTATATTTATAATACGGAAGGGATTAGAAAGTTTTGGTAAACGCTAAAATGTATTACCAAGAAGAGAAAAAGAAAAAAACATTGTTCGGAAAAATCAAAAGGTGGTTCGACAAGGATAAAGATGTTAAGACGAGAGAGGGTAAATTGTTACCTCCAGCGAAAACACCTGCATCCTTTATGGCTGCGAGATATGGGTATCATACCTGTATATGGTTGGAGAATTGGGTTAGGTATACCAAAGAGGATGGTGTTCTAGCATTTCCAGAACATGGTTCATTTAATCTGGCCGTGTTGAGAAATTTACGGGAAAAGATGTTATGTCTTGACCCAAGACCAAGGCCGACACAGTTTGAGGCTTTAGTGGAATGGGAAGAGGAAGTACATGAGCGAGAAAAGCAGAGGTCTGGAGGACATTACAGGTACATGTTCGGGAGGAGACATGATCGTGAAACTCATCATGATCGAATGAAAAGATGGCGAGATGCTAGCATGTCAGAGGGATTATATCCTATGAGAACAGTTGAAGAGGGAGCAGAAAGGGTTCCTGAGGCAGAAGTGAGGAGATATGGAGTTAATGAGTATGAGGATGAGGTCTTGAATGACATGATTTACAAGAGACCACCTCCATATAGACCAGAACCAGACGAGAGTACACCAGTTGTTTCTCCGATAAGAGATACAGTGCGTATCATTGAGACAGAAAATGTGACACCTGAGTTAAGAAGTGGTAATCCTTTCAGGGAAAGAGAGAATCGATGTGGTGACGAGAATACAAGAGAATTAGCCAGAACTACAACAGAGCTGACTGAAAAGATTAGGGAGCTAACAAAGAATCTGGAAGCTGTTACGGTGCCTGTAACCATAGGTCCGGTTATGCCTGTGTTTGACAAGCAGAGGACAGGTGAAAATGGTTTGGTGATTCCATATGTTGGGAATAAGATAACAAGTTTAGCTGGTCCCTCAGGAGATTCAGGAAGAAGGACAGAAAGTAGTGATCTGAGACAATCCAGACATGACACATGTAGTGAAGGACTGGATGCTAATGAAGCTAGTTGTTCAGGGATGCCGATTTTAGAACCGCAAAAGAAAGTGGTTCCAGTGAGAAAAACTACTGAAATAACAGCTGAAGAATTGAATGATTGGATGAAAGTTCTTCAAAAGAGGGATAAAGATTCACAAGCAATTGATGTGGCAAGGTTACGTGTAGAATTAGAAGAGCTTGTTGCAGGGACAGTTCCAACAGAAATTCTTAAAAACCGTCATGAAGGTGAGCTGTTGTTTATGTGTAAAAATATCACCTGGAGAGCGAGGAATACACATGACAGGTTAAGAGCAATAGCGAATGAACAGGGAGTTGACATTGAAAAGGTGAAAGCTTTGCAGAAGTCTTACAGGATGGATTTTACAGACAAAGATATAGAGAATCTGAATGGTACTGGTAGAACAGGACAGATTAAAGAAATGGTCGCATTATTGCGAAGATGGGGTGATGTAGAGAAGTGGAAGGATAGGTGGTATAAGAAAAGAGAAGAATCAGGAGATAGGACTTATTCAGCGTTTCCTGTGAGAGAAAAGGAGAAACCAGTGGATAATTATCCTATGAGAGAAATTCCTGGAGGAGGATATGTACATGTTCCATGGACCAGACAGGATATTTTATCATTTACGAATGATTTCCCTCGATTGAGAGAAAAGCCCGTCGAGTGGTATAGGCAGGTAGATAGGTTTGTGAAATTGTCAAAAGTGCTGTGGATTGACCTGAATAGTCTGTTTGATATAATTGTTCCAGCAGACTTGTGGACTGAGTGTAAAATAGTTGTGAGTTAGCCTACTGAGGAATATCCAAGAGATCAGAGAACAGGAGCACCAGATCCAGAGGTAATGAGAAAGTATGATCAGGTGATGGTATACCTGAAGAGTAAAGTACCTGCAAAAGAGACAGACTGGGTTAAAATAGATCGAACACAACAGGAAGCAAAAGAATCAGTTCATGCTTTTTACGAGAGGCTGATACTGGCATTTAAACAATTCAGTGCAGATGAACACCTGGGTGACAAAGATTTGAGTCATTTTGTATACAGATTTGTATATGGCCTGAGACCTGAGATTAGTGAGAGAATTCGTGAGCACACGGTGGACTGGCAGAGTAAGAAAATAGATGAGATTCTGAGACATGCAAAATACTTCAGTGATGAAATTGAAGCAAAACAGAGAAAGCTGAAAGAAAAAGCAATGTGGGCACAAGTGAAGGTTGCGGAAAGACAGGAAGCACAGTTGGTGGAACAGGCGAATAATGCAGGAAATAATGCAGGGAATAGACCTAGGTATGCAGGGAAAGGAAAGGGGAATCTTGAGGAAGCTAAAAAGAAGTTCCCATGTCACAACTGTGGCCAACTGGGACATTGGAGATCTGAGTGTACCAATCCACCATTAGTGAATAATGAAGGAAAACCCTTAAATCAACAGGTGCAGAACGAAGGAAATAATCAACAGCAGCAACAACAGAAAGTTGTGAGACAGCAGAGTCAAGAGCCAAAACCGCCCTTGCCACAGAATAGAGGGTCACAAAAGTATAATCAGGATTCAGGATTCTACAATGATGAACAGGTAAACAAACCAAGGCGTTCTAACCAGGTACAACAGTACTTGTTAAAGAATGAAGGGAGTGAGTCTGAGGGTGATTATTGACGGTGCCGAAGAGAGGAGGAAGAGTGCATACTTGGTGCAACTCTAGAAATAGACCAGGCAGGACCATTTGTAGATGGGAAAATAAATGAAGAAAGTGTTACTTTTTTGGTAGACACAGGTGCGACAAGATCAACTGTCAGGTCAACAGATATTAGAAATCTTCCTCTCTCGGATGAAGCAATCCAAGTAGTTGGTGTAGCCAATACACAAATCAGGACACGTCTTACTGAACCAGTAAGAGTACAAATAGGGAAATTTTCAGACATGCACAGATTTATTGTCTGTGATACTAGTCCAGTGAACCTGTTAGGTAGGGATCTATTGTGTAAGATGAACTGCACAATTTTCTGTACACCGGATGGAATAGCTTTTGAGACACCAGATGAGGATGTTTTGTACCGAATGACTCTAGGAAATAGAGAGAGTGAAATGGTTGGTGCATTTGCTGTGTTTGATCCGGAGGATTTGCCTCGGGAGCTGAGAGACACAGTGAAAAGGACAGTTTGGGATTTTACTGGAGAGGATGTGGGATTGATGAATAATGTAGATCCTGTGAAAATTTCAGTGAAAGAGGGAATTACGTATCCTAACATTCCTCAGTACAAAATGACACCAGAAATAATTGAAGGAATAACTCCTATAATTGAGAAAATGATTCAGCAGGGAGTTCTGAGAGAACTACTGAGTAGCCCGTGTAATTCACCGATAATGGGGCTAAAGAAGCCAAATGGAAAATTCAGGATTGTACAAGATTTGAGAAAAGTTAATCAAATTGTGGTGGCATGTTGTCCTATTGTGCCAAATCCATCAGTGATTTTGTATCAGATTCCACATGATGCTGAGTGGTACACAGTGATTGATTTGTGTCATGCTTTCTTTTCAATTCCATTGCATCATGACAGCCAGCCGATTTTTGCATTTAGGTTTGGCCAGCGTATTTTAGCATGGTGTCGTATCCCACAGGGGTATACAGAGAGTCCTTCGATATTCAATCAGTTATTAAAAAAATCATTGGAGAGCTTAATCATGCCCGAAAACTCAGTACTAGTGCAATATATTGATGACCTACTTGTGGCATCAAAGACATGTGAAGCTTGTGAAGTAGATACTATAGCTTTACTGAATCATCTGGCAGATGGAGGGTTAAAAGTATCTCCAGCCAAATTGCAATTCTGCAGGAACGAGGTGCATTATCTTGGACACAATATTGAAAAAGGTCTGAGAAAGGTGACTGATGACAGGATCAAAATCATCAGGGGAATGAAGGCCCCAAAGACCCAGAGGGAAGTGAGAATGTTTCTGGGTATGGTGGGTTATTGTCGTCAGTGGATAATTAATTTTTCTCTGATAGCAAAGCCACTGATTAAGCTGACAAAAAGTGAGATGACAGACCCATTGGAACTAGATGGAGAACAAATGGCAGCATTTGAGGAGCTGAAAAGCAGAATGTGTGAAGCCCCAGCTTTGGGTATGCCTGACTATGAAAAGGAGTTTGAGTTGTACTGCAGTGAGAGAAATGGATGTGCACTTTCAGTGTTAATTCAAAAGCATGGACAGCTGAGGAGGCCTATTGCGTACTTCTCATCGACACTTGACCCTGTAGCTGTAGGTTTACCAGGTTGTTTGAAATCTGTGGCTGCAACATGCAGAAGCCTGGAACAGAGTGAGGGAATCATAATGGGATATCCTGTAAGGGTATTCGTACCTCATAATGTGGCAATTCTTTTGACAAGAAGCAGAACCCAGTACATGTCACATAGTCGGCTGACTAAATATGAGAAAGTCATTCTGGGAGCATCAAATGTGACTCTTGAGAGATGTGTGAATGTGAATCCAGCGACATTGTTGCCGGATATTGAAAATGTGGGTGTGAAAACAGAAGATGATCACAATTGTTTGGATGTGCTTGATTACTGTACAAAACCGAGACCAGACATAAGGGATCTTCCCTTGCATGAGAGTGATCATGTGTTGTTTGTGGATAGATCATGCCTGAGGAATGATGAGGGTGTGCTATGTGCAGCATATGCAGTGTGCAAAGTTTCAGAGGTTATGGAAGCATCACCATTGAAAGGAGTGAAATCTGCGCAAGTTGCTGAATTGGTGGCATTGACAAAAGCTTGTGAAATTGGGAAAGATTTGAGAACGACTGTGATGACTGATAGTCAGTATGGATTTGGAGTTGTGCATGATTTTGGCCAACTTTGGCTACAAAGAGGTTTCTTGACGTCGAGTGGGACTCCAATAAAGAATGCTGAAGTGATTGGGAAATTACTTGAGGCGATACAGTTGCCTAAAGAGTTAGCAGTTGTGAAGTGTGCTGCTCATGGACAAGGAGATGATTTTGTGACAGTTGGCAATCGATATGCCAATGACATTGCTCAATATTGCGCCAAAAACAATCAATCCATTAATCGGGAACGAGAGGGTGAAATGTCTTTTTGTTCTGTGATGTTTACTAATGTCTTAGAGACATGGGATGAAGTGAAACAGTTGCAGGATGAGGCAGGAAAGGAAGAAAAGAAAGACTGGATTAAGGCAGGTTGTGCCCCAAGAGAAACAGACCATGTTTGGGTCTATAGAGATGGCAGACCAGTAATGCCGAACTCCATACTGTCGACAATGGCAAGGATGTATCATGGCCAGGGACATTTGGGAAGGGATGCGATGATCAGGTCGTTTAAGCAGACCTGGTACAATGCAAAGTTCAGGACAATTGCAGAAAGCATCTGTCAGAGATGTTTGATTTGCCAGCAGTTTAACACTGGGAAAAAGACAGTGGTGAGTCTGGGAACAATAGGCAGAGAAGGGGGTCCTTTTACAAGAATGCAGATTGATTTCATTGAAATGCCCCAAGTGAACAGACTGAGGTATGTTCTAGTGGTAGTCTGTTTGTTTTCAAGATGGGTGGAGGCCTATCCGACTAGGAGAAATGATGGAATAACAGTGGCAAAGTTACTGTTAAGAGAGTTGATTCCTAGGTACGGGTTTCCAGTAACGATTGAGTCTGATAGAGGTGGACACTTCTATAATGAACTCATGAGTTTGATTTGTGAAGCATTAAGCATACAGCAGAAGCTACATTGTGCATACAGACCAGAGGCTTCTGGTGTGGTTGAGCAGATAAATGGCACAATAAAGAACAGGATTGGTAAGATGTGTTTAGCCACTGGCATGAAATGGCCAGATGTCTTGCCTCTAGTGCTAATGACTATTAGATCTACTCCAGATAGAACTACTGGTTTAAGTCCGCACGAAATCATAATGGGACGTGCAATGCGACATGCATATGTACCTGTCAATAAGTTGATGACAATAACTGATGACATGATTTTGGATTACTGTAAAGGCCTGGCTGACGCAGTTCATTCTGTGTTTCACCAGGTTGGAGAAGAAGCTACCACACTTGAGAAGAAGCAAGCTCATGATCTGAGTCCAGGGGACTGGGTGAGGATTAAGGTGCACAGAAGAAGAAATTGCTTGGTTCCAAGGTGGGGAAGGCCGAGACAAGTCATTCTAACTACGACAACTGCAGTAAAGTGTGCTGGTGTGAAAAACTGGGTACATGCGGGTCATACTCTGAGAGTTCCAAACCCAAAGGATGGGACTGGTAAGGGGTATTTTGAAGAGTCAGATTCCAGTGATGATGAAGATACAGAACCAGTGAGAAAAGAAGCAGAAAAGGCTTCAAGAGAACCATTGAGAGTCTCAGAAAGGAGATCAGATTCTGTGAGAGAGCCTGAAGTTCCGAAAAGCAGTGAAGGAAAAGGAAAAGAAAAGAGCAATTCCACAGAGACTACTACTGAATCAGAAGAGGAGGAGATTGAAGAACCACTTGAGATTGTACCTGAAGAAGCAGGGTTAGAAGAAGATAGAGAGGGACAGATTGCGGAAAAACCCCGAGGAGGTGTAGGGAACATTCTTGACAAGCTAGGTGAAGGGACAAGTAGACAGCAAGAAGATTGCGTGTCGGAGACCCGAGGAGGGACAGAAGTAGGGAAGTCTCAAACAGTGGTGAAAAAGACTGTGGAGCAAAAGAAAACTGCTGAAGAATCAGAGGCATTTGAAACAGAATCGGATGAAAGTGAAAATGAGAAATCAGAGGGTCGAGTTCTGAGAAAGAGAACTTGGATTGGAGAGAGAAATAATACAGAAACAGGAGAAGAGGAGATCTTTGGCCTAACAACAGAATAAAGAGGCTGAGATATAGACTGATAAGAGCAAATACCTCGAAAGCTGAACAAGTGAATGAGGTGTCGAGTCAAAATCCAGCAAGAGGTGAAAAGAGAAAAGTGTCAAAAGAACCAGAAGAGATCAAAAGGATAAGAAAACCTAACCAGAAGTATAGGTCGCCGGAATGGACGTACGTGGCACTGTCTGAAGGTGAAGAGGCAGAAAGTCAAGGAAATCCAGAGGAGACTGTACGAGAAGTGGTTGAGGAAGATACTGGTGAAATCCTGAAAGTAATCTTGACTGACATTGATGAAAAGTTGGATACTGAGGATATCGTTGAAGATCTAATACAATTTGATGTTGAAGAAAATGAAGTAAAGAGTGATGAATATCCAAATTGAGTAAACAGGAGAAATCACTTGGAAAAAGTGAAAAGAAGAAGAAACTGAAATTGATTGTCTGAAGTAATACAGAATTTTAGAGTCTTAAGTAGTGGAGTAGTAGAGGCTAAGTCAAAAGACACGGTCAAAGTAGTAAAATGGCTAACATAGAAAATAATCAAAGTAGATGTGCCTTCTTAAGAAGATGGTGTAAAATGTGCTGCTGCTGTACTGGATTATTAATGCTACTATGGGGTGTTTTAGCTTTATTAGGTACTTTTAGAGTTACAATAGGTACATTTGAGATGCATACAGAGAATGTGACAAATACAGAGAAGAGTTCACAAAAAGTAGTTCCGACTAGAATTAGTAATACTTACATACATAAAGATAGGTCAATTAATGATTTTTCTAGTAATGTTTTTTCAAAGCTGTTGTACGAATATGTAAAAACAATGGAAGTTAGGGATTGCTACGTTTGTATGCAATTACCTGCATCCGTTTCAGAGGGTGTTACTTATCATCATTTACCAGCTACGTATGGAATTTCTTGTAGTGTATTAAGTAGTGTTTTTTATTTGTTAGGGAAAATAGATTATGAGATGTCTAACAAAGATAGTTTTTTTGGGCACTTGCCAATGAACAAAGAACTGAATCCAGCTAAAGAAGCTAACATTTTTGGTGAGATTTTTATTGAGAAAGAAGAATTAATATTAGATTACATTTTTAAGAATAATTTAACTTGCAGTCTGAAAGAAGAGGAGAAAGCTTTCCTAAATATGGTGGAGGAAAGGAGATTGAGCATGCATGAGAAAGCAGGAAAATATAAAGTGAGTGAGACAATTTGGGACATTGAGATGGGAAAGGAATTGAGAAATGGGGCTAGTCCAACTTTAGCTCTAGATGCACCACAGAAGGGTAAGCTGTGCATTACAAGAAGGAAATCCCAATATGATACATATTTTGTTGGGACTAGTGAGTGTCATGATACATACTTCATTGCAACAGGATGGGGTTTCAGAGGTGGAGAAGATACAATTTTTCCAGGAGTGTACTATGTTTGTGGGAACAAGGCTTATTACAAGTTGCCTGACCATTGGTATGGCACATGTTATGTGGGCCTGGTCTTTCCAAAGATCTTTCATATAGATAGAATAGAAGATGTAGAACATATTAATTTACTAATGCGTTTCAAGAGAGAAACTTGGTCTGAAATAGTAGGTGACATTTTTGGAGCTTTAATTCCAGCAGTGGGAATTTCTTTGAATGCTTATGGAATTCGGAAACTGTCAACAGTAGTGGATCGCTTATCGACAAATACCGCTGGAGGGTTTCTTTTGGTGAATACGGAATTGATTGCCGTACGTGCCATGTCTATGCAAAATCGACTTGCCCTTGATATTCTATTAGCCAAGGAGGGTGGAGTCTGTGGAATGCTGAAAGTTCAACATTGTTGCACTTACATTCCTGACGAGAGCAAAGACCTGAAGGTCTATATCAAAAATATTACTGATTTGCATGAAGAATTAGTACCACTTGAAGCTGAAAGTATCTGGACTAAATTAGCTAATAAGGTGATAGCTGTTAAGAGTTTTATTGCAAAGATAGGTAGTACTATTATAGGTAAGATATTGTTTCCTTTAACTTGCATAATTGTTGCTTTATTGATACTTAGATTGGTGTGTTTGTGTTGTAAAAACAGGGGAGGGAAAAAGAAATTAATTAAAAGAAATAATGAGAAGAGAAATAAAAGGTTGAAAAGAGAACCACAAGAAATTGAATTAGAAGAATTGAGGGAGAGTGTCTACTTAGAAACAAAGAGGGATGATGAAAGAGTGTCTGGTGTGTAGTGTTGTGTAAGGAGAAAAAGACATTTCCAATTTCTCCTAAAATGGGACTAAATTTCACAAAAAATTTTTTTGGGTTATTTGGTGATAAAATCACCAAAGGGGGGATTGCTAGAGCAGAATTTTCTGATGAAAATCTATTGGGTTTTTAAGCTCTGGTTTGTCTATTTGTCATAATTAAAATTACTAATCATTAATTACTAATTATTTGTTTTGTGTAAGTGTTTTTACTTATCAACATGTACGAATTAACAAGAGAGAACTACACGTGGGAACGCGTATGTGTTGCCTATTGACAATGTGCATGTTTAAACGTTACTGAGTGCTGTTTATTTTAAAGCACAAAACGCTTTTGAATTAATGCTTTTCTGTGTTGCAAAGGCTAGATAATTACATACACATAAGGGTATTAGTGGGGTTAACACTGTTTAATCACTATGCTGTGGTAACGTTGTTTTTGTCTCTTTCAATTAAGATGGTCTATTTTGGCCTAGAAAAACATGGCCGCCGTTTGCAGCCTGGCCTCGAGTGAGTGATTTGTAATGAGAAGGCCTTGTTGAATATGGTCGCGAGACATCTGACCACAGTCCTCGCCTGGTTAAAATTTTCCGTGAGGACAGCAGCAGTTCTGGGCAAGTCTCCAGATGCATCTGAACAGCCTTGGAAGACAAAGGAGCCATAACGAATGAACTCTGAGCTCATCGTGTCAGTTCCGAGGAAATGTGGATGCTAAAAGTTACTTTTTTATTTTTGGTTCCTGTCCTGTTTTTTTATTTTTGTGATTTTCTTGAGCGGAGATTTTTCAAATGTAGCGATGCTACATCCTTTCCTTCTCGCTCTGCTCAGTGGTTCAGCGGACGTAAAGAACACTTTTTGTTGCTTTCTTTTGTTTAAAATACTATAAATATTGTTAGCCTAGAGAGGGTTTTTGCCACTTTGCCATTTTCTTCCCAAACCTGCGTTGGTGAGGATCTACGCTGTGAGGACGGCGACTCGAGACTTCTACTGAGAGACCTGTCCTGACCCATTCTGACATTTAGCTAGAATAGGTAATTATGAGAAAAATGATTTATTCTGATTGATTTTCTTTGACTAATTTTAGATAAAGCATTATAATTTTGAATACGGTGTTGGTTATTATTTCTTGTCAATTATTGAGTACTCTATTTTGATTATTGTTGTATAGATTGTTTAGATCATGTTTCAGGACAGTTACAATAACCAGGTCTTCTCGACCTCAGTGTAGATGCAGGGTGTTTAGGAGTTTTCTTCCCACAGGTTCAGTGCTGGTAGAGTATTTGAGCGTATGTTAGTGAAATGGGCCCTAGTGTATGATGAGTGTATGCGCGTGTAACTGTGAAATTACTCTATCCGTGGAAGTGGGGATATTTTATGCACCCTGATCTCCATCATAGACATCAGACACGCAACTGGTTTGCCGTCTTGAATGAAAGTGACCATTATCTCTGCTGCTGTCTTGTTCATTAGAAACACTTTCTTAAGAAAACGACTATGTAGCATACACTTTCCCTCTTTTAAAAGAACTCCTACTCTAACATACTTCAGAATATTCTCATATTCACCGTCAGACGCTTGTCGCATATTCCTAAGCAGTGCTTAATTTGTAAACAGTGCGGAGGCCTTCGTGATGAGGCCTCTGAAGTTTGCACCACACATTGCCAGTGCCAGCACTGTCAACAACAGAACTTACACAACTACTAACCATCACACTGCTACAAGTATGAGAATTCAGACTGTTCAAGGCCCCAAAGCTTTAAAATGGTTGAGTGGCTGGCAGTAGTTGTTTTAAACATGTATTGAATTTCTTTCTTTAGTAAAACTTTATTGCGGCCGAAAGGCCACAAAAGCAATTATTCAAGTCCCCATATACAGATATGAACATGATTAAAACATAAGATAAAAACAACTAAAAACATTTTTTCTCTGTCCAAGTCCATCAATCTCCTGGGGCAGCTAGACTGTTTGAAACGATAATGTTGGCATATATCACAGTCTATTTTGTAAATTCATTTACAGATAAAAACACTAAGGGGAAATTTTTGTCAACCACGTTCACTATAGATCTATCAGCCAGTAAAATTAATACAGTGCATAAGACTCTTAACTTGTATTAAAGTGCTATGTGCATGTGCAACTAGAGTTGCGGCAGGGCCATAATATTTAATAAATAGCAACCATCAGGATATTTAATAAAAAATTGACAAAAATGTATCATTAACTATGAACATTGGCCTACACCCATGCTACCCAAGTTAACATGTGCTGGGCAACAAAGAAACAACATGTGGCTAACCTGCACCTCCTTATGTTGTGCAAACTATTGCACTCTAAAATGTAACCGTTAATGATCACAATGTTCTGGGGGACATCTTAAGTAAACTTTTCGTGTGCACCACATGGAGAACAAGAAACCTGCGACCAAAAAAACTATATGTAGGATGGAATTGTATTTCAAAATCCTGTAAGCCTCTAAACAATGCCTGGTTCCCAGATTTCTACAGATCTGTGTAAGCCATTGTTTTCTAGCTTTTTTGTACCCAGGGCTAGAGAGTAATACGTGTTGTTCGGTTTCAACTCCAATATTACATGCTGGGCAGACTGAGCATTCTGAACCTGCCCATTTGGACGTGAAGGCACGCAAGGGGAGTACCCCATGCCTGAATTGCAGGTATAGCTTCCTTGCCGCTGCCGGTTTAATGTCATCCAGAGCCGGCTCTAGTCTATACTGGTCTTTAATTTCTAGGAACGCTCTAGTGAGTCTGCCAGTTGTGCAACTCCCCTGTATCATGGTCAATTTATGCTCCTAGTAGAGATCCTTTAACATCTTCTTTGACACAGTAGGGTAACTTGTTTCTGGACTAGACCACATATGACCCACTCCCATGGATACAAGCATGTTTCGTATGTAAGATAACCATGGTATTTTTCCTGCACCGGGTAGACTGATCACCTCCTTTAGTTCTTCTCTAAAGCTAGCCAGTTCTGGGGTGGCCCAAAGATGACGCCAGAATAGAAGGGGTCTAAGGGCAACAACTTCTGCAATTGGTCTGACCCCCAAATCTAGTCTGAGTGGAGTAAGTGGGAAACTATGGGGGAGACCGAATAGTTGTTTTACAAAAGAATTTTCAGCCTCAGTAAGACTGATAGAATTGCCGTACCCCCAGAGTTCCGCCCTGTAAACAGATGCTCCTCTAGCTTGGGTCTTATGAATTTCCAAAACTGGGCTAACTGGTTTGTGGCCAGAGTTTCGAAATACTTTGGCCAAACCCCCCGTTGTCTGTGCTAGTTTCAGACTGGATTTTTTAATTTGTGCACCCCAGTCTATTTTATCGGTGATCATTAAGCCAAGGTACTCAAAAACCGGTACCCTTTCTAGTGGGGTGCCATCCAGGCATGGATTTGGTTGGGTAAATTTTCCTGGGTTAAAGGCCATGTACTTCGTCTTTTGTGAATTAATCTCAAGACCCTTTTCCTTACAGAAAAGGACAAATTGATTGAGAATCTTCTGTATGCCCAGGGGGATTTAGAGATTAGCAAGGTGTCATCGGCAAACATCATTGCCGGAATTTCACGAGTCGCCAGTTTGGGTGCATCTAAATCTTGCTCTAAGTGTAAAAATTCAATGAACCCATTTATAAAAAGACAGAAAAGTGTTGGAGCTAGGACGCATCCCTGTCGAACTCCCTTTGCTACTGGGAGAGGAGTAGTAAGTTCCCCATATTTATTGAACCATATTCGGGCAAAGTTTTCCTTTTGTAACTGCTTCAACTATTTGGCACAAGTAAATCGGAACACCTAGCCCATGAAGAATACCCCACAATTTGTCTCTTGGAAAGAAGTTGAATGCACATCTCAAGTCTACAAATATTAAATAGAGCCTGCCAACCTCGATACACACGCTCTTCCAGTGTAATAGTTGTAGCCTGAAGATCTGATCCAGAGTAGACATTTTTTCCCTAAACCCTGCTTGTAGCGGGCTCAAATCATTATGCTCCTCCATCCAACTATGTAAGCGGCCAAGCAGCACTTGCACAAACATTTTTTGGCTGATATCGATAAGGCTGATTGGCCTATAATTTGAAGGGAGCAGTGGAGAGCCTTTTTTAAGGACAGGGATAATTTCCACACCAGCCCAGTTTGTGAGATATCCATGCCTTGTTATATTACGTTAAAAAGAATCCTAAAGTATGGGGCCCAAATGGTAGGTTTGCTGTGGTAAAGATCCCCAGGTATATTGTCTAACCCAGGGGCTTTAGCTGGGGCTATTTTACTCAAACCCAAATGACCTCTTTAAGGGTAATCGTTGGACTGTCTTGGTTATCCCCAGGAGGTATTATATTACCAACAACAGTGCTGTCCTGTGAGGGGGGAGTGGTCATTATCTGGACTACCAACCTCTGTTTCTGCACTCGAGTAGAGGGACTCAAAGTGGTCCATGCACACATCCGCCCCTAAGTTTGGAGCTACCGCTGAATTCCCATTGGCACTTCCAGTATTAAATGTAAGCCAAAAAGTCCTCATGGCATGAGCACCTAAAGCACTTCTCAGGGTGTCCCACTTTGCACTCTCCCACCCTTTTTTGGCCTCGTCAGTGGTTTTACGGTAGAACGCTCTACTAGTTTTAATCAAGGACCTATCCTTGGCCTTAATAGCATCAATCAGGGCAGTTTTAGATTTTCGGCATTCCCCGCTGTACCAGGGATGTTTGGGTTTACTTTTAGCCCTAGATTTTTAGTTTGGGAAACAAAATTCCTCCATAGTGGATATCAGACTAGAGTGGGTAGTGGAAACCCTCTTGAGATCAATTGTTATGCCAACCTCTTGCACAGACTGCATTATGTTTTCGAGGATAGGAATAGCAGGCTGGTGTAGGAGTTCTAGTTTTTCTTGTGATTGACTTAAGTCTGTCCATCTAACTCACCTCCTGCAGCTAGTGAGGGTTAGTCTGTCATCAGTTGGTACTTCCAGACCGGGTGTACTCCCCGAGTATGGCACTAATAGTTCTAAAATTAGTGAGTTGTGATCGCTGTCAAAGCGTGGTTCAATCTTAAAATCCACTACCCT
The DNA here is from genome assembly GCF_964204655.1 of Triturus cristatus. Lineage (NCBI taxonomy): Eukaryota > Metazoa > Chordata > Amphibia > Caudata > Salamandridae > Triturus > Triturus cristatus. The sequence goes on along the minus strand of NC_140592.1, from coordinate 1,095,112,102 downwards.
GCAACAGGATTTAGTATCTATCAAGATATAGTCTAATATAGAGGAGTGCCCGATTCTATTATAAGTGTGTCCACCAGGTGTATCCGACTGTGATCTTCCATTGCATGCCCTCATTGAGTGTCTGAGCGTGAGAGAGTTCATTTGTAGGACCAGCGGAGTCCAGACTCCTACTAGTGCACATGACGTCTCGGGGATGGCCCAGTGCTGGTCCTCTTCACAGGGGCTATCTTCATTCATGCCGACTAAAGGCTCGTATTGACAATTGAAGTCCCCTCCAAGGATCACAGTACAGTGGTCAAGAATGGTAGCTAAAAATGTTGTGAGCTCATCCAGGGTTTTGGATTCTTGGCTGCGACTTACGGGCCGCGAGTATACATTAATTAGGGCAATTGTAAGTTTTGTGGCGAATTTAAGAAGAATACCTTGGATGTCTTTTGATAATGAATTATTAAATAACTGTTTTCCTGCTCATCTTTAAATGAGCAGCTGTTCCAAGTGCCGGTGCTGGCAATTAAGTGCAGATGCAGAGTACCGGAAAGCACCGGCTCAAAATAAGCACTGTTGCTAAGTAATTCTTTGTATTGGAAGTTTAACCAAATATTGACATTTCCAATGCTTGCAAAAAGATTTTCGAGTTTCATCCTGCAGCAGGGTTTTAAACACAGGCTGTTCTTTCACAGGTGTAGGCTGCAGTAGATCTCACAAAACTATCACGTGTTTTCCTCCAAATAGGACATCGTAGTCTTGTTGTTAGAATCTGTTGCTTTTTCAAATGTACAATGACAATCATTAAGTTTGAGATCATGATCACCTCATCGATGATTAAAAGTGTTAACTTTTTTAGCACTCTTGATACTTCATGGCAAACATCACTGGATAACGTTTGGTATTCTATTTTGGTTTCATGCTCAACACGCAGCATCAAAAGTTGATGTAAAGTAATTCCTTTGATATTATGTGCAGCTAACCAAGTAGGTGTTGTTACTACACATGACAAATTACATTTGGTAATCTTATGTAGGAAAGCAGTGAGAACTTGTATTAAAAAGCTTTTACCTGTGCCAGCTCAACGGCTACTCTTTCTTGTCATGGAGGAATTCATGCTCAACTCTGTCTTTTACCTCCATATATATATTTCTTTTTGATCATCATTTGGTTGTGCAACTAACTCTTCTAAATAAATAGTTTCCTGTCTTGCATGTTGCATTGCAGTCTTCACCCCATTCATTGGAATGGCAGCTTAATTTTCAATTATTGGCTGCCCAAGAGGATCTTGGTTTAGAGGACATAATCTTTGGCTGCTTTGTGAACTCTCCTTAGTTATCTCAGGCGCAATTGTTTCTTCCCGTTCAATTTCATCATGTAACATTTTCAAATAGTTAGGAAAAACCAAACACTTAATGCTATCCTTTGCAGCAATAAAAGAGTCTTCGTACCAGTCAAACTCTTCTAGTAATTCTGATTCAGAACACCAAGGCTTAAACAGATGCAGAAGTGCCAAGCAGAAAAACGTCCTTGTTTTAGTAGTTTGGCAACTCAGTTTTCTATGGGTAATTAGACTGCCTTTGGTATGTCGTATGAAACAGCCATCACAACCAACTACTGCAAATTTACCTTAATCTACATTTTCTGTGACATTGTTTCTATATCTGTAGTTTGAAGTATTTCATAAAGATATACATTTTCAAGATATGGACTCCATTTTAGATATTAGGTGTCCAACATGTTTGTTTTGATAATATGTTTACTTTCTGGGTCAAATTCTGCAAGGTACTGAATTTCAGGATAGGATTTCAACACTCTATTTCGCGTGCATACTATGCCTGGACTCACCCAAACAATTCCTCTCAACTTAGAGTAAACTAGCTGAACTCAACCAATCACAGCATTCATAGGATGCTATTTCTCTGTGTGAAAGCATCTTCAAACTTAGTTGTACAGTTTCTTTGTTAAAGAAATTTCAGCAGAAATCTCTTCTCGCATATTCTTCATCTCGGTCTTTTCCGATTCCATTGTTTATGAAGTAACATAACGAGCAACAGCTGTGGAATTAGGTCTAAACTGGGGTGGCACGGTGAGCAAAAGAATGATGGATTTAACCCAGATCTCTTGACTGGGAGAGAATGTTTTGATTTGTTCTGCATTCCGTCCATCAAATGAGCGTCTTTTGAATTATCCAACACAAATTGAATATCTATATTGGTATTCCACATTTTAGAATGACAGGATTGTATTCATTGACATATTTTGAAGCTTCTGTTCTCCTCAGGTTGTAGGTGTTTAGGGATATTTCTGAGTAGGAGCATGTCTGACTGCAGACACAAATCTGTTGACACTTCCTTTGAAAGTAACAGGTCTTGAAATTCAAAATGACATTTAGTGTAAAAATGTCATTTCGTTCTCCTCCGACAGTACATTCCACAGCTATATGACTGAAAACTCAGAACTTGCTGTTTTTGGTCATTTTTGTCACTGTCTTTTGAATTGGTACATGTAACATGCTGCTCTGAGAAAGAAAGCACAGACTCATCTGTTTGTGTTCTAAATGTTTGTGCATCTTTAATACACAACAACATATGAATAGGTCAAGCACTTCTTGCTTGGTGCTCTTTACGCCAAAAGAAATCAGTAATTTCTCCAAGAGATGGATTTTTTTGTTGCAGATGAAGGAGAGTATAGCTTGAAATCTGTGGTTAAAATATCTACAAATATTTGCAGCATCCAAAGAGCAAAGTTCTTCTGGTGTAGTCAGATTAGTGTCCTTAATGTTATAATTTGCTTCTCTCAAAAAATTATGTAAGTTTTCCCATGCGTACTCTGCACAACTGAGGGTCACAAACCAAGTTGGTGCACCTAAATGTCGTAACATACATTTAAGTTCATCATGTCGACGGTACCAAAATTCATTGGTGCCACTATGGCATGCCATCAAATTTAGCATATTGTATTCCAACTTCTCATCTTTTCCATGAATTTTGTCGACAAAGTCTCTTGCGGACATATTGTGTAGATTAAATCCTGTTTTAAGAATATGGTAAAAAGTATACAATAGTCCAGGCAAATCACTTTCAAATAACAGATGAAGCATATATGGAATATTTTGACAAAAATCTAGGGTCCTCTGAAAATATTCTGGTTTACCTATACTCAGCTGCTTGTAATTGCACTGGATGGTCATCATACCATTTGCCTACTTCAGTTGGAGATGGTTGTGGAAAACAGCTAGCTTCTAAACTTTTCTCTCAGGCACTCATTGAAGCACCTTTAGTTGTTTCATCTGGTATAGTTCAATAGCATCTCCCATAACTACTTTGGAATTTAGTGGATGGATACTATACTGATCATATATTTCTTCAGATTTAGTTCTATCCACTTTTTCAACCTGTCCACTTGAAGGAAATATTTCTACCTCCATACAGCTTTTATCTGTAACAACATCTATATCTTTATACTACAGATTATTTTGTTTGAGGTAGAATGTAGCCTTTTTGTTAAACCTTTTTCACATCCACTAGTTATTGCCAATTGTTTTTTTTTTGTGGGCACACCAGAATAATAAGCGGTTCATCTATAGCTCTCTCCAAACCTACAGTTTCAATATTACATTTGCAATCAAAAGGTAAGTACACAACTATACCTTTAAGTCCTGTCTGTAGCTCAGTCGGTGGTAGTTCACCATTCTTTGGTTCCATATAACCTGTTGCTTGAAAGGGGTATATAGAATGTAGCTTAAACATTTAGATGTTGAAGTTTCACTGGAATTCGAATAAACTCTAACCTATTATGTATTGTTCTTGCAGGCATTTTGTTGTCCTCTAATGTGTCATAGCAATACTTACATATGATCGGAAGTGCTGACATATCAAACCGTTCCTCCACAAACAAATACACAGCAAATTCTAGCCACTTTTCTCTGTTTTCCAGCTCAGTTTTCAAGAACACATCAACATTTTGTGTTTAGCCTTTGTAGTGAGTGTGCGGACAACAAATTCAAGCATAGTTTGTTTTTTCTGTAGAAACTGCATTAAAATGTGTTATTTCTTGTCCAAAGTTATCAGTACTAATTTGTGTGTTCTGTTCCACTACAGCTGAACATTCCAAGTCCTCTATTTGCCCAGACTCCATCTCAGGACCAAAGAAACGCAACTGAATATCTTCACAAACACTTTCAACCTCTTATGTACCATACAAAAGTGCTTTGTTTGTTTGTACTGAACAAAATGTAGGAGTTTTTACATAGTAAAGTTTTCTAACTAAAGTTTACATTTTTGAATAATGAACAGCCAACATAAAAAAATGGTGAAAGGTGCTTGTGCATACTTTCTTGAATAGGCACGCCAATTAGTTTAATTGTAAAATAGTAGATTTTTCTCACTTTGCTTGGATCTAAACATTGCAAGATTGCAATTTTCAGTTTCATACTTACTTGGAAATTCTCTTACAAAATCTCATAAAATATCAATTGATTCATGGGTGAGCACAGCAAATACTACTGCAGTCCCATGTATAAACAGGAACATGTCTGCACCTTCCTTGTACCTCTTGAGCTATCTCCTCCCCTACATTTCTACGAACCATTTCCTGTTTTGCAATGAAAGTACTATCTTTGACATCATAGCATCGTACAGTTGTTTCAACCGCATGCAATAATATGTTCTCTTGTAAGTAGCTTTCTTCATTAAAGAAAGCCTCAGTACTAAATGTATGCTTCCATTCTCCTTTGAACATTTGGCAAAAGTTACTTTTATTAATAAGCCTTTTATTGGCTTTTTTCATACAGAACCCTGTTTTATCTATTATTTTCATTCTGTTTAGTATCAAGATAAATACTTTACGTTTCAAGACAAATGCTCCATCTACCACATTTTCAATGTGTTCTTTTTGCTTCAATGCTGCCCTTCTTCTCTTATACTGCTTTATATTTCTTACCAAATTCTAGTTTGACCCTACTTCTAAATATTCTCATTTGTATTCGTTTGAATTGTTTCTGCCTTGTTATCTGATGAGCTGATTTTTAGGACATTTTCCACTTTGAACATGAGTTGTTGCTAAAGCTCCCTTTTTTATTGACATAATTTTCTGCATTTTTAATTTTTCTAAATACAGTTTTAAGAAACTCCTTAGTTCTCTTACCAGCAGTTATTTTTTTCCCAACTACATTCTGTCCATCATCTCTTTTTTCATGTTAGTTCTTTGCAAGTAGCACTGTTTCTTCTGTTTTGTTCTTCTCTGTTCCTTTCTTGCCATCAAAAATTATTTTGTTTCAACACAAATAGATATCTGAAAACCAAATAGAGAATATGTTTACCTTACATTATATTGTGTAACATAACTGGTGCTCATGTAAAGCGCTCCAATACCTTCGGGTCGAGTTCGCGCTATATAAATCTGCAAAAAAAAAAATATATATACTATTACATTACATACCTAAAGCAAGTAAATACCTACATAATTAAATGTTTCAGTATTTCATTCCATTCCACAGGTATTGAACATAACATCTCTACTCCCTCTTAAAGTACATGTCTTACCTTCTAAGCACATACCACTCTGTCATATGGTATACCTACTGCCTACCCGAGGGATCACCAATATATGTAGAAGAAAGGGAGTTCAAGGCCTGGTAAGAGGTTTTAAAGGCCTACTTGATCTCGCATTACAACTGCAAACATAGGCTGTGCAGTAGCAGGCAGGAAGCATGTTTAAAGAGCTATTTGTCTGGATGGGTGAGTTGAAGTGAAACTACTTGAGTGCATATCTAAATCAGTGTATCAGTTCCTCTGTGGGTGTGACACTGGATATATAAGTAACTATCTCGCTATATGAGTGGCTGTCTTAGTTTCTCTAAGGGTCTGTATCTGTGTATATAAGTGGCTGTAGAGATTGTTTACTGGCTGTATTGGTGAGTGTTGGGGTATGTAACTGTGTGTGCAATTGGCTCTGGGAGATACATAAGTGCTGTGTGGATGTGTGACTGAATGTGTAAGTGCCTGTGTCTGACTTGGTGTGTGAGTAGCTCTATGCTTTTGTTAATAGGTATGTGAGTCACAATGTGACTGGGAGACTGGATGTATAACTGGGCGTATGGGTCTGTAAGTATGCATGGGACTCACTAAAACTTCAAAGTTTTGTCTTACCTTCTAACCACATGGCATCCTAACCTATGGCCTATATACAGCCTTCCTTAGGGTGACGTATATATAGTTGAAGAGAAGTTTAAGGCTTGGCAAGGGTTCTTAAATGGCTACTCAACTTGGAAGTAAAATTGCACACACAGGCTATGCAGTAGCAGGCCGAAGGCATGTTTAAAGGTCTACTTATTCGGGTGAGGAAGTTGGAGTGTCAGTACTTGAGTACGTATCTAAGTAAGTGTATCAGTCCCTCTCTTGGTGTGCCACTGAATGTGTAAGTAACTATGTTGCTATATGACTGGCTGTCTTAGTATCTCTATGGGTCTGTATATGTGTATTAAAGTGGCTGTATAGATTGCTTACTGACTGTCTTAGTAAGTGTTGGGGTATGTACCTGTGTACAACTGGGTCTGTACTGGTGGATACAAAAGTGCTGTGTGGGTGTGTGACTTAACATATAATTGCCTCTGTCTCTGTCTGACTGGGTGTGTGAGTATCTCTATGCTTTTGTAAATAGGTATGTGAGTCACAGTATGGGCGCAAAACTGAATGTATAACTGGCCGTATGGGGCTATAGTTGTGCGTGTGACTCACTGAAACTTCCAAGTACATGTCTTACATTCTAAGAATATAGCACCCTGCCCTATGGGGCCTACCTGAGGGGTGACTTATATGTAGAAAAAGGGGAGTTTAAGGCTTGGCAAGGGGTTTTAAATGGCAAGTCGATCTGGCAGTAAAACTGCACACAGAGGCTCTCCAGTAGTAGGCCTGAGACATGTTTAAAGAGCAACTTATCTGGATGATTGACTAGGAGTGTCAGTTCTTGAATACATATCTGAATGAGTGTATCAGACCATCTGTGGGTGTGTCATTGGATATGTAAGTAACTATGTCGGCATATGACTGGCTCTGTTAGCATATCTATGGGTCAGTAAATGTGTACGGAAATGCCTGTATGGATTGCTTACTGGCTGTGTTAGTGAGTGTTGTGGTATGTAACTGGGTATGCAACTGGCTCCCTTAGTGCTGGAAGCGTAAGTGCTATGTGGCCAGGGCCGGACTGGCCGTAGCGGGCACCGGGCAATCCCCCGGTGCACCGCACGGGTGGGGGCCGGTTTTGGGCCCCTGGGGGCCGTTTTTGTTACAGGGCCGTTTTTGCAGCACAGCTACAAAATTGGCCCTGTAACAAAATCGGCCGAAAACCAGCCCTGGCAAAGAGCTCGGCGGCACCCCCAAGCCCTCTGGGGGGGTGGCCGAGCACTTTGCCAGGGCCGGTTTTGGTTCCCAGTCCGGCCCTGTATGTGGCCGTGTGAGTGAATCTGCAAGTGCCTCTGTGATTCACTGACTGGGTTGTGACTGGCTGTATGGTTTAGTAACTAGGTATCTCAGTGGCTACATAGATGAGTGGCAGGATGTATAACTGGGTATATTGGTCTGTAAGTGCATTTCCAACTCTAAACTACATCTTTTACCTTTTAAGCATATACTATTCTGCGCTATTGGCTACTTAGAGCTTATCGTAGGGGGGATTTATGTATAAGAAAAGAAAAAGGTTCAAATTTGGCAAGGTGTTTTAAATGTAAAATCAACATAGCAGTGTAAACTGCACACAAGGCTCTGCAATAACAGGCCTAACACAATTTAAAGGGCTACTGCTCTGCATAGTACAAACAGTGCTACAGGCGCACTATTACCATTTCATTTACAGGCCCTGGGCACATGTAGAAGACTGAACTAGGGACTTACAGATAAATTAAATATACCAATTGTAGATAGGCCAATAAAAGCATGTTTAGGGGAGAAGCACATACACTTCAACACTATCTACCAGTGTTAAAGGCTCAGACTCCTAAGGCCAGCTGATTGTCCAATCGGTATGTAACTGGCTGCATGGATACATATATCAGTTACTGTACAATTGGGTGACTGCTTGTGTCAATACTTAAGTACACATAAAAATGAGTTTATCAGTGCCTCTCTGGGTATGTGCCTGGATGTGTAACCTTCACACTTTATTTCACCTTACATAAACTCATAATATACATATAATGTTTTAACGTACACCCTTATTGACATACCATTTTGCTGTTCTCCAATTTTGACCTCAGTATCACTTGGAATCTCTTGTCAGTCCAAATCGCAAATTAGTTGTACAGTAATCGTATACCACTCTCAGTACAAAGGAACCAATAAGGGCAACCCGTCCCACTCTGTGTTCATCGATACTGATGTAGTTATCAAATCATAACCTACCTTTCATATTTTACTTTTGTTATACCACTTCTGAATGGGCGCTGTTTTGAACCTTTTGTAAGACTCCTGTTAAGAAGCCCAATTTGGTAGTGGTTTGGAGTGGATATGCAAATTCACTGTTGGGCTCAGCCCGACCCTGTGTAACATTGTTGCGGAGTTGCGAATCCTCCCAGGAGCCCATAAAACCGCTTAATAATCGTCTGTGAAAGCATGGCATTTATAGTTTACTTTGTAAAAAGTACTGATTTTCAACCCAAACACTCCCTAATAAGCATTATTCCATACCACTCTGTTTTGTAGATAACAGTCTACTATTTTTCATCCAGCACTTTTGGCTCCGTTTCCATAGTAACCGTGTTTGAATCACCAGGTCAAAAGTGCACAACCTTTCTGTGAGCAGCATTCTACCTTCAAACTGAACTTTAGCATGTGTGGTTGACTGTATAGAATTATGAGCATATCCATAACAGCATTACTTTTTTTTATTTTTCCAAAGCCAATAACAGATGTAGTTACTTTTGCTCTCAAAATCACAACCTACTTTTACCTACCTGCATATTAACACCATCCAATCAAATATGTTCCTTTTTCATTTAGGTGCCCTCCGCCATTTTAACCGCCTTTTATTTTGAAAACTGTCTTATTCAGCTTCAGTCTTCCCCTGTGTGCTACTCCAGTTTGCATCCAAAATGATCAGAGTGTGGATTGTGGGCCATAGGTTTGCGTTTTGGACCAAAGAGAATGCTAGAAAGAACGGCATTGACAGTGACTTGGGTTTACCTAATGTAGACATTACATGGCATGGCCACAGAGGATTAAAGTGACATCAATTACCTTTGGTTGAAAGCATTGTCGATTGCCAAAATCCAGACCTCTTGATTGTGCACTGTGGTGGCAATGATATAGGGGCACTTACTGGGATAGGACTTGAAATCCTAATGAAGGATACCTTTGGTAAATAACTTGGACTTTTCCCTCACACTTCTTAGGAGTTCTCCAAACATTTGCCAAAGGCAGAATTGAAAGTGGCCAAATTAATTTTGTCAATAAAACTGTTTCTGCAATCCTGAGAGACTACAACATGTGCTCAATGTACAACAACAATTTACGCTATGATATGGATGGTTTATATAGAAATGGTGGAGTTCATTTCACTGAGAAAGGCAGCAGGGTGTTCCTCACCAATTTGAAAGACTGCATCCTGTTTTATATGTAGTTATCATTTACACACCATAATCACAAAGGCTCTTTTCAGAGCCAAACCATTTCCCAAACACTGGTTCATTTTCTTTTTAAATCCTTTTTTAAAATGTCCTACTCGGCTCCGCAGATCCATTGCGAATCCACAAACCAAAAGCACACATCCACTACAACGCAGCACATTTGATATTCAAGATGAATCTGTGGCTCCGTTCCCCAACCCAAAACAATTTTTTGCAATAACAACACATTTGATACATAGGCCATGTATGTGGCTCTATGAATGTCTGAGTGGATGTATTACAGCATTTGTGGATCTGTGTGTGTATGGGTGTATGAGTTACTAGGTGTGTCAGTGCTTGTATTGGTGTGTCAGTGCCTGCATGGTTGCATGAATGTATATGTGAGTGAGCCTATGGGTCTGTCAGTGGGTGTGTGTGTCTGTGTCAGTGACCTGGTATGCGTGTACCTGTGTGGGTCTGTGAGTGGGTCTGTGAGTGGCTGTATGGGTCTGTGGATAGGTGTTTGAATCACAGTCTGGGTCTGTGAGTGAATGCGTGAGGTCCTGTGTTGTTCTGTGAGTGGATGTGTGAATGCCTGTGTGGGTCTGTGAGTGCCTGTGTGAGTGCCTGTGTGGGTCTGTGAGTGGCTGTGTGGGTGTCTGAGAGGGTTTGTGAGTGTTTTTATTAATCTGTAGGTCTGTGAATAGGTTTCTGAGTAGCTGTGTGGGTCTGAGAGTGGGTGTATAGCTGTGTGGGTCTGTGAGTCAGTGGCTGAGTGTGTGTGTGGGTCTGTGAGTCAATGTGTGAATTTCTTAGTGCATGTGTGAGAGCCGGAGTGGGTCTGTGAGTGGGTGTGTGAGTGGGTGTGTAAGTGCATGTGAGTGTGGGTCTCTGAGTGGGTGTGTGGGTCTCTGAATGGGTGTGTTGGTCTGTGAGTGGGTCTGTGATTGTCTTTTTGGGTCTGTGAGTAGATGTGTGAGTGTATGGGTAGCGAGAGCTTGTGTTAGATTTTAATTGTTATACTGTGATTTTAAAGAACTCACCTACCCTCTGAGCACTCAACCCTTCAGGTACAGTCATCCCCGCACAGCGGATTTAGCGCTGCCGCGGGCGAGTGTTTTCCTTCTTGCCGCCATTCCGGAGACACAAGACACGCCCACTTGTGTTGGCCACGCCCCTTCCTACACCCTCCTCACTCCCATAAAGCATGTGCACCTACCGGAAGCGCAGCGGACGAGCGCAGCGGGCGCGACGTTTGCGCGCCGAAGGCGCGCTCAAGGCAAGCTCGTCTGCGCTCGTCCGTGTCGAGACCGGGCCCTGGGCCACCACCCCGGCCAAATCTCACCACATACTTCTGCAACCCCTATTTCGATCACTTACACTTCCTCTCAACTCCGAGATCTCAATCCTCCGGCTAACCTTCCACATTCTGTACCACACCTGCTACACACGGACCCCTTGGTAGGCCCCTATAAATGCCCCACGTGCCTTACTCATACCCCCGCTGCGAATACCCCTTCACAGGTCTTAGCAGCACTCATTAATGTACGCTCCCTTCCTAAACATAAAACTGAAATCTTAGAATTTATTGTGTCACATAACCTCGATCTCCTGTTTATCACTGAGACTTGGGGTGACGAATCCTCCGGCCCGGATTTCAAGGCAGCTATCCCCGAAGACTACTGTGTGCATAGACTAGACAGATTAAAAAGAAAAGGTGGCGGACTAGCCATCATTTATAGGAACCACTTCAAAGTCAAATTTACCGATCTTAAATACAATGAATGTGAAGCCTTTTCCTTTTCCATTAGCCTCTCAGGCAATCAGTCATTTGTAGGTATGCTAATTTACCGCCCGCCTGGGTCCAGATCCAAATTCCTCAATAACCTTAACAACCTAATCGAGGTTACGGCTGGAGCTCCACAATATACCATACTAGGAGATTTCAATTTCCATCTTGAATCCCCATGCGACACTGATACCATTGCGCTAATTAACGATCTATCAGCAGCCGGACTCCAGCAAACTGTCGCCCAGCCCACTCACGAAGCAGGCCATACCCTAGATGGTGTATTCACCAATAACCCTCACATTATGATTTCAGATGTAATTCCTCTTATCTGGACTGACCACTCAGCAGTCTGCTTCTCCATAAAAATCAAATCTCCACCATCTCTTACCGGAATACCTTCTCCTACCTCTTTTAGAGACTGAAAAAACATCAATACTTCTCATCTTGCTTCTATGTTGACCAAGAGCATCATTACCACGAACTTAATCCATCATTAGCCTCCAGTAATTACCTCAACAGCTTAGACATGTCTTGTTCCAAACTAGCACTTTTGAAAACTTCTCAACGAAATAGAAAGTCTCCTTCTGCCCCATGGTTCACGGAATCTCTTCGTCTTCAGAGACAACACTGTATAAATTTGGAAAGACACTGGCGCCGTTACTACAATCCTACCGACAAAATCGTATACAAAAGCGCCCTCTCCAACTATAAAGACCTCATCACGTACGAAAAAACTAAGTATTACACCTCCCAAATTGAACAGGCAAAAAATTCCGCAAAAAAATTGTTTCAAGTGGTTAACCATCTCTCAAACCCCCCGGCCCCCCCTTCCGAACTATCCCAAACGCTCCGCAACTCCCTTGCAAATTTCTTTAAGGACAAAGTCACCTCTATCTTCTCAGCCTTCATTCAAAAATCTCCATCTATTACTATAAACAATCAATCATCTTCCACTAACGCTCCATCCTTCTCTGTGTTCAAAGCAGTCACTGAGGAACAAATCCACCGTTTAATCTGCAGCACCAAATCGGGCTCCCCCCAAGATCCTTGCCCTCCGGCTATTCTCAATCTCATTCCAGAAGCCATTTCCCCTGCTTTGACGAACATTTGCAACTCTATGTTCACTACCGGCTCTTACCCCACAATCTGGAAAAAGGCTATCATTAAGCCACTCCTGAAAAAACCCACCCTTGACCCCTTCCTTCCATCCAGTTACAGACCCATCGCATGTCTCCCCTACCCAGCAAAAGTATTCGAAAAAGCTATGAATATTCAACTCTCGAAATTCATAGATGAAAACAATCTACTGGATGAAACCCAATTTGGGTTTAGGCAGGGACACGGGACCGAAACTGCTTTAATAAAAGCGGCAGACGAAATATGAATGACATTGGATAAAGGAGGAGCGGCAGTACTAGTACTGCTGGATCTTTCCGCAGCCTTCGACACGGTGGATCATGCCATCCTGATCGACCGTGTCTCAGCAATAGGCATCCAGAACAAGGCCAAAGAACTTCTTGCCTCCTTCTTAGCCAACCGATCACAGGCAGTAAAGATGGGCCCTTTCACCTCCCCTACTTTCTCTCTTCCTTGCGGAGTACCACAGGGCTCCTCGCTAAGTCCGACCTTGTTCAACATATATGTTTCGGACTTAGCGAGGGTGATCAAGTCCTACGGCATTGCCCTCACGACTTATGCCGATGATACCCAACTGGTCCTATCCGTACACAATGACGGAGCGACAATCGCGGCAAACTTTCAAAAAGGAATGCTTGCAATCAGTTCCTGGATGTCATCAAATTGTCTTAAATTAAACTCTGATAAGACGGAGGTGATGACATTCGGGAAACTGGAACCTACCTGGTCCCCTCGTTGGTGGCCAACTGAGATGGGACCTCCACCAGAACCTGTCACAAAGGTTCGTAACCTTGGAGTTATCTTCGATAACAAATTGACCTTTCACCACCATGTCAACTCCGTAGTCTCCACTTCCTTCTTCACTCTGAAGAAAATCATAAAACTTCTCCCTTACCTTCCCATTTCAGCTGGCAAAACCCTTATTAGCACTCTGGTTTTCGCCAAAACAGACTACTGCAATGCCCTCCTGCTTAATGCCCAGGAGAAAGTCTCTAACAGGCTCCAGCTAGTACAGAATGCCTCAGCCAGAATCCTATTGGGCATATCTAAGTTTACCTCCAGTTCCCCGTATATCCAACAGCTTCACTGGCTCCCCGTCAGGAGCCGTGCAAAATTCAAAGCATTGTGTATTGCCTATAAAGCTGTCAACAACTTGGGCCCACAGTTCCTCAAAGATGCCCTCTGTCCGCTGGAAAATCCGAGAACTCTTCGCTCTTCCTCAGCCTATCTGCTCAAAATTCAACGAACAAAGAGGGTCAACTGGGGTGATAGAGGCTTTAGCATTTCCACAGCTAGACTCTGGAACACACTCCCCCTTTCCATTAAAATGGCCCCAATGCTCATTAGCTTCAGGAAGAAATTAAAAACCTGGCTTTTCCCACATTAAAATCTGCCTTAGCTATCGTTCTGTTTCATTGAGCGCCGAGACACCCACGGGTAGTTGTGCGCTGTAAAAATTGCCAAAAACATAAACATATCTGAGTGGGTCTGTGAGTGGGTGTGTGAGTGTTTGAGTTGGTCTGTGAGTGGGTATGTGAGTATCTGAATGGGTCTGTGAGTGTCTTAGTGGGTAGGTGTTGGAAAGTACCACTTTCTACATGGTTACCCCCCTTTTTGCCTGAAACATGATGTGATGTTGAATAAAGGTGCATTGGGTCCCTGCTAACCATGTCCCCAGAGCCAGATCTCTTTCCCTAAACTGTACCTTTGTTCCACAATTGGCACAACTTCACCCCCTTTATAAGTTCCTAGTAAATGGTACCCCTGGTACCTAGGGCATTGGAACTGAAGAGGGTCCACTAGGGCTGCAGCATGTATTGTGCCACCCTCGGGACCCACACCAAGATCATGCACGCTGCTAGTGTAGGCTGAGTTTGTTGGTGCAGAGTAAACTGAAGAATGGACATAACACACATCCCTGTGTGCCATGCCCACATACACTGTATGAGATATAGGTAAGCCACCCCTACAGCAGGCCTTACAGCCCTAAAGCAGGGTGCACTATATTCTGAGTGTAGGCATATCTGCCTAAGTAGATATGACCCTACAATATCCAAGTCCATTCGTGGAAATTGAAGGTGCACAGGGAAGGCATAACGAGACCATGGAATGGATACTTGTCAGTTCGAGTTCCCCAGCTCTATGATGGTTTCACTGTACCCAAAGATGTTTGTTACCAAACACCTTGTCTTAATAAATCCTCACTGAGGCCAGTGTTAGGTTTCTTAATTAATGCACACAGGGGACACATCATCGGTGTCCCCTGAAAACCTACCAACTACTAGTGGGGTTACCGAATGGTCTTAGCCAGCCTGCCACCACTAGACCTCTTTCTGGCCTTTGGGGATGGGAGCCTTCGCTCTCAGAGGGCAGGAACAAAGCTTGCTCTGGACCGGGGTGTTTCACACCTCCTCCAAGCAGGATTTGCTGTCCAGGGTGGGAAGCTTCAAAGGACATGTCAGCTTTGAAATGCGACCCAGGCCTCTCCAGTTAGTGGAGCATGCCAACACCCCTGTCCTGACCTCACTTTTGGTAGGAGGACCAGTAAGAAAATTAGTAAGATTAGGAGTTGTGCCCGCAGTCAGCCAGCACCACCCCTCAGGTGGAGCAGGTGATGTGGACCCCACTTTTCCAATTCCTCAATTGTGGGTTGGTGAGAATTAGCCAGTCAGGGTAGTTCCTCTTCCCTCTGGAACTGATCAAATAGAGGGTGTAGACACCCAATTGGTAGGTAGCCCATTGGCTACTACCTGTCACTCCCTTTCACCCCTAAGCATAGTATTTAGGTGGCATCCCTTGACCCAGATCTTGAAATTTGACAAACCTAAAGAAGAACCAGGCAATGAAGAGTTGTTAAACCTGAGAACGGAGTACCTGCTGCAGAATTTTGGCACGAAACCCTGCCTGCTGCTTCAAAATTGACCACTGTGGGATGCTGTCTCATCCTGCTACTATGCGGCCTCTAAGAACCGCAGAGGACCTCCAGACTTTTGCAACTCACAGAAGAACTCCCTTGGAAGAACTACTCCCCTGCAGACCGCAGGCACTGAACCAGCCGAGTCAGGCTTAACGGCTTGCCACTCCCCGACGAAGCTGACACAGCAACTGAACCAGAAGAGGCATACCAGCTCTAGAGGGTCAGATCTGTCTTCCCACTGAATGTGAAGACACCAGGACCTACCGGAGCCATGCCAAAGCGATACCTGGGATACCAGAACCCCTGCAACCTACACTGAGACAAAGATTCCAATCAAGACTCTAACCGCTCAGGAAGCAAGTTCCCGTCAAGGGATGTTGAGACCCCTGAGATCCACTTTGTGAGTGGCCAAGCTGTCTGGAAATCATTCCTGCAACCTGCTTGCCCCTGACCACGAAGACAGCCTTGACGCACAGAGCCTGGCTGAGCAACCTGAGCAATCATTGTACACTTCTAAACCACACAATCTGGGATTACAAGCTATGGAATCCTTTCTTCTTGAATGCGACAAACCAGAAGATCTCAAAGTTTTTTTACTCAAACTAATGCAGTTCACTTTGTACCACAGTTACTTTACGTGGCAAGACCAGTTCTTTATGCAACTATCCGGTACATCTATGGGCAATTGTGCCACCCCTGCCTACATGAATCTTTTTATGCACAGGTTTGAACTAGACAACATCTTGTCAAAAACTATTTGGTCAGACAACTTGATGGTATACCATCGTTATATTGATGGCATCTTTGCAATTTGGAAAGGGACTGAAGATACATTACTTCAAGCAATTACAGAGATCAACAACGTTGATGAACGTATTCAATTCACATACATCATGGATTACAATCACATTTCATTTCTGGATGTTGACATCATCAGACAAGACAATACACTAATAACCTCCGTATTCACAAAAACTACACATCGTAACAACTTCTTACATTTTCATAGCTTTCATCAAATGAGCCTCAAACAACATCTTCCGTATTCTCAATTACTCCAGGCCAAACGCATCTCCTCCAATGAGGATCTTTACCATGAGAACAAAGAAAAAATCCTGACAAAATTCAAACAACGAGCTTACCCAGACACAATATTATAACAGGCAGAAACAAGAGCCGCACAGAAACAACGAATTGACTTGTTGAAACCTAAAATCAAGATTGAATCTGATAAAAACAGATCAGTATTCGTGTCTAAATATTCTACACTCAGTCATAAAATCAAGAAAACCATCAGAAAGTATAGGCCTTTACTTCAAGCAGAAACAGATTTTAAAGGCATATTCAAAAGCTTTCCGATTTTTGCATATCAGTGTACTAAAAACTTACAACAACTACTGCAACGAAAAGCACCTGTGAATATTCCCAAGTATACTGGCACTACTCCATGTTACAATTGCAGCAGCTGCAATAACATAATAAAAGGCACAACTCTAATACATCCTTCTAAAGGATTTCCCATCAACTTAAGAGTCTCAGCTACTTGCGATTCTAACAACGTGGTATATTTACTAAAATGCCCTTGCGGACTGCCTTATGTTGGAAAAAAAGAACGCAAAATCAAAACGCGTCTAGTCGAACACAAAAGCAACATACGACTAAAGAATGTCAAATCTACGGTAGCAGCGCACTTTCAAGAGATGAACCACAACATAAGTCAACTAAGATTTATGATCTTGGAGAAAATTGACATTAAAGCAGGAAGGGACAATACAACTTTTTTGTTACAACAAGAACTTTATTGGATTTATAAATTGAATGCACTCTGCCCTGGTGGTTTAAATGTCCGATTGGAATTCAGTTGTCATCTTTAGTACTATACATATATTTGATTCATAACGTATTTCTATACTAACGGGAGGCCAAGATTTTTTCTTTTTATCTTTCCTTTTTTCAAAGAGTTAATTATCACGATTATGTTATTTCATGAGACTCACGCTTATCTTGGTAATCAGTAAATACATGAGATTGCTTTCTTAATTAACGACATTTACATTTCCAGCAACGATGGTCTGATTATTTTGTTTACTGAGGTTTGTTTCTATGAATACATTAAGTTACCATATTTACATTTACACTGGAAACACATGCGCAACCCGTAGTCACCTAAAAAGTCCCATTTCTATTCCTATACACATCGCATTTCCGGGTTACACGTTCACTAAAATCGTAGTACAAGGGTTTTTTCACAGAGTAATGGTGGTTTCGATCGCACAGTAAGCGAGTTTGCACAGGTACGAACCACTTAAAATATTGACATCACGCTTAGCGATTAATTCGGTTGACGAGCATGCCGCATTTACTCGCACCATTTACTCAATATTTAAATTCGCATTGGAAACACAAGCGCAACCCGTAATTATCTTTAAGTCCCACTTCTATTTCCATATACACCGCATTAAGTTCCGGGTTACACGTCCATTATAATTGCACTATCGGCGTTCTGCCACAGAATAATGGTCTTTCGATCACGGATAAACGAACACAACCACGTTGCACAGGTACAAACTATTTAATCCATTGACACCATGTCTACCGATTTATCCGTTTGACGAGCACGTCGTATTCACTTGCACCATTTACTCGTATTTTATACCTTCAGCAAATTGCATGATCGCGTTTGAACGTACGCATGACTTACGTCAAAATTAACTCCATCTACAACACGTACGCGATTGCGTGTTTTACAGGTCTACTAATGACAATTCCCTTGATGGAAATGCTAATACACACAGCTCACTAGGTAATATTTTCATTTGCATTCAGACCTTGGACCAAACAAACATTTTTTGATTTATTACAGGGAGAACCCCCTGAGGAAGGGCTTGACCCGAAATGCATCGGGGTATTTTAAATCTCTACGGTGCTTACTCAAATGGATTTTGAGATCTTGTGACTCCGTGAAAATGAACTATTGGAATCATCATTGGAATTAATACATTAATGGATTAATATTACACTTATGGATTATGTTGTCAATAAACCATAATGAACTGAGTTTATGATCTTGTGATCATTGAAGGCGTGTATTCGCATCAAGGAGTGCTTACATACGAGCTTATCCTTGCAAAGTTTACAAGGATTATTTTTCTTCATACTTCAACACCCCAAGATCAGGGGGTGATACTCTACAGCACCCATAACGTAAGAACACGAACACAATTGAATTAACCATTCGTTTCAACGGAGTGCGACCGTTCATCAATAATATTCAACCTGCTCTGTACCCAGCCCTCCTGGCATGGGTACCAATGAACCTGATCCTTCATTTAGTATCCTTCTGACTTACATGTAAGTTCCCTTGTGCAGCCTGATTTGAGGTAGCCCTCTTCTATGAAGCGCCTGCTACCGACTCCAGCACCCAGCTCCCAGCCAGATCTGGGATGCTCCCGATGATTTGTGATGGAACATTGGACTTAGGCATTTATGTGTTATCTCCCATAGGAATGCATTGTGTTTAATTGCGCACAACTGTGAGTTATTTTCCATACTTTGAAAATTCATAACAAAGTAAGTACTTATCTGTGAACAAAATTCTTGGTTTGAAAAATTACATAAAATTAAGTATTATTTTGGCAAATTGGTCTGGATTTATTCTTTGAGTATGTGCCTCATTTATCACCTCTGTGATTACAACAAATGCTTAGCACTACCCTCTTATAAGCATAAATGCGCGCCCACACTGCCACAAATAGAGCGTTAGTATTATCTACTTTTGCCTCTTTGTATCAATCTGGGACTCATTGGACTGGCTTTGCAGCATACTTCTTTGTAGTGCACTTTATAGAAAGCCAGCTTCCTATAGTCTGTAAGTGGGTGTGAGGGTGTCTGAGTGGGTCTGTGAGTCGGTGTGCAAGTGTGTGAGTGGGTCTATGAGTGGGTGTATGAGTGTCAGAGTGATCAGTGAGTGGGTGTGTGAGTGTCTGAGTGGGATCATGACTGGGTTTGGAAGTGGGTCTGTGAGTGGGTATGTGAGTGTCTGTGAGTGGGTATGTCAGTGTCTGTGTGGGTGTGTGAGTCCGTATATAAATGCCTGTGTGGGCCTGTAAGTGTGTGTGAGAGTGTCTGGGTGGGCCTGAGAGTGGGTGTGTGAGTGTCTGAGTGGGTGTGTGAGTATCTGAGTGGTTCTGCATGTGGGTATATGAACGTCTGTGTGGGTCTGTGAATGGGAGTTTGAGTATCTGAATAGATCTGTGAGTGGGTGTGTGAGTGTCTGAGTGGGTGTGTGAGTATCTGTGAGTGGGTGCATGAGTGTCTGTGTCTATGAGCAGTCAACCACCTCAGCTCCTTCCTGGAAAGTTTTGAGGTGATCCACCAAGCAGGGCTGAGAAAAAGTGGAGGTCCCAAAATGCATTTTCCCCATACATTTTTTCATTAAACAATTAGACACAGCTACAGCCAAAATGCCTGAACGGAATTACACAAAATTTGTCAGAAACCTATCTTTGGTACAGAAAGTGTATTTTTGTGATTTGGTGTTAAAAAACACAAAACATATAGGGGGCAGTGTAGAGCTGCCCTACCCCCAGGCACAAGAAGGACCTACACAGGGGCCAAAAACAGCAATTTTATTTATTGACAAGGTGGATCAGCACCCACATTGAAAAAAATACAGCAGTTTCCTGCCCTTATTAAGACCCCCCGGGTGGTCCCGGGCCTGGGGGATTGCAGTGCATATTTTTACAGGCTTGCCACCCTCTCCTTGAGCCTTGAACAGTCCCCACAGACCATTTCCAGGGGTGAATATATTAATATTGAGGACAGGGGCGTGGCCCTTCATTCAGACTTCAATGGGCCCCAGTGACCCCACTCCCCGGGGACTGTAAACATATATAATTGGGAGGGGGCATGCAGCCCCCCCTCCTAGAGCCTTCAAGAGGCTGGGGGACCCCATCCCTTTGGGCTGATATTTCAAATAAGGGGAGGGGCATCAGGTGCCCCTTCTCTAGCTGTAGCGTGGCCCCAGGGACCCCACCCCCTGGGCCCAATATCGCTGCAGTGTGCTGGGGACCGAATCCCCTAGGACACTGATGTTTTGTGCCAGAGAGAGTACGGGCACTGCCCACACTCTGCTGCTCAGAAACCACTACTTTGCTCTCTCCAGGTTAGTTATAGCTACTTTAGAGCACAAGTTATAGTTACCAGCGATGACTATAAATGTTGAATTTCAGTGTTTTTTTTAATTTAAAATGGTATATTTTGACTGATATTTTCACTGAACTTAACGTCCCTTTAACTTTTTTTCCCAGTGAATATATATATATATTTATATATATATATATTCACAAAAAAACTGAAGGTTACAGGGAAATTATAGTTACAAAGATTTCACTCGTACAAAACCATTGAAATTCAGCAGTTATAGTTATCTGAGCTAACTGTAATTTACACCCCAGCAATGCACTGCTTATGACCGCACCTATTACATCACTCATGACATGGTCAGTGACAGCACTGATGAGATCACTGATGACATCTCAGATGACATCACTGATGAGATCATCCAGGAAAGTAAACTTTAATATAATTCATAAAATATCATTTAGATTTAATAAGAGTAAGAAGAGTACACAGATAAGTGGGTGTGTGAGTAGTTGTCTGGGTGAGTGAGTGGTTGTGTGAGTGGCTGTTTCGGTGGATGAGTGGCTGTGTGAGTGGGTCTATGGGTAGGTGAGCGTATGTGTGACTGAGTGGTTGTGTGAGTGGCTGTATTGGTGAGTGACTGGATGTGTAACTATGTGTATGAGTGAGTGAGTGGCTATTTGAGTGGGTGTATGAGTAAGTGAGAGAATGTGTTGCACACTCAGTGTCTGTGTGAGTGGCTGTAAAGGTGAGTGAGTAGACAAGGGAGTGCTTGTATGAATGTGTGAATGTGTATGTAAGTGGTTGTGTTGGTGAGTGAGTGGCTGTGTGAGTAGCTGTATGGGTGAGTGGGTGGTGGGTGGATGAGTGGCTGTATAGGTGAGTGGGTGGTTGCATGAGTCACTTTATGGGTGAGTGAGTGGTTGTTTGAGTATATAATTGCCTGTATGGATGAGTAAGTGGCTGTGTGTGGCAGTATGGGTGAGTGACTGGGTGTGTGAGTAGCTGTATGGGTGACTGAGTGGCTCTATGGGTGAGTCACTGGGTATGTAAGTGACTGTATGGGCGAGTGAGTGGCTATTTGAGTGGGTATTTAGGTACATGAGTAGATGTGTGAGTAGTTGTATTGTAGAGTACATGTCTTTGTGAGTTCTTACATGGGTGGGTAAATGAGTGTTCGATTGGTTGTATGGATGTGTGACTGGGCATGTAAGTAGTTGTGTGGGTGAATGAATGGTGTGTGAGTGGCTGTAAGGGTGAGTGAGTAGCTCTGTTAGTAGCTGTATGAATGAGTGGCTAGCTGTGTAAGTGGCTTTGTAGGTGAGTGAGTGAATGTGTGAGTGAGAAGATGTGTGAGTTCCTAACTTTTTAATCCTATTTCCTAACTATTACATCCCTGTAACCCTGTAACCTTTGTTTATTTAGTGAAGTTCAAAGGTTTTTTGAATTTTATTTCCTAACTGTACCTGTACTCTTTGTTTTTTTAGTTAATTTCTAATGTCTTTTTAATGTTATTTTTTAGTGAATTTCAAAGGTTTTTTAATTTTTATTTCCTAATTGTAACCTGTAACCTTTAAGAGTGGGTGTGTGTAGGTGTATGGGTCAGTAAGTGGGTGTGTGAGTAGTTATATGTGTCTGTGAGTGCCTTCGTGGGTCTGTGCGTGCCTGTGTGGGTCTGTGAGTGCCTGTATGGATCTGTGAGAGGGTCTGTGAGTTCCAGTGTGGGTCCGTGAGTGGGTCTATGAGTGACTGTGTGTGTCTGTGAGTAGATGCATGAGTTTCTGAGTTGGTCTATATGTGTGTCTGAGTGGGTTCTGTTAATGGGTGAATGAGTGTCTCAGTGGGTCTGTAAGTGGGTGCATGTATCTCTGAGTGGGTCTGTCAGTGGATGCATGAATCTCTGAGTGGACCTGTCAGTGGGTGCATGAGTGTTTGAGTGAATCTGTAAGTGGGTGTGAGAAAGTCTGTGTGGGCCTGTGACTGGGTACATGAGTGGCTAAATGGGTGTGTGAGTGGGTGTCTGAATGTCTTAGTGGGTGTGTCAGTAGCTGTGTGTATGACTGGGCCACAACAGAACCTCACCTGGGAAGAGATGTTTCACAGCAGCCAGGGTGTCTAACTCCAGGGGCTCACGGTTTGATCCCCGGTGGCAGGTTAGCCCAGCACCATGTGACTCTGGGCAATAGCTCGCTTAATCTTTCCGACAGCCCCCAGCACCTTGAGACCCTCGGGTAATTGTTCCCGCTTTACAAATACTGGTATTATTAACATTATTATTATTACCTTCCTCTTTATCCAACGAGAGTCCACAGTTTTGCACAAAATAGCTACCCATTTTGAGTATTTTCTTCCGGTTTATGACTAACCGCTACCTCGTTGGGTAAATGTCCAAATGTCCAGTGCATATTCTACACTACATCTGTGTAATGGCACCCAAGGAACTGTCTCCAGTGATCTTGTGTGCACTTTGGCAATGTGATTGCTCCATGTGTATCTTTATCCCAAAATCAGATAACATGAATCTTGCCATAGAAAAGACAACTAGACTACAAAGAGGTAACTCTCTACCAAACAAGGGTACTTCCTCTTAGCTATATGAAGTAAGTGCTTCTTTGTTTGGTGCAGATGTCCTCATATTCTTTGGCATTAAGGAGGCATCACCAAAACCGTCAGGAAATGTGCCGGGGGATCCTTTGGTAAGCTGTCCAACATTCTGGCAAAATGTGGGAAGACCTTTGCATACCACTAAGTTGGACAGGGTGGGGCTACATGGGTGGGGCTTCCAGGTGATTTTGAAGTTTTGCATACTTGTAGTAATTTAAAGGGAGAACCATGGATTCTGCTGTCACCAGGAGAAGCCAAGAAAGAACCCTCTCGTCATAGTCACTACAGATTGTGTGCTGATATATCAGCAATGCTTTCACCTCCACAAAGCATTTCAGCTCCTTTTTCATCCTGGGTGCCCTGGAGCCCACCTAGGGCACTTAGTGTGCATTGTTGGGGACTGCAGGGGAGACTCAATGCTCCGTGGTCCCTGCGAGCTCCCCACCTCCAGTGTGAGCCGGCATTGCTCCCACACATAGGGACTAACTATAACTACATACTGGCAACCACCAGCAGGATTAGGATATATATATATATATTACCTACTGGCAGTCGCCAGTAGGTAGTTATAGTTAGGACCTATATTCCATAGAAAATCCGCAACACGCTATTTGGAATAACGTTGGCACCGATTGACAAATCTTCGCGAAACTTTTGGCTAGCTCCGGTCCACTCCTATCCTGAAAATTTCACGGTGATTCGTCAAGCGGGGGCCGAGAAAAAAGGGGGGTCCCAAAACATATTTTCCCCATGCATTTTCCAATAGGACCTGTTGACGCAGCTACAGCCCGAACTGCTGAACGGAATTACACCAAATTTGGCAAAGAGGTAGTCCTCAGTTCAGACTCGTGCCTTTTGCTTAAATGGTGTAAATCCGTTCAGTAGTTCCTGAGAGAATTAGAGTTAAAAAGATAGATATATCTGGGCGGAGCCTAACCACGCATCTCATCGTGAGATCTGATTGGCTGTCAGTACTTCATCCAAGAAGTGTTGGCAGCCATCTTGGGACCAATATACATGATAGCACCTCATTAAAAAGCATTGCAGTTAATAGAAGGTTTTAAGACTTTACTTACATTATAAATCATTTGTTGATGGTACCATACTCATTTTAGGAATTGTGGTGTGTTCTAAGGTGATTTTACCATGTGAAAAAGCCTTCTGCTGTGATATCATGAATCATGTTTGAGAAAAAACTATTTACTCATGCTTTTCCCACAGAGGTTTGGAAGGTGATCTATAAGCTAAACTGAGAGCATATTTTCTGTAAATTCACATTATCTTTCTCAGTCATGTGAGAATGAAGTCTGACATTCTCAGTAAAACATGTACATCCAACAAGGGCAGAGACTGTCAGTTGATTCCTTTGTGTTCTGCTGCAGCTTCCCAGAGTGTTCTAAAGAACAACTAGAGCGCTAACAGTCCTACTTATGACAAACGTATTGCACACCTGAAGCCATCTTGATTGGAATAAAGTGGTAACTCTTAAAACATTTAATTTAAAAAGGAACAAAATGAGGGGGTTCATTTTGCCATAGAAAGTATGATTAGTGCTGCAGAAAGAAAAATTAGGGCACATTTTGAGTAACTTCTCAAATCCTCTTCAATTTCATAAAAAATTCTGACATGCAGACTGAAACATGCACTTTCAATACCAGCAGCAGACTTCCCTGGTGAGCAGTAGCTTTACTACAGTGATCTAATGAGCGACTAGAGTGCTAACATCCTGAATTTATGGCAAATGTGTGACACATCTGAATGCCTTCTTGATGGAATCAAAGTAAAAAACTGAAAGTATTTCCTACTGAGGAGACTGTAGTAAATGAGGAAATTAGGAAACTTCATAACAAATAAGTCTCCCAAAATGGCCACCAGAGACAAAAGAGCCCAAATGTATCCCAAATATCACCCAGATGTAGCCCAAGTATAGCCCAATGACAGAAGGTCCCAGAGTGTTTTAACGAACAACTAGAGCGCTAACAGTCTTACTTATGACAAAAGTATGGCACACCTGAAGCCATCTTGATTGGAATAAAGTGGTAACACTTAAAACATTTAATTTACAAAGGAACAAAATGAGGGGGTTCATTTTGCCATAGAAATTATGATTAGTGCTGCAGAAAGAAAAATTAGGGCACATTTTGACTTCTCAAATCCTCTTCTATTTCATAAAAAAAATCTGACATGCAGACTGAAACATGCACTTTGAATACCAGCAGCAGACTTCCCTGGTGAGCAGTAGCTTTACTACAGTGATCTAATGAGCAACTAGAGTGCTAACATTCAGAATTTATGGCAAATGTGTGACACATCTGAATGCCTTCTTAATGGAACCAAAATAAAAAACTGAAAGTATTTCCTACTGAGGAGACTGCAGTAAATGAGGAAATTAGGAAACTTCATAACAAATAAATCTCCCAAGATGGCCACCAGAGACAAAAGAGCCCAAATGTAGCACACATATCACCCAGATGTAGCCAAAGTATAGCCCAATGACAGAAGGTCCCAGAGTGTTCTTAAGAACAACTAGAGCGCTTACTGTCTTACTTATGACAAAAGTATGGCACACCTGAAGCCATCTTGACTGGAATAAAGTGGTAACACTTAAAACATTTAATTTACAAAGGAACAACATGAGGGGGTTCATTTTGCCATAGAAATTATGATTAGTGCTGCAGAAAGAAAAATTAGGGCACATTTTGACTTCTCAAATCCTCTTCTATTTCATAAAAAAATTCTGACATGCAGACTGAAACATGAACTTTGAATACCATCAGCAGACTTCCCTGGTGAGCAGTAGCTTTATTTCAGTGATCTAATGAGCAACTAGAGTGCTAACATTCAGAATTTATGGCAAATGTGTGACACATCTGAATGCCTTCTTAATGGAACCAAAATAAAAAACTGAAAGTATTTCCTACTGAGGAGACTGCAGTAAATGAGGAAATTAGGAAACTTCATAACAAATAAATCTCCCAAGATGGCCACCAGAGACAAAAGAGCCCAAATGTAGCACAAATATCACCCAGATGTAGCCAAAGTATAGCCCAATGACAGAAGGTCCCAGAGTGTTCTTAAGAACAACTAGAGCGCTTACTGTCTTACTTATGACAAAAGTACGGCACACCTGAAGCCATCTTGATTGGAATAAACTGGTAACACTTAAAACATTTAATTTTAAAAGGAACACAATGAGGGGGTTCATTTTGCCATAGAAATTATGATTAGTGCTGAAGAAAG
Organism: Triturus cristatus; assembly: GCF_964204655.1. Taxonomy (NCBI): domain Eukaryota; kingdom Metazoa; phylum Chordata; class Amphibia; order Caudata; family Salamandridae; genus Triturus; species Triturus cristatus. The sequence continues at coordinate 1,095,085,684 of NC_140592.1, read as the reverse complement.
AAAAATGAGGGCACATTTTGAGTGACTTCTCAAATCCTCTTCTATTTCATAAAAAAATTCTGATATGCAGACTGAAACATGCACTTTTAATACCAGCAGCAGACTTCGGTGGTGAGCAGTAGCTTTACTACAGTGATGTAATGAGCAACTAGAGTGCTAACATTCAGAATTTATGGCAAATGTGTGACATATCTGAATACCTTATTGATGGACTCAAAGTAAAAAACTGAAAGCATTTCCTACTGAGGAGACTGCAGTAAATGAGGAAATTAGGAAACTTCATAACAAATAAATCTCCCAAGATAGCCACCAGAGACAAAAGAGCCCAAATGCAGCACCAATATCACCCAGATGTAGCCCAGATGTAACCCAATGACAGAAGTGTGCAAAACACTTATTTTTTGTGTATTTGCAGTTTTATATAGTGCAGACTTGTCAGGTATTGGAGTACTTTACATGAGCATTGGTTACATCACACAAGATCAAATTCATATTGGTTGTAGACATGGGGAGATTAAGTGATTTGACCAGAATCACAGAATGTTGAGCTGAAGCAGAAACTCCAACCTGGTTCCCCAGTTGCAAAGTCTGCAGCTCTGGAAGTAACACCACATCCTCTCCCCTAGGTGCAACATTTAATCAAGTGGACAACTGGATGAAAAACATAAAGATTACAAATAATTTAAAAGTTCTTTGTCGCTATTTGAAAACTCAGAAAATATGTCCTAATTTTAGTTTTTTAGAGCACTAACCATAATTTTGATGCAAATAAGACCCTCTAATATATGTAATTTCTAAAGGAAATGCTCTAGGTATTACAGTTTTGATTACATCAAGATGACGTCAGGCGTTCCACACTTTTGTAATAAATATAGAATGTTAGCAAACTAGTTGTTCATTGGGATACTGTTGAGAGGCAGAGGCCATGGGCACGGACTCTGAAAATTGAAGGCAGGTAGGAGAGTGCAGAGGCAACAATTTGACCACACTGGGCAGGCAGGAAGGGCAGTGGCAGCACAACAGACTATGGAGGGCAATGGCAAGGGGGGCAGGGGCAACAAACCAACAATACAGGACTGGCAAGAGAGGCTGTGGCAATATAATAGACCATTGTGGGCAGAAGGAAGAGGCAGTGGTAGTACAACCATACATGGCAACAGACCCGTTTCAGCCAGGAAACGTCCAATGTTTTTAAGCTCAAATGGGCTTTATTTGATCTGTCTCCTGTCTACAATCTCCTCTTTTTCAATGTAATTCTAAGGGGAAAATCAATACCCCAGTTTTTTTTCAAAATCTCCCTTACAACATCCTCCAGTGCCTAATCCCGGCGCCCCCGCCGGTGGGTACTCTCCAAGTAGACACCCTTGTTGTTTATTTATACAAACATGGGTAGCTATTGACGGGCACATTTAATACACACGCACACCAAGCCATTCAAAGGGGATTCGACAGAAATTCGACCAAACTATGCAAGAAACCCCCCTCACGGTTAATAAAACACACATCCACCGCCGAATGTGTAATACTTTTTATTTTACTCTCTGGAAAGGAGACAAACCTCACTTGAGAATCACAGCGTGCTTCTGGCTGAGCCCAATGCTGTGTTACACCCACCAGTGCCCGCCGAGTACCACACACCTCTGTGTTGTATTCCACCAGCTAGTGCGTATGCTATGACACTATCTAGCCCATGTGCACTATAACACCACCCCGTGAATATTTCATGCCACACTTGCCTATGCACAGGTTATATTGCCCCATCTAAAGTGCCTTCCTCGATGCCTATGTTATAACGCACAGCGCTATGCCATACATATTACAATCTGGGATCCATATCTTTGTCACAGTGAATATGCAACGTTACACTCCCCAGCACATATTTTATATTACAACTTTAGAGACTAGTTAGGTTACACAACACTGCCCTGTGCATATTACACTCCAAGGCGCATAAGGCATACCACGCGCTAGTGCCTCACGCTCTCCAATTAATCTGTCATTGCGCACAATGTATTGCATATTATATTTCACGCCCCGGTTCATCTTATATCACACTTTTTGGTGCATAGTTTATACCATATACTATATCTAGTTTTCATTTTTCATGTATATCTCAAGGTCGATGGAAGAATAAATGGGTATATAATTGTCTAAATGGATGATTTGTTTTTCAAAAATTGATTGTATAACTGACTGATTAAGTGTATCTTAGTGAATACATGGCTTAGTGAGTAATGTTTAAATATGTAAATATCTGTATCAGTCTCTCACTTTGTGTATAAGTGGCTGCATGGGTTGGTGAGTAGCTACATGAGTGTCTATATAGGTTATTAGTTGGTTTTTTGAGTATCAGTCTGAGTGTCTGTATGGTTCGGTGGGGGGTATTAGGTAGTGCATAGGTGCATGAATGAGTGACTCACTGTTTGTATGTGTTGAATACAGCATGTGTGCAGGACTGTATGGGTGGATGAGTGTGTGCATGGGTGTGTTAGTGAGTGAATGACTGTCTCAATAGTGTCTTTATGAGTAACTACATATGTTTTAAACTAGTATATGTGACTAATGGTGTATATAAGTGAGTATATGTGAGAGTGAGAGATTGAAAGAGTTCCTGTATGAATAAGTATGTGTTTCTATAAGTGATTGTTTAAAAGACTAAGTATGTGTAAGTTTCTGTAGAAGTAAGTGTGGTGGTTTGTGTATAACTGTATATGCAAGTAAATGGATGTTTGATTCTTTATTAGCATAAGTGACTATGTGTGTGAGTAACTCTATGGATGAGTGGCGTTGTGTAACAGGATGTATAGGTGTATGAGTACATATGATGAGTGAGTACATGTATGAGTGACTGTATAGGACTGTTGGTGAATGAGTGGATGTGGATGTGGATCTTAGAATTACTGAATAGGTTGTTATAACTGGTATTGGTATGTCCATTGTTTTGAAAATTTTAGTTTCTATTTTTGAATGTGTGTATCAAAGGTTATATTAGCAGGAGAGGAGGTCTGCCACTCTATCACGAGGATGATGTCATCAGTGATGTCATTTGAGATGTCATCAGTGATGTCATGAGTGATGTCACTGACCATGTCATCAGTGATGTAATATGTGATGTCATCAGCAGTGCATTGCGGGCGCGCGAGTTATAGTTACCTGAACTAACTATAACGGGGGACTTTCAATGGTTTTGTACGAGTGAAAAGTCCAGCTAACTATAACGCCCCTGAAACCTATGTTTTTTTCAGTGAATTTCTAAGGTTTTTTAAATGCTAATTCCTAACTATAACGTGCCTGAAACCTATGGTTTTTTCAGTGAATATATATATAGATATATATATAGATATATATGGATCTTTTATTTGCTCTCTACTATAGAATAGAAATCCTGGGCGAAATTACATCAACCTTGGCATGAAAGTAGAACTTTACTCAAGGAAGTGACTTGCTTGGTTTGGTTCGATCTCTTCAGTTGTTAGTGAAATTGAGATAAGAAAAGTGTTCTAGAAGGGGCCTGAAAATGTAAAACGTTAGAACTATCTAGACTGCTAGCACACACATGAACTGTGAACCAGGGTTTCTGAACCACTTGTGGAACCTACTTGTGGAACCTAATTTAAATAAATACTCATATGTTTTTACCCATTATCCATTCCAGATCTTCAGATCCACAGCTGATGGGTCGTGCTGGGAATCCCAGCACAACCCCTCATGACCACGACTTTGCCATGATGTCAGCAAGCCCTCGTCAAGTGCTCTTGGAACCATGCTGAAACGTCTGCCAGATTTTTGGTCCTGTTACACAAGACCACAACCCATTTGGGGTTTCAAATCCAAAGAAAAATAAAAATAAAAATAAAAAAGGAGCCATCCTCCCCTTGGAAGCCCAAAGGCTGTACACAGTGGTGGTTGGGTTCCTGAAGATGATTGGGAACAAGGAGTCACCACTGTGTAGCATGGGTTTGACGCCCATGACTGGTTGTTTGAAAGAGAGCAAAATCCAAGAAATTAAATTTAGCATGCAAATGCGCTGCTTATGACTTTACACTAATGATATCAATAAGTAGCAACATTGAATAACAGAATGCTGGCAAATAATAACACTTACCCCAAATCAAATGATACTGCTACATTCACAGCCATCTCATTCATAATGTTAATAATCATGTGATATAAAATCTCAGCCATAAGATTATCTATGACCGTTGGACTTGCATCTGTCACATGAAGAGTGAGGTCACAAACTGTCAAGGGAGCACTGTACTCACAGATTATCGAGATTTACAGGAGCAGAATGAACCACTATTCCCAACTCCCAACTGGAACCCAACTCAGTCTCATAAGCGTAACTGAGATCTAAGTGAATTTCCAGGGGGGAAAGGGGATGGGGACAGAAAAGAGACTGCCTTGTTCTCCAATCTGTTCTTATTAATTTGATTGGAACCTTTGATTGTCGCTGAAAGAGCTGTAACACAATAACACTATTAATCCTCTTCAAACCTTCCCTACATATTACCTTTTCTCATTAACCTTTTATCTACAACTCTTCTTGCCCTCTAGACTAAGGTTGATTGCTCCTCTTCTTATGATGTTAAAAGCTATGAATGTTTCTCAGAGGGGTTCACGTCCCAAACAGTTTTTTAAGTTAACCTTCTTCTCTTTTCCTCTTGAGTTCGTTTTACCTTTTTAACCCCGTCACAACAGTTCTTTTGGACTATAAAGGCTTTCTTACTCAACTATATTTATCGCTCATGAAACACAGTTTTAAATGATCACATTCATCTTTTTCTCTTTTCAGAGACTGCGGTACTTGCGTGCCCCAATTTGCCTTCTTCTTTGACTTCGCAGTGGATCCACTGGATAAAGGTAAGATCTTTTCTTGACCTTTTTCTTCAGAATCTATTAGTCTTATATGTCTTTAGACCCCAAAGTTTTTTTTAAAAAAAGGAATGATTTTTAGATTAACGCTAAGAATGGGATTTTATGTATTACTTCTACGAAAACACTGACTAATTGAGCTATCGCAAACGGCAGACACTAACCTATTAGTAAAGACGACTACGCGCACACTTGAAGACACTACACTGCAAGCTAACTAACTAAAATCGCGCAAGCGTGATAAACAGGAACACTACACGGAAGAGTCTGAGGTGAAAAGCGCGGTTAGGAACATTACACGCGCACTTCACTGTTCTCCTTCAACTTTCATGATACCTTGGAACTGAAAAGACTAGACCTGCAACTTCGTCGGCATGCTTTCTTATGCTTCCCGATTCTTCCACAGGTCCTAAGACACCAAGTAGGACTCTTGTAAGGTTTGCCAGCTATTTTATGACTTGAGTTTGTTTTGTTCAGAACTGCACACAGCTTCAGGCCACGGGAGGACGAGTGAATTGAGTGAGCTCTGACACAAACATTGCACTTGGTGTGCAAGTTATGACTTGAATGGCTGTGGTGAGCTTTTGGGATTGTGGATCTAACTGTAACTGTCAAATCTCAGTGATTTTTACGGTCGTAGGAAACGTAGTTTTTGGTTGAGGGAGGTGAGAACCCTTCTCAAGCAGAAACCACAATCCTTGTTACGGTGAACCACAAAAGTCACTTAATTAGTATGTGCTGCACCCTCTGGTAGCTTGGCACCAAAGCAGTCAGGCCTAATTCAGAGGCAACGTCTTAAGTATTTAAGCAGCACTCAAAGAGTATTAAAATGAAAACACAACACAAGAAAAATTCCAAACCAATTTAGAAAAATAAAGAACATTTTTATAAATAATTTTAATCCAAAATTACCAAAATCCATATGCGATGTCAAAGATTTACGTACGTTTAGCACCTAAAATCACAAAGTGCCAGTCACATTAATCTGGTCATGCTAGACCAGGGGAAAGTCACAAGTTAAGGCCGACTGCGAGAGAGCTCAGACTGGATACCTTCTCGAAATCCAGCGCAATGAGTTCAGTTTGCTCTGGAGGACGCAGCGAGGAGAGCATTGTGACTAGTCGTCGTTGTCGCTTGAAGAGCAGGCTGGGTGTCATAGCTGGTCGGCACTGTATCGCGAAGATTGTGTAGGGCGTCACTGCAGCACTGCCATTGCTGCAGCACAAACTGCTGCTCTCGCGTTGCCGGTCATCGCTGATGGTAGCAATAGCGCAAAGAGTCATGTTCACTGGAGCTTGACGCTGGTGACAGGATATCAGCGCGAGCGGGGCTGTCCGCGGTCGTGAAGAGCCCAAAGCTTTTGGATTTCTCCCTTTCTTCTCAGGTAGAGCTCAGATGTTGCCAGTCAAGGGTCCAGGACCTTCGGAGGCACCTGCTGGAGATCTGGTCCAATTGTAGGTCTAGTGCAGCATGTCATCTGGGCAGTTTCAGCGAGGCCTCTGGAGCTTGTTGTGTCGCAGTAGTTCAGAACAAGAGGTTTCTCTTTCTACTATTTATTCAAGTCTTTCTTTTTTTCTAACCTTTTGTCCCTCTTCTGTTTTGTAGGCTCCTGTTGGCCTTCCCGCCAACATGGACGATACAAGAGTATCTATTCAATCCCAAGGAAGTGCATCCCCACTCCAGCAGATCCCCCTAAAATACACTGTCAAGTTTTGATTGAGCCTAGGAGTTAACAGGTACATATTGTAGGAGACTCTACCCAGCGGCGTAGCTTCAAGGGGGTCGAGGGTAGTTTGGGATGTTACAGCCCCCTGATAAATGTATCTTCTGATAAATAGTTGGGTATGCATGCTTTCAGTCGGGTATAGTGAGTTGCCAGTCTTATTTCAGCAGGAATTTTTCAATACACATAGAAAAAAACATAGACTCTCTGTTTTAAAAGTCCTCAAAAATGTGGGTTATTTTACAAAATATTGTGTTCTCTCTCTTAGTACTCCTACCAAACCGCATTCCTTATCCTTTCCGATGCACCTTAGGCCCCTCTCATGCACTCTTCTTGTCATATAATGTATTTAAACATTATATGCCAGCCTGAAATTTAAAGCACACCCCCCCCCTAATCCCCAATCTTACAGACCAAGCTACGCCCCTGACTCTACCCTGTGGTAAGGGCTGGATGGGACAGTGATTCTGAAGTGACAGATAGTAAAAAGGCCACTTTAAGATACACTATTTGCAAGGGAATTTTTGGTTGGGTAGTAGTTATACGGATTGCCTTATGGACACACCGGAAAAGCATTCGTAAGGGATATTTGAGAGCACATAAATATGGTCAAGCTCTCTTGGTAATTTCAGGAGTGTCATCATGTAAAACCTAAAAAGACAGCTGACAATATGGAGCCTTGAGGAATACCGCAGGAGACAGGGAAACTGGTCTGGTTTATGCTTTCACTTCTTGGCTTCTCGTGTATCCATTAACTTAGAAGCCTGTATATGCCTGTTGGGACAGGACTGTCCACTACATGGGTTTCAAAGCATGCACCCGTCCCATTGTTACTCAACTGCACGTTTCTATGGTTTTCCTGATTGTTTGTGCCCAGCAAGCACAGCACTCATGCAAGCATGATGAGGCCTGGCATGAGTAGATGTATTGTGACCCATAGGAGGGCTCTGCGTTGGAAGGAGTGCAGCAAGCGTGCCTGCCTGACCTTCTACACTCCCACACGCCAGCTACGATCGACCAGCCACGCCCTCGCCACCGTTCCACGCATCCGAAGAGCCACCATGGGAGGAAGATCCTTCTCCTACCTGGCAGCCAAGACTTGGAACTCCCTCCCCATCCACCTCCGCCTGACCCAAGACCACCTCTCCTTCAGGAAGCAACTCAAGACCTGGCTGTTCGAGCAGTAGCGGACCCCCCTCCCCCTAGCGCCTTGAGACCCTCCGGGTGAGTAGCGCGCTTTACAAATGTCTTGATTGATTGATTGATTGATTGATGTGATTACTATCCGAGTACCAGCTTCTAGACACTTGCTGGTGACAGCATAACATTTTTTCATCAATAGTGCCAGACAGGACCTTTTCCCCTGTTTCTGGTATGATGTGAGTAGCTGACTGGCCTCACTCTGTAGAGTTCTGCTGAAGGGTAATGACCGGATCCTCATCCTGTGTTTGTTGTATGTTAGCGTTGACTGGTAACATGGATCTGTATGGCAGATGAGTGAGTGAAACCAGTGGGATCTATCTTTGATTGCTGGCATTCCTGGGGCATACAAGATGCATTAGACATTTAGCTGTGGGACAATGTATACAAGGCTGCCTTTGGAAATGAAGCAGTGACCTTTCAGCATTGGTCTGCATCATTATTCCATCCTGAGCACTTCCATTAGCTTAGATGGAGGGTGTGGGGTGAAAGGGTGGAGGCAGCGGTCTCCTGTGGAGTGTAGAGGGATCCATTCTGCTACGGTCTGCGTTTTGTCTCTCCCAGAGGTGCTACTTCCAAAAGGTGAAAAGTAATTAGAGCGGTGGTTACAGTGCTTTGCACTGGCATTTAATTGTCAACACCGGCGCTTGTGACAGGCTGACACAACGTGGCACTGTCTGGCTAATTTAGAGATGACCACAACAACAGTTAATTATCAATTCAATAAGCATTAAAAATTACTATTATCTGTAGGAGTGTGATAGTTAGTAGTTGTGTTGTTACTATCACTGGCAGTATGGCAGGGGCCAATGTGCGGTGCAAGCTGCAATGGCCTCCTGACGATAGCGCCGGCACTTCGTTTTTTTTTTTTACAAATTAAGCACTGAGTGCAGGGTCTACCCTTGTGATTGTGCTGTTGTTTTTGGTGCTCTGCTTGGAGACACCCATCATCTACTGTGCAACCATCTTATGGGAACAAAGACTACACCTGTTGTACAGAGGATACACGTTTTGAGTGTATTGCCTCAAACCTGTTCCAGAACAGTGACCATGGAATCAAGATTCTGTGCCATGGGCTATAGGAAAACGACTGACACCTTCTAAAGTTGTTTTAGAAATTCTCACTGACCAAAGAGGTGGCACTCCCTGGAGCATACAGCAATTCTTGTGATTCTGGGCTAATGGCACCAACAGTCAACATCCATGTGGTGAGGGGACCTGGATGTCTACATTGACCCCTGGAGGACAGCTCTGGGTGTGCATGGGTATGCGTCTGCCTGGCCTGCTGAGAGTAGAGAGCAGAGGGAACCCTGGGCATGGAAGACTGCCTCGAGGAGAAGCCTTGTTTCTGAGCCCTGGAGGAGACACCAGCCCAGAAGTGCAGAATGACAAGGGGGCGTAGCAGGAGCTGACCAGAGTGCTTGAGTGGGTCTCCCTGTATCTCTGTGAAAGCATCTGTGCCTGGCCGGCTCCAAAGAAAGGCAAAATAAGATGATCGTTGCCTGTAGTTTCCCTGAGGAGGCAGCTGTCGTAGTAGCTGGCCTGGGTGCTGGTGTGGGACTCGATGCGTCTCTGTATTTGCTTCTGGAACGTTAAGTCGATGAGAAACAAGATTGGGTCCATTGCCTGTGGTCACCCTCAGCTGGTGGGACATCACAGAAGCTCATTCGAACCATGGAGTGGGTCTCTGGGTCTCACCGCAGACTGGCGCGCTGTGCCAACAGACACACTTGACAGCCATCGTCAGTCTCCCTTCGCTGTGCATGGGGATTGGTGGGCGACTTCTGCTGACCTTTGACCATGCGCAATTGGCAACCTCAAGGGTGGGGTTTTTCCACACTTTGGGCGGGGATCGTGCACTGGGACTGTGTGCTTCTGGAGTTCGATGGTGTCCCCGCAGACCAGTCCTGGCATCTGGAGCTTCGCTAGCACCATCGAGAGAGAGGCATGGGCTTCCCACAGTACACCGCAGCGAGGAACTCCCATTGGGATCACCCCCAAAATGAGAGCGAGTAAACCCTTCCGACATGCAAATAGTGTAATAGGATATTTGATTATCTAGCTAATATAAATTGGTGGGGAGAAATTCTTGCCACTGAGGAAACAGAATGCACTTGTTGTAGTGACAAGTTGTTCTTGTTCCTTTAAGGACAACTTGTCTTCCCCGTGCGCCGTCCTCGGGCAATGTTTGCATTTAATGTCCACTCCACATTCTGGTGTTCTCTTCCGCTCTGCTGAAACTGTTTACTTCGGCAGTTACGACGAGAGCACCAGCATGAGCGGTTGTGGGTTGCATCTTCTCCCACGCATCTTTCTTGAATAAACCGATTTTAAAGTACCATCGTCTTCCTGATTCTCACTTCAACAGCACTGTTACTCAATTTTGTCAGTGAAGGGCACAATATATATATATATATATATAATACAGCACCCAAGTGGTGACCGTCGGGGGAAGTGATGGCGAGGTGATGAAAATCTGTGAAATGGCCCTGAAGATGTTAGAATTACATTTTTGACCAAAGATAAATGTTGTTCTGAAGCATCACAAACTCTTTGCCAGAGCTCAAGGGAAGCATAAGCAAGTGGGCAATTGTATCACTGACCTTCGGAATTTAGCACAAACTTGAATGTTGTGAATTGACTGAATTACTAAGTTAAGACCACTTTGGGAGATATATGAATAATCACACAACGCAGGAGAAGTTACTGGATAAGCATCCTGATTCGAAAGAGGCAATAGCCATTTTGTGTGTATAAAAGAGACGGATGTGGGAGAAATTAATGAAAGAAATTTGGTAAAACAGCAGAGGAAGAAGGAAGGAGTGAGTTGAGTAATAGTGGAAAGTTAAAGACAAAAATTCCTTCTGAGCAAGGGGTAGTGGGAATGAAAACAAAAGCAGGCGTTTCACAAAATACCTACTTAAATAAGATGGTATACAATAGGATTGCGTTCTTCATTGTGTGTGATTTCTAAACCTCCCGGGTGTTTGCCTCCAATGCAGGGCACAAGTCCTAATAAAAGAAGTGGGAAGACTAACCAAGTTAGGCAGTTTTCAAGTGACATCATGGCGAGTGACATCACAGTGCGTGACACTCTGCGTGTGACATCGCACATAGCATCACAGGAAATGGCATCACAAGCCATGACCTCACATGAAGTGACTTCAGATCTTAAGACACCACATATGTTTAGCAGGTCTATCATAAGTACATTTGAGCACATTACAATATTTAACAAATTAGATTTTGCGTTTGGGTTGTGCCAAAAAAATTGATGCAACCCAGTCACAAAAGTCTGGGCCTCAATTTGAACATTTATGTTTTAAAACCCTCCTACAAATAACTTGGCAACAAGCCAGTAAATCTGTTTTCCTTACTGGATGGCAAAGTCTGTATTTTAAAATATCTTATGGGGATAAAGCACCTACTGCAGAGATCTTTGTGTGCCAGCTAAATCTCAGAGAATAATAATAATGGTAAGACAACTCTGGAGGATAACATATTTGCTGAAGAGATCTGTGTTTTGTCCAATCTCAGTTTTAAAAGTAGCATTGAGCATATGTCTCCTGCAAAGCACATTATGTCAGATGCAGATGACAGATTTCTATTTTATGTAAATGTGTAAGTGGGCTATTGCTTTTAACACAGAGATCCTTTTCTTTCTTGTAATTCAGAAATTGCAATCCTTCTAATATAGAACAGCGAGCTATGAAGGGCGTGTGGCTCCTACACCTTGTAAACCTTACTGTCTTATGTAACACATTTGTTACATTGATTTATTGTCAATATATAATGTGTATGTGTGATGTAAAGCGCTCTGACACCCTGCATTGGAATGAGTAGTGCTAAAGACCAATATTATAAATAAATAGTAGTGGTATGTAAATTGTTATTTGTGTAAATAATGGGACGGGTCAACTGATCAAACATTCCTATATTCCTTTAATATAAAAGCATGCCTCTCTTAAGTACCTGTAAAGTGATAAACTATGTGCCTTTGTTTCCCCTCTATTACATCTAGGTGTGAGGCTCACGATGGCTTCCAGCCAGGTTACTCCAACAAAAGGAGTCCTGATGGCCCCTTAACTTCGGCTTTTGTTATGGGCGCAGCTGGAATCTGATAAATCCCTTCCCCAACTGCACTTTGCTGCTGGGAACAAAAACAGACAACAAGCGGGCGCTCCTGAATGTGTCCCAGTGTCTGAAAATTACACCGGTACAAGGTTAGCATATGTCTGTGGGGCTCAACTTCTTGGCAGGGTAGACAGCGTCCACCCTGTGAAAATAGTGGTTACCCTCGACTTTTGACCTGCTCCAATGTATGAGCTTGAGCCAAAATTCCTGGACCCAGCCACTAACTTCCTTCACTACCACAGAGTTCCTCACACAGTCACCTCGCTCGATCTCCCTCTCAGTTGTGCATATCCATTGGCTGACAAATCCTTGGAACTCTGCAAAAAATGTCTTAATCAAAGTCGTCAAACATGATAGAATTCAACCCAAACTGGAAGCCAATACCACTGTATTTACGAGAGCTGTCCCAAACCTGACAAACTTTCTATTTCAAGTATGGCAGAAAAGCGACGTCTTTTAAAAATGTTAAAACTCCTAGAGAACCCTATAGTTAACTTGCTTCAAAAGCACAATCTGTCGTTTAAAGAGCTACTTTAGCCTTGAACAGAGACTAACCTTGCTAAATTCTTGCATTCATTTTTTGTATTATTTGAGGTTAACTCGTTATCTGTGATTTATTTTCTATTAGGTTTAACATATTACCAGGGGCAGGTCCTCCACTAGGGCGGAGAATCGACGCCCCACTACTTTCTCGCAGTGCGAGAAGCAGAAACATAAAATGGTAAAACTACCAAAAGTGTTTGGTTGGTTGGGTCTGCTCTAGGGCGCTGACTGTTTAGCCCCAGGGCTTACCAAACCAGTCATGCACACTCTGCCCTTTCTCCATGTAGGCTGCATACAGCCTATATGGAGAAAATGGCCTCCCCATAGATGCCTGGCTGGGCGCCGTCCCGACCAATCACAACACTGCCATTGCAGCGTTGTGATTGGCTTAGGGGAGGGGAGGGATTCTGCCTGCTTCCTGTTCCTGCCAGAGGCAGGAACGCAGGAGCAGACCAAGCAGTCAAGAAGCGTGACCCGGGAAAGCTAAGTTTGATTTCTTTTTATTATTTAAAACCCCCCTTTCCCAGAGCGACTCCCCTTCCCTCGCGACCACTCACCCATCCCCCACCCCACGCCTGCCCCCTGACCCGTGAGCCATGTCGACCGTGACTGCACATTACATGTGATTCATGTTGAATGCTGCGTTACAGCTCTGTGCTATATGTTCATGTGTAGATAAAAAGTAAAAAAGTGGCCCTTTGATGACATGATAAAAAGTCATAATAAAGACATAAGGAATGTGAAAAATAACGTGAATAAAACAAGTGCCAAGGTGATTGAGTTACTTGTCCCTTCATTTCTGAGTCATTTACAATTGAAAGGCTGCAGCTAGATTCATCATTTTGTCCTTGTACTTTTAGAAAGTGGGCATTCCTCTGATCTCACTGCTCTGTGTGCCTTGCAGCCTGTCTCCAATACATGTCTGGGGTAGGTGACAACTACACTTTGTGCTTTCCCTCTAGACAGCTATAAACATTGAAGGCTATGTGTGTCTGAGCACCCATCTACATATATCTGCATTCTGATGACTCTTACTGGACAGGAAGGGAGGGAAGGGTTGACACACTTCAATAGGTAGCATCCTGTTCTCACACAAATGACTGATTACCCCCCTACTGTTAGTCTGGAGCCAGGACTGGGTCTGAACTACCTGTGTGCATTTCAGAGACACTTCTTTGAAGTCTCCACCACTTCAAAGGCACATTTGGGTATAAGTAATGGGTCTCTGGCCCCCTAAAATCAGACACTTTTGGATCTGCAACCGAACCTCTGTCAGCAGAACAGCTGTGCTGCTCAAAGGACTCCTTGTTGGACTGCTGAACTGGAAATCCCACTTTACTCGTGTGCTGCCCTGCTGCCTGTTGCTCTCTGACTCTGCTGAAGGACAGCTGGACTCTGCCTTTACATCCAATGTTGTCTTGACTCCTGTTGCTTAAGGCTCAGGGATGTCAAAGTCTCTACCCCTGCTCCTGTGCCTAGTTCACTGGGAGTGGACCCAGATCCTTGTATCATGGATATTGACTAATTTTCTGTCTGCATGGAGGGGAAACCAGTGCATTGGCCTGGTTGCGGGAGTAGAATCGGTGCATCGCTTTCAGAACCAATGCATCGCCTTGAGAGCCCCAACGCATCGGAAACTCGCATCGCCAACGTCGCAACTGGGAGAGATCGACACATCTCCTCATCCGAGTAGAGAAACCTGGCTCATTGCACTTCAGAACAAACGCATCACGGCTCAGTGTCGCCTCTGCAGAACCAATGCATCACCATTCCTGAGGGATCATAAGACGCATCACTCGACTGTGCCCTGCATTTTACTGTTGCAACCAGAACAAGGTACTTTGTTCACCAGGGCCTGCATGGGTCCTGTAGCCGGCCTGTGCTCCATTGAGGGCGGCACAAGCTTTTGACTTTGCCCTGGTCCAGCGAGACCTTAAGTAACCTCTAAAGCGCTTTTGGCTTCTAATCGCTAGAACTCTTTTTATTGCAACTTCTCCATATTGGATGTTTGTCGTTTTGGTCTTGTTTTATTTATGAAGGGTTACTTTATTTTTCTAAATTGTTGTGGAGTCTTTTTGTGGTGTTTTCACAGTTTTACTGTTTAACTTTTGCACAAATACTTTACACATTGCCTCTTAAGTTAAGTCTGCCTACGCTGCACGAAGTTACCAGAGGTTGAGCACAGGTTAATCCAGGTTGTGTAGTGATTTACCCTGACTAGGATTGTGGTTCCTGCTTGGATAGGGTCCATACTCTGCCAACCAGAAACCCAATTTCTAACTGAGTTTAAAAAAAACAAGATAGGTGAAGTTCTTCAAGGACTTATGGAGTAGAAACTGAGTATGGGCTAAACACAAGAATAAGTAGCTTTGTAACCATTAAAAGAAACACTTACATTTTAGTCAATTTCAGGCTAAAAACGCCACCCAAGATTTAGCTGTCACCACCCTTTGCTGCTAGTTTGCCTCTGCTGGATTTTAGTGGGCATTGACTGAATTTTTGAGGGAAAGAGCTGGGCTCAGTGGTCTCTGTGATTTAAACAGCCCACGTGTTTAATTTGGTATCTGCTATTGGTAGAGAAGTACTCTTTTTGCTTTGATTACTGCTCTGATATGTCTTTCAGTTTGTATGTGTGAGTTAAGAGCAGCTTGCGCCAATGTTGTAAGGTCTCAGGCAGCAGTGTTATCCCTCTGGGTGCATCACTGTTAATAATGAACTGGACAGCAAGGATACAGCGCGGGTTACATGGCTGTCAACAACAAACGACAGAGCTAGCAAGCAGAGCTATCTCTCGGATTAGACTCCCAGAGCTATCCACTATGTTATTAGCCATCTCTGTAAACAGGCAGAACTATAATGTCCATTTGGAATTCCTATCTGAGCATAGCAACACTTGTTCAGCAGGGCGGGCCCTCTATACGAACGCTGCTTGCATTCTTCTCTTAATGAGGGTCAAGAAGGCCACTATTTGCAGCCCTATTGTGCCACAGAATATTCTAAACATAATTACACTAATGCTCTAGCAACGCCAATGATGAAAAGCCGTGTCAAAACTAGCACGCTGCTGCCCTCGTGTGGCCTTGTGTGTCAAGCGCGCGGCTTTAGGAATCTCAGTCAGATGGACCACGCGCGGTGCCTATAAGAACATTTCAAATTGAACCGGGACTCCGGGAGCATCGCTATATTGAAAATATGGTTTCTGTGATTCAGTGGAAACAGAGTTATCTATCTTGCTGCTTTAAAAGACAGAGACTATGAGTAAATGGAGTACGTACGAGTCCCGTACTCAGTGAAGAAATCATTTTGTCATTATACCCAGGAGGGAAGCCCCTACATTCACGTGGTCATTAATATAATGATTGTAGGAAGTGAGGCCCCGACACAAACCTGTGAAGAGAAGAAAATGCAGCCTGCACTGGAGGTGAAGGCTTAAAAGCCCGAGCCTTACAGGGAGACCACACGGCGGCCGTCGCGGTTCAGCGCACGACAGTTCACAGTAACAATCTATAACCAATGACAGTGAAGGGTTTCTGTAGTGCGCACTAAGTCGTGAATTCCCCCCAAACTTCTTTTTCAGTTCACAGTAGTCAAAATCGCACCCAGGTCTAGTCCGATGAGGTGTTTGAGGACAGCATGGACAGGGCATTATTTTTTCTTTCTGTGTGTGTCTATGGACGTCTAACTGCTGCTTCTCACATTCTTGTGGTAAATGGCACCTTTTGCAGGTTTTCTAGCCCATTAGCAGAGAGGTTTTGCTATTTTCATCGGAAAGGCGATCTCTGCCCTCTCACCCACTGGGCTGTTTAACTTGTGATTGACTACAAGGCAAAAAGCAGAAATCCAGGAACAACATTTTATTTTGTAATTCACAACTCTGCGTGTTGGTGCTAGGACCTGTGGTACTGTGATATGGAGGAGTCGGACGCCGAGAACTTCAAGATGGCGCCCAACGGGACGCCCTCCGATTCAGCGGTGAGGGGAGAGAAGAGCAAGCGGAGGAAGATGGACAGGAGGAGCGTAAAGGGGAGGTGAACACAGGAGCAGAGACCGGCGGGGCGCAGAACGTTGGTGGGAGACTCGAGGAGGACGGCCCAGCGGTACAAAAGGAGAGGCACTCGACACTTCACGCTCCAGTATCCGGTGGTCCCCAGAGGCAGCAGGACACCGAGATACCCACTGCTACGGTCCAAGGGGACCGTAGCCCCAGGCAAGTGACGTGGAGGGAAGGGTGGAGGAGGAGGTTGGAGGGAAAGGGTTTCTTGGGTTTGTGGAAAAGTTAGAAACCCTCATGCCCTGAGCATAACCTTGCACCACCCGCTCCTCTTTTCTCCTCTACCAGCCCTGAATACCCTGCACTCACCCAGTGACCTAGGGAGATTGATGAAGGGGAGCACCCTGTAGAGCTATAGCTTCAGTAGACCAATTGTGACATAAGTGTCCTGTGTTTCTTTTTGTTTTCCGGTTGGCCTTTTGGGGAAGCACCGGCCCGGGCAGTATCGGGGGAAGAGTAAAGCTGGAAGACGTCGACGACTCTTGGATACAGGACAATTCCCATAGACAGCCAATGTTGTGAACTTTCTATGCTTTGGGTCCAACCCCTATCAGGACTGTGTAGTTAAAACAAATAAATCTACGTTAACACAGGACTTGTGAGCCACCTGGATACTCCTAAAGGGAGGGGACGTATACTCCGGGGGTCAGACGAGGAAGGGTAAAACTATCACAGGTACCATCATCTTTTTTTGTTTTTTTCAACCAATAGATTGTTGCATAATGGGGAATGTAGTTTTGCTTTTAGCAGTTTCATCATCGACTCAAAACCCCAGCATTCCCCAGCAGCAACAGAACCGAAGATCAGCGTTAGTAGAGCTGCATGTTGGACACAGCCTTCTTTCCAGGACTGTCATGCCTGGCGTGTTCCCCTGACCCGTAAAGGAACATTGCATTGTTTCTGTAATAAAACTACTGTGTTAGAGGTACAGCTCTGATGTAATGATGTGTCTAGATATTAGAAGCTGTCTTTGAGCGTGTAACGCAAACACTAGGATACCTTGTTCTGTGCTAACGAAGTGTACAGATTATGTTGCGGAAAAGGGCTTTCTAAAAACAAGCAGCATGTGCAGCGTTTTCTCAGAATAATATTGTTAAAAATAAAATATGTAAAAAAGAATGTACCTAAAACGCAGTCTGCTAAAACATGAAAATATAAAGGTAAAATGACGAAGTGGGTGCAAGAGGGTCTCGCTACAGTTTTGCTTTTAACAGTTTTGAGCCAAGAAAAAGGGCATTTTCTATGTTATTTCAAATAGACTCTTTAGATACGCCTGCAGCCCGAACCGCAGGTCAGAATAACAGCAAATTTGGCAGAAAGCTAGCTTTTGGTCTCCAGATTGTGCTGTTTGTTACTTGGTGTCAATCAGTTCAGTAGTTTCCGAGATATTAAAAGAAATCCAAATTTGTATATATACGATTGCGAAGCCCTTGCAAATAATAATGAGCTTGTGCAGAGATCGGCAAAGCTCTGATTGGCTGCCAACACTTCAACCAGGAAGTGTAGGTAGCCATCTTGGGACTTGGCTTCAGGTAGGGTAGGAATATCCTGACCCCAAGCCTTGGTTTTCCAAATGGGCCATGGCAGGGCAAAAAAATCTTTTTTTTTTTATTCAGTGAGATTTTCGTGAAATTCTCGCAAATATTGTGTGAATTGAAAAAAAATAGCGCTTGTGTTTCAAGAAGCCCCCGGGTGGGCCAGGTCCTGGGGGTATAGGGATATTGATAAAACAATGGAGGGGGGCACACAGGCTTGTTAATGCTAACCCTGGGCGTAATTCGCGTAGCCGCGCTTCGCGAAGCTTCGCGAAGATGTACTTGCACTACGCGACCTTCGCGTAGCTTCGCGAGCTTGCGTAGTTGCTTGGGGCGCCCGTTCGCAATGGCTTTTTCTTGTTCGGGAGCGCGGTGAGCGTGTTCGGGGAGCTGTTTGCATGCTCGGGGGATATATCTCGCGATCTTACCCATGCGGTCGCGGCCATCTTGTTTTTCAATTGTCCCGTCCGCTCGCGATGCCTATTTCCTGTTCCGGGTCACGGATAGCGTGTTCGCGATGTGCATTGACGTGTTCGGGAGCGCATTTTACTTGTTCGCAATGAATAGTGCATGTTCGCGAGAAATATCGCGCGAACTTACCCACGCGGTCGCGAATGGGCGCGGCCATCTTGTTTTTCACTCTATGCTATGGTTCTTGGCCTACTTTTGTATCTACCCTTTATCTTTGCAATCCTTTGTCTTTAAAGCATTTTTACTGACTTTTTTTAGTTATTATCTATCTCTCTCTTTGCCTAAGTTTATATTTTGCATTTTATTTCTACTTTTACTGTGTTTTTGTTACTTTTATAAAGTTCTTTCTATCTTCTTCCCCCTAACTTTTTTTTCCCCTTCTAACTTTTCTTTTCCGCCTCCCACCCACCCCAGAACCATGGCAAAGGGCACACCAAGTCCGAGTGCCAAGGGCAAGGGACCTGCAGGAGCAGAGAAGGGCCGCCTGCCTTGCGGCAGAATGCGTCCTGCAGGGGTGCAGGCTCGGCAACTGTTTGGGGAGGAGGAGGTGGCCGCCCTTGTTTTTTTCATCCAGCGCCTCCTCCCCTTGACCTTGGCAGCAGGCCCGGCTCCGGGTACGCTACCCAGGAGCGGCACCGTCGGTGGGCGAAGGTGCGCCGGGCCGTGTTCCGGTGCTCTGGGGTCCGGCGCACCCACAATCAGCTAGCCCACCGGTGGTCCGACATCCTGGACCGGGAGCAGGACCTGTTGGACCTGCTAGGTGTCGAGGTCGTCGGGCTTGGTGAGTAACTGATTCTGTATATTAAATTTGATGAACAACAAGATTACTGCTGCGTGCCAAGCGTTGCTGGTAAATTACGTTCCAAAAAGCAAAATGTTCTTTGATTTAAGCCAAGGACCCAGGTGCTCGGTGGTACTCTTACTTGTTTGCAAGTTAGTTTGCGCTAGCTTGTGCTGCTAAAGCTGATTATGTAAGTTTATTTAATAGAACTGAAGTTAGGTAATACGATTTGCTAGAGAGACTCTAGTCCTTCCATTATCCTACTGTGAAATAGTGGTGGATGTATATTGGATACTAGGTTTAGTTTGTTAGTATTAGTTAATAATTGTTTTATGCGGTCTGCGTGACGCCTCCTCTGTCACTGATTGCTGCTTACCCCAGTCCTCCGTCGAACCTTTTGTACTTTGTTTAGTGAGTGGTAGGCTTAGCATGGTCAGTCAGTAGCAGAACTAGATCAGAATCATGCAACCAACCCACAATTTGTTGTATGTATGTATGCACTAATGTATTCATGTGTCATCCATCTCATCTATGCATTTGATGGCTGAAAAAAATGGAAATGCAGACTTAGTGAACAATTGGCCCGTCTGGAATAGGTGGTGTAGGTGAGGCGGTACTTACTAGGCTTCGTATTGTAATCAGAATGATTATGGAACACTGGAGTGTTCATAAATAAGTAGACGATCCGTGAATGCAGGAAGAAGCCAGGAGTCGATCCATCTGATTAGATAGGTCAATTTTATTGCAATTGTTGTTTCCTAAAATGTTGTTTGACTTATTTTTCAAAATGATTTATTATTATTTGTTTCACAGCACTCCTTAATGTTTGTCTTTCTTTATTATATTTTACATGATCATCAGCACCACCCAGGGGCAAGAAGACGGGGTCGGAGTCGGCGGGGGGAACCACAGGACCGCTCCTCTACCGAGGCTCCTGCTGCTGGCCCCAGTAAGTCCTCCAGTGGTTATATTGACATTTATATTTCCCTAACATTTACTGCATCTTTTTTTTCTGAACTATAAATTATTGTTCCACTTTCTAATTCTATTTTTTACAAAAGCTTACTTCTTTGACCTTGACTATCTGTTTCCAAATTCTGTTTATCCCTGCCTCTAACTAAGTTGCTTCTAACTGCCTCTGTTATGACTCTCTGTACTACTATTACTACTACTACTACTATTACTATTATTACTCTGTCTGTAGCGAAGCTTGCACAGTTGCCCACTCTTTATAGAAGGTTTTCTTTGGAATAATAAAACTCCGATTGACCAATAGCTCTAGCCACTGTGTCCTGTCCTTTGGGTTGTCCTCTTCAAGTCTTCTCAATGTTGAGGCTTTGAGAATTACCACAAACAAAATGGCCAACCAGATATTTGACTAGTATTTTTGTTCGGATAGTACATGATACTACTATTGTCTAGTGATTCCGCAGAGCCACATACAGAACTATGCACAACAAAATAGGATGTTGCTGATGGGAGGTTGGACCTTACTGATCACACCACGATCCCCTGACCGACTAGCTATAGTGTCTCACATTAGGGTCCCACTCCCGACCCCCCCTCACGAAGAAGATACACAATGTTGATGATGACTGAGACAGACAATCCAGAACATAATAATTAATAACACCATTTTGCTCACTCACTTGTGTAAGTCCACCCCACCACACCAAATACCACAGTCTATGTGTAAGTTCAAAAGGTTTATTTGAAACAAGTATCAAACTCTGTACATCGTTAATATGAAATTTAATTTACTACAGCCATAGTCAATAAGCCAGCAAAAAGCCTAATATTAAAACAGTAAACATTTACAAGTGCATGACAACAAGAACAAGAGCCAAGATCTTATGAATTCTGGAAGACCCCTCACCGTAGAATGTAGAAATACTGGTTACATCATCTTGCATCATATATGCTCTGTAAATCTCTGGTTTGTAGAAGGGAATCTTCCACCTATTATATGAGAAAAATGCTGCGCGTTAGCCGTTAGATAGTATACTGGTGAATGCAAGCATTTTGCAGCCATGTCAAAAAGTGTAACATGTATGTGATGGCTAAGCAATATGGACTAAACAAACTCAATAAGTGGGTTGTTTTTCGACCTCTTCACTTGTACGCAACAGTCAAGTGGCCTCAAAGGCATCTACTGCACATGTCAATAAGCTGGCAGGTATAATTAAATATGCGCCAAAAGAGTAGTAGTCGACATGATGAATCTAAAAGGGTTACACATGGCTCAGGCTAACTTGCAAAAGAGTAGAGTAGGACTAGATGACCCTAGGAACCATATCACTACTAGTGTCTGTCTACTGACTGTCTGATGTATGTTGTATTAACTTTTGTTTCAATGTTCCAAGTGAACACTTAAAATAGGGGGAGGTTTCCAGGCATCTAAAAATGTGTGTTGTTTTTTTCTAGGCACACTACCATCCACCAGTGCCGGCGGGGCCGGCAGCGATGCGGCAATTCCGGAGGGGGCAGGAGAACTGGCGGCACCTGCAGGAGAGACTGGGGGGGAGCCAGCAGCAGTGGCCGGCGGCGGTAAGTTATATTCATTACTTCTTGACATTACTACTAGATTGAAGTGTGTTCACTATTTCACTGTACTGTGCGACTTATTAAGTTGTAGTGAACATTATACAACGGTTGAAGAAGACACCCTTTACTTAGCATTAGCAGCGTGAGTTGAGTAACCAATGGCCTCTTCTATTTGACTCCAAAATCAGCTGTGAAGGTTTTATGGAGAAGAAAAACTCAGATCAGATGATCTTGATAGATGTGTTGAACAAAGAGGGAAAGAACTAAGGGTGGAAGGACGGGCGAGATAAATAATATGACTGACTGGCAGAGAAGGATATGTTGTTGGAAGCATGCATAGGTGGCTGATAGTAATCAGATCAGATGCATGGGTTGTTGAAGGATGGGTGGAAGGTGAAAGAGAATGCCTGCCTGGGTGGGCGACACAGTATGGGTGGATAGTGCTAGATAGCAGGAATCAGCGTTGTTTGGTTCTCAAAGCCAAGGCAAGCAAGGAAGGAGCGGAAGCATGGGTGGTTGTTGGTGAAACCAACTAAGTATGAGATATATAATAAAGAAGGATAAACGTTTACTTTAATGGATGTATGCCTGGATGTACTACTACTACTACTATCATCATCAATAGACAGTATAGGTGGAAAGTGTCACTGGAGATTCTTACTTTGAAGAAAATGTAAAAGAAACTGCGCAACAGTAGCAAAGCGTAGGGGAATATAGGTAGTATTATCAGAAGAATACAGTAGACTTGCAGTAGTTTGCAAGCACGTCATATATATTTATATATATATATATATATTATCAAGCCCGCCGCTGCGCCTCCACCCTGCATGTAACTGCAGGGCATGCACTGCTGCCCCCCACCCTGCATGTAACTGCAGGGCATTTCGCCGCCAGCTGCTCTGCCGGATGGCCCGCTTAGAGGAGAACCTGGAGAAGCGGGTAAAAATCCTGGTGGACAAACACCTCAAGGCCCGCCGACAATAGAGGACCTTGTCATTTGCCCCTTTTTAAATTCCTTTTGTTGGGGGGTGGGCTTTTGGGCGTTGGGGATTCGTTCGGACATTGGGAATCTTGGACTTTCGTTTCGTTTTGGACATTGGTTGGGGTTAGGGAGGGGGTGGGTTAGGTCAGAGTGGGATAGTTTATTTTTGTTAGGGGATATTACATTTTATACTATTTACTTATACGATGTTAATGTTTTGTGGTGGGTTACAGTTTTCAGAATTCAATCTAAGTTACATGGTTTGTTACTTTGTTTCCGTGCTGCTGCATGCTCACAGCCAGTGTTTGATTTAAAAGATCTGCCGATTTTGTAACACACAAACTGATAGATGCAGTACCCCTCACTGAGTTATTTTTAATTGTCATAATTGTACTGTCAGTCTCTCCTCCTAGTCCATACCTCCCACCAAACTTATCTTACCTGTGATTGATGATGAAGTTCGGCACACTGATGGCTGCATGGTTGGTTTCCCAAATTAACGGAGAAGATGCCATTATTGTGGTGGTAATAGTAGACACTGGCAATAGCATTTGAAAAAAGAAAGAGAAAGTTACTTGACTGAGAGACTGTGGGAGGAGTAGTAGAACAGAACACAAAGTAAACTACAGCATGGGTGGGCAAGCAGAAGAAGATCCTTGCCCTGCCTTAGTTGAAATTCAATTAGTGTTGCTTTCACCACATCTGCCCCATCAAGCGTGTGATCAATTGTTGGTGTACATTTAATGTAGTCATCACATCACACCTCAATATAAATCACACAGCCCGGGGGAAGAGGGTTAGGGATTGATGAATGGATGGGAAGTGGGGTTTTGGGAAAGGTTTGAGAAAGAAAAACAGACAGTATGCATGGACACAACAAAAGTAAAACACAATCTTGTAAGACGACCATGATCCATTATCAAAGAAATCAAAGTATAAAGTGAGAAAAAGCAAATGCATGCATGCTGAGGAAGAGAACTTGATGGTTAATGATAATGAGTTGTACTTACTATAACTACTATTACCCAATGAGACAGTACAGGTAAGAAATTATTAATATGAAATTTACTTTGCCTGTCTGCCGCCCTCAGAGCTCAGACCGAACCAAATGACATGCTGTACCGGGCTTACTTTTATTTTTCAAGCTAGCAAAGCAAATTAAAAAATAGTTGTAGGGATCAATTACCAAACAAACCACAACACACAGTCGTAATGATTGAAGAGAAAAAAGCAAACAAATAAATTAAAAGACGAATGATGAATGATACTAAAGTTACTGTATCATCCTGGTCCAAATGTGGTGTTGCATCATTCTCATCATTCCTCTTGGTCCTCCCTTCCATGGACACTCCGCACATCAATCTTGGGTACCACTGCCTGCCTGATGCGGATTGGTAAGGTAAGTGTGAGTCATTTCTCTCACTATAGCACAGGTTAAAGGCCGGCCTGTAAGTGTAGATGGAAAAACAAACGGGGTATTGAAAAATGACTGCATTTAAAACAATAAACTCAATTACAGTGGAGTGCAAGATGAGAAGACAAGACTCTGGAGAGAACACTTTCAGACTGAGGCAGCTTGGATAGGATACATAGTGTCTACTCTATAGCATTAAGCTACAACAACAACGGGACAGGACTCAGGAGCCAGCACAGCCACAGAACAGGAGAAGCGCGGCACAGGCCAGGCACCCTACCCCTTACTTACATTTTGACCGAGCCAGAGAAATGTCACATGCACTGCAGCAACCTAGCATTTTCCAAATGAAGTGACTAAATCAATGCGCCACTGTCCCTCATACCACTACACTCTACTCCAGTCCACACCAATACACGGACATCTAGCCTAGGTCTGCTGTGGTTCTTGTTCAAACTGTTTACCTTTTAAGTCAGCCCATGAAACGCAGTTATTCCATCAATTTTCTCTGATCCAACTGACTGTGTGCAAAGATAGTATGCTCAGCAGCATCATGATGATGACCGTGTGGTACGTATTCTCCAACACCAACTCAGTCTGTAGTGACTGATTAAGTATAATATATTCCATATTACAAAATTGCAACGGATATTGGCCGGCACCTGCAGTGGTAGGAGTACAATGTGGTTATTATTAAACAACAAGGAAACATTAACTGTCACCACACCTGAGTCACTTTTATTTTGTCGATAAACTAGTATAGTTCTACTTCATGGCATGCACAATTATTCGTAGTCACCCAGCATCCAATGCAATGCATGCCATCATTCACAATATTAATCACTCATTACCTGTCTTGCTGTTCTCTTTGGCTGCCAGATCTGATGCCTGCCTAGCCTTCTGACAGTCAGTGATGAGTTTCTTTCGGCTTGGAAAAAAAACGGAATATAGCTGGAGTCACGTTTCACTTCTTATGGAGGGACTGTTAGAGGCAACATGTATTGTACTATTCTCCATCTCCATCCAATGTTTGGCTTGCTTGAAATGTACTTAGGGAGAGTAAGGAAGATGGAGCAGGACCCTGAGGAGTGGAGTGGACAGTTATGCACAGACGTGCAACTCCAATAGGGAAATAAAAGAGGAGACTGTTGATGGATTTGTTGTGATTAGATTTCGAACCAGAAAAACAGATACACAGTCACACACAAATAAAGGAAGGGAGAACAATTTGAAAGCCTAGTTGTCAGGGAAGAGGAGCTTGTCCTCAAACTCTGGTGGTTCGGACATAAGTACGTCTAACAACCCACTACTTATGTCATCGAAGTCGCTCTCCTCTTCCTGCTGTGATTCACGTATTTTGTACTCCGGTGGTATAAAGTGTTGATTCATTTTGATCATGGTTGACCTCTCAACGCTTTTGGGCGAGAGACTGGTCCTTTTGACAGTAACAATGGCACCAGCAGCACTGAAAACACACTCTGAAGAGACACTTGCAACAGGGAAAGCCACATACTTTATCGCCAGCCTGCTGAGCACTGGCCATTGGCTTTTTTCCCATACCAATACACCAATGGGCTTTGCTCCATGAAGACCTCTGTTGTCTCATATAGATAGGCCTGAACCATCCGCTCAATGTTCAGGGGTGCTCCGATTTGCTTGGCCTCTTTTGCCTTTGCATCAGTCATGGACGTACAAAACCCTTTCCGTAGAAACCAATCACATGCCGTTTTTTTAAATGTGCCTGATGATCCTGTTGATGTTATTGCTGGCAGTGTTGTTGACTGCTGGGAGGCAAACGCACTGCTCTCGGCCTCTGAAGTAGAACTTGACTCTGGGTGCCCTGCAGTACTTTTTCTGCCCTGGGGGGCGGGCCTCTAATTAAGATCCTTTCGTTTTCAAAGTCAGTGGCTTCCTCAGCTATCAAAGCTTTGTACTGGGCAACATCCACTTCTGAAAAAGGAATTACTTCATTACTGCGCAGCAATAATTTGTAACGTGGATCCAAAATTGAGGCAGTAATGTAATGTGGATGTGACACAATGTTATTTTGAATCCTTGTATTGTCAGATAAGCGAGCGACTAAGGTGTCTGCCAAATAAACTGCGTCTACTTTGTCATCCACACCTGCGTACATTTCTGACACCTCCTTCAGCTCTTGCTCTAGCATGTACAACAATGGGATAGCTTGGCCCATAGTACAGTCCTCCCTGCTCACTTCACGTGTGAAGACCTCAAAAGGAAGTAGCATCTCTGTCAGGTATTTGACGAGGTCCCATTGGGCCATCTCAACTCTCATGCCTTTCACAGTAGGATCCCCTGACCTTTTCATGACATAAGCATTGAGTGGTATGTACTGCTCAGACAGACGCTCAAGCATGTAATACGTTGAGTTCCAACGTGTTGGCACCTCCTGGATGAGTGCTTTGACAGGCATTTTATGCTCACGTTGAATGACCCTCAGCTGCTTCCGGGCTTTAAAAGAATGGTTGAAATGTGTGCATATTCTTCTGCAGGTGTTCAGTAAGCTGCTGACTTTGCTTTCATTTTTCAGAAAGTCTTGAACAACAATGTTAATGCAGTGTGCCAAACATGGGACCCTGAAATAGCCACCATCTTTCATGGCCCTAACTACATTACTGCCATTGTCCGTGGCAACAAAACCAATGGTAAGCCCTCTTGGTCGCAGCCACTCAAACACCTTGCTGTTAAACTCATCCAAAATGTTTGCAGCAGTATGAGATTTCTCCATAGCAAACATGGCTACAGTTGCATGTTTGCGAGTGTCTTTAAAAATCTCAGCGGTGTCAACAAGACCGTCAGATATCTTATCTTTAACCCCCGAAAAAGAGACCCAGTGTGCAGTGATGCACATGTAATCATTGGCTTTGCAACTGGTCCACATGTCTGTTGTCAGGTGTATACTCTGAACAGCACTCTATTTTAAGGCTTTTCCAAGCAATTCCAGCACGTCGTGATGTAGTGCTGGAACAGCAACTCTTGCGAAATAGTAGCGGCAAATTCAAGAAAACCCACCCCTTCAACAAAAGAAAAAGGGAGAAGGTCCAGTGCTAACATTTTAGCCAGCTTCGCATTGTACAAACATGCTATTGGGTGGTTGCGTTCGTACTGCCCCTCCGGCCTACTAAACATGCTAAGAATGGTAGGCTGCATGGTATTCCTTCCTGTGGTCAACGTCGCACTTTTTGGGACAGTAGTACTCCTTGGTGTCTCAGGCTGACTCTTACTCTTGTGCCAATGAGATGTGGCTGAGGATGTGGGCGTTACCACTGCAGTGCTGGTGACAGGGATACTTTGTACCACTAGCACAGAGAATGTCTCCCTCTTCTTCCTGTTCCACCGTGAGCGGACTTTCTACTCGTTTATGCCCAACAGCAATGGTTCCAGTTTTTTTTCATGCGACTAAGGTGCTCCTCCCACTGGATTGCGTGGTGTTTTTTCAGATGGGTCATTTGGCCTTCGGTACCATCGTTTGTACCAAGCTTACCACGGCTAACAGAGGTATGACAAACGGAGCATATAGCAAAGTTCTCCTCCTTTCCGCTAACCGTAAAGAAGTCCCACACTGGGGAGCTTAACCTTTGTCTCCTGCTGGAGGTGCCACTCCCACTTCCAATGCCGGATGAACTGAAGGGTGTGTGTTGAATTTGCCTCTGTGCAGTACCACTACCTACTTCTGCTGAGATGGTGCTTGTGCTGGATGTAGGGCGCTGCCGGCCCTTTGCTAATGTAAATATGGAAGCTGGAGGTCGTGTTGGTGTTACCTGTGTTGGAGGTATGCGTGCTATATCCCTCGCAGCCATTTGCACACGGGGTGGGGAGAGTGTGGATAATTTTTTTATTTTTTATTTTTTTTACCGTAAGCGTAATCGGCGATTTTTCGTAAAAAAATAAAAATGATTTTTTGGCCTTGGGGGTTCTTTGGGGACACATTCATCAAGGCTAGGTGGTTTTGAGCTGTCTAAAAAGTCCCTTTACATGTTTTTTGCCTTTGTTTTTCCTCCCCCCCTCAGAGTGCGAGAGAGAAAATGGCGGCCGCCGCTTCCTGGTTTCGAACGATTCGAATGTTTACTAAGATCTAACAGCCAATCAGAATCGCGCTCGCACACGTCACCGTACGCGTACGGTAAGCTTACCGTAAGCGCACGGTAAGCGCACCGTAAGCTGCCACAGATATATATATTGATTTAAAGGCTATTTTCTCAGAATCTACTGAACAGATTTACACCAAACCTACAAAAGGCACTTCCTTGACCTGAGGACTACCTCTCTGCCAAATTTCAAGTAATTCTGTTCAGCCGTTCGGGCTGTAGCTGTGTCTAAAGGTCCTATGGAAAAATGCATGGGAAAAACGCGTTTTTGGACCCCCCTTTTATCTCAGCCCCCACTTAACGAATCCCCCCGAGACTTTCAGGGTAGGAGCGGAGCGTAGCGCCCCACCTATTTTGAAAAATTCGCGAGGATTCGTCGACCGGCGCCAAAGTTATTCAAAATAGAATGTTGCGGATTTCCTATGGTAAGAGGGTCCTAACGAGTCACACAACGCTGACCCAACTGGCCTCTCCTACTTTTTAATTGACTCAAGCCCATACAGCAAAAGAGGGGGAAACAGGCAAAAAGAATTGAGACTTTTGGAAACTAAATACATTCTAAATTTAGATACAAAACACCCCAGAGGTCTCAACGCAACTGAGGAACTTCATACATGCCTTTAAATAGCATACCTTTGACTTATTATCCCAATAGACAGCAATCTATAGGATACTAGTTGATTGGCATTTGCACATAACATGTAATACAAGGCATTCAACCAGTCAACATATCCGCCGCCAACACCGCTAAATTTTACTATATTATATTATATATTCACATAGGGGTGATTTTAAGTTTTTTTTTTTAGGCTTTCTACAGGTATTTTAGATGTTTTTATCATCATCACCTTTATAGGACTCGTGGATCCTTTATAGTATCTGGCACTAGCACTTTATCATTGCACTTTAAGACAGGAAATCTAGACTAGCAAATTATCAAATAATATTCTGTTTCGGAATAGATGTATTCTGCAATTTTAGGAAAAAGGGCTCCTTTTGAGTTGTTAGCCTGAAATATTTAGTATTTACACTGTCATTTTACTTCGCTTTTAACCATACAAGAACCAGCCATTTCCAATGCATTTATGCAGATATTATTCCAATTGCAATACACAAATATGTCTTTTGACTTAAGAAATGTCATTTTAACAAAGTTGAAATATTTATTTAATTTGCCCGAATTGTATACAATTTTAGCTAATTAACATTTGTTTTAGACACATGACTGTTTTTCCTGCTAACATTATTTTTCCATGTATTTTTATAAGGTGATATTTGCACTTGCACTGTTAAACACTTTATAAAGCATTGTTGACAGCACAGCATTTAAAAAAGAAAGAAAAAAGAGAGAGAAAAAAATGCTATAAAATGACCAATCACCTTACAGAGCGTGTCATGTGATCAAGGCCCTGCCGGGCTGAAACGCGTCATGGCTGTAAAGGTCGAGGGGATCAAAAAATAAAACTTTGCTGGTAAACCCTGTGGTCTGTGCTTCGTTGTTGGAGGTAATCTGCGCAAGCCTTCGAAGTTTGAGTTAATATATATATATATATATGTATATATATTATCTACTGGCGGTCGCCAGTAGATAGTTATAGTTAGGATCGTGTTTCCATAGGAAATCTCAAAATTCTATTTATAATAACTTTGGCGCCGTTTGACGAATACTCGCGAAATTTTCAAAACAAATGGGGCGCTCTGCTCAGCTCCTACCCTGAAAGTCTCGGGGTGATTCGTCAAGCGGGGGCCGAGAAAAAAGGGGGGTCCAAAAACACGTTTTCTCCATGCATTTTTCCATAGAACCTTTAGTCGAAGGTACAGCCCGAACGGCTGAACAGAATTACTTGAAATTTGGCAAAGAGGTAGTCCTCAGGTCTGGGAAGTGCCTTTTGCAGGTCTGGTGTCAATCTGTTCAGTATTTCCTGAGAAAATAGCATTTGAAAGCATATAAATATCTATACGCGCGCACCGTGCGTGCACGGTGTGCGCACGTGCGTGCACGGTGCCGTGCGCGAGCGAAATTCTGATTGGTTGTTAGATGTCGGTAAACATTCGAATCGGTCGAAATCAGGAAGTGTCGGCCGCCATTTTGTCTCTCGCACTGAAATGGAAAGGGGGAAAAAGGTGAAAAATGTCAAAAGGGGGCAGGGAAGAGAGTTCCTGACCCCCTAGCCTTTGTCAGGTGGTCACAGAAGGACCCCCAAGGAGAAAAAAAGCATTTTATTTAATTTTTTTTAAAATCGCGGGGTGCATGCACGGTGCGCGCAGCGCACCATGCGCCCAAAGCGCGTGCACGGTGCGCGCACGGTGAAAAATCTTGAAAAAACAAAAAAATGAATAAATACATAACTTAGCATTTAAAAAACCGTACAAATTCACTTAAAAAACCATAGGTTTCACACACGTTATAGTTAGGAATTAGCATTTAAAAAACCTTGCAAATTCACTTAAAAAACCATAGGTTTCACACAGGTTATAGTTAGGTGGATATTTCACTCGTAAAAAACCAATGAAATTCCCCCGTTATAGTTAGTTCAGATAACTATAACTCGCGCGACCGCCACTCTATCACAAGGATGATGTCATCAGTGATGTCATGAGTGATGCCACTGACCATGTCATGAGTGATGTACTATGTGACGTCATGAGCAGTGGATTGCGGGCGCGTGAGTTATAGTTATCTGAACTAACTATAACGGGGGAATTTCATTGGTTTTTTACGAGTGAAATATCCACCTAACTATAACCTGTGTGAAACCTATGGTTTTTTAAGTGAATATATATATATATATATATAGAGAGAGAGAGATAGATAGATAGATAGATAGATAGATAGATAGATAGATAGATAGATAGATAGATAGATAGATAGATAGATAGATAGATAGATAGATAGATTTTATTTTATTCGTGCTCAAGGACATTACTCCTCATGGGGTAAAGAATCCAGCAACACTGCAATTAGTTTATCGATTCTTATTTATTATTTGGCAGACAAATGATAATGAGTTTGGACTCCAAGGAGTCTTGATCACATGATCACAGAAGTTCATCTGGGACATAAATACTGCATCAAAATGATGCAGCAGATGGGTTAAACATAAAGAAAAGACTCTTGTTTCATATTCCCAAGTGTTTGCAAACAAAACAAATTCACATATAGTATTCATCCTGATTTGAAAAAGAAATTAAATCACAATATTCCACACCGAATCAGGAGTAACTGGTGGATCCAATGTACCATTTGTTGCAGGGGCATGTGATGACATATGCCACAAAATCGGTTTTACAAATTAATAACTTGGAAATCCGCCGGTTTTTATTTAATTTCTCTAGTATGACTTCCTGGGTGTTGCTGCTGTATCTACATGCCTTGCAGTCCCTGCAGTGCTTAAAACCTTTCACTGGTTTGAGACAGTTAGTGTTTTTAGGTTTAAGGTGGCTCTGTACTAGCATGTCTTTAAGAGACACATTGCGTTGGTATGTGATACTCGGTATTTTACCTATTTTAGTTTTTAAAACAGTGTCCTGTGATAGGATACCCCATCACTTCCTCAAATTACCTCTCAGCTTCCCAGCCTGATTTGTGTCTTTCGTCATAAAGCGAAAAGATTCGCTCTTTGCTTCTTCCCTGTTGGGTAGAGGGCGGAATAGGGCATGTATCCCCCGGATGCTGTCAGCTTTTTTACTAGCTATCCTCAATGCCTTGTGTGTGTAGTCCCTTGACTGGAATCGCTCGATCATTTCTGATCTAGTTTTGGAATAGCTTGTATCTGTGCTTCAGTTTTTTCTTGCTCTTAAAAATTTACTGAATGGTATGCACCAACGAAAACTAGGGGCATGGCAGCTAGCTGCATGTAGGATTGAATTTCCTGCAGTGGATTTTTTAAAAAGCTGAGTTTGTAAATTACCCTCAGAGATGATACTTGTGTCTAGAAAATCAATCGTTTCCTGGCTTTGTTGCATTGTAAATCTCAGATTTGCATCATGACATTCAGATTGGATACAAAGACATAAAGATCTCTCTCATTACCTTCCCATACAAAGAAAATATCGTCTATATCTCTCAGTCATATGCTGAAATTCTCGTCCATTCAGCCAGCTCGCTGCCCCAGAGCACCACTCCTCCCACCAGCCCATCGCTAAATTAGCATAGATGGGGGCAAAGCAGTTGCCCATCTAAGTTTCCTGTATCTGTTTGTAAAAAGTTTTTTCAAACAAAAATACATTCTCGTAAAGACATATCTCAATCATTTTCAACAGCATGTGTGAGTGTGCTCCAACATACTTGTGCGTAAAAAGTATTTACAAGCCCTTAATCCATCTTGATGCCTAATGCTTGTATCAAGGCTTCCAACATCTAGACATACTAGCTAGCATTCCTTATTCCAAAATACATGTTG
The DNA here is from genome assembly GCF_964204655.1 of Triturus cristatus. Lineage (NCBI taxonomy): Eukaryota > Metazoa > Chordata > Amphibia > Caudata > Salamandridae > Triturus > Triturus cristatus. The sequence goes on along the minus strand of NC_140592.1, from coordinate 1,095,052,919 downwards.
GAGTTTCTGTAAAACGTCTTTGCTGTCCCTCACATTTGAATTGAGATTCTGCACATGGGGAAAATGAAGTGGTCAATGAAAATAGAACTGTTTTCAAAAATACTATTCCTAGAGGAAACAATTGGTTGGCTCTGTGGATTTGATACACACTTCTGTGCAGCATTGGATAGCAGATACAGGGTAGGAATGGTAGTTGTCGTGTTTTTAAGGAAGTGTAGTTCATCCCAAGTGAGTAGCTGGGTGATATACCACCCCATAGTGCATCGTGGTGTTCATTTTGGAGGTTTTAGATGTAGTGCATCTCAACTTTAACATAACAATTGGTGTTTCTTAGTTGTCTTAAGGCTTCCTTCACATAGTCCTCCCTATTCATGAGGACTCTGTTGCCCCCTTTGCCGGATGGTTTGATACCTAAGTAAGGATCTTTTTGTTGGGTTAGTATCGCTTCCCATTGGTCTTTATACATGTTATAAGTTCTATTAAGTTCCTTGCTCAGAGGAAAGTATATCACTAGCAACTACCTCACAGAATACATCAGTGTTATCTCTGGGTGACTGTGAATTGAATCTTGATGGTGTCCTAAAGTCTGTATCTTTGGCGGCCCCTGTTTCCAGATCGTGTACCAATCTTCCCTGCTGTGTCTGCGGTCAAAAGGGCCGCTCGTGCATCCATGTGTGGGTTCTTCGTCCACTAAATTGAGGTGATAGGGTCTGTAGTGTTTCAATGTCATTTATGGAGCGATTGGGCCTGGGATAGTGGATGATGAGGGGTTGGTGCCAACGTACTTTTGTCTCATTTACTGTACTTTGTACAATTTCAATTTACGTGCAAACTTATAGAGATCTATTCTAACTTAAGCATAGTCTATTCCCCTTGTGGGGCAAAAGAACAGGCCTAGTTTCAGTGTTTAACATTCAGTATTTGACAATTCCTTTTTAGACAAGTTAATTACAGTTGATTCCGAAGTCTGTCCTTCCATACATATAAATTTATACTTACCTGGGTGGAAAAGGCATAAGCGTGGTAAAAGGAATATGTGTGGTAAAGGCATGCATTGTTAAGAAGGCGTGGTAAAGGTTTGCGTGGATATTGCCAGCGTTGTAATGTCATACAACTCTCACATACAGGTACAACACAGATAGCTAACACACTAAGGAAGGAGTGAGAGGAGTTAAAGGCTGTTGTGCAATTTCAATAAACATATGAGAAGTACAGAACTCTTGGAAGACACAACCAAACCTCCTATGGAATTAACAAACATTCATGGATTCTTCTAGGATGATGAACGCTCACTTAGCTAGTGTGGTAGGCTTCATTAGAGGGTTCCATGTCCTTCAAGGGATAGCATTCAAGAGTACTACTGTTCCCTTATGTCAACATTTACATTCTGCCTTTGTTAAACTGTCAGACCTATATTAAAAGTGTGTGTGGGTGAGTTAAAATGTTGTTTACTGGTGTCTCTCCACCACAATAATAAAAACAGGAGGTCGGAGGAACAAATCCTATTTCTCTTTCTCATTAGCATTGGTACCCAAATATTGCCCCTGTGGGCTCAAGCTTCTTCCTGAAGAATATCTGTATTTCACATCAAGATATTGTGAAACTATTCCTGTTTCATAGGACATCACCAGCCTCGGACAGGGTGTGGTGGGAGTGGCGATTGAGCAGATTTCTCCTGCCCCACTCCTTGAAGAGGTCTTTCAACTTCCTATTGGCAAGGCTGTCAGCAAGTGCAGTATGTTACACATGGTGAGTCACAGTAATCAAAGCCTGCGCTATGAAAGAAGCCATGCCCATACTGCCAATCCACAGTCGCAGCTGACTGGGTGTGAGAAGGCCTTGAAACTGTGAACCACGCCCCCAATACCAAAGCATCCCCTGCTTCGCTACCAGTGCCAATAGGGCAGATGTAGTAAGATAGTGATGGCTGTGTCCCATAATTCTGAGCAACATTATTGTCAATTAAGCAATGTACGAGATATTTTTGTACAGTGCACATCCTGAACTACATTGTTTCATGCTGCTCTCAAATGTGATGATCTCGGAAAAGGAAGCAGAGGGAAGAAAAGTAATTGTCCAGATCACACAGTCTGGTCAAGTTGGGAATCTGTAATTGAAACCAGGGTCTACTGATGAGGCCCCCTCAACTCGTTATTGCCTCTGGTCTATCAAAAGCTTCTAACTGGCCATGGTATGTTATGCAAGTGCATTCAAAATATCCTTTGTATTTTTATAAGATGGGGTAATGCTGCTTTTCATCGAACAAGTACACCTTGGGCAGAAACAGTGCAAGCTTCCCAACTTCAGAAGGCAGGTATAACAAGGATAGCATCAGCACAAGCCTTTTCCGTTACAGGACAGTTAGAAATTGGACACCAGCAGGGCAAGCTTTACTTCCTTCCAGAACTGAGGCAATGTGGTAGTAGCAAAGCAAGCTTCCCTCTCTCAAAGAAGGCAATGACTGCAGTCTTCCAATGCTCACAGAGAAGTTCCAGCAGGGCAGACTAGTACTAGCTTTCATTGCTCACAGAATATATACAGTTAAGGCATGAGTGAAGTGTAGGTTATAGACAGGTCTCTGGAGTGGGTGCTTAATTTACTGAGGTGAATGTATAGGTGGATGAGTTAGTGAATATGAGAGTTCTGAAACCATTCTGGGTTAGGTGATATTCCAAGTCAGCATCTTGAAAGTCCTTCTGCTGTCAGTTGCAGACCTATTATTTATGCTGATTCTTCCATGTATTTAGATGTAGCCATTACCTAGTAGGTTATTGGTATTGGAGCAGCCTCACCACAGGGTAACTAACTATGCTGTAGGCAGGTAGACAGGTGCCAGCCTATATGAATAGGATTTGAGTGTACGCATACTAGTCCCTGTCTCGGTGCTGCACCTGTTCAAAATGTTGAGGGCTGCCAGTAAGTGAGACCTTCCTGTGCCCAAAATCAAAAGGTAGCACTCTCATATATGCAAACAGACTGGATTCAGGTGAAACAATACCAATTTGTAAAATAAAAAATCGCTTTATTGTTGCTGCCTTCCACTGGACATTATCTCTGCTTCAATAGAAGTTGATGGGGAAAATACTTTCCCCAGATTGTTTTCAAAATCTCCCACTTTTGTTTGCTTAAATGTTGGCATATAAGCACTCTGCACTGCAAAGAGTAAGGCACTGCCAGTCCAAACATCATTGTGTAAACAAGTGAAGAAATGTGGCAAAGTCCTCCCTAGCATTGGGAGATGTTCCTAATCACCTCAAGTTTGGACAAGCTAAAGCCTTCTTGTAAAAATCCTTTACTGACTTGGCTGATTTTGCTAACTTTTGTCCTTTATCTGGTCATCCCTTTCTGGCACAGGCCATAGAGAGCAGTTTAACCACTTAACTCAACAGTATGCAACGGGTATTGCCAAACATAGGTCCCGTGCTCACTGTGCCACTGTAAGCCACATGCACCCAAATGACATCCACAATCAGGGATAAAACTGGTCTTGGGTCCCTTAAGTTCCTGTTCAGTGGTTACCTTGCCTGGCAATTAAGGCTGGCCTTTCCCATTGAAGAAGGATTTTCGTATGGCTGGGTCCAAACTGAGGTGGCATAGTGTGTAAATTAACGATGGACTGGCCCGAGTAATTTCCAGTGCCTGAGATTAATTCAAGCATACCATTCACCATTTTTGTATACTTCAGTAGCCACTTAACTCAAGCAGTTAATCACAGACACTCAGCACTCCACACCCTCCAATCAGGATTCAGGCTCAGCTGACGCTGACATATGTAGTGGATAACTCCCGGTGAATCCTTGACTCAGCCGACTCTCACTCGCTGATCCCTCTGAAATGTCTATTACCTTACAGGGGATTATTTGGTACCTTAAACCACTACATGGGTATTAGAGGAAACATTCTTATCTTTTTTGTATTCTATCTGGCCAAAAGAACACATTATGTAAACAATAAACAATGCCTCTCTCGCACAGTCTCCTGCCCACAAAGTGTGCCCTGGCTCCACCCTATCTGTCACACGCTTTAATCTTCATCTTGAACCTCTAGTGACCTTCTCCATAAATTTGGCATTTTTTTTTACCAATAAGCTGATTAAACCCACTTGTTATGTTATGTGAATTTGCAGAGCGCGGCTAATCACCGGGTATCCAGGTGCTGAGTTTAGCAAGCCTGGGAGGAACGGGGGAGGAGATCATGCCTGTTTCGCCTGGAAGAGCCATGTCTCAAGGTTTCTTCAGAAGTCCATGATGGAGGGGGAGCTTCTGAGGTATTTGGGGAGGTCGTTTCAGGTCTTGGTAGCAAGGTATGAGAAGAAGCGTCCTCCGTTTCTGGTCTTCTTGTTGCAAGGGAGTCTGAAAGTGTCATCTGCAGAAAACTTGCATCCCTCTTTCATTTTGAAAAGCTCTCTCTCCTGGAGGACACACATCACTGGAAATTCAAAGAAGTGGAGTTGCACACTGTGCCCTGTATGCTACTCCACTCCTTAGCAATGTATCTATCTATCTATCTATCTATCTATCTATCTATCTATCTATCTATCTATCTATCTATATATATATATATATATATATATATATATATGACAGGTGTGCTATTGTAAGGTTGACAAAACCTATTTGGTAGATTTGCAAAAGAGACACTCCACATTGATAAAAGAGAGGTATGACAGGCAGCTAATTAACTGAGATGAGAGACAATTCCTTCTGAATAGTACCCCCACCACACCGACGCTACCTATTGCCCAAGATACACAAGAATGCACTAGAACCACCAGGGAGACCTATAGTCTTGTCAAAAAACAGTTTACTAGAGAATACCTCTATCTTTGTTGATAATTTTCTGTTTCCATTTGTTAAGGACCTCAACTCGTACAGAAAAGACACTAAAGATCTTTTTACATAAAATACAGAATTTGTCTTTGAATAATAACCACTGGTTGGTTTGTCTCGATGTCGAGAACCTCTATACATCCATTAGACATTCTGGTGGATTGAAAGCATTTCAATACTTCATGAAATCTCGAAGTATACATCTTCTTGAGCATACACACATGATTTTAGCCATGATCGAGATGTGCATCAAGAGGAATGTCTTCATGTTAAAAAATGAGTATTTCAAACAGTTACAAGGGACTTCGATGGGCACCTGCTTCGCTCCCAGCTATGCCAATTTAGTGGTGGGCTGGTGGGAGAAGCAGGTGCTCTGGAGTGATAACACTGAACGTTGGATTAACAACGAGAGCATATGGTTAAGATACATAGATGATATTTTCTTTGTGTGGGAGGGCAAGGAACCAGACCTCATACCATTCATTAAGGCATTATACAACAACACTATGAATCTCAAATTCATCATGCACCATAGCCAACAATGTGTTGATTTCCTATATTTAAAGCTTGTGGTTAACAAAGGTACCATCAATACTGAACTCTATAGAAAAGAGACAGCTGGCAACTCGATTTTGCATGCTACGAGTTGCTACCCACCCAGTTTTAGATGGGGCATCCCGTACAGTGAGTTTCTCAGGGCTAAACGCAACTGTAGTTCTACAGAAAGCTATCACCGCACAAAGCAAGAGGTGACACGAAGGTTTACGGCATAACACTCTTAAAAAAGCAGATACTAGAGTGGGAGTTCTTAGCAGAGACAAAGTAATTTTTCAGTCACCTGAGATCAGCATTTCTAAAGTGAAGATACAGGAGCCCATACGATTCATCACTAGATTTAGCAGCCATGCGGGACAGCTATGAAAAATACTTAAATCTATGTGGGGCGTACTAAGATAAGATCCAATATTGAGGGATAAAGTTGGCATGGGACCCTCTTTGACATACCAAAAGAACCTCTCACTAAGAGACTTACTTGTTCAAAGCCATCTGACCAGTAAAAAAAACAATTGGCTGAAACAAGCCAAGGTTATCATAAGTGTGGCAACTGTAAAGCCTGCAGACACACAAAATGGCGATTGAATTGATCCATGTTTGTTAAAGGAGGCTAGCAGTCTAGTCGTTATGAAAAGTAAACACAAACAAGGTGTTAAGCACGAAGCACTTTCTTTAAATACAGTCTAGATGCGAGGGACTCTATGGTCCAGTAGAAGGCTAGTGGTAGCAGAAACGCGTAGGCCGTCCTATCTTTGCTCACTTTGCACAATGGTGTGGAAATAAATCACATTGTAAACCAGTACCTTGCTGTGGTGCCGTAACCTTCGTCGAGAAGCTTCACACGGGAGGCGAGGGAATTTCAGGAATAAATGGTGTGGTGGCTGCACTGCACATTACGGGCACTCGCGAGTGAGGCAAAGTGGCGTGGTAAATTGCAGCTGATATTTGAAAATTGCAGAGAATTCAGCCGACGCCTCTGCTTTCAGCAAATTTGTCAACGTGTTGAAGAAACCCAGAAAAAACAACGCGGCAGACGGCGAAGTTCCAGTGGTGAGTAAAGGAGTGGAGGGAAGCGCTGTAGTCCGTAGCCCAAAATGCAGCGGAGGCGGCGTGAGGGAAACAGACACACGCTGAAATCCGCCCCAAGTAAACCACTGTTAATACAGGCTGAGGGGAGCGAAGAACAGAGGGCACGTTTGCGGAGATGCCTGTAACTTACTCCTCAAAACTTCCGCATTGAGAAATAGCTTTTGGGGTATCCACAAGATGATGGAATAAAAATATAGCAATTAGTGAAGACGGATATCCTCACAAGCATTTTCACAAATCTGCTATTTATGTAATAAAATAGCAAAAGCAGCGAAGGAAGGAATCCTGTCGAGATTGAAGTCGGACTGAGGATTTCCTAATAATTAAGCGAAACACACCATAGCAAAACAGAGCAAGAGTAAGAAATCACTAGGCCTCAACAAACATGGTGGAAAAATGCATGAATCAAATGTTAAGCGCGAGTGAACTGCTAATGACGACGCAGCATCTTCAACAAATGCTAATACTAGGTAGACATTTGGAGTAAGAAACAAGAGAACAATAATCTGTGTTCTCAGGGAACTGCAACAGAATTGCATCCTTGAAGTGGGAAAAAACAACATTAGAGAAATATATCGAATTCAAGAGGGTGCCAAGAGAACTCAGAATTTTGATTATGCCCACACTTAATGACTAGGACTCAGATCTGATAAAGCAATAGCAGTTGGATACAAATGAATGCTCATTTAAGCTCATGAGAACACTAATAGTACATGCGGAAAGGAAACTGGAGAAATTAACAAATGTGATCAAAGATCTGGAAGAAGAATTAGCCAAGTATCCCACAACAGAAGAAAATAAGGAAATGATTGAGAGCATGGAGAAGAAAATTAACAAACATGGAGCGGATGTTGAAAAGAGAAAAGCAAATAAATTTAACAGAGGTAGAATTGACTATGTCAATAGGCGCATATATACATTCGCTAGAAAGTACGATGTGTTTAGGAACAGAGTCGTCATGGATACATGTGCGGGAACTGAAACATCGGAAACAGTGGACAGTTCTGACCTAAGTTCTGCTGATGAAGAAGCAAGTGCAACACCCCTGGATATTTTCGGGGAAATGCACCTGACACAGATGATAACCCGGCAAAGAGGAAGAGGGAGAGGAACAACGTGGGGAAGAGGACAAACCAAAACACCATCAGAAGGAGTAGAAGACAGAGAAAAACCAAAGAAAGGAAGAGGAAAGCAAAAGTAAAATCAATAAAGAGGCTCACAAAAAACAACTTAGTAATCAACATCTCAAACAAAATACTAAGTGAAACTCAGATCCAATTACTTAACAGGGTTATCCTTCTGTCTCAACAAAGACATTGACATACCGAATGTACGTATTGACCTCTACAAATTTTGCTGCAAAATCAAACTAAAAAAATACTTCACAGAGAAGACACCCAGATCTAACCGTCCAACAAATGATAATAATGAAATATCCCTGATTGAACAAAAAGATTTACCAGCACTAAGAACGTTAACATCACTGGAAGAAGGAGAAAAGTCTGCAATTGGGAATTACCAACAATCCCTTGAATCTGACAAAGAACTATGTCATAGCCTAGAGATAGCCAACAACATAGGGGGCGCTAGTGGGTTAAAAAAACAATCTACGTTTTGTCCACAACTTCCACCTGGGAATAAAATTATTTATTTCATGAAATCATGGTGGAAGAAGTTAATAAAATCTCAACAATATCCCTAAAAAATAAATCCAAGAATAAAAAGAAAAATTGTAATTTAACAGCAGGAGAGCACAAAGCACTTAAAGAACTAAGAGAAGACCCAATAATAATGATCAAGGCCTCTGATAAAGGTGGCAACATCGTGGTCCAGAACATGAGTGACTATATAACAGAAGCAAATAGGCAATTGGGGAATGAAAACCACTATGAGAAACTCGTGGATGACCCAACAGAGACCTGGACCAAAGAATATCATCAGACGCTACTAGGATGGAAAGAGGATGGCCTAATTGACTTAGAAGAATACCTATACCTGAAAACAGATCATCCTACAACAGCAACTATCTACTTTCTACCGAAAGTACATAAAGTGACCCACAATCCACCGGGTCGACCAATAGTCAGTTCCATTGGATCGTTATTAGAATCTACATCCAGATTTGTGGATACTTTCTTAATGAATTATGTGACCTCCCTACCCTCATATCTAAGGGACACTATGGACTTTTTAAACAAAATTCAAAAGATTGAATGGAAATCTGGTTTACTGATGGCAACAATAGATGTTTCATCGCTTTATACATCGATCCGTCATAATGATGGAATATCAGCTGTCAAACAATTCCTGCAAACTAGATCAATAAGCCATCTGGAACACTCCGCAATGTTGATAGAAATGCTGACCTACTGTCTACATCACAACATCTTCCTCTTTAAAGGCGACCTGTACAGACAGCGACAGGGTACAGTGATGGGCACATCTTTTGCCCCCACGTACGCTAACCTGTTGATGGCAGTGTGGGAAACTGAGACTCTGAAAAGACAAGAACATTCGAAAATAAAGAATTGGTGTCGATTTATCGACGATCTCTTCATCGTATGGGAAGGGGATCGTGCTGACTTACAGATCTTCATTGACTCTCTCAATGAGAATGAATACAATCTAACCTTCACATCGACAATCAGTGAATCTAACATCATATTCCTAGATGTTGAAGTTTTCATCAGAGAGCACAGGGTATGCACCAAAATGCATCGAAAGCCTACTTCATGCAACAGCATATTGCATGCAAATAGGGGGCACCCGCAAAATGTAAAATGGAGCATACCCTACGGTGAAATGCTTTGGGTAAAGAGGAACTGAGGAAATGAGCATTCGTTTCATGGAGAGGGGCTATCCGCTGGAAGTCATTGAGAAATCCAGAGTCAAACTAAGAGTAAGAACTGATCTCCTGACACCATCAAAAAGAAAACAACAAGAGGAAGAAGGTCAGGAAGAAACAACTTCATGATTGATCATGGATTTCAACAATCAAAGCGGAGAAATAAAACATATCATCAGCAGGAATTGGGAGATTCTAATGTTGGATGAAACATTAAGAAAAACCTTGACGCCATATCCAAGTATCATCTATCGAAAAACAACTTCCCTAGCAGATATCTTGACACAGAGCCATCTAGAGATACGAGAACCAAGAACAACCTCATGGCTCAATACACCAGGATTCTGGAAATGTGCGAAATGTCGAGCTTGTGAGCATGGTGTGAATGCCACGACCTACCAACTTCAGAATGGAAAAACTGACAGCATCCTTGACCTGTCCCTGCAAAAAACACTACGTAGGAAGCACAATCAACACATTAAAACTACGAATCCTACAGCACTTACGTGCAAAAAAGAACAAGGACTTCAGTTATCCCATAGCAAAACACTTCCTTGAACACCATTCTAGTGATTGCAAACAATTGAAATATTTTGGGATAAAAATTCTGAAACCTACAGAAAGAGGCGGGGACAGAACTCTCAAGTTGCGTTGAATGGAATCCCAACTTCTTCTGGCGATTACCACTGAACCTCCATATGGACATAATCAAGATGCAGAATTACATGTTCATTTGTAAATAGCGAAAATCCACAGGATTAACTGCTGAGCTGAGCTGAATCATAATGTCACTCTTAATCTCATGTATATATTTCTCCTTATTTTCTTACTCTCTTTGTGAACCAACTATCACTGTAAATAGAACCTTGCACTACTTCGATAACAACTCTCACTCAAATTATGATAAAAAATTGTACAATATAGATAGACCAGAGACAACCGTACCGCTTCAGGGACCAATATAGGAGGGTGGATGAACTTTAATTAAGGTTTTTTTATAATTAACTTTTTTCCGTACATGATTAACTAGTGGATTCATGAAAATCAGATCTCTACTGAAGGGTCAACAGAGTGATGTTTTAAATTAATCTTGGTTTTAGAATTGTACTTTACATCTTCACTTTGATTGATTGCTAACATAGGACATAATTATGAAGTTTAAAAGAATGCTGATCTTAATTTGTACTTTACAATTTATAGACCGTAATTAGGCAAAAACTCTTAAGCTTTATATGAATTAGTGCAATAAGTCTCAAAGTGGACCCCTCATAAAGGTTAAGTGGTCATAACTGATCATGACATCCAGAATGTCTTCAACATATATGGGGATAACTGACCAAAAAATAAGCAACAAAATGTATTTGTCCACCCAGGGGACTTCCCCCTGTCCACTTCCCTTCCCCTTCCCTGTCTTCCTATATTCCATTTGAAAGGATAGCTCTGTGTTTTAAAATGTATAATTTGAATAAGATAATCCTGTCCTGAACTTGCATTTTTTTCTTGACACAAAAATATACTTTAGAAGTGATGTCAAAATGGCAATTGAATTGATTCATGTTTCGTTATGAATAGCAAACACAAACAAGGGGTTAAGCACTAAGCACTTTCTTTAAATACTGTCTAGATGCGAGGGACTTTATGGTCCAGTAGAAGGCTAGTGGTAGCCGAAATGCGTAGGCCGTCCTATCTTTGCTCACTATGCACAATGGTGTGGAAATAAATCACATTTTAAACCAGTACCTTGCTGTGGTGCCATGACTTTCACCGTGACCTTCGTCAAGAAGCTTCACACCGGAGGCGAGGGAATTTCAGGAATAAATATATATGTGTATATATATATATATATATATATATATATATATATATACATATATATATATATATATATATATATATATATATATATCAACAAACAATCCCGATAATGATGAAGGCTGTCTGACAGGACGGTCCGTGTTGGGGTAATCGGCAGCCCCACTTATGAAACACCACACTTTTCTCTTCCGAAAGTATACACGGACGCCAAGGAGATTTGCAGTTTTAAAGCTGGTTTAATGGACTACACACACAACGCGTTTCAGCTTTCGCCTTGTTCACGCTAGAGCAAAGTTTTTTCAATAAAGTTAAATACAATTCATTATGCGCAAAATAAACAACAGACTTCTTACAACAAAGCAATGCAATGCAAGAGAATGGTAACATGGCGGCCATCTTAGCCTAATGCGAATCCCACATAATATTAAGCAATATATCATAGAAACTGGGGAATATGAGCATGGTAGCAGATATAAAGCTCAATTATCACCAAATAATTGTGTAGCCAATCTAGTATTGAGTAAATTGTGCAAACTAAATCATGCTGCACGCGCTACCAATGATGATAAAAGGTGTTTAAGCATACACCCATTGAACACAATCGATCAGCCCTAGTGGGCACAGCTCTAATGATCTTAATTCTGGGGTAATCAATATACACCCCGCTGACTTCGTAATCAAATGGAAAAACATGCCCAAAATAAAACCCCAGTGGGCATAATGGAATGAGTGCAACACTCTGACAATTTAATTAAGCTTGACTCGAAGTCCCAGTTTATCAAAGGCCACAGCATATTTTTGATACCAATCCCTGAAAAATATAATAAAATAAAGCAAATTTTAGTATAACGAAATCACAGCCACAGTATATACAATATCAGTCCTCGAACTTAGTTATGTAAATGTACAGATAATTCTTCACTAGAATTCAACCCTTTAGGGAACATTGTATCGAAGTCCACAATATATCTAGACTCCAATTGTCTGAGGTGGAGCAATTTATTACCTCCACGTACAGTGTCAACGACAGCATCAATTACCACCATCTTCAGCAGTCGTTCATTTTGAGCATGCTGTTCGAAAAAGTGTCGTGCGACAGGATATTGTTTGTTGTTGTGGCGTAGAGCCCTTACATGTTCTAACACTCTTTTTTTCGCACGATGAATTGTGCTGCCAATATATGCCTTGTTGCATGGACAGGTTAATGCATAGACACAGTACGTAGTGTTACATGTCAGAACTTTCTTGATGGTAAACTTTTTGCTCATACTCGAGAAATGTACCTCTGTACAATCCACGCTTTGATAAACTGGGACTTCGAGTCAAACTTAATTAAATTGTCAGAGTGTTGCACTCTTTCCATTATGCCCACTGGGGTTTTATTTTGGGCATGTTTTTCCATTTGATTACGAAGTCAGCGGGGTGTATATTGATTACCCCAGAATTAAGATCATTAGAGCTGTGCCCACTAGGGCTGATCGATTGTGTTTAATGGGTGTATGCTTAAACACCTTTTATCATCATTGGTAGCGCGTGCAGCATGATTTAGTTTGCACAATTTACTCAATACTAGATTGGCTACACAATTATTTGGTGATAATTGAGCTTTATATCTGCTACCATGCTCATATTCCCCAGTTTCTATGATATATTGCCTAATATTATGTGGGATTCGCATTAGGCTAAGATGGCCGCCATGTTACCGTTCTCTTGCATTGCATTGCTTTGTTGTAAGAAGTCTGTTGTTTATTTTGCGCATAATGAATTGTATTTAACTTTATTGAAAAAACTTTGCTCTAGCGTGAACAAGGCGAAAGCTGAAACGCGTTGTGTGTGTAGTCCATTAAACCAGCTTTAAAACTGCAAATCTCCTTGGCGTCCGTGTATACTTTCGGAAGAGAAAAGTGTGGTGTTTCATATATATATATATATATATATATATATATATATATATATATATATATATATATATATATATATATATATATATATATATATATATATATATATATATATATATATATATATATATATATATATATATATATATATATATATATATATATATATATATATATATATATATATATATATATTATCTACTGGCGGTCGCCAGTAGATAGTTATAGTTAGGACCCTGTTTCCATAGGAAATCCGCAACATTCTATTTGGAATAACTTTGGCGCCGGTCGACGAATCCTCGCGAAATTTTCAAAATAGGTGGGGCGCTACGCTCCGCTCCTACCCTGAAAGTCTCGGGGGGATTCGTCAAGCGGGGGCTGAGATAAAAGGGTGGTCCCAAAACGCGTTTTTCCCATGCATTTTTCCATAGGACCTTTAGACACAGCTACAGCCCGAACGGCTGAACAGAGTTACTTGAAATTTGGCAGAGAGGTAGTCCTCAGGTCAAGGAAGTGCCTTTTGTAGGTCTGGTGTAAATCTGTTCAGTAGTTCCTGAGAAAATAGCATTTAAATCAATAGATATATCTGAGCCAGCTTACGGTGCGCTTACCGTGCGCTTACGGTAAGCTTACCGTACGCGTACGGTGCCGTGCGCGAGCGCGATTCTGATTGGCTGTTAGATCTTAGTAAACATTCGAATCGTTCGAAACCAGGAAGCGGCGTCCGCCATTTTCTCTCTCGCACTCTGAGGGGGGGAGGAAAAACAAAGGCAAAAAACATATAAAGGGACTGTTTAGACAGCTCCTAACCACCTAGCCTTGATTAATGTGTCCCCAAAGATCCCCCAAGACCAAAAATTCAATTTTATTTTTTTACGAAAAATCGCCGATTACGCGTACGGTAAAAAAAAAAAAAAAAAAAATTATCCACACTCTCCCCACCCCGTGTGCAAATGGTGCCCGAATGGAACCATATGTGCATGGCATATATTTAAATAGAAAATTTAAAAGCTTACCTTTCACAACGAAGCGCATAATATGTCCTCCATGTGCGCACGGTGCGCGAAGCGCATCGTGTGTACATGGCCCATCCACGGCACTAACTGCGTAAAGTGGGCGCGCGGTGCGCAAAGCGCACTGCGTGCTCACTGTGCGCGCACAGTGCGCGAAGCGCACCGTGCGCGCACGGAACGAACTGCGTTAAGTGGACGCGCACGCCACGAATGGCGTAAAGTAACTTAGCATTTAAAAAACCGTACAAATTCACTGAAAAAACCATAGGTTTCACACACGTTATAGTTAGGAATTAGCATTTAAAAAACCTTGCAAATTCAGTGAAAAAACCATAGGTTTCACACATGTTATAGTTAGCTGGACATTTTACTGATAAAAAACCAATGAAATTCCCCCGTTATAGTTAGTGCAGGCAACTATAACTCACGCGACCGCAATCCTCTGCTGATGACATATGTGTCTTTATGAAAAAAAAATATTTGTAATATATGTATAGCTAAAATTTAATGGAAGAAGACATGGGCAAATAATTGTCTAAATACAGTATTAGCATCAGCAGAGGATTGCGGTCGCGTGAGTTATAGTTGCCTGCACTAACTATAACGGGGGAATTTCATTGGTTTTTTTTATCAGTAAAATGTCCAGCTAACTATAACATGTGTGAAACCTATGGTTTTTTCACTGAATATATATATATACATATATATATATATATATATATATATACATATATATATATATATTCACTGAAAAAACCATAGGTTTCAGGCACGTTATAGTTAGGAATTGGCATTTAAAAAACCTTAGAAATTCACTGAAAAAAACATAGGTTTCAGGGGTGTTATAGTTAGCTGGAAATTTCCCTCGTACAAAACTCTAGAAATTCCCCTGTTATAGTTAGTTCAGCTAACTATAACTCGCGCACCCGCAATGCACTGCTGATGACGTCACATATTACATCACTCATGACATGGTCAGTGACATCACTGATGACATCACTGATGACATCTCAAATGACATCACTGATGACATCACTGATGACATCATCCATTGAGTATGTGTTTCTGAACTGTTTTATTATGTTTAATATATATAGGGAGAGGCCTGTTGAAGAATAAGTGGGTGTACAAGTGTGTGAATGGATGATTTTCTAGGTGCGTAACTGACTCTATAAGTGAGTCATTAAATGTATCTTACTGCAGACTAGTGACTAAACTGTGTGAATGTCTGTATGTGTCTGTGTGTTGGTGTACAAGTGGCTGCATGGTTTATTGAATAGCTATATGAGTGACTAAATGGGTTATTGATTGGTTGTCTGAGTATCTGTATGGGTGCCTGAGTGTTTGTGTGGGTAGGGTGTGTGTGACTCTGTGACTAGATGTGTGAGTGGGTGATTCACTGGGTGCATGGTTTTAAGAGTGCATCTGTGATGGACTGTATGGTTGGGTGAGTGTATGTATGGGTGTGTTAGTGATTGAATGTATATCTCAGTTGTACATGTGTCAGTAACTACATATGTGAAATGCAGTGTATATGTGTGTAACAGTATATAACTATCTATATGTGAGAGTGGGTGATTTTGGGAGTGGCTGTATGCGCCATAGTGCATGGATATCTGTGTCATGTGATGTTTGTTTTTTCTGCAGGAAGACACAGAATTTGTTAGTATTTTTATGAGTAAGTGAACTTGAGTGTGTTTAACTCTATAGGTGAGTAAATTGGACTGTGATTAATTATTTGCATGACTGACTAGATGTGTCAGTACCTCAATGGATGATTGGCGGTGTGTGAGTGTCTATATAGGTGTATAAATGCACAGAGTGACTGTAAGTATGAGTGACTGTAGAGGTGAGTGAGTGGACATGTATGTAGACCTAAAAGTCAATGAGTGGGTGAGTAGTTATTGGTATTGGAGTATCTATGGTTGTCAAAATGGCCGTCTGAAATTTTGAGTCGGTGTATCAAAGGTTATATTAGGGTGTGAGAAGATGCACTAATTTATCACATGGATGACGTCATCAGTGATGTCATCAGTGATGTCATTTGAGATGTCATCAGTGATGTCACTGACCATGTCATGAGTGATGTAATATGTGACGTCATCAGCAGTGCATTGCGGGGGAGCTAGTTATAGTTAGCTGAACTAACTATAACAGGGGAATGTCTAGGGTTTTGTACGAGGGAAATGTCCAGCTAACTATAACGCCCCTGAAACCTATGGTTTTTTCTGTCATCTCTCGGTTTCTCCTGTCGAATCCTCGGGATCGATTCGTGGCTCAAGTGGGTCCACCCCTTGATAGCCTCAATTCTGTTTGCTATGATAGCACAGAAGGTTAAGGTGATCAAGTGAGGGAAGGAAAGGAAGGGGACAGCAGGGAGGGAGATCTGAAATGAAAAACAACACCTTTGAGTATGTACAGCAATGTCTAACACATATAATGCGGAAACTAGCGTGCCTATTACCTGTAAAGAAAACAACACAATCTTGTGCAAGAACGCAGTTAGGAATGTCCTACTCCTATATATATCCAATGATGAGTGGTAGCTGAAAATACAGAACTAAGCAATAAGGTCTTGCACAACGCTATACTTCATCTCACTATATCCGAGCAGTTTAACATTTGAACACACTCTCTCACGCTGTACCCACCAAAATAATAATGAAAACGGGCATCACAGGGGTTGAATCCTAGAAAGACCTCAAAGCCCCCTGTTAGGAAACAATAATATACAATTATACTTTGAGGGGTTGTAGTTGTAAGAGCGCAAATTCTGGTTTACACCCTTGCCTTGCAGAAGTAGATAATACGTCTGATCATACAATTTGTTTTAAGCACATTGCCTCCTTTATGTATATATATTTTGCAGGTTAACAGAATTTCCACTAATCAAATGGCAGTCCGTGGATTTGATAAAGTCACAAGCAATAATTTTATTTGTGTAATTGTAAGCCCTTCCAATGTTAGCAAGTGAGTTGAGCTCAGGGTTTTTAACAGACTTTTCCTTGCAGTGGCCACAGATACCCTCCGTCACCTTACCGCACCAAAAGACAGCCTCCTCGATAGCGCCGTGATCCTTCAGAAATCGAAATAATCTGCATCGTCTGTAACCCAGAAGTCTCTTTTGAAGGCTTCCGGGTTAGCATCCTCGTGCACGCTCCTCCCGCTGCTTAGCGGAAGTGCGTCGGAGCCGCCATCAATCTGAACGTCGCTCCACAGATTCCGAAGCCTCTCCCCGCATGCGAGGTAAGCGCAGAAGACAGCCCGAGCCACGCTTATGTCAGCGTTGCTCGTGGCTACCCCAGCAGCACATAACGGACCCGTGACATTTTCAGTGAATTTCTAAGGTTTTTTAAATGCCAATTCCTAACTATAACGTGCATGAAACCTATGGTTTTTTCAGTGAATTTCAAAGGTTTTTTAAATGCTAATTCCTATCTATAACTTATCTCTGAAGATATCAAGTTTAATAATTTTGATTGGATTTCTATATTTTTCAAATTCAGTGTGTCATTTCATTACTTAAATTTTTTTTAAAATACTTCTTTATCACCATTTTTAAACATATTTTTTCAATTCATTCTTTTAAAAATTAAAAAATATTATTTGAACTTAATGGGTTTTTTAAACATATTTTTTTATATTTTTCAAAATATTTTTTTAACTATATGTGCAAAACTTTATTTCATATATTTTTTTTCCATGTTTTTGGATCCGCGCACCCTGCACGCACCGTTCTCGATCCCTACGCGATAGCATCCGCGCATGGTATGCGTCGGGTGTGTGGTTAGTGCGCGATTCCAATGCGACCGGTACGCGACTCCCAGTCTATACGCGACACGTTCGATGTACGTAACACGACGTTTATGCGCTTCCGCGATGCGTCATCTGCGTCTATGACGCGGTGGGTGCGCGGATCCCGCGAATTATTTAACATTTAAAAAAACATATTTATGTATTTCATGTGAATATTAATTGAAGATAAACTCTAAACTAGTCTTAAAAGTAATATATTTTGACATCTAATCCTATATTTCTTTTTAATTCAATTTCGCGGATGCGCGCTGGTCTTTTTTTGCAGGTTCAATGTGACCTGCAAAAAAAGAGATTTGATTGGTTCATTACACTTCCTGTTCTAACTACTGAAAGACCCCACCCATTTCAATCATTCTTCTTTGAGCTTCTTTGGAGAACCACCTCTTTGGAGAGAAGAAGATTTTTTAGACTAAGTTAACACTTAGCTCTAACTTTTTTAAACCAAAAATGGCTTCAGGGCAGCAGGCATCACCTGCATCACCTCATAGTTCTGACGATGAATTATTGCCGGAGGCACCACTCAAAAAATGTTTTTCTTCAGTGGTGTGGAAATTTTTTACTTTTCCAGAGGGGCAGAATAAGACCAATGCCACCTTGGTCACGTGCAAGATTTGCAAAAGAGTCCTATCGAGAGGGGATCCTAACAAGAAATACTCTTGCGGCACGGCAAGTATGATGAAGCACATGAGGACCCTTCATCCAAACAATCTTGCAAAAGAAGAGTGCCGACGGATGAGAAACACTCCTGCTGCTGCGCCATCCACCTCATCGCAGCCGAGCACATCAAGAGTGCATCCATCAACCCAAACCTTGGACATCCGTCCTCATTTTCAATTTTTAAAAGTGCTCTGCACTAAGTGCAATAAGACTTTGTGCTATTGCGAGCAGTCGATCGATCTGATCTGCCGCCGCCAAGAAAGTCACATTTGCTAGTTTTTTAAATTTTTTTTATTGTTCCCTGAAGTTCATTGTTTGGTTTCTCCCGTTTTTTTTTCAGAAAAAACAAAAAAATCACAAAATTGTTAGAAAAACCAAAAAAAAAAAGTTCTTGTAAGAACTAACTTTCCTGGTTTAAAAAAAGAGCTAAATTTCATAGTGTGTGAAAGTTTAGATGAATGTATCTGTAGTACGTAATTGACTGAATGAATGCATTAGTAGCGTATGGTGAATGAATAAGTTCAGAACTATAAGGAAGTGCTGCAGCATCACACAGTAACCTCTTTAACTGCAGTGTGCTGTAGTACTTCCGAAGCACAGAGATGCACAGGGATGCAACAAATGTACATAAATATGTTGCAAATCTATGCTTCTCTCTGCACGGCTGCTTAAACTGCAGCCATGTGGTGACACAGGCACCCTTGCACCATAGTGCAAGGATATCTGTGTCATGTGCTGTTTGTTTTTCTACAGGAAGACACACCTTCCTGCACAAAAACAATGAGAAAATGCATTTTTCTCCTTCAATGTATGCTGAACATTTCAGCATGCATTGAAGATATAAAAATGTGGAGAAATTAAAACAATTCTCTTTGTTGTGCTTTTCTACACCAATTTTAGAATGGTGCACCATTCACACACATATCGAGATTTATGATTTCTGATAAATTCAGACATGTGTCTTGTTCTATGAGTATTAAGTGCAATCATGCACAACAACACTTATAGAACACCCTTTCAACACAAAGTGGTCTAAATGATGATGTTGTATTTACATGGAGTATAAAAAGTGCACAGAGTGCCTTTTCCTCTCTTTGTAAATGTAAAAGAGTATCTTGCACAATAACTATGTTACAAAAAGTGACATATTTCCGTTTTTAACTTTCCTTGCGAATGATAGAAGGTAAGCACAGAGTTTTGTCTGCAAAGATGTTCAAAGAAGAATGATTGAAATGATTGCGGTCCTTCAACAGCTAAAAAGGTGAAATATTATGAACCCCTCAAATCTCTTTTTTTACAGGTCACATGATATCTGATTATGGTCAGATTTCCAAACTACATAAACAGAGTGTTTTTAGAAACGTGTTTCAACTTTGTAGCTTCTTGCAGGCCTCATCATTCTGCATATTGAGACTTAGTTCACAGTAATAGGAATAAAAAATGGTATTCATTTTTTGCTGTTTTTCATTCAAATATAAATTCTTAAAAATTGCTTATTTTAAAATTTAGATCTGTGAAAGAGAAGAAAAAAAGAATTATAACATATAATAATACTTTTTTTACAACACAACATAATTTCCACAAAGTAATTTGTTTGCCTTTTCTGCTGTTCTCAGAATATATTGAATTTCACTAAAAATAGTGATTTCAATCGTACTCATCACTTAACAGCGGGCAAAAAAAAAACAATCAGAAAGATTGTTAAAAAAACAACAACATGCTATTCTCAGCAAAATACCACAAGATACAAATCACAGATATATAAAATGCTTACGGCTAACAAAAACTCATTCACTAGTCTAGAAGAGGTAAGGGTACTACACACTATCTACATATTGAAGTACTGCACTTTAGTGTCAATGCCTGACTAATTTATTCAACGCATAAGCAATGACTGGCTTCTAATGCTACTAAAACTTGACAACATGACATGTTTTAAAATAGTTATCTGTCAGCAAATACACGATGTTGCCAAATGCTTCTCTCACAGTGGTTCCCAAATGCACACAGACTCACAGTGTGATTCTAGACAAGCACCACTATCCCTAGGAGTTTACCAAAACTAATTCACTACAGTGGAAGTGGTAAAGGAACTGCACACAATCTACATATTTCACGACTGCACTTTAATGTCAATGCCTGACTAATTTAATCAACGCATAAGCAAAGACTGGCTTCTAATGCAACTAAAACTTGACAACATGACAGGTTTTAAAACAGTTATCTGTCAGCAAATACACAATGTTACTAAACGCTTCTTTCACAGTGGTTCCCAAATGCACACAGACTCACAGTGTGATTATAGACAAGTACCACTATCCCTAGGAGTTTACCAAAACTCATTCACTACACTGGAAGTGGTAAGGGAACTGCACACAATCTACATATTTCACGACTACACTTTACTGTCAATACCTAACTCCTTTAATGAAAGCATAAGTCATTACTGTCTTCTAATGCTACTAAAACTTCACAACATGACATGTTTTAAAACAGTTATCTGTCAGAAAATACACGATGTTACCAAACGCTTCTCTCACAGTGGTTCCCAAATGTACACAGACTCACAGTATGATTCTAGACAAGCACCACTATCCCTAGGAGTTTACCAAAACTCATTCACTACAGTGGAAGTGGTAAGGGAACTGCACACAATCTACATATTTCACGACTGCACTTTAGTGTCAATGCCTGACTCATTTAATCAACGCGTAAGCAATGACTGGCTTCTAATGCTACTAAAACTTGACAACATGACAGGATTTAAAATAGTTATCTGTCAGCAAATACAAGATATTACTAAATGCTTCTCTCACAGTGGTTCCCAAATGCACACAGGCTCTCTGTGTGATTCTAGACAAACAACACTATCCCTTGCACTATACCAAAACACATTTCTTCATCTACAAGGAGTACTACATTTTACTGCAGAAACATAACTCATTTCACAAATTCATAAACAATGACTGGTTTCTAATTCTACCAAAATATAAACACTGCATAGTTATCTGTCTACAAACACATGAAAAAAACAAATCCTTATCACAAAATGGTTTCTACATGCACACACACTGTCAATAAGATTGTAGAGAAAAAAAAGTACTCCCTACACTTTAGCAGAAGAAATACATTACTCTGATTAAAATAAAAATAGTCTACATATATCCCCTCACAATTAAATAACTCACCTTTCAAGATGTTTTGTAGATTAAGAAGTATATCAGTCACACACCAGATATCAGTCACACACCAGATTCTCTTATACAGAATCTCTGCACTGTGCACCTGTCAGCAGAACCAAAGAATGGCAAAGTTTCCCTCTCATTTTCCACACATATACATGTAAACATCAAATCACATTCCTTCCCACATAAATTCAAAAGCAAACACACATTTCTATTGGTTAAACATTTCAACCCTTTCCAAATGACATAAACTTCAACCCTTCCCCCAATCTGCCTTCTGCCCGTTACCAACCATAGAAACAGGTCATGGAACACTGTACTGAGCACACAGGTCACAAGTTCAGCACACACAATGTTGCTAGTCAAAACAGCAAGTGTGCTTGACTTCTCAACATAACAGCTTATCATATATAATGTTCCTTACAATCAGTTTTTGTGAACCAATAAGAATCATGTGTTTAAAAAAAAGAAATATGCACCCTACCTTTCAGTGTAGAAGGTTGTTAAACAACCAATGATTTTGTGTCTTTTTTCAAAATTGCATCTTAGCCACCATTTTAGAAACATCTTACTTTCCAAACTGCCATTTCATTTACAGAGACCATCTGAGTGCATCCAGACCTCCTTACAAGATGCTTACAGTGTGGATTGTGGGACACAGCTACATTTTCTGGAGCCAAAGGTATGCAGAAAACAAAGGCATTCACAAAGGCCTAGGTTTGCCAAATGTAGACATTAAATGGATTGGAGAGAGAGGGTTAAAGTGGCACCAATTGATGCCATTGGTGAAATCATTCATGCAAATCCAATACCCTGACCTCATAATAGTGCACTGTGGTGGCAATGACCTAGGCACTTTGACTGGGGTAGGTCTGGAAATGCTTATGAAGGACACCTTTGCAGAACTGATTTCACTTTTCCCTAAAACTGCCTTTGTGTACTCTAATATATGCCAAAGGCAGAAATGGAACTGGTCCGATCATTTTTGTCCACAGATTGAGAAAGCTAGGAAACATGTGAATAAATCTGTTTCTGCTTTTCTCCGAAACTACAGAATGGGGTCCATTT
Organism: Triturus cristatus; assembly: GCF_964204655.1. Taxonomy (NCBI): domain Eukaryota; kingdom Metazoa; phylum Chordata; class Amphibia; order Caudata; family Salamandridae; genus Triturus; species Triturus cristatus. The sequence goes on along the minus strand of NC_140592.1, from coordinate 1,095,030,146 downwards.
ACAATAACAATCTGCGCTTTCATATGCAAGAGATGTAGAGGAGAGATGGAGTACACTTTACTAATGAAGGAAACAGAGTCTTCCTCAACAACTTTAGACTCTGTATAGGTACTTACTTATAAGTACCAAAAACTCTCAATGAACACAACGGCTCTTTTTAGAGCCACTCAAGAACAAAACACTTAAGCTTAATCTTTATCTCCCAACAATTTCATTTTTTTTCCCTTGGATCCGCGAACCCCCCGCGAGAGGATCCGTGCATCCAACGCGATAGGATGCGCGCACCATGCGCGCATTTCGCCATTTTGTCCTTCTGGGACCCCCTATGCACCTCTAGAGGGTCAGAGTATTTCCACTCTGCCCCCTTTATATGTTTTACACACTTATTCCCCTTGCTTCTTCAGCCTCGCTTCTACCGAGGCAGAAAATGGCCACAACAGTTCCTGGTTTCGAATGTAGAGAGACACTCGACAGCCAATTAGCATTCAGTGCGCGATCGGGAGGGTGCGCGCTCGGTTCGGGGAGGGTGCGCCTACGGTGCGTGTATGGTCCGCGGATCCTCCGCGGCCATAGATATCACTAACATTTTTACCCTCATTTTCTCAGGAACTACTGAACAGATTCACACCATTTATGCAAAAGGCATGAGTCTGAACTGAGGACTACCTCTTTGCCAAATTTGGTGTCATTCCGTTCAGCGGTTCGGGCTGTAGCTGCGACAACAGCTCCTATGGGAAATTGCATGGGGAAAACGCGTTTTGGGCCCCCCCTTTTTTCTCAGCCCCCCCTTGCCGAATCACCACAAAACTTTCAGGGTAGGAGCGGAGCGGAGCTGGCCAAAAGTTTGGAAAATTTTGCGACGATTCGTCAATCGGCGCCAGACTTATTGGGAATAGAATGTTGTGGATTTCCTATGGAAAATAGGTCCTAACTATAACTACCTACTGGCGACCGCCAGTAGGTAATATATATATATATATAAAAATGCATGGGGAAAACGCGTTTTGGGACCCCCCTTTTTTCTCGGCCCCCTGCTTGATGAATCACCGTGAAATTTTCAGGATAGGAGCCGACCGGAGCTGGCCAAAAGTTTGGAAAATTTCGCAAAGAGTCGTCAATCGGCGCCAACGTTATTCCAAATAGAATGTTGCGGATTTCCTATGGAAAATAGGTCCTAACTATATCTACCTACTGGCGACCGCCAGTAGGCGATATATATATATATATATATATATATATATATATATATATATAAAGGAAAACACTCCTAAGTACCAGATCCTTGGTAGACAAAACAGGTATGGACCACCAGAGCTGGATTCTTTTATAGTGTCTTTAATTGCAATTTGTTCAGCATGACGCATTTCGGCCATGTCTCTACGGCCTTGATCACATGATACACTGTGGTGAATTCAAACAATATATAGTGACGATACATCATTTCCTGTCATTTCCTTGAACAGACATAGAAGACATACAGTAGTAGGTGACATATAGATCCATACCATATTCTTCATTAATTTCAGTATGCTAAAAATAGTACTCTGTATATGTATATCAAGTGGCATTTTATGCATTAGATAAAATTACTTAGACCCATGTCATGATCGGCATGTCTAAAAATGATAGGTATCGACTGGAAAATGAATATATATATATATATGTGACAGGTGTGATATTGTAAGGTTGACAAAACCTATTTGGTAGATTTGCAAAAGAGACACTCCACATTGATAAAAGAGAGGTATGACAGGCAGCTAATTAACTGAGATGAGAGACAATTCCTTCTGAATAGTACCCCCACCACACCGACACTGTACCTATTACCCAAGATACAAAAGAATGCCCTAGAACCACCAGGGAGACCTGTAGTCTTGTCAAAAAACAGTTTACTAGAGGATACCTCAATCTTTGATGATTATTTTCTGTTCCCATTTGTTAAGGACCTCAACTCGTACATAAAAGACACTAAAGATTTTTTTACATAAAATACAGAATTTGTCTTTGAATGATAACCACTGGTTGGTTTGTCTCGATGTCGAGAGCCTCTATACATCCATTAGACATTCTGATGGATTGAAAGCATGTCAATACTTCTTGAAATCTCGAAGTATACATCTTCTTGAGCATACACACATGATTTTAGCCATGATCGAGATGTGCCTCAAGGAGAATGTCTTCATGTTCAAATATGAGTATTTCAAACAGTTACAAGGGACTTCGATTGCACCTGCTTCGATCCCAGCTATGCCAATTTGGTGGTGCGCTGGTGGGAGGAGCAGGTGCTCTGGAGTGATAACACTGAACGTTGGATTACCACCGAGAGCATATGGTTAAGATACATAGATTACATTTTCTTTATGTGGGAGGGCAAGGAACAAGACCTCATACCATTCATTGAGGCATTAAACAACAACACTATACATCTCAAATTCATCCTGCACCATAGCCAAAAATGTGCTGATTCCCTAGATTTGAAACTTGTGGTTAACAAAGGTACCATCAATACTGAACTCTATAGAAAAGAGATAGCTGGCAACTCGAATTTGCATGCTACGAGTTGCCACCCACCCAGTTCTAGATGGGGCATCCCATACAGTGAGTTTCTCAGTGCTTAAAACAACTGTAGTTCTACAGAAAGCTATCACCGCACCAAGCAAGAGATGACACAAAGGTTTACGGCATAAAGCTCTTAAACAAGCAGATACTAGAGTGGGAGTTCTTAGCAGAGACAAAGTAATTTTTCAGGCACCTGAGATCAGCATTTCTAAAGCAAAGACACAGGAGCCCGTAAGATTCATCACTAGATTTAGCAGCCAAGCGGGACAGCTACGAAAAATACTTAAATCTAGGTGGGGCATACTAAGACAAGATCCCATATTGAGGGATCAAGTTGGCATGGGACCCTCGTTGACATACCAAAAGAACCTCTCCCTAAGCAACTTACTTGTTCAAAGCCATCTGACCAGTAAAGGAACCAATTGGCTGAAACAAGCCAAGGGTTTTCGTAAGTGTGACAACTGTAAACCCTGCAGATGCAGCAATAGCATTAACCAAGTCACACTTGAAAGGACTCACACTAGGTGGAAGATCCAGATTCATTACATGTGGTACTGATCATGTTGTCTATGCCAAAATATGCCCTTGCAACATGTGGTACATTGGCTCAACAACTTTTCCAGTAAAAAAATGGATACTGGAACATAGAGGAAGCCATAACGAATAGGGACTTCAGTTACAGCACAGAGAAACATTTTAATGACAAACACTGAGGAGATTGGACCCAAGCTAAGTTTTTCGGTTTGGATACCGTCACCGTTCAGCTAAGGGGCGGTAACCGAGTAGCATCTCTGCGTAAGCTAGAATCCCGGTTTATCCTGCAAGCTGGTACTAAGTTCCCTGATGGCATGAACTATGACAAAGAGCTTTATTCACATCTATAATCTTCATATATGATTTCTAATTGAGCTTGGGCAGACCTTTTTTCTCTTCTCCCAGATTTATCTTTTTACCTTTGAGTGCCACCGTCTATCTTCACTTTTTTTATGTACCTTTCCAACTCTAATTTATATCTTTTAATTTATAAGTTTTTACTTTTTCTTTCCTTTACCCCCAGATGTTTAGTTGTGGTTTATGAGAAATTGCAAGAAGGAGAATTATTACTGATTATCATTACAGGATTGTGATGTCGTATACTTTCATGGTTGAACAAATCTGTCTCTCTTTATTGTTTTGAAGGAACCTAGGTAGATGAGATTAAGGATCTGCTATATTCACCACAATAAAACTAACGTGCACCTGAGTGGACAGATGTTCCCGTGAACAACTACCACTCCTAGTAATCCTGAGTCTACTAGAGGTAGCCTTCGTCGCTTTAGTCATGGATATACGTATGTGTGTTCAGATTGATAAAGCTTCGAGAATTATTTACTTTCAGTTTATTGGCATGAAACTTTATTCTTTATGGTTATTTGTTCTCTGACTAAGAGACTTACTTTTAACTTGTGGTATTGACACTATTGTATTCATTCATACACTCAGACAACACATGGTATTGTAGTAAACAACGATGAAATTGTGTGTACAAAACACTACCCTCATCATCATTTGTTTGTTCATTGATTTAGTAAATGCGTTAGCATTTCTTCTCCTTTTTTTTAACAAAACTTTATTGACAACAGTACATCTGATCATCTTTATTTTTAAACAGTACATCATTCTGGATACATTTTTTACAGTATGGTATTTTTTTTTTTTTTTTTTGGGAAGATTTTTATTGTTTTCTTTCAACACAGTACATTGCATTTGCGGTTGATTACGCATTCGTTTTTCAGCATATAACAAGATCACAAGTGGCCCAACCCCCAACCACCCAACATCACCCCCACACATTCGCCCAAATCCGACAGCCACGCCCCATATGTACATCATAAAGTCTTGCAACTCAGTCCGCGTCAAGGGTTTCATCATCAAGCGTTGGTGGAAGCTCACATATACCCCCTCGATGCTTATTCCATGCCCCCCATACTTTAGACCATTTTTGAGGACACCCCCTCCCGATGAACACTGATCGCTCGGCCAGCATAGCCATATCCATGTCCCTCCCCCATACGGACAGCAGCGGTACCTCTCCCACCCCCCACTTCTGAGCTATGTTCCGCTTAGCTATCACGACTCCCAACGTAGCCCAGCTCTGAGCCTGCCGGCTAAGGTCATTAGGTTCCCATACGTTTAGCAGGCAGCGCCTGGGCTCCGGCAACAGCGACACTCCCCCCGCCTGGGACAGCGTCCGCATCACTCGCCTCCAGTATTCTTGGATTTTGGGGCACTCCCAGATGGTGTGGTAGAAGGTACCCTCCTCCCCGCAACCGCGCAGGCAGAATGGATGGGGTGCTCTCCCTATTTTGTGTAGTGTGTACCTGGTATAATATGAAAATCCGGAGCTGTACCAATCTAAGCCTAGAAGGTATCCCCGCCTCCCGGGGGGACGCCAGTGCCTCCCTCCACTCTGGGTCATCAAATTCCCCTACATCGCTGGACCACTTCTCCCGCAGGGATCCCATAGGGTCCGGAAGGTTATTTATCAACTTTCAATACGTGAATGATGTGGCCCTCTTGGGCATATAATCTGTGAGCAGCCTGTCCTCCAGTGGCGACGCCTCCGGAACTGTGGCCCCAGACTCTAAAGTGGAGAGTAGCGCGTGTGGTATTTTTTGATAAGTAATCTTAACGACTCATGTAATGAGCACAAGAAGATATTTTGTCACATTAATTATGTGAAATGTTTTGTCTATGTTGTTTGTCAAACACATTGTGCCTGATGCTGTAACTTGTGCCTTTAAGAACTCCATGTACCTATGATAGGGACATGTGATCAAGACCACTGCTGTGGCAATGAACTGACATTTCAGGTTATCGCAGCAATAGATGTTGCTATCAGCAAGAAGCTTCCTTTGACCCTGGCGGCAGTGGATGCCGCCAAGGCATTTGATCAGGTAGATTGGTTATATTTATGGAGGGTTCTGGAAGCCTTCGGCTTCCCAAATAAGTTCATAACTGCTATGAGGTCTCTTTACTGCTCTCCACGGGCAAAGATATTAATCAACGGTCTCTTAACCAACTGGGTACCAATTGCTCGCGGGACTAGGCAGGGCTGTCCGCTGTCACCTTTATTGTTTGATTTGTATATTGAGCCTTTTGTTTGTTTACTTAGATCTGACCAAGCATTTAACCCCTTCAGTGCCCGCCCCTTTCCCCGCCCTGTGCCGGCCGTTGCATTAGCGGGCGGGGTCTATGACGAGCTGGACTCGTCATGGGCACAGCGCAACCGCGGCCCATGACGAGTCCAGCTCGTCATGGGCACTGAAGGGGTTAAACCCTTTAGGATTTCTGATTTAGAATTAAAATTCGCATTATATGCAGATGACCTTCTTATGTTTACTTCAAACCCAGGGGTCGCCTTGCCCAAAATAATAGCTTTAGCTGAAGAATTCGGGGCGGTCTCCGGTTGTTCCATTAATAAGGATAAAACCGAAATCATGGAGTGGAACCAAGAGGTTAGTACGGTGGGAACCAAGTCAAAAATGAGGTACCTGGGGGTCCTTTTGACCCATAAAATTGAGGACATCACCAAAACTAACATGGATAAGGTTTCTAAGGAGGTTTGTGCTTTACTGCAAAGATGGTCATCACTCCCCTTAAACATCTTTGAGAGGGTCAATCTAATTAAAATGATTATCCTTCCTAAACTTACTTCCCTATTTAATTCTATCCCCTTATCTTTTAATACTGCATCTATAAAAAAGTTGCAAGGGAAATTGGGTTCCTTTATTTGGAACTCTAAATCGCCACGGGTAGCATGAAAGAAGCTTAGGAGATCTTTAAAGACAGGAGGTTTGGCCTTCCCTGATCTATTGGTCTATTGCCATGCTTTCCATTTTAAAAATTTTAGACCCTTGGCGGGGGAGATAGAGGCAACATCGTTAGGTTTATTATTTCAAGCACTGTTACGAGATATACCACAGGGCCAATCACATTTTCTTTTTAAGTTTGGAGACCCAAAATTAAAAAAAAAAATAAGACTAAAGATCTTGGGGACAGCTATTAGAAATTGGGTTTTTGTGAGGCAGAAGCTCGATATTCCCTATTACTGCAGGCTCCAATCTGGGATTCTCCAGGAACACCGGCCTGCCTTGACGATTTACTATCTCGACCTCTTAGGGCCGCTGGGATTGAGTGCTGGGGGGATCTCCAGGTCGACTCACAGCTTCTCAGTTGGGAGGTAGTATCTGGTCTTACCGGGGGTACACTCACTAGGTTTAAATATCATCAGCTATCTAGATGGTGGCTAACCAAGCCCTGGAATCTCAATAACCCTAATCCAAAATTTGATCTAATATATAGGAAAAAAAGTGGAAAAATCAAATTTCATACTGGTATACAGCTATGTTAGAAGCTGAGAACATCTGCGAATCAGAGATACAAAAGCTATGGAATAACATACTAGTATTAGAGAATGTAGATTTGGTGGATATTTGGGTTGATTCATTTACTATCTTGCAGGCTGTGGTGAAGCCGGCCACATTAAAGCGGAATCATTTATATACCATGTATAGGGCATATATATTCGTTAATTTAGAATATCATTGCCCAAGATGCAGACTCCTGGCTGCAGATGATGTGCATATGTTGGTTGTCTGTCCTGAAATAAAAAATTATTGGGATTCAGTACAGGGTTTTTTGGGGGAGGTTCTCCAGACACCAATAGTAATAACAACTAGCACTATTCTTTCTGGACTAGGAGTAGCTTACAACACCCAAGATATCAACACAAGGTTCATTTTTTACGTCATACTCCTAGCCAGGCGCGAAATATGCAGAGCCTGGAAGGATCCACTACCTCCATCTTTTTCAAACTGCCTTAAACATGTTATTTTTACCAGTAAGTCAGATATGGCATGTGATCCCACAAATCTTGATAAAATTTGGAAGCCCTTGGTGGCATGGCAAGACAGGTAAAGGTAATTTGGTGTTCCTATGATTTATCCTGGGCCCTGTCGGTTCCTAAATCTCCCTAGTAACGCAGGGAGTCAGTTTCGGCGTGAAAAGGAGTGGATTGGGAAAGCAGTGGCAACTTGAGGGATCAGGCACGGCTCCTTATGAACTTGGTCGTTTAACATCAGGGCCGGATAGGATCGACCTTTTCAGCTTGAGTTGCCTAAGCTCCCTTCAAGAATTCCATAATGGTATATGAGGAAACCAAAAAAACAAAACAAAAAAAAGACCACTGTTGTGGTCAAAACACGTATTCTCTCTGCCAAGGAATAAACACTACCTTTTTGCTGATCAGAACAGCTCGTGGATTTTCTTTACTGGTAAGGAGATTCGACCTGTGGAATATTTATGTATATATATATTCACTGAAAAAAACATAGGTTTCACACATGTTATAGTTAGCTGGACATTTCACTCGTAAAAAACCAATGAAATTCCCCCGTTATAGTTAGTTCAGCTAACTATAACTCGCGCGCCCGCAATCCACTGCTGATGACGTCACATATTACATCACTCATGACATGGTCAGTGACATCACTCATGACATCACTGATGACATCTCAAATGACATCACTGATGATGTCATCCATTGAGTATGTATTTCTGATCAATTTTAATATGTTTAATATATATAGGGAAAGGCCTGTTGAAGAATGAGTGGGTGTACAAGTGTGTAAATGGATGATTTTCTGTGGTGCGTAACTGACTCTATAAGTGAGTCATTAAATGTATCTTACTGCAGACTAGTGACTAAACTGTGTAAATGTTTGTATGTGTCTGTATGTTGGTGTATAAGTGGTGGCATGTTTTTGTGAATACCTATATAAGTGTCTATATGAGTTATTGATTGTATGGGTTCCTGAGTGTTTGTGCGGGTAGGGTGTGTGTGACTCTATGCATAGATGTGTGAGTGGGTGATTCTATGGGTGAATGGTTTTAAGAGTGCATCTGTGATGGACTGTATGGTTGAGTGAGTGTATGTATGGGTGTGTTAGGGATTGAATGTATATCTCAGTTGTACATTTGTGACTAACTACATATGTGAAAGGCAGTATATATGTGTGTAAGAGTATATAAGTGGGTAGATGTGAGAGTGTGTGATTGTGAGAGTGACTGTATGGATGAGTGTGTGCTTGTATCAATGATTCTATAAGAGCGTAAGAATGTGCTACTATTTTTATGAGTAAGTGAACTTGAGTGTGTATAACCGCATAGGTGAGTAAATGGGAGTGTGATTATTTGCATGACTGACTAGGTGTGAGAGTACCTCTATGGATGATTGGTAGTGTGTGAGTGTCTATATAGGTATATAAATGCATATGATAGTTTTGTATGTTGTGACTGTAAGTATGAGTGACTGTACAGGTGAATGAGTGGAGGTGTACGTAGACTTAAGAGTTAGTAAGTGGGTATGTAGTTATTGGTATTACAGTATGTATGGTTTTGAGAATGGAACTCTTAAATTTTGATTCGGTGTATCAAAGGTTATATTAGGGTGTGAGAAGATGCGGTAATTTATCACATGGATGACATCATCAGTGATGTCATCAGTGATGTCATTTGAGATGTCATCAGTGCTGTCATGAGTGATGTCACTGACCATGTCATGAGTGATGTAATATGTGACGTCATCAGCAGTGGATTGCGGGCGCGCGAGTTATAGTTAGCTGAACTAACTACAACGGGGGAATTTCATTGGTTTTTTACGAGTGAAATATCCAGCTAACTATAACATGTGTGAAACCTATGTTTTTTTCAGTGAATTTGCAAGGTTTTTTAAATGCTAATTCCTAACTATAACATGTGTGAAACCTATGGTTTTTTCAGTGAATTTCAAAGGTTTTTTAAATGCTAATTTTTGAATATTTTATTATATTTTTTTATATATTTCTTTTACAACAAGTTACCTATGTATATATTTATAGATTATCTGTATCCTTTAATTTGGAATGGCTCAACTTTTTTCTTTTTTTGAATTTGGATAAAGTTGAACAGCATAGTTAATATCTTCTATTAACTTATATACATTTTAATTCATTCTTTTTTTTTTACCGTGCGCGCTCGGTGCGCGCACCTAGTACGCATGCGTACATTTTTCGTTTACGCATGCGTACGTTATCTACGTACGCATGCGTACGTCATAGTGCGCGCTCGGTGGGTGCACTAAGTACGCATGCATACGATTTTCGTGTACGCATGCATATGTTATCTACTAACTCATGCGTACGTCATAGTGCGCACTCGGTGCGTGCAATAAGTACGCATGCGTACGTAGATAACGTACGTATGCGTATGTTGTCCACGTACGCATGCGTACGTCGTGTGTGCTCTGCGCGGTACGTTCGCGCATGCGCGCGTACTACGCGCGCCGAGTTCGTGTATGCACGCGTAGTACGTTCGCGCATGCGCGCGTGCTTCTTACGCGCGCATCGTACTCGCATAATTCGTACGCGCATGTATGCGTATTACGTTCGCGCATGCGCGCGTGCTTTGTATGCATGCTACGTACGCGCGTAATACATACACGCATGCGCGCGTGCTTTGTATGAGCGCTACGTACGCGCGTAATACTACGCGCATGCGCGCGTACTCGTTCGCGCATGCATACTTGCTCCACCGTGCGCGCACCGAGCGCGCACCTCAAGTCATGTCATTAAAAAACAACACATTTCATTGGTTCATTCTAGTTTCAGTTTTATATTCTTCCAACACCACACCCACTCCCCTCATGGCAAGTCATGTGATCAAGAAACAACACTTTTCATTGGTTCAAAGTAGTTTCAGTTCCAGATTCTTCCAACACCACACCCACTCCCCTCATTATTACTTCTGATTCACTAGGAGAAGGAGCTAATCTGTTTTTGAGATACAATGGCAGAGCAGCAGCCATCTTCTGAGATTGAACAGGATACTCTTGTGAGACAGAGTCAGAGGAAGCAGAAAGACTCCTTCATATGGCAGTTTTTCACTTTTCCAGAAGGCCAAAAGAAGGTGAATGCACCAAAAGTCACCTGCATTCTTTGTCAACGGACCTTATCACGTGGAAATGCTAATAAGAAATACTCTTTTAGTATTCACACAATGTTAAGGTACGTTGAAAAAGTGCATCCTGTGACTTTTGCTCGAGCTGTTAGTGAAAACCCACTAGCAGCTCATCCGAGCACATCCGCAACAGCTCAGCCGAGCACACCATTGGCAGCTCAGCCGAGCACTTCTTTTGCGGTGGTGCCTTCTCCTACTTCTACACCTCTGGATATACGCCCTTCTTTTGGGAGGCTGTATACACGGTGCATGGACTGTCATACTCTCACTTCTCTGGGTGAGACCAGTATTGATCTCATTGAGAGGAGATTAGAGCAGCACTTATGCACCATGCCATAGTTTTTTTCATTTTTTCGTTTTTCTCTTCCTCTGTCCCGACATTAACACAAGGGCTCTTTTTAGAGCCACCTAAAATCTAAACACAAAAACTTGTTTTTTAAATCTATTTGTCGAGTTTTGTTTTAGGGTGCGCGCACGGTGCGCGCACCCTATGATTTGTTTAAAAAAAATTATCGTTTTTTTCACCCTTTGTGATCCTTCAGGGACTCCCTGACAAAGACTAGGGGGTCAGGAAGTCTCTACCATGCCCCCTTTCCATGTTCTCCACCTTTGTTTTAAATTTAAACACATTTTTAAATGTTTTTTTTTAATTGCAAGTAAAATGGATTACATTTCCTAAATTTTCTTTCAAGATCTGAAAAAAAGAAAAAAAGTATTAAAATTCAACAATACATTTTCTTAAGCAGTACATATTTTTTCATATTTATCAAAGCAATTTTTTGCCCTTTTTTTGCTGTTTTCAGAATGTATTGAATTTCACTGAAAATAGTGATATCAATTGTTTTCATCATTTAACAGCGGGCAAAAAAAAAACTATCTGAAAGATTGTTTAAAAAAAGCCCTGAATCTCTTCTCACTAAAACAAACCTTGAAAGAAATGTCACAAATATATTAAAAATACCTTCTAAGAACAATAACTATTTGCAATCAATAACGTCTGTAAATCTTGCTGCTTAAGCACGTACACCAAAATAATATCTGTCAAACAAGTCCACAATTGTTACCTTTCCTTGAGGCCAAATGGTAATTTTAAAATCCTTTGTAAGTGAAATATCCAATGTTAATCCTATAAAATTGAAATAATGGTTTCCTCAGATGCTGGAATTTGTATCTAAAATTTTGGTTTTAGAAAAATTAAGTAACAATTTGGTAAATCATAAGGCAAACGCTGCTTGAAAATCAATTGAGAATCATTACACAGTGTCTATCCTTTTTCACATTTAAGATAAACTGTGTAATGACCAGAAGTTATAGAAGGTCCATCATGAAAAATAATTGCAACTGCAACAAAAGTTTTACCTGATATTGATAATTGATTTCCTACAAACTTCTTTAGTAAAGTTTCCATTTTAGTTCCATCTGCTCTACAACGTTGCATCATTAAAATTACATACTGTCCATATTTATGTAAAAATAACGTTGATAACATGTCTGATTTACATTGAGAACATTCCATGTTGTGATTTGCATCTTTAACTAATTTACTAAAAGTCACTGTTTTACTCTCTGGTAATGTTAAATATATGAACGTTTCAGAATCAACATTACTGCTGCATGTGTTCATACAGTTTTCACAACAATGTTCCCATTTATATGAGACACCTAATATATTTAATATTTCTACCCCTTCATCTTCCAGTACCATAAGCATATACATCAAGAATTCCTGTGCATCTTGCTGGACATCTTGTGTAAACTGTGTACATCCAGAACATTCATCTAAAAGATTTCTAACAACAGAAGCACTTTCTATTTTAGTTTTATCATTACTCAGCTTCTCATAAAGGAGACTCAGCAGAGAACAGAATATTTTTTCATGATTTAGTATTATCTGCTCTTGCAAAATTTGAAGATAAAATACAACATTGAGCACTACATTTGCGTAGCAGTTGACACCAGAGCTATTTTCAAAATGACAACCAACAACCTCTTCAACACTGTCCTTTTGTTTTTTGCTTGCAGTCACATCACTCTCTTTTTGTTTTCTCTTCTGTACATCCTCATTACATATATTTTCAAATCTCCTTTTCCGACAAACAACACGTTTTTCAAATACAGGATACTGACCTAAATGAGGAGTATAGCTTCTTCTTAATCTATTATACTCCTTTACACAGTTTGCATCAGCACTTACTTTTGAGTCATCAAAGTCTATCATAAATAAACCAGATATTTTTTTCACGCATTACAAAGCAACATATGCCATACCTTCTTTAAACACAGTAGATCCAATGTTTACAAATGCACTATCTACAGTTAATCCTTGAGATTTGTGAATAGTTACTGCATATGCTAGAGAAAACGGAAACTGCTTCCTACGTACATGTAAGTCTTTCACAAGCAAGAAACGAACTGAACAACGACAAATGTCTTTAACCTCTTCAATCTGATCAAATTTTATTTTTAAAAATTCAATTCCAACTTTTTTCTGGTAATTAACAAAACCCACAACTTTACCCATAGCTCCGTTCACTAAACCTTTCTCTACATCCAAATTACGTCTTCAAATTACTCGACAGTTCATACATACATAAAGATTCTTTTCTAAACCGGCTGTTTTCGAGATGTTTTTCTCTAGAGAATCCAATTTACATGTCAATTTGTTTGTCAATATAATAGTTATTCCTTCATGTTGTATTTTATCCACAGCTTCCAGTTTGACAATCTCTTCATTTTCCAATTTCAAAAGTTCTTTATTGAATATAGAGCATTCATGTAGTGTTGGCATTAAGCAGATTACAGTACTTTTTCCAGCAGTGTTCTTGTATATTTTCTCTGGAACTATTTGTTCTGTTGGAAACACATTACATAGCAATCGACTCTGTAAAGCTTTTCTGCCATGTTCTGTGAGTAGTCCAATTCTGATATCTTTGAGAATACTTGCATAATCCTCATCATTGGCTTGCCGCATATTGGTAATGAGTTCTTTATACTCAAAGTATGTCCAAATATTCACATTACCTATACTTCCTAATGACTTTTTCGTGTCTTCATGTGTAAGGGTTTGAAATACTGGTTGTCCTTTAACTGGAGTAAGCTGCAGAAGATCCCCAAAAACTATAACATGTTTTCCTCCAAATAGCACGTCATAGTTTGTCTTTAGAATTTGCTGCATTTTTAAATGCACAAAGGCAAGCATTAAGTTTGATACCATGCTTACCTCATTAATGATGAGAACTTTCATTTTTTTAAATACTCTTGCAACTTCAAAACATGCTTCTCCTGTTAGCTTGTGGTATTGTATTTTGTTGTCGTGCTCTACTGGTAACATTAGCAAACGATGGAGGGTAATTCCTTTTATGTTATATGCTGCTAACCCAGTTGGAGCAGTAACAACACAAGACAAAGTTGAATCTGTTTTTTTTTGTAGGTAGCTTCTAATTACTTTAATCAAGAAACTTTTTCCAGTTCCGGCTTGTCCACTCACATACATTCTGATTGGTTGAAACAATGTGCATGAGCACTCTTTATTTTCATGTAGTAATCCGTGATCAATTTTTTTTCTGACTTCCTCATATTGTTGTTCATCATTCAGTTGTTGTTCCATATTTGGTAAGTTTATTAAATCTTCCTGAGCTTGATTTATAGCTGTTTCGACTTCAGTCATGGCTATTGCAGCTTCATTTTCTACGATTGGTTGTCCTAGAGGATCTTGACTGAACGTCCCAGAACTTTGACTGTCTTGAGAACTGTCTCTAGCTACTTCAGCTGCAATTGTTGCTTCTTGTTCAATTTCTTCATTTAACATTTGAACATAAGTTGAGAAAGTACTGCATTCTATGCTATCTTTGCAAGCATTAAAGGAATCTTCATAGCTCTGAAAATCTCCAAGTAGTTCGTCCTCTGAACGCCATGGTTTAAACAGCTGTAAAACTGCCAAGTAGTAAAATTCCTTTTTGTCAGTAGTGTCACAACTCAGCTTCCGGTGATTAATCAAACTTCCTTTTGTTTGTTTTACCAAACATCCTTCCTCATCAGTGACTTTATATTTTCCATTGTTGATGTCTTCTGTGGTATTCCGTTTATAAATGTAGTTCTACAGCACTTCATATAGACACATGTTCTCAAGATGATGACTTCTTTGTGGGTAATATGTGTCCAACATGTTTGTTCTTAAAATGTCTGTACTTTCAGGTTCGTTCTCTGCTAAATATTCAATTTCTCGAACAGATTTCAGTACCCGATTTCTCATTCCTGCAAGGCCTAAACTTACCCAAATTATTCTTCTGGATTTGGAGTACAAACCTATCTGAGCATTCGTAGGATCCAATTTCTCGATGCGATAACATCTTTAACTGAAACTGTATAGCTTTTTACTGACAGTCTTCTCGTGAGAAATCTCTTCCCACATTTCTTTCAATTCTGTTTTCTCAGATTTAGTGATGTAAGATGTGACATATCGAGCAACAGCAATAGAATTGTCAGCTACATACTGTAAATCCATGTTAGCATTCCACATGGATAAAATGACTGGGTTGTAGTCATTTATATATTTTGACTCTTCTTTTCTTCTTAGGTTGTAGGTATTCTTAGGCGATTTTCTTGTAATAGTATGTCGCACAGCTGACATAAAACTGTTTACTCTTCCTTTTGAAAGAACAGGTCGTGGAAATCCAAATCGACATTTTGTGTAGAATTTATCTTTACTTTTGTACTTTCGTCAACAGTATTTTCCACACCGATGTCTTTGGAAACGTAAAACTTGCTCTTTTAAGTTTTTTTCTTCTGTGCTTTTAGGTATAGCACATGTTGCATATTCTTCAATGAATGATAAAACTGCATCATCAGAATCTGTTCCAAATTTTGGGGCATCCTTGATCCACAACAGCATATGAATATGAGGAGCACCTCTTGCTTGGTACTCTTTTCTCCAAAAGAAATCCACAACTTCTCCAAGAGGTAGATTTTTTTTATTGCAGATGAAGGACATCATAGCCTCAAATCTATGATTGAAATATCTGCAAACATTAACCAGATCCAATGAGCACAATTCTCCTGCTGTCTTGTATTGGATGTTTTCAATATTTGAATTTGCCTCTCGAAGAAAATCCAGTAAATCATCCCAAGCGTACTCAGCACAGCTTAGGGTAAGGAACCATGTAGGAGTTCCTAAATTCCGTAACATACATTTCAATTCTCCATGGCGTCGGTACCAATATTCATTAGTTCCTCGCTGACAAGCCATCAAATTTATCAATTGAGATTCCAAATGATCATCTCGCTGTTGCTCTTTGTTCATAAAATCCTTTGCAGACACATTATGTAGATGTACTCCAGTTTTTAAAATGTGATTTACTGCATAAGATAGTGCAGACAAGTCACTTTCAAATAAAAGATGGAACAAATATGGAATACTTTGACGAAATCTTGGATCTTCTGCATATAATCTTGTAGTACGATACTCAGAAGCAGGAATCTGTAACGGACGTTCATCATATCGTCCACCTTTTCCTGTAGGAAACAGCTGGGGAAAACAATGAGCTTCCAAGCTCTCCTCCCATACACTCACGGGAGTTCCTTGTGCTTTTTTCATCTGAAACAGATCAATAGTGTTTCCCATAAGTTCTTTAGAATGAAGAGGATGTATGCTGAAATGTTCATAAATTTCTTCTTCTTTTGACTTATCCACTTTTTCAATTTGCCCAGCTGGTATTCCTGAGTCTGCTAGTAAAACTTCTTCATCTTCATCCATATAAATTGTTTCATACCATTTATTATTTCTTTTCAAATATAAATTTGCTCTTTGTACTTTCGTACATCTATCAGCTCCTGCCAAATTCTCTTATTCTTTGTTGGTACTCCATTAACCAGACTAACTAATGGTTCAGTTTCCAATCTATCTGCATCAATTGTTTCCATATTGTTTTTCAAATCCAATGGCAAATAGACAACTCTTCCTTTTAAACCTCTTTGTAAATCCGAGGTAATTTACCTGTTTTTGGCTCCATACGCACTATGGTCTGAAACGGATGGACACATTGAATGAGTATAGACTCATACGTATTTAAATCAGAAAGATCTGCAGGAATATCAACCAATTCTAAATTATGTACAGCTCTGGCTGGCATTCTATTTTCTTCTAACTTGTTATAACAGTATTTACAAATACGCTGATCTTCACCCAAATCAAAACTATTTTCCAGAAATATATATGTTGCAAAATTCTTCCACTTATAATTATCTTCATTTTCACTTTTTTTATACAGATCAACATTCCTTGTTTGAATTTTGTAATGGCTTCTCCGGCAACAAATACAAGTAATATTTGGTCTTTCATTATAGATGATAGCAAATTTTGTCATTTCATCTTCAAAATTTTTACTAACAGTGAGTTCTACATTCTCTTCCACATTTTCCTCAATAACTGTGTCATTTCCTGCACTTTCTTGCTCTGGACCAAAGTAACAAAACTGAATATCATCAGTAACCTTCACTACATCTGATACAGATCCACGGAACAGAGCACTATTCAACTCATTTGACTTTAGTGCTGGACTTTTAGCAAAATACAATGTTCTAACAAACTTTCTCATTTCAGTATGATGAACAGCCAGCATCCTAAAATGGTGAAAAACACTTTGGCAAACTTTCCTAGATAGACAAGCAAGAGAATGTCCTTGCAAACCAGTATTCTCTCTCACTCTGCATGGGTCTAGTCTTTGAAGCACCTTAATCTTCTGTTTAACACTCTTTTTACTATATTCTCTTAGGAAGTCATGTATTTATCAATAGATTCCTGTCGCACAGTGCAAATACTACTACAATTCCAAGTGTACACTGGGGCTTTAGGACGTCTCCCCATAACCTCATCAGCTAACACTTCTTCCTCATTTCTTGGAATCATTTTCTCCTTTTCCATTACACAACCATCTTTAACTTTATAAGCTCGACCATTGGTGTCAACTGCATGCAACAAACTATTACTTTGAAGATAACTCCCTTCATTAAAAAATGGCTCAGTACTTGAACTATGCTTCCATTCTCCTAAGAACACTTTACAAAAGTTATTTTTTTTCACTACTCTTTTCCTTTTGCTTTGTGACTTCTTTGCTTTTACTAATTTTTCTATTCTACGCATCCTGTTCAAAATTAAAATGAATAGTTTTCGTTTTATTTCCAAAGCCTTAGCAACAATTGTTTCAATATATTTCTTTTTTTTATAAAATTTGTTTTTCTTCTTATATTTTTTCACATCCTTTAGCAAATTTAACATCACTCTTCTCTGCAACATTTTTCTACGAATGTATTTAAAATCTATTTTTCGTGTTAAGTCACTCGTTCTTACTTCTGATTCAACATTGGCTTTTCGTATTTTCTGTCGACTCTGTTGTTGTTTTGTACTTGAAACACTATTTGCAGTGCATATATTCTTAACATTTTTTCTTTGTTTGAAGATATTTTTAAAAAAATCCTTAGTCTGCTTACCAGAAGACTTTTTCTTTTTTCCAACATGAGGTTCTTCAACTATTTTTTTTGGTCCAGTTTTCTTCAAATATTGATGTTGTTGCTGTTCTTTTCTCTTTCTTGACTTTATAGGCATCTTTAATTAATTTCACTGTTGTTCAGCAATACCTGAAAGAAACTAAAAAAAAAATACCTTTATGTAATTTTAATACATTACGATTTTTTTTCAGAGCTTTTCAAATCCTATCATATGACCTGTCCCTTTCCTACAACTGCAAGTCTGACAGAACAAGAGCAACACGTATTAAAACTGTAACATCAATTCCTGTGTGCACACAGACTCATGGTGTGATTCTAGGCAAAAAAACGATTTTGGTTTGGCAATTTCAAAGCACATTTACTACTGTGGAAGTGTAAGTGATAATTACTATCGCAGCCTGACACATTTTCCTTATATTTTAGAGAGGCAGAAAAGAGTACACGTCCTAACAGCTACTTGAGACCATCAGCATGTGTTACAGGGTGAGTGATTAGAGTAGAGCAAAGGAAATGAGCCTTGGTGACGTTGAATGTGTTAGCATTACACACTGCTATCTGAAATACCACACAGAGCTGAATAGTAAGCATGAGAGTGCAGGAGAAGCACCTGTCTGTGTGCTAAGAGCGTGCTTCTGGAGACCGTGTATTGTCAGGTGCAACACAGATCTGCATGGACGCTTGCACAGCTGCATGAAGACTGCAGAGATGTAAGTAAGAGTACATGTGTGGTAAAGGTTAATTGGAGTTTTGAACATGTAGGATCTACCTCACCCATTGCGGGAGTGGAAGGAAAATGTACCATGCTAATTTCAAATGTGTTAGCATTTGCCTCTCATTTGTTAGAAAGTGATTTCTGGTAAATGCTAACCATCACAGTTCTAGAAAACAAGCTCCCCCTTTCCTGCGAGTGCAAGTCTAACAGAGCTAGAGCAACACGAATTAAATCTCTGAGAAGAATTCCTGGGTGCATACAGACTCATGGTGTGATTCTAGGCACAACACAGTATTCCTGGGTGATACCAGTACACCTTAACTTATGGTGAAGACATACTCCATAATATCTGACATGTTGAAGGCAGTTAAATATCTTTCTTAACATAAAATGTAAAACACAACTTTTAAAGTGGTAGGAAAATGTACCATGCTATTTTCAAATGTGTTTGCATTTGCCTCTCATTTGTGAGAAAGTGATTTCTGCTGAATGCTAACCATCACTGTTCTTGAAAACAAGCTGCCCCTTTCCTGTGAGTGCAAGTCTAACAGAGCAAGAGCAACACAAATTAAATCTCTGAGAAGAATTCCTTTGTGCACACAGACTCATGGTGTGATTCTAGGCACAAAACTGTATTCCTGGGTGATACCAGTACACCTTCACTTATGGTGAAGACATACTCCATAATATCTTTCAAGTTCAAGGCACTTAAATATCTTCCTTAACATAAAATGTAAAACACAACTTTTAAAATGGTAGGAAAATGTACCATGCTAATTTCAAATGTGTTAGCATTTGCCTCTCATTTGTGAGAAAGTGATTTCTGCTGAATGCTAACCATCACACTTCTTGAAAACAAGCTGCCCCTTTCCTGCGAGTGCAAGTCTAACAGAGCAAGAGCAACACAAATAAAATCTCTGAGAAGAATTCCTGTGTGCACACAGACTCATGGTGTGATTCTAGGCACAAAACAGTATTCCTAGGTGATACCAGTACACCTTAACTTATGGTGAAGACATACTCCATAATATCTGACATGTTCAAGGCAGTTAAATATCTTCCTTTACATAAAATGTAAAACACAACTTTTAAAGTGGTAGGAAAATGTACCATGCTATTTTCAAATGTGTTTGCATTTGCCTCTCATTTCTGAGAAAGTGATTTCTGCTGAATACTAACCATCACAGTTCTTGAAAACAAGCTGCCCCTTTCCTGCGAGTGCAAGTCTAACAGAGCAAGAGCAACACAAATTAAATCTCTGTGAAAAATTCCTGTGTACAGACAGACTCATGGTGTGATTCTAGGCACAAAACAGTATTTCTGGGTGATACCAGTACACCTTAACTTATGGTGAAGACATACTCCATAATATCTGACATATTCAAGGCACTTAAATATCTTCCTTAACATAAAATGTAAAACACAACTTTTAAAGTGGTAGGAAAATGTACCATGCTAATTTCAAATGTGTTAGCATTTGCCTCTCATTTGTGAAAAAGTGATTTCTGCTGAATGCTAACCATCACAGTTCTTGAAAACAAGCTGCCCCTTTCCTGCGAGTGCAAGTCTAACAGAGCAAGAGCAACACGAATTAAATCTCTGTGAAAAATTCCTGTGTACAGACACACTCATGGTGTTTCTAGGCACAAAACAGTATTTCTGGGTGATACCAGTACACCTTAACTTATGGTGAAGACATACTCCATAATATCTGACATGTTCAAGGCAGTTAAATATCTTCCTTAACATAAAATGTAAAACTCAACTTTATAAGAAGAATCACATTTCTATTATTTATATCCAACTACACCACATACATCCCCTCTCAAATTCATAACTCACCTTTAAAAGTAGTTAGTTGAGAAAGAAATGTGCCACTCACACAGCAGATTATCAGAGCCAGAATCTCTGAACTGTACACCTATCAGCAGAACCAGTAAATGGCAATGTTTCCCTCTCTTTTTTCACACATATACATGTTAACTTCAAATCACAGTGTTTCCCAAACTTTTTCAAATGGAATCACACATTTCTATTGGTTGCAAATTTCAACCCTTTTCCAAATGATCCCTTCCCCCAACATGACTTCTGCCTGCTACCATAGCAACAGGTCATGGAAGACTGGTGTGAGCAGAGAGGTCAGAAGTTCAGCACACAATGTTTCAAATCCAAAGAGCAAGAGTGCTTGACTTTTCAAACCTAACAGCAAATCCAAACTAATGTTCTGTGGGAACACATTTTTCTGAACCAATACAAAACATGTTATTAAAAATGTAAACATACAGCCTAGTTTTTAGTGTTGAATGGTCTGAAACAGCCAATGATTTCTTTTTATTTTGAAAAAAGTATGTAAGCCTCCATTTTACATCTATCTTTCTTTTCATATTGCCATTCTACTGAAAGACACCTTCTGAGTGCATCCAGATCTCCTTGGAAGATGTTCACAGTGTGGATTATAGGTCACAGCTATGTCTTCTGGAGTGAAAAGTTTGCAGAAAAAAGAGGTATTGTGAAAGATCTTGCTTTGCCAAATGTAGACATTAAATGGATTGGTCAGAGAGGGTTAAAGTGGCACCAATTAATGCCTTTGGTGAAAACCTTTCTACATCTCCCACAGCATAACCTTATTATTGTGCACTGTGGTGGAAATGACCTAGGCACTTTAACTGAGGTAGGTCTGGAAAGGCTTATTAAGGACACCTTTGTGCAATTGATGTCACTTTTTCCACAAACTGCCTTTGTATATTCTAATATATGCCAAAGGCAAAAGTGGAACTGGTCCAACCAACATTGTCCGCAGATTGACAAAGCAAGGAAGCACGTCAATAAGTCTGTTTCTGCTTTCCTCAGAGACTATGGTAGGGGTTCTATATACCACAACAACTTGTGTTACAACATGCAAGGCATTTATAGAGGTGACGGTGTACATTTCAATGATGAAGGGAACAGAGTCTTCCTCTTTAACTTTAGACTCTGCATCGCGAATTTTAAAAAAAAATTAAAATCTTTTTTCTTGCCCTTCGGGGTCCCACTGTGACCCCCTGACAAACGCTAAGGGGTCAGTAACTCCCAACCCTGCCCCCTTTTCACGTTCTCCACCTTTCCTTTTCAGTGTGACAGACAAAATGGCGGCCGACACTTCCTGATTTCGACCGATTCGAATGTTTACAGACATGTAACAACCAATCAGAATTTCGCTCGCGCACGTTAGGGTGCGCGCACCGTACGCTTACGGTGCGCGCACGGTACGCGCGTATAGATATTGATATGCTTTTAAATGCTATTTTCTCAGGAACTACTGAACAGATTGACACCAGACCTGCAAAAGGCACTTCCCTGACCTGAGGACTACTTCTCTGCCAAATTTCAAGTAATTCTGTTCAGCCGTTCGGGCTGTACCTTCAACTAAAGGTCCTATGGAAAAATGCATGGGGAAAACGCATTTTGGGACCCCCCTTTTTCTCGGCCCCCACTTGACGAATCACCCTGAGACTTTCAGGGTAGGAGCTGAGCAGAGCGCCCCATTAGTTTTGAAATTTTCGCGAAGATTCGTCAACCGGCGCCAAAGTTATTCAAAATAGAATTTTGAGATTTCCTATGGAAACACGGTCCTAACTATAACTATCTACTGGCGATCGCCAGTAGATAATATATGTATATATATAGACAGAAAGCTATGTGGTTAAAATCTGCTCCTGGTTTTCGTAAATGCTCCTCTTGCAGGGCATGTACGTTTGGTGTCAATAAAACTCATTACCTCACCCCCTTTAGCACCAAAGAAGTAGCTATTACAGGGAGTTTCACCTGCCGAACTGACTATGCTGTGTATGTCCTGACATGCACTTGCGGCTTCAACTACATTGGTAGCACGAAGCTGCAGGTGCATGTCAGGATTCTGCAGCACCTGAGAGCCATCTTACATAATGATCCTGCTTATCCGGTGGCACGCCATTTCAAACTAACTCACAACAATGATGTCAACTGTCTGAAATACTTTGTGATCGCTTCCATTCCTAAACCCCGACGGGGTGGTAATAGGGAACTCCTATTAAGGCAGTTGGAAACCCGTAAGATCCTGGAGTTTGACAGTAAATGGCCTACCGGTCTCAATAACACTGAGGATATGCATAACTTTATCTAGTGTTGCCCCTATCTGTTCATTGTCTTCCTGCCTATTGATGTTTTCCTCCTACATCTTCATGTCCTTTGCGGTTGATTTGAGATCATATCATTTGAATATATATTTGTGAATATATATATTTTTGTAATATTTTTGCACTGGTCTATCTCATTCATGAAAGTTCTTTTAGTGTGTATATATATTTATCTATTTATATATTCACTCCTTGCATTACATATCCTATTGAGGGGCCTTTTCTTGCACCTAGCACTTTAGTAGTTGGGTCATTCTGTGTAACCCGCACACCCTATATGCATTTTCCCCCATACCTCTTTTGTCTCATACAAAATTTACATTCATTCATGACTTATCAGTACTTTCCAGTAAGATGACGGAATTATAGAAATGAATTTTATATGATTTTAACAATAATTATTAGGAACAAAAATATTTATTATTGTTACCAATATTTATTCATTCTCCTTCTAAATCTTACTGTTATGCTACATTTGCACATATTCTCTTATATTTTGCACTTTTTGCACAGTTTTGTACAATTATTGAAAATGCTGCTATGCACCCTTTTGCACTTGTACAGATTTCAGTTTCCATATTTGCTTGCTAGCATACGGAATATTCATCTGTCTGGCATTGTTTTACCTTTCTTGTTGTTTGGTTGTTTATCAAGGATTTATTCAGTTATACCAATGTATTTATACAACAAGCTTGGTCCTATATGTCTTATGTCTTATATATTATCCATATGCAGTTTGCTAATAATATATTCTAGCATTTTTTAGCACTTGAAACAACAAACAATTATTATTCTATAATTATGTTGTGGGTTTTTTTGATAACCATTGTGCTATGTGATTAAGATGTTTTTCAGTGTATTACACGAAGCCTGTTTTCTTGGTCTAGTATCATGTGATCAAGAAGCGGGTGTCCCCCTTGCAGCGCTTAAAAATCATTCAGTGCAACTGTTTCCCGCATGTGAACAAGGGCTCTCGAGCCCGAAACGCGTCATGTTATGCTGAGTGAAATGGTCGAATAAACATCTTGCCTGAAGAGTCCTGTGGTCCGTCTCTCCTTCTTCGCCGATTCGGAGGTTGTGGGAGTTCTAACATTTCATATATATATATATATATATATATATATATATATATATATATATATATATACACACACACATATTCATTATCTACTGGCGGTCGCCAGGAGATAGTTATAGTTAGGACCTATTTTCCATAGGAAATTCACAACATTCTATTTCCAATAACTTTTGCGCCAGTTGATGAATCTTCGCGTAATTTTCAAAACTCATGGGGCGCTCCGGTCTGCTCCTATCTTGAAAGTTTTGGGGTGATTCGTCAAGCGGGGGCCGAGAAAAAAGGGGGTCTCAAAACGTGTTTTCCCAATGCAATTTCCCATAGGAAACTTTAGCCGGGGCTACAGCCCGAACTGCTGAACGGAATTACACCAAATTTGGCAAAAAGGTAGATCTTGGTTCAGAAAGAACCCTTTTTGTTAAATGGTGTACGTTTGTTCAGTAGTTCCTGAGAAATTCAAAATGAAAAAAGTTTTGATATCTATGGATCCGCACACCCTCCCGATCACGAGCTGTATGCTAATTGGCTGTCAACACTCCAAACCAGGAAGTGTTGGCAGCCATCTTGTGCCTCGGTAGAACCCAGGCACAAGAAAAGAGAAAAAAACACAAAAAGCAAGAAAAGGGGGCAGGGTAGAAACACACTGACTACCTAGGCCTGCTCAGGGGTCCCAGAAGGACCCCCAGGGCCCAAAAAAGCATTTTTTTTAAAAAGAAAATCGGCGAGATTCGCGCACCTAGAGCGGGCTCCCACGCTTTGTTATTCTTTAGCCCCCGGGTGGGCCAGGTCCCGGGGGCAGAGAAAAAAATGTGTGGGGGGCCTCAATCCCCCCACACTGCCTCGGGGAGCGCCACCCCCGGTTCTTATAAATTAAATGGGTGGGAGGGCTCATAGGCCCCCTAATCCCTGGGGACCGCCATCCCCCAGGGCTTTTCTAAAATAATTGTGGGGGCTCATGGCCCCCCCGCAAGCCCCGGGGACCGCCACCCCCCGGGGCTTGTATTTTCAATAAATAAAAAAAACCAAAATAATGTGTGGGGGGATCGAGCCCTCTCACACGCCCCGGGAACCGCCACCTCCCCGGGGCTCTAATTACTTAAATTTGGGGGTCCATGACGGACCCCTCAGCCCCCGGGACCACCACCTCCCCATGGTTTTGTAAATGTTGGGGGGGGGGTCCTCGCGGCTCCAGCCCTGCCATAGCAAACTTGGTTTGGATTTTGAAAGAGAGAGCAGGGATACCTGCTCT
Organism: Triturus cristatus; assembly: GCF_964204655.1. Lineage (NCBI taxonomy): Eukaryota > Metazoa > Chordata > Amphibia > Caudata > Salamandridae > Triturus > Triturus cristatus. The sequence goes on along the minus strand of NC_140592.1, from coordinate 1,095,004,857 downwards.
CTCTTTCAAAATGCAAACCAAATTGATTTTCCACACGGGGAGCTGCATCTTAGCAGCTCCCCATGTGGAAAAGCAATGCCGGCTCCCGAGGGACGTGGGGAGCCGGCGGGACCGTAGGGGGATTGGGGACCCCCCCACGGTCCCCAACGGAGAGGGCCATCCCCGGGGGATGGGGTCCCCGGGGCTAAAAGTGGCCTGAGGAGGGTGGCAACGCAGCCCCCCCTCCAAAAAAATTATTATAAATAAAATGTCCATGCCCCGGGGGATGGGGTCCCCGGGGCCGATGAAGGCCTCAGGAGGGGGGCTCCCTTCCAAAATTTTTAATTAAGGAAAAAAAAAATAAGGGGGCAGGCCCTGGGTGATGGGGTCCCCAAGGCCAAAATATTAGGAAAAGAAGGGGGCTACACAGCCCTCCTTCTTAAAAAAATATATATATATATAAAAGACCGGCATTGCGCCGGAGGCCACGCCCCCTCCTTGCAGCATTCTGCAAACGCGCCCCCTGCCACGTTTGCAGATGGGGAACAAATTCCCCTTGAATACTGGGGATCCCTGGGGGCCAACTAGCCCACCAGGAACCTCCAGTATGCTCCAGGGGGCTGTGTTGCAGAGAGGTGTTCTGAGGTCATGCCCCTTTTTACACCTCTCTGCAACGCAGCTCTGTGGCGCTTAATGGAGGTAGCTGGTGGGCTAGTTGCACCCCAGGGACCCTCAGGATTCAAGGGGAGTTAATCCCCAAACTTAAAACGTGCCACGGGGTGCGTTTGCACAATGGTGAAGGGAGTGGGTGGGGTCTGAGGTGACATGTGTGCAAACACGCCCTGTGGCGTGTTTTAAGTTGAGGAATTAATACCTCTTCTATCCTCAGGGTCCCTGGGGGCCAACTATCCTACCAGGTACTTCAAGTAAGCGCCACGGAGTTGCGTCACTGATCACTCTGATCACTCATGACATCACTGATGACATCTCAAATGACATCACTGATAACATCACTGATGACATCATCCGTGTGATAGAGTGGCAGACTTCCTCTCACCCTAATATAACCTTTGATACACATACTCAAAAATAGAAACTAACATTTTCAAAACAATGGACATACAAATACCACTTACAACACACCTATTTAGTAATTCCAAGATCTACACATACATCCACTCATCCACCAACAGTCCCTATACTGTCACTCATACATGTACTCACTCATCATATGTACTCATGCACCTATACATCCTGTTACACACTGCCACTCATCCATAGTTACTCACACACATAGTCACACATGCAAACAAAGTATCAAACATCCATTTACTTGCATATACAGTTATACATGCACTACCACACTTTTTCTCTACAGAAAGTTAAACATACTTACTCTCTTAAACAATCCCTTATAGCAACACCTACTTATTTGTACAATAACTCTTCCAATCTCTCACTCTCACATATACTCAGTTATATACAACAATACTCACATATACTAGTTTAAAACATATGTAGTTACTCATAAAGACACTATTGAGACAGTCATTCACTCACTAACACCCATACACACACTCATCCACATATACAGTCCTGCACACATGCTGTCTTCAACACATACAAACAGTGAGTCACTCATTCACGCATCTATGCACTAAGTAATACCCCCCACCGAACCATATAGACACTCAGGCACTCATACTGATACTCAAAAAACCAACTAATAACCCATAAAGACACTCATGTGGCTACTCATCAACCCATGCAGCCACTTATACACAAAGTGAGAGACTGATACAGATACTTACATATTTAAACATTACTCACTAACCCATGTATTCACTAAGATACACTTAATCAGTCAGTTATACAATCAATTTTACAATAAAAAATCATCCATTAAGACACTTATATAGCCATTTATTCTTCCATCGACCTTGAGATATACATATATAAAACATATTTAATTTTCAGAAAAACACACATTCACTGGATGATGTCATCAGTGATGTCATTTGAGATGTCATCAGTGATGTCATGAGTGATGTCACTGACCATGTCATGAATGATGTAATATGTGACGTCCTCAGCAGTGCATTGCGGGCTTGCGAGTTATAGTTAGCTGAACTAACTATAACGGGGGAATTTCAATGGTTTTGTACGAGTGAAATGTCCAACTAACTATAACGCCCCAGAAACCTATGTATATATATATAACCTACTGGCGGTCGCCAGTAGGTTGTTATAGTTAGGAAATTGTTTCTATTCAAAAAGCGTTTTTTCTTTTCTCAATAACTTTGGCGCCGGTTGACGAATCTTCGCGTAGTTTTCAAAACGTTGGTCCCGCTCCGGTCAGCTCCTATCCTGAAAGTTTCGTTGTGATTCGCCAAGTTTTTTAAATGATGTAAATCCGTTCAATAGTTCGTGAAATAGAGGTCAAAAAATCCATTTCCCATAGGAAACTTTAGACACGGTTACAGCTGAAACTGCTGAATGGAATTACACCAAATTTAGCAAAAAGGTAGTGCTTGGTTCATAAAGCGACCTTTTTTTTAAATGGTGTAAATCCGTTCTGCAGTTTTCGAGATATTAAAGGAAAAAAATCTTTATATATCTGGGCGGGACCTAACTACACAAGCACGAGTTTGGCTCTAATTGGCTGCCAACACTTCACTCCAGGAAGTGTTGGCAGCCATCTTGGTGCAATGCTTTTTAGGTCTCGCTTAGCGACGCAGCGCATGCGCTGCTCACTACACAAACACAACTGCACTGCCCTAAACCCTAAAACACTACCCCAGCACGAGCCCCTACCCTGCACGAACACCACTGCACTGCCCTAAACCCTGAAACACTACCCCCAGCATGACCCCCTACATTGCCCGAACACCACTGCACTGCCCTAAACCCTGAAACACCACCCCCAGCGCGACCCCCTACACTACCCGAACACCACAGCACTGCCCTAAAACCTGAAACACTACCCCCAGCACGACCCCCTACACTGCCCGAACACTACTGCACTGCCCTAAACCCTGAAGCACCACCCCCAGCATGACCCCTACACTGCCGAACACCACTGCACTGCCCTAAACCCTGAAACACCACCCACAGTAAGACCCCCTACACTGCCTGAACACCACTGCACTGCCCTAAACCTTGAAACACTACCCCCAGCAAGACCCCCCTACACTGCCCAAACACTACTGCACTGCCCTAACCCCTGAAACATCACCTCCAGCACAACCCCCTACATTGCCCAAACACCACTGCACTGCCCTAAACCCTGAAACACCACCACCAGCATGACCCCCTACACTGCCCAAACCCCTCTGCACTGCCCTAAACCCTGAAACACCACCCCCGCAAGACCCCCTACACTGCCCGAACACCACTGCACCGCCCTAAACCCTGAAACACCACCCCCTGCAAGACCCCTACACTGCCCAAACACCACAACACCACTGCCCTAAACCCTGAAACACCACCCCCTGCAAGACCCCTACACTGCCCGAACACCACTACACCACTGCCCTAAATCCTGAAACACCACCCCCAGCAAGACCTCCTACACTGCCCGAATACCACTACACCACTGCCCTAAACCCTGAAACACCACCCCCAGCAAGACCCCTACACTGCCCAAATATCACTGCCCTAAACCCTGAAACACCACCCCCTGCAAGACCCCTACACTGCCCGAACACCACTACACCACTGCCCTAAACCCTGAAATACCACCCCCAGCAAGACCTCCTACACTGCCCGAACACCACTGCCCTAAACCCTGAAACACCACCCCCTGCAAGACCCCCTACACTGCCCGAACACCACTGCACTGCCCTAAACCCTGAAACTCCACCCCCTGCACGGCCCCCTACACTGCCCGAACACCACTGCACTACCCGAAACCCTAAAACACTACCCCAGCACGACCACCTACACTACACAAACACCACTGCACTACCCTAAACCCTAAAACACTACCCTCAGCATGACCCCCTACACTACTCAAACACCACTGCACTACCCTAAACCCTAGAAAAGTAACCACCACCCCATGCCCAATCCAACTTACCTCTCACTCCTCGTGGTTCCTGTCTCCTCATGGTCCCTGATTCATGTCATCTCTGAGGGGCAGTGCACGTCGTTGTGAGGAAACGGAACAGCCTCTGTTTCATTAGAATGACGTGGATCGTTTACATTTTTTTAGAACTCATGGTCATTTACCATACATACCTTTACAACACAATTCGTTGTAAAGGCATGCGTGGTAAATGTCCATGCGTTCTAACAAAATGCGTAGTAATGACTTTGCGATGTACAACGCATGCGTGGTAATGCATGCATTGTAATGGTATCGCGAAGTAAAAAATTCATTGTAACGGCTGTTTACCGATTGAAGCTGGCCTCTGTTCTTCAGTGAGTCTTTTTTTGACAAATTAGGAGGAAGGAATGTGTTTTTTTTGCCGAAAAGTGCATTCCCGGCTGTTGTATTGTGAAAGTGTCCGTGTGGCCTGGTTTCACTTCTGGTGAGAGAGTGGAAGAGTCTGTTTGGATCTAAAGTGGTTCTGCTGTTGGACGGGGCCGGCACGACACGTCATCAGAAAACACAGCTAATGGAAAGCTTTGTCCCCGAAGTGTGGAGCAGTGCCATGAGGGGTCAATGAGTGTGCGTCCCACTGCAGTATGACCGTACCACGTGATCCATGTGCCTCCTCCAGTGTACGGAAGGCAGAAGCGGCATCCATCGCAGGTCCTCTTGACGACCGTTGTAGCACTAATTCTACATTTTGGAACTAGGGCATTTTAACCTTGTTGTTCCTGCCAGATACAAAGAGAAGATCCTGTGTTATTCAGTTCCCTTGTTACCTTTTCTGTGGGTGGAAACCAAGACTTGAGGGTAGAGGCTGATCAAATCCGCACACAACAATTGAATATTGTGTCTAATTATTAAATAGTGCACGAAACCAGAGAGTACTCCCCTCTCTACACCCTAAAAAATAGGAACAAGTCCTACAACAACATTCAATGCAAAAGGTTTCAGCACTATGTACATTTATAATGACATGACATATTAATATTCAACGACAGTAGCTTGATAACGAAGATATCTAACTCAAGATGTATGTTTCATGGAGAAATGTTCTTCTTTATTTTTCACAGGTAGAAGTTCTTTACATTTCACATTTCATGTCCTCATAGCCAACGCATTTCGTCTCCAATGAGACTTCTTCAGGGCTTTCATGTATGGCATACAATGTTTTTCGATAATCAACGTTTTCTATAAGTCACCCAGTTCTCAGTAACGGTATGATAGCCAGCCACATACGTAGTCAGCATCCAATTTGAGCGAAAAAAAAAGAAGACCTTTTCTGTGGGTAGTGGTGCTTGTCACTTCGCTGCCCTGCCGGTGCACACGACTGGGCTCCCCACCTCGTGTGCCATCTGCCGGGCCTCTGCCCTCGGATCACTGGTTTCGGTTTCTGGAGTGGTAACATGAACAGTTGCTCCCAAAGGCCTAGTCTGAACACTTAGGTGAATATCCCCTGCGCCAGCCTTCCGCGGAAATTCTTTCCTAGCTCTCCCATGTCGATGGCGATTTCATAATAGCACGGCTCCCCTCGCGACACCGTATGACGTCATAGTAGCCATAAGAGGACCTCGTCGGCGTGCTAATGTCAGTTCCACCCATTTTTTCCGTGCCACCGTGGTAAGCAGGTGGATCCACACACTTTCACATGTATACATAGTATACTAAATATGTATATATATATTCACTGAAAAAACCATAGGTTTCAGGCACGTTATAGTTAAGAATTAGCATTTAAAAAACCTTAGAAATTCACTGAAAAAACCATAGGTTTCAGGGGCGTTATAGTTAGCTGGACTTTTCACTCGTACAAAACCATTGAAATTCCCCCGTTATAGTTAGTTCAGCTAACTATAACTCGCGCGCCCGCAATGCACTGCTGATGACGTCACATATTACATCACTCATGACATGGTCAGTGACATCACTCATGACATCACTGATGACATGTCAAATGACATCACTGATGACATCATCCAGTGAATGTGTGTTTTTCAGAAAATTACATATGTATTATATATGTATATCTGAAGGTCGGTGGAAGAATAAATGGGTATATAAGTGTCTAAATGGATGATTTGTTTTTGAAAAATTGATTGTATAACTGACTGATTAAGTGTATTTTAGTGAATACATGGCTTAGTGAGTAATGTTTAAATGTGTAAATGTGATTGTCGGCGCCACTCCTCATTACCTAGCGCCTGGGAACATACATAACCTCTTTCTCTCTGTTGCATTGTACTGTCTTAGCATTGTATATATTTTACTGGTGACGTTTTTACCTGCTTTACTTCGGGGCTGTGTCCTTGAACTCTCGGTGTCCCTGCCCGATCCGCCGCGGCTGCATTGCCGTTTGAGCGGCGGGAGAAAACACCTCATTTACCCGGTACCCACTTCCGGCAGGACGCGGTCTAGTCGTCCGCCGGAAGGGAAGGTACATAAGTAATCCTGTGTTGGGGAACGGCGGATTGTCGGCGCCACTCCTCATTACCTAGCGCCTGGGAACATACATAACCTCTTTTCTCTCTGTTGCATTGTACTGTCTTAGCATTGTATATATTTTACTGGTGACATTTTTACCTGCTTTACTTCGGGGCTGTGTCCTTGAACTCTCGGTGTCCCTGCCCGATCCGCCGCGGCTGCATTGCCGTTTGAGCGGCGGGAGAGAACACCTCATTTGCCCGGTGCCCACTTCCGGCAGGACGCGGTCTAGTCGTCCGCCGGAAGGGAAGGTACATAAGTAATCCTGTGTTGGGGAACGGCGGATTGTCGGCGCCACTCCTCATTACCTAGCGCCTGGGAACATACATAACCTCTTTCTCTCTGTTGCATTGTACTGTCTTAGCATTGTATATATTTTACTGGTGACGTTTTTACCTGCTTTACTTCGGGACTGTGTCCTTGAACTCCCGGTGTCCCTGCCCGATCCGCCGCGGCTGCATTGCCGTTTGAGCGGCGGGAGAATACACCTCATTTACCCGGTACCCACTTCCGGCAGGACGCGGTCTAGTCGTCCGCCGGAAGGGAAGGTACTTAACCACACATGTGTCATACGCGCAGCGGACGAGCGCAGCGGGCGCGCCAGATGCGTGCCGAAGGCGCGCCTAAGGCAAGCCCGTCTGCGCCCGTCCGCGGCCGACCGGGGCACGGGGCCATACTCCCTGGCAGTCTCTTATTACCTCATACGTACACCAAGGAGGAGCTCACTAATCTTCGTACGCAGATCGGTAAGGAGTGTGAGCATGATATTGATTTAAATAATTACGACCAGGAACAGCCTTGTAGGCATTGTGGATACACCCTGAGCAAGTACACCACAAGGAGCCTTTCTGGTGCTCCCACTGCATTGGGTAACAGCAGGAAGATTAACTGCGCCTTGCTCAACTGCAGGTCCCTCAAAAAACATAGGTTAGAGATTCATGATCTCCTGATTGATAACAGATGGGATATGCTGTTTCTAACAGAGACCTGGCTTAATGAGGACTCGGATCCTGAATTAGCGGAGGCTCTTCCCCACGGTTATAAAATCTGTAGGCAGGACAGACCCAGCGGGAGAGGGGGGGGCATTGCTATAATCTACAGGGAGAGTGTTAAATGCACCCTAGAGTCCGCTAATATTGCAGACAGTGAAACAGGAGCCTTCCCTATCTCGACTGACACCAACATGGTTATCAAGGGTCTATTAGTGTACAGACCTCCTGGTGCCAGTAAGGCCTTCACTGATAGTCTTGTACATAATACCATTTCCTCAGCCATGCGCTTTAATAAATATCTCCTGCTAGGCGACTTCAATCTCCATTTTGAAGATGTTAATAACACAGCAGCACAAGAAATGCGGCAAGAGCTGCATACTATGCAGCTAGAACTATGCTCTACCCTTCCCACACATTGTCTAGGGCATCAACTAGATGCCATTTTCAGTAATTGGGATAATAATAAGCAAGAATCCCCCATACCACTGATATGGACAGACCACTTCCTTGTCCCATTCTGGTTCCTTGTGAGGGCTCATAATAATCAGAGCCAAACCACTGGCAACAGGAGAAGACAAAGGAAATGGGCTAAATTCTCTCATGATAGGTTCAGGGACAGCTTTAGCCTGGAAGGTCCCCCCACTGTGTTGGGCACTACACTTAATGAGGCTTGCGCAACCTTGGATGCACACATTACACTTGCTCTGAATTCAGAAGCTCCCTGGTCTAATAAGGGCCCGGTGCGATTAACAAAATCAGCACCTTGGTTCAATGCGGAACTAAAAGAAGCCATAGCTGCTTGCAAACGGGTAGAGCGAGCCTGGAGAAGGGCCTACCTATTAGAAGAAGGAACGCGGTATAAAGTCTGCCTCAAGAACTATCATGCTCTGATCAGGAAAACCAAGGCAGCGTTCTATACCGATCGTATCGACAGAGCTAAATGCTCTACCAAGGAGCTATTCATGATCTATAAAGAGATCTCAACACCAGTCTCCACGGATGAACAGGCGGGCGCCTCTGCGCAAGCCTGTAACAAAATCGCTGAGTTCTTCCAAAAAAAGGTGTTGGACATTTATTCCACCTTTCCTTGTGATGCCAGAACAGGCTCCAATAAGCTCCCCCCCCACGAGGAAGTCAGCTGGGGGGAAGAGAAGGAAGGCTGCATCAGTCAGTTCCATGTTCCTGAGGAGGAACTTCTGATGACAGTAGCAAGGGGAATTAAATCTGGTTCCCCCAGGGATCCTGCACCGGCCAGAATATTGGCTAGTTCTATGAGTTTCTTAGCCCCCTATGTTAGACACATACTCTCCCTATCCTTCGACGCAGGCAAGGTTCCGCCTGGGTGGAAACAAGCAGTTGTGCTACCCCTAAAAAAAAACCCTCAAATTAGTGCCATTCAGCTTAACAACCTACGCCCGATCTCCCTCTTACCCTTCTTTTCCAAACTAGCCGAAAAATTGGCCAACCAACAACTCACAACACATATAGAGGCGAATGGTCTCTTACATACTAGCCAGTCAGGCTTTCGTGCTCACCACTCCACGGAGTCAGCTCTACTCTTTTCCACAGAGGCGCTGAGGAAACATGTGGATGAAGGGCAAGTAGCAGCACTGATACTTCTCGACCCCAGTGCCGCCTTCGACACTGTGGCACACCACACCTTGCTACAGTGTCTGAAGAGAGGGGGAGTGACGGGAAAAGCGTGGCTATGGCTAGAATCATTCCTGACTGACCGCAGTTTCTATGTGGAGCAAGGGGGCAACAGGTCAGATGTCTTTGATCTCAGGCAGGGAGTCCCTCAAGGCTCTAGCCTCAGCCCCACCCTGTTCAACTTATATGTTACACCTGTGGCGCTCATTGCTGAGCGGTATGGGGTTGAGATAGTAACATATGCCGATGATACTCAGCTGGTTGTTGCTCTGACCCAGCCAGCTGAGCAGGCTGCTAGAAAGTTTACTTCCTGTCTTCAAGACCTTTCAGTTTGGATGGCCAGCAATTGCCTCCGCCTGAACGGTGATAAGACAGAGGTACTTATCGTCGGCAGATCTCCCTCAGTTTGGACCTCGGCCTGGTGGCCTCAGGCCTTGGGACCTCTACCGATCCCAAGGGATCAGGTGGAGAATTTAGGCTTTTGGATTGATTCAAACCTGACTTTTGACTACCACTCCCGGTGTGTCTCTGGCACCTGCTTTGCTATCCTTCGTAAGCTGAGAAAGACGCTCGATTTGCTCCCAGAATCAGCTAGGAAAACCCTGGTACACGCCCTAGTCACCTCCAGGTTGGACTATGGGAATGTACTTTATCTGGGAGCAAATGCAAGCTGCCATCGTAGACTCCAGACTATCCAAAATGCCGCCGCTCGCTTGGTACTCCGGCTACCAAGAAGAGCTCCCTCGAAAAAAGCCTTGGAGAAATTACACTGGCTTCCTATTAAGGAACGAGTTGATTTCAAGGCCTTATGCATTGCCCACAGGATAGTTCAGGGGAAATGCCCGGGCTTCTTGCGCAACCTGGTCCTTCCTTCTTTATTTTCCTGCTCGACAGTTGCGCTCCCTTGATGCTGGACTCCTCTCAGTCCCCAGAATAAAGAAGGCTAGGATGGGAGGAAGATTGTTCCGCTCCTTAACTGCCCGTAGATGGAACACCCTCCCCCCCCCGACTACGGGCAGAATCATCAGAACTGATTTTTCGGAAGGAGCTGAAGACGTTTCTCTTCCCCAAGGGCTAACTATCTGCTTTTGGTTTTGTTGAGTGGGTGCTGCTGCAATCCTTGATAGCGCGGGGACACACTGGTAAGTGTAACCAGGCGCTCTACAAATTCAGAAATAATAATAATAATAAATATCTGTATCAGTCTCTCACTTTGTGTATAAGTGGCTGCATGGGTTGGTGAGTAGCTACATGAGTGTCTATATAGGTTATTAGTTGGTTTTTTGAGTATCAGTATGAGTGTCTGAGTGTCTGTATGGTTCGGTGGGGGGTATTACGTAGTGCATAGGTGCATGAATGAGTGACCCACTGTTTGTATGTGTTGAAGACAGCATGTGTGCAGGACTGTATGGGTGGATGAGTGTGTGCATGGGTGTGTTAGTGAGTGATAGACTGTCTCAATAGTGTCTTTATGAGTAACTACATATGTTTTAAACTAGTATATGTGACTATTGGTGTATATAAGTGAGTATATGTGAGAGTGAGAGATTGAAAGAGTTCCTGTATGAATAAGTATGTGTTTCTATAAGTGATTGTTTAAAAGACTAAGTATGTGTAAGTTTCTGTAGAAGTAAGTGTGGTGGTGTGTGTATAACTGTATATGCAAGTAAATGGATGTTTGATTCTTTATTTGCATGAGTGACTATGTGTGTGAGTAACTCTATGGATGAGTGGCGTTGTGTAACAGGATGTATAGGTGTGTGAGTACATATGATTAGTGAGTACATGTATGAGTGACTGTATAGGACTGTTGGTGAATGAGTGGATGTGTATGAGGATCTTAGAATTACTGAATAGGTTGTTGTAACTGGTATTGGTATGTCCATTGTTTTGAACATTGTAGTTTCTATTTTTGAATGTGTGTATCAAAGGTTATATTAGGGGAAGAGGAGGTCTGCCACTCTATCACAAGGATGATGTCATTAGTGATGTCATTTGAGATGTCATCAGTGATGTCATGAGTGATGTCACTGACCATGTCATGAGTGATGTAATATGTGACGTCATCAGCAGTGCATTGCGGGCGCGCGAGTTATAGTTAGCTGAACTAACTATAACGGGGGAATTTCAATGGTTTTGTACGAGTGAAATGTCCAGCTAACTATAACGCCCCTGAAACCTATGGTTTTTTTCAGTGAATTTCTAAGGTTTTTTAAATTCTAATTCCTAACTATAACGTGCCTGAAACCTATGGTTTTTTCAGTGAATTTCAAAGGTTTTTTAAATGCTAATTTCTAACTATGCCTACAGAGATAGGACATGTGAAGAAAGATGAAAAAACGCACAGAAAGAAAAAAAAGAAATGCAGAAAGAAGCAACAGAAGTCCTCAAAGACGAAGAAAAGTGCAGGAAGAAGGATAACGTGCAGAAAGAACAAACAGAAGAGCAGAAAGAAGCCTTGTTGCAAAATCATCCTGTACCCTCAACTTTTTCAGACGGATACTGGTGGTAACTGAGTCTGACTAACCAGTCCTAGAGCCAGTGCTATGTTAAAAGACACTCAGAATACAGTGAAAACACCTACATACACTAGGGAACACTATGCGTTGGGGTCCCCCTGTGATCAGCATGACCTCCTCTGTAAGCCCCTAGTATATAATAGGGCAGGGGATTAAAACTACCTCTTAAAACGCACCACAGGGCGTGTTTGCACACGTCACCGCAGGCCCCGTCCCCTCACTTCCCCACTGTGTAAACATGCCCTGTCGCCATTTTAAGTTGGGAGATTAAGTCCCCTTGAATCCTGAGGGTCCCTAGGGTCCAACTAGACCACTAGGTACCTTCAGTAAGCGCCACAATGCTGCGTTGCAGAGAGATGTAAAAAGGGGCACGCCTGCACCACCTCTCTGCAACGCAGAGCAGTGGCACTTACTGGAAGCACCTGGTGGGCTAGTTGGCCCCCAGGGTCCCTCAGGATTGAAAGGGAATTATTTCCCCAACTTAAAACATGCCACAGGGCGTATTTGCACACGTCACCTCAGGCCCCGTCCCTTCCCTTCACCACTGTGTAAACGCGCCCTGTGGCCGTTCTATGTTGAGAGATTAAGTCCCCTTAAATCCTAAGGGTCCCTAGGGTCAAACTATCCCACTAGGTACCTCCAGTAAGCGCCACAGAGCTGCGTTGCATAGAGGTGTAAAAAGGGGCATGGCCTCAGAACACCTGTCTGCAACGCAGCTCCCTGGCGCACACTGGAGATACCTGTTGGGCTAGTTGGCCCTCAAGGACCCTCAGTATTGAAGGGGAATTAATTTCCCAACTTACAACTGGCCAGGGGGCGCGTTTGCAGAGTGCTGCAAGGAGGGAACGTGGCCTCCAGCGCGATGCCGGTCTTTTATTTATTTTATTTTTTTAAGAAGGAGGGCTGTGTGGCCCCCCTTCTTTTTCTAATTTACTGGCCCTGGGGACCCCATCCCCCAGGGCCTGCACCCTAATTTTTTTTGTTGAAAAAAATTAATGTGGCCCTCCCAAGGCCTTAATCGGCCCCGGGTACCCCAACCCCCAGGTCATGGCCTTTTTTTAATTTAAATTCTTTAGGAGGGGGCTGCGCTGCCCCCCTCCTCAGGCCACTTATGGCTCTGGGGACCCCATCCCCCTGGGCCGGCCTTTGTTTTTTATTATTTTAAAAATATATATATTTATAGAAACACCTAGGACATGCTGGACAAACCGTATGTACCTATCACCATGACGATTTGCGTGATATTCATTAAAAGGCGACTATGCATAGAATGAATCCACATGGAATGTATTTACACCGCTAGTGAAGCTCTGACGTGTCTGACGCCCTACCGTGCCTAATCCCGGCGCCCCCGCCGGTGGGTTCTCTCCAAGTAGATACCCTTGTCGTTTATTTATACAAACATGGGTAGCTATTGACGGGCACATTTAATATACACGCACACCAAGCCATTCAAAGGGGATTCGACAAAAATTCGACCAAACTATGCAAGAAACCCCCCTCACGGTTAATAAAAAACACATCCACCGCCGGATGTGTAATACTTTTTATTTTACTCTCTGGAAAGGAGACGAACCTCACTTGAGAGTCACAGCGTGCTCCTGGCTGAGCCCAATGCTGTGTTACACCCACCAGTGCCCGCCGATTGCCTCACACCTCTGTGTTGTATTCCACCAGCTAGTGCGTATGCTATGACACTCTCTAGCCCATGTGCACTGTAACACCACCCCGTGAATATGTCATGCCACACTTGCCTTCGCACGGGTTATATTGCCCCATCTAACGTGCCTTCCTCGATGTGTATGTTATAACGCACAGCGCTATGCCATACATATTACAATCTGGGATCCATGTCTTTGTCACAGTGCACATGCAACGTTACACTCCCCAACACATATTTTATATTACAACTTTAGAGACTAGTTATGATACACAACACTGCCCTGTGCATATTACACTCCGAGGCGCATATCGCATAGCACGCGCTAGTGCCTGTGCTATCTCGCTCTCTCCAATGAATCTGTCATTGCGCACAATGTATTGCATATTACATTTCACGCCCCGGTTCATCTTATATCACACTTTTTGGTGCATAGTTTATACCATATACTACATCTAGTTTTCATTTTCAATCGTGCTCTCAGGACTATGTTCTATATAACAATGCGTGCACCTACCCTTTTCACGGGCATTACATTTTGCGATGGGGGTGGAGGGTCAGGGGGTGTTTCTGCCAAGTGAGCCCGGAGTCACAGTCACAAACGTCCTCTTCTTCCTGAATAAAAGTGAGATTATGCTACATACTTGTTCATATTTTAAGTAGTTCGCACAGACACACATTTTAAAAACAATAAAGTTCCTAATACCCACCTTCTCTGAACAGTTAGCTTGCTGCCCCATCCACCTCCTCCCTATCCTCTGTTGTCTGATTCCATGGACTAGCCTCCTCCCTCCTGCCATGCATGGTCTGATGTGCTGCCACTGCCCTCCATTTAGCATGATGTACCAGTCCACTCCTCCTGCCCTCCATTGCCCAATTCTATGGCCCATCATTGACCTCCTGCTTAGCCACTGTGCTTAGCTTGCTGCCCCTATTCTCCTACCCCCTGCCCTCCGATGTCTTTGTGCATGCCCCTGCTCCATCCTTTTTGCCCACTATGTTCCATGGACCTGCCACTCCTATCTACTCTGAGTGTTCTGTTGAGCTGCCACTCCCCTCCCACCTGCCTAGCATTGTCAGATGACTGTAACCTGTCCCTGCCACCTCCACCCTGCCTGTCCACATGCCATGCCCCTATCCCCTTCCTCCTGTCCTCCATGGTCCATTTTACTGCCACACCCTTCTGCCCTCCATGATCTGTAGTGCTGCAAATGCTCCTCCTGCCTGCCCCGTGCGGTCTGTTGTGAGGCCCCTTCCCCTGAACTCTCTTGTCTGTGCCAAGGTCCTGACCCTCCCTTCTATCCTCCATGGTCCTTTGTGCATGCCCCTGCACCCTCCTTCTTGCCCATCATAGCCATTGTGCTGCCACTAACCCTCCCGCTTGCCATGCATGGTCTTCTGTGCTGCCATGGCCCCTCCTACCTTCCCTGTGTGGTTAGCTAGCTGCCCCAGACCCCCTCCCACCTTCCCTCCATGGTCTGTGTGTATGCCACCATAGTCTCATTGTTGCTCTCCATGGTGTGTCTTGTTTCTAGTGCCCATCCTGCCTGACCTCCATGGTCATCTTGCTGCTCCTGCCCTGCCACCTTGCCCCCAGTCCTCTGTTTTTATGTGCAGACCCCCTATTCCCTCCCTCCTGGCTTGTCTGTTCCATTGTAATGCCCCTGATCCGTCCCTCCTGCCCTTTATGATCTGTTATGCTGCAGCTTTCTCTCCTGTCTGTCCATTGTGGTCAGCTAGCTACCATTGCCTCTTTCCCATCTGTTCTCTGTTGTCCATGTGCATGGTCCTGTCCCCTCCCTATTGCTTTCTATGGATTGTTGTGCTGCACTCCCGTCCCGCATGTGCTGTGTGGTGTATTGTGCTGCTGCAAACCCTGATGCCTGCCCTGTAGGGTCAGTTTGGTGCACCTCTCCATGTCCCTCCTGTCCTCTGTCATCCGAGTACATGTCCCTACCCCAATTCCTCCTGCCTACCATGATCCAATGTACCATACTTGCGAACATTTTAAACTTGGTAAGAGGGAGATTTTGAAAAAAAACTGGGGTATTGATTTTCCCCTTTGATTTACATTGAAAAAGAGGAGATTGTAGACAGATCAAATAAATCCCATTTGAGCTTAAAAACATTGGACGTTTCCTGGCTGAAAAGGGTCTGTTGGCATGTATGGTTGTACTACCACTGCCTCTTCCTTCTGCCCACAATGGTCTATTATATTGCCACAGCCTCTCTCTTGCCAGTCCTGTATTGTTGGTTTGTTGTCCCTGCCCCCCTTTCCACTGCCCTCCATAGTCTGTTGTGCTGCCACTGCCCTTTCTGCCTGCCCAGTGTGGTCAAATTGTTGCCTCTGCACTCTCCTGCCTGCCTTCAATTTTCAGAGTCCGTGCCCCTGGCCTCTGCCTCTAAACAGTATCCCAATGAACAACTAGATTGCTAACATTCTATATTTATTACAAAAGTGTGGAACGCCTGACGTCATCTTGATGTAATCAAAACTGTAATACCTAGAGTATTTCCTTTAGAAATTACATATATGAGAGGGTCTTATTTGCATCAAAATTATGGTTAGTGCTCTAAAGAACTAAAATGAGGACATCTTTTCTGAGTTTTCAAATAGCGACAAAGAACTTTTAAATTATTTGTAATCTTTATGTTTTTTTATCCAGTTGACCACTTGATTAAATGTTGCACCTTGGCGAGAGGATGTGGTGTTACTTCCAGAGCTGCAGACTTTGCAACTGGGGAACCAGGTTGGAGTTTCTGCTTCAGCTCAACATTCTGTGATTGTGGTCAAATCACTTAATCTCCCCATGTCTACAACCAAAATGAATTTGATCTTGTGTGATGTAACCAATGCTCATGTAAAGCATTCCAATACCTGACAAGTCTGCACTATATAAAACTACAAATACACAAAAAATAAGTGTTTTGCACACTTCTGTCATTGGGCTACATGTGGGCTACATCTGGGTGAGATTTGTGCTGTATTTAGGCTCTTTTGTGTCTGGTGGCCATCTTGGGAGATTTATTTGTTATGAAGTTTCCTAATTTCCTTATTTACTGCAGTCTCCTCAGTAGGAAATGCTTTCAGTTTTTCACTTTGATTCCATCAAGAAGGTATTCAGATATGTCAAACATTTGCCATAAATTCTGAATGTTAGCACTCTGGTTGCTCATTAGATCACTGTAGTAAAGCCACTGCTCACCACGGAAGTCTGCTGCTGGTATTAAAAGTGCATGTTTCAGTCTGCATATCAGAATTGTTTGATGAAATAGAAGAGGATTTGAGAAGTCACTCAAAATGTGCCCTAATTTTTCTTTCTTCAGCACTAATCATAATTTCTTTGGCAAAATGAACCCCCTCATTGTGTTCCTTTTTTAATTAAATGTTTTAAGTGTTACCAGTTTATTCCAATCAAGATGGCTTCAGGTGTGCCATACTTTTGTCATAAGTAAGACAGTAAGCGCTCTAGTTGTTCTTAAGAACACTCTGGGACATTCTGTCATTAGGCTATACTTGGGCTACATCTGGGTGATATTTGGGCTACATTTGGGCTCTTTTGTCTCTGGTGGCCATCTTGGGAGATTTATTTGTTATGAAGTTTCCTAATTTCCTCATTTACTGCAGTCTCCTCAGTGGGAATACTTTCAGTTTTTTATTTTGGTTCCATCAAGAAGGCATTCAGATGTGTCATACATTTGCCATAAATTCTGAATGTTAGCACTCTAGTTGCTCATCAGATCACTGTAGTAAAACTACTGCTCACCAGGGAAGTCTGCTGCTGGTATTCAAAGTGCATGTTTCAGTCTGCATGTCAGAATTTTTTTATGACATAGAAGAGGATTTGAGAGTCAAAACGTGCCCTAATTTTTCTTTCTGCAGCACTAATCATAATTTCTATGGCAAAATGAATCCCCTCATTGTGTTCCTTTGTAAATTAAATGTTTTAAGTGTTACCACTTTATTCCATTCAAGATGGCTTCAGGTGTGCCATACTTTTGTCATAAGTAAGACTGTTAGCGCTCTAGTTGTTAGTTAGAACACTCTGGGACATTCTTTTATTGGGCTATACTTGGGCTACATCTGGGTGATATTTGGGCTACATTTGGGCTCTTTTGTTTTTGGTGGCCATTTTGGGAGACTTATTTGTTATGATGTTTCCTAATTTCCTCATTTACTACAGTCTCCTCAGTAGGAAATACTTTCAGTTTTTTACTTTGATTCCATCAAGAAGGCATTCAGATGTGTCACAAATTTGCCATAAATTCAGAATGTTAGCGCTCTAGTTGCTTATTAGATCACTGTAGTAAAGCTACTGCTCACCAGGGAAGTCTGCTGCTGGTATTGAAAGTGCATGTTTCAGTCTGCATGTCAGAATTTTTTAATGAAATAGAAGAGGATTTGAGAAGTCACTCAAAATGTGCCCTAATTTTTCTTTCTACAGCACTAATCATACTTTCTATGGCAAAATGAACCCCCTCATTTTGTTCCTTTTTTTTTTATTTTTTTTTAAAAACCTTTATTCGTATAAGTCAGAAACACAGCTATTCAGCCGACATCCCGGAGGTTCGGCAGCTAATCAATATACACATAGAGTCGCCCATAGCTCTAATACAGGATAAAGACAAAGGTTTCATTTTTGAAAACTACCTACAATGAACACAACAAGCAAGGCAGTATACCCCATAAGTTCGTGCCAGTTCCCGACGGGGGCGTGGCCCCATTTCCAACATCAAGTCAAAGCCACCGATCGGGAGGATGAGGGAGAAGCAGAGGCGCTAACATTCTAGCAGAATTGCATCATAAGAACCCAAGTTGGAAGTGAGGCTAGGGGGAAAGTTGCTCCTCTGGTGGTTCAGTGGCAGGAGGCAGACATATGTCCCCCCTATACCGGTTCCAACTTCCCCATATCTTATGCCATTTCTTAGGCCTCCCTCGAGCACTTTACACCGTTTTCTCCCGAAACATGCTCCAGTCCATGTTGTCCCTCCATGCATCCAGGGTGGGCGGGCTCTGAGAGCCCCACAGTCGTGCTATATCTCGCTTAGCCACCATATTGCCTAGGGTCACCCATTGAGTCTGCGCAGCGTCATAATCTGTAGGACCCCACACATTCAAAAGACAGCGCCGTGCCTCTGGCTGCAGTACAATACCCGTGACCTCCTGCATCACAACATGAATTCGCTTCCAAAACTCCGCAATCACACCACACTCCCATATGATATGCAGAAAGGTGCCCACCATCCCGCAGCCCCTCTTACATAGCCCATCCTCGGAAAAACCCATGTGGACCAGCCGGGGCCCAGTGACATAGACTCTGTGCAGTATCTTAAGCTGGACCAGCCTTAATCTTGCGGGGATCGCGACCTCCTTAGGAGAGGAGACGGCGTACTGCCAATCCTCATCGTCCAGCTCAAGGCCGTCCCTAGTCCACTGATCCCGCACCCCCAGGAGGAGGTCGGTCCGGACGTTCACAAGCTTTTTGTAGATTAGGGAGATTGTGCTCTCCGGCATATGGCCGTCCAGGATCCGATCCTCCAAGGGAGAGGACTCAGGCACCTTTTCCCCCTCAACGAGGACCGACCGCAGCGCATGGCGCACCTGTGCATACCGGAAATATTCCGTGCCCTCCAGCGCATATTCCGTCCGTAGCTCGTCAAACGACTTAATCCGCCCCTTGGCCAGCATGTCCCCCACCCTGGAGATGCCAATCAGATTCCATTTCTCGAATCCCTTCGAGTGCCAAAGTTTCCCCAACATATCGGAGTCAAACAACGGAGTGGCGAGGGTGAGCCTATCCTTCCAGCCCAACGAGTTCGTGACTGCCTTCCACACGTGCACCGCCACCCCGGTCGGCCCCGTGAGGGACCCAGCCGTGGGCCTCGAGTAGAGTGCTCTAAAGTAGCCACCCCCACGCAGCAACCACCGGTCCATAGCAAAGCCAGGGCTAAGCGCCGGGCCGTAGACTCCATGATTGATCGCACTCAGTTGGGAGGCCCAATAGTATCTTCTGATGTCAGGAAGCGCGATACCCCCATCGTACCACGGGAGAGTTAGTTTTGCTATC
The DNA here is from genome assembly GCF_964204655.1 of Triturus cristatus. Lineage (NCBI taxonomy): Eukaryota > Metazoa > Chordata > Amphibia > Caudata > Salamandridae > Triturus > Triturus cristatus. The sequence continues at coordinate 1,094,985,415 of NC_140592.1, read as the reverse complement.
GCTATGCGTGGACGGCCGTCCCACAGCAGCGAGCGCTGGAGACTCTCAACCTCCCGAAAGTAGCTGGCCGGAACCAGCTCCTGGGTGTTCTGCAGGGCATAGAGAAAACGGGGAAGAGACATCATTTTGAATAGCACAGCACGGCCAAGGAGGGAAAGCGGCAGCCGCCGCCAGCCCGCTACATCCCGCCGCAGGCGCGCCAACGGAGGGAGCAGGTTCCTCTCGTACCGTACCGTTGGGTCGGTAGAGATATAAATCCCAAGATACAAGAAACCCTCCCGGGCGATCTGAATCGGGCAATTCCACGGGGGAACCTGGACGTCTCCGCACAGGGCATACAGATATGACTTCCCCCAGTTAATGGTTAGTCCCGAATTCCTCCCAAAGGAAGTCAAAATGTCGCAGACAACTATGAGGGACTTCCGGGGTGAAGTGAGATAGAGCAGAATATCGTCGGCATAAAGGGAGATGCGGTCCTCGTGGTCCGGTGACCATCGAATCCCCCTCACATCTGGGTGCCATCTTATCCAGGCCGCCAGCGGCTCAAGAGCAAGAGCAAACAACAGCGGCGACAGGGGACAGCCCTGCCTGGTGCCCCTCCCCAGCTCAAAGGGACGGGACGCCCTACCGTTGACGGCGACTTTAGCGAGAGGTCCTTCATACAATAGTCTCACCCAGCCAACAAAGCCAGTTCCGAAGCCGAATTTCGCAAGCACAGCCCACAGGTATGCCCACTCTACCGTATCGAAAGCCATCGTTGCGTCGAGCGCTGCCACAATGGCCGGCTCCCGCATCGTCCCCACCCTTGCGATCACGCCGTGGATGCGCCTAAGGTTCAACGCGGTGTTACGATGCGGGATGAAACCGGATTGGTCAGGGTGGATCAGATCACCTATCACCCTGACCAAACGGTTGGCAAGGATTTTAGCGAGGATCTTCGGCTCGGCATTAAGGAGCGAGATCGGCCTATATGAGCTGCACCTGTTCCTGGGCTTACCATCTTTATGTATGACCACGATTGTTGCCAGGCGCTGGTCGAGTGGGAGGCATCCCGTCTCCCGCGCCTCCACGAACATAGATCGCAAATGCGGAGCGATCTTATCCGGGCGGAGTTTGTAGAACTCAATTGGCAGGCCATTCGGGCCCGAGGCCTTGCCCGGGCGCAATGAACGGATAGCCCCCGCGATTTTGTCGACTGTGATATCGGCATCGAGATCGTCCCTGTCTATGTCGGAGAGGCAAGGCAAAGCAAGATCACGCAGGAGTTCACACGAATCCCCCACTGGCCTGTCCGACACAGAGGTATAGACCGTGCGGAAGTAATCCGCAAAGCACTGGACTATGCCATCCGGTTCCGCGACAACGACGCCATCCTCCATTACGAGGTCCGGCACAACACGATTGACCCGCTCCTTTTTATCCAGCCACGCGATTAATTTCCCGGCCTTGTCCCCGACGTCGTACAGGCAGCCCCGCTGTTCCCCACTCAAGGCTTTGGCCGCGTCCGTCACAAGGGCCTTGTACTCCGACTGCTTAAGGCTCAAATTGTGCAGCGCCGCTGCCGTGACCTCCCCCTCCAACGCCAACTCTAGATCCGCGATCTCCGCCTCAATCTGGGCGACCTCCGCGTCTCGCCGACGCTTGGCCGCTGCTATCAATGAGAGGGCCTCTCCTCTCAGCACTGTTTTGAACGCTTCCCACAAAGACACCGCCGACGCGACCGAGCCGAGGTTTTCCTGGAAATAACGATCGACCGCCTTCAACATCGCACTACGAGTCGTAGGGTCCCTGAAATACCACGGGTTAATTGGAGCCACCCTGCCCCCCACTCCTCTACCAACATCCATACAGATCCACACCGGCGAATGGTCAGAAATACCCCGTGCCATGTGCCTGGCCTCAGACACAAAGGAGGCGTGCGCGGCTAGGGTAAGCACATAGTCAATTCTGGAGAGACTGCCATGCGCCCCGGAGTGGAAAGTGTATTGCCGCTGTGTGGGATGCAGCAGTCTCCAACAATCTACCAGACCAAGGGTATCTACAAAGTCCGGAAGCCACTTCTGAGCCCCCCCCGAGCTCTTTGGCGGGTGTCTGTCAAGCAATCCGGAGCCAACCACATTGAAGTCGCCACCCACCACCAACATTCCCTCTGGGAGATCCAACAAAGTCCTCTCCAAGTCCACAAGTGTGGAAGGCTGCAGTGCAGGAGGGACATAAACCGACACCAGGACCAGCGTCCTGCCCTCCCACCTCCCCGCTACAGCCGCAAAGCGTCCCCTATCATCAACAGTAGTGGAGTCGACCTCGAATGGCAGAGAGGACCTGACAAGTATTCCAGCCCCTCTAGACCCCGAGGAAAACCCGGAGTGTGCGACAAATTTGTAGCCTTTCCTGTTGAGTGCGTAGCACGTGTTACCTACCAAGTGCGTCTCTTGCAATAAGACAATATCGGGGGTACATCGCTTCAGAAATTGCAGGACAATCCCACGCTTAATACGATCCCCCAAGCCATTAACATTCCAACTGAGTATTTTTAAGCCCCTACCCCCCATCCCAACATGTAAGGAGACCACCACCCCCCGCGTAGAACCGCACTCGAGTCACAGAAGCTTGCATCCTTACGCCTTGCATCACCAAAAACAACAACAACCCCAACAACAACCCCAATCCACCCCCCACCCTGCACCCCTGCGTAAGCTCTAAAATGCCCCCCAACTTGCAGTGTGCCTGTCGCCCCATACAAAGACTAATCTACAAAAAGAACCCCAGAGGAGGAAAAAGCTCCCATACTGCCCTCGCTACCCCCGGACTATCACCCTCCCGGGGGAACCGGAGATCTAGCACTCAAGTCCTGGCTCATTGTTCATCGCCGCCACCGTCTGCTCCACCGGAGCGTTCCACGCTAGTCCGTCCTTGGGGCAACGTGTCCAGCCACTCGCCGACCATGTCCGGTGATTCAAAAAAGAAAGTCCGCTCTTCGAACACCACACGCAACCTGGCCGGGAAGAGCATGGCGTATTTCAGTCCCATCTCTCGTAGCCTTCTCTTGACCGCCAGGAAGCCTTGTCGTTGCTTCTGCACCATCTGGGTAAAGTCCGGATAGAAACTTACTGTGGTGTTCTGGAATGGCATCGGGCCGAACACCCGTGATGCTTGCAGAATGGCATCCCGGTCCCTGAAATTAAAGATCCTGGCAACAATCGGCCTCGGAGGGGCCCCCACCTTGGGCCTCCCGCCAGGGACTCTGTGAGCCCGCTCAACAGTGAAGAACTTACTAAGGCCTTTGGGCGCCAGATGGTTCACCACCAAGTCCTCCACAAACAGGTCCACCGACTGTTCCTCCGAATGTTCCGGGACCCCAATAATGCGCACGTTATTGCGCCTTGCACGGCCTTCGAACTCTTCCAACCGTCGGGCAAAGTGATCATTTGCAGTCCGCAAGGTACGGACTTCCAGCTGAAGGCCGGAGACGTCGCCCAGGAGGCCAGCAGTCTTAAGGTCCAAGGACTGAACCCGCTCATTAGTTTTCCCCAGGTCTGCCCGAATCAGATTGACGTCGATCGATATGGCGTCCACTTTCTGCACCAGGGTCTCAAATTGTTGCCCGATAGAGGACTTCATCCCCTCGATGGCCCCCATGATATCCTGCAGGGTTGATTCCGCGGAGGGGGGCGACCCGTCCTTCAAAGCCTCCAGTGCCTGTCCCGATCCGCCCGGAGACCCCTTCTGGTGGGCATAGCGGTCCATGTTGTTGGTCTGGGTGTAGCCTCCCCGCCTGGTTCTCTTGGGCTTCTGTTTTTCGGCGTCCGATTTGCTCGACATCGTAATCTGCCGCAGAGACAGTCTCCTTGCCCATACAGAGAAGACAACCATGCAACAAGTGACTGGCGCAACTCACGCCCAGGCCCGGGCGCGATGGAGACAGGAAAGCGAAAGCGAAAGTGAAAGTGAGAACACCTTCCCTCCGACGACTCGCCCCTCGCACGGCCGCTGTTGTTCAATTAGTGCACGGGCACTGTGCCAACGCAAGACCCGGGCACCTTCCGGGGAGTAGGCCACAAACTTCCATGCAGCACAACTTCGGTCTCCGGTGGGCGATTTCAATCCGGACAGCGGCTATCGCCTCAGCAACGGCTCCCCTCCAATATTCCGGGCGTCGAAAACAGGATAGTGCACAGGATATCTGCCGGAGGGAGCGAGGGTCTCGGGAGCTCTAGGCTCACGCGGCCATCTTGATCACGCGCTAGGCTCCTCCCTTATTTTGTTCCTTTTTAAATTAAATGTTTTAAGAATTACCACTTTATTCCAACCAAGATGGCTTCAGGTGTGCTATACGTTTGTCACAAGTAGGACTGTTAGCGCTCTAGTTGTTCTTTAGAACACTCTGGGAAGCTGCAGTAGAACACAAAGGAATCAACTGACAGTCTCTGCCCTTGTTAGATGTACATTTTTTACTGAGAATGTCAGACTTCATTCTCACATGACTTAGAAAGATAATGTGAATTTACAGAATATATGCTCTCAGTTAGCTTATAGATCACCTTCCAAACCTCTGTGGGAAAAGCATGAGAAAATAGTTTTCTCTCAAAAATGATTCATGATATCACAGCAGAAGGCTTTTACACATGGTAAAATCACCTTAGAACACACCACAATTCCTAAAATGAGTATGGTACCATCAACAAATGATTTATAATGTAACTAAAGTCTTAAAACCTTCTATTAACTGCAATGCTTTTTAATGAGGTGCTATCATGTATATTGGTCCCAAGATGGCTGCCAACACTTCTTGGATGAAGTGCTGACAGCCAATCAGATCTCACAATGAGATGTGTGGTTAGGCTCCGCCCAGATATATATGTGATTTTACTTTTGATATTCTCAGGAACTACTGAACGTATTTACACCATTTAAGCAAAAGGCACATGCCTGACCTGAGGACTACCTCTTTGCCAAATTTCAAGTAATTCTGTCCAGCCGTTCGGGCTGTACCTTCGACTAAAGGTCCTATGGGAAAATGCATGGGGAAAACGCGTTTTGGGACCCCCCTCTTTTCTCAGCCCCCGCTTGACGAATCACCCCGAGTCTTTCAGGGTAGAAGCTGAGTGGAGCACCCCATTAGTTTTGAAAATTTCACGAAGATAAGTCAACCGGCGCTAAAGTTATTCAAAATAGAATTTTCAGATTTCCTATGGGAACTCGGTCCTAATTATAACTATCTACTGGCGACCGCCAGTAGATAATATATATATATATATATATGTATATATATATATATATATATATATATAAGAGAAAAGAGTTGCCCCTCGATTGGACCAGCACACACAGAGGGGTACACGCTGTTTGAAGCAAAGGCAGCTCTCACATACACCTCCTCAGCTCCTCCACCACTGCCGACGCGTTTCGGGTAAAAACCCTTCTTCATGGGCAGCATTACAGCAAATGACGGCCAACAACGGAACAACAGATTCCGAGAGTCGGGCCCGGAGGAATAACATCCGCATCATCGGAGTACCCAAGGGACGGGAGGAAGCGGCGGCGGATCTATTTGTAGAGGACCTGATCGCTACCCATCTCCAGCCTCGGGGACTGAGTAAATTTTTTGCCGTGGAGAGGGCCCACAGAGTTCCCGGGGGAAGGCCGAAGGTCGGAGCCCCTCCGCGACCTCTCATTGCCCGGATTTTTAACTTTCGGGACAGGGACGCGATCTTGCAAGCCTCCAGACTGCAAAGGCCGGTTAAGCTGGAAAATATGGAGGTGAACTTTTACCCTGATTTTACCCAAGCGGTCCAGAAGCAGAGACTGAGCTTCCTGGGCGTCAAGCGCCGACTTTGGGACATGAACTTAAAATACGCCATGCTCTTCCCGGCCAAGCTGCGAGTGGAGGTGGATGGTCGCACGCACTTTTTTGATCGTCCCGAAGCGGCCGGGGACTGGCTGGACACTCTGTCTGGGGATCGTGATCGAGATGGCGGGGGGGGGCGGCGGGAGGAGACGGCCCACTGGATCGGGACTGAGGGGTTGATATTGGGCCTCACTCTGGACGACTATGATGCCACTTTCGACCAAGCTTCTGTCTTTGTTCTTTCCCCTCCCTTGGAGGTTGTGTGGGGTCTAGAAGGGGTACTCTTTCCTCCTCTAGGGGGTCTAGCTAGTTTCATTATATAGGGGCGACAGGCACACTGCAAGTTGGGGGGGCTGTCCGGGCTCATGCAGGGGTGCAGGGAGGGGGGAGTTTTGTTGGGGCGGGTGGGTTGGGGTGGGGTGTTGTTCGTTTACACCACAAGGCAAACGTATCATTGTGTTATCTCTAAAGTGCTCTCTGGGGGACGAGTGATGGCTTCTGTTTATGATGGGGGGTAGGGGACTGAGTTTGTTGTCCTGGAATGTTAATGGACTGGGGGACAGGATAAAACGAGGTGTGGTCCTGCAGTTCTTGAAGCGAATTTCGCCCGATATAGTTTTTCTGCAGGAGACACACCTCATTGGCAACTCCTTTTGTGCTATGAATCGACGGGGCTACCGCCTTGTGGCCCATTCGGGCTTCACGTCTGGTTCAAGGGGTGTGGGCATTATGGTTAAGAACTCGCTCCCGTTGGAGATTGATGAGGTGCTCCATGACGACAGGGGACGTTACACGGTTTTGGTGGGTAGAATGGAGGGCAGAGTGGTCGTTTTTGTGTCGGTATATGTCCCGCCGGGGCTGCAGACGACCACCTTTGCGGACCTGGGGCGCCTCCTCCTTGGCCTTCCGGAGGGGATTCTAGTGGTGGGGGGGGATTTTAATGCTGTGGTTTCCGGAACTGTGGATCGTCACCCCCCTAGGGATCTCTCCCGGGCCCAAGCGTGATTGTCTGGCCTCTTGGATACCTTGGGGCTGGTAGATTGTTGGCGTTTGAAACATCCCACGCAGCTACAGTACACCTTCCAGTCCGGGGCTCATGGTAGTCTCTCACGGCTAGATTATGTCCTGGTTCCGGCGGCTCATGTGGGGAGGGTGGGGGAGGTGCGCCTTTGGCATGGGGTATTTCGGACCACTCCCCGCTCTTGTTACACTTTGATATTCTTCCGAGGGGAGAGGGTAGGGTGGTCCCGATTAATCCCTGGTACCTGCGTGACCCCACCATTCGCGCAGAGCTGGTTAAATCCCTTAAGCGCTACTTTGACGAGAATGTGGGGTCTGTGTTATCGGCGGTCTCACTGTGGGAGGCGTTCAAGACGGTACTCCGGGGAGAGGCCCTGTCCCTTATTTCCCACTCCCGGAGGCGCGAGCAGGAGGAGGTGACCCGTGTTGAAGCTGAGATAACCGAGTTGGAGGGTGATCTAGAATGTGGGGTGACGGATGACAAATTACATGTTCTCCGACTCATGCAAGCGGCCTATAAAGCCCTCGTCACGGAGGCGGCTAGGGGACTCAGTAGAGAGCAACAGGGGAGACTGTATGATGTGGGTGATAAGGCTGGTAAATTGATTGCGTGGCTGGACAAAAAGGAGAGAGCGAGTCGAGTTGTCCCGTTGATTGAGAAACAGAATGGTGTGTGTGTCACTGAACCGGAAGAAATTGTCTCCTGCTTTGCAGACTATTTCCGTGGGGTGTATTCCCCGGTGTCCTCCCGCTCTGAAGAGGATTCCCATGCCCTGCTCAGAGATATCACGCTGCCTTCCCTTTCGGAGGAGGACAGAGTGTCGTTGGACGCCGCTCCAACTTCTGAAGAAATTGCCCTCGCCATACGTTCGGTCGCTTCCGGCAAGGCCATGGGTCCTAATGGTCTTCCCATCGAGTTGTATAAACTGCGACCGGATACGCTGGCGCCGCATCTCTGTGCTATGTTCCTTGCGGCCCACTCGGCGGGTTCCCTCCCGCTAGACCAGCGTCTGGCTACCATCGTGGTTATCCACACGGAGGGGAGGCCACGGGACCGGGTCACATCCTATCGGCCCATTTCGCTATTGAATGCGGAGCCCAAAATTCTCGCCAAGGTGTTGGCCAATCGGCTGGTCGGCGTAGTGTGAGACTTGATTCACCAGGATCAGTCCGGCTTTATCCCCCATCGGAACACAGCGCTTAACCTGCGGCGTTTGCATGGGGTGCTCGCACGTGTCCCGTTCATACGGGAGCCGGCCATCTTGGCATCCTTGGACGCCACTATGGCGTTTGACACACTTGAATGGCCATATATTTGGGCGACACTCGCGAAATTTGGGTTTCAGGATTTATCGGTTGGGTAAAATTGTTGTACTCTGGCCCGCTGGTGCAGGTGGTTGTGAACGGTAGAGTGTCGGCTCCGTTCGAGCTGGGCAGGGGCACGCGGCAGGGCTGCCCGTTATCGCCGCTCCTTTTCGCGCTCGCCTTGGAGCCCCTGGCGGAGTGGCTGCGGTGGCATCCTTCTATCCGTGGTCTCCGCTGGACCCCCGAGTATGAGGACCGCGTATCTCTATACGCTGATGATATTCTCCTGTACCTGGCTTCCCCACGTAAATCACTGATAGTACTGGTTGATGTATTGCATTCATTTGGCCAGAACTCCGGCCTGGTCATCAACTGGGCTAAATCGTGCGTGTATGTTCTCTCTGGGGAGGATCCTATCCTTCCGCGGGGCTGTCCTATCCAGATCGCCCCGCGGGGATTTAGGTACCTGGGTGTCTTCATTACCCTGGACGCGGAGGCCTGATATAGTCAGAACTTGCTTCCCCCCCTCCAGCGCCTGAAGGAGGATGTCGCGCGTTGGAGGCGCTTGCCGCTCTCGCCGCTCGGCCGGGCGGCATTGTTTAAGATGATGTCGCTGCCGCGTTTCCTGTACGCTCTGCAGAACACAATGGACGTCGTCCCGGCGCGCTACTTTCGCGAGGTGGAGAGTTTGCAGCGCCGACTGTTCTGGGAAGGTAGACCGCGTATCGCCCTGGCGAAACTGACGCTCCCGTGGTATGACGGGGGGATTGCCCTCCCGGATATCAAACGGTATTATTGGGCCTCCCAGCTGGCTGCGATTAATCACGGCCTGTACGGGCCCGCTCTAAACCCGGCCTTTGAAATGGATAAGATGTTACTGCCGGGTGGTGATTATAACCGAGCGCTTTACTCCAGCTCGCTCGACCCACGTCTGACGAGCCCCACGCGTGTCATGGTTCGAGTGTGGCACGCGGCTAATGTGGCGATGGGGTGGAAAGATCGTTTGACCCGGGCGTCGCCACTATACGCGTCTGAGCAGTTGGGCTCCCTGTGGACCTCGAAGGGCTTCGAGAAGTGGGACATGATAGGCATCAGCAGGGTGGGTGATCTCTGGACGAGGGGGGATTCAAAACGTTCGAGATGCTGCAGACGGAATTCCAGTTGCAGGACAGGGAGTACTTTCGGTATATGCAGATCCGTCATGCGCTATGCTCCGTCTTCCCGGACGTTGCCTCCATCCCGGAGTATTCCCCTCTGGAGGATAGAGTGCTAGATGGACATGTACCGGACAGCACGATTTCATTAATCTATAAAAAACTCATTAATGACGGCTCGGGACTGCTGACTAACCTTCGTGAGGCATGGGTTGCCGATGGATTGGAGCTGGACGATGAGGACTGGGTATCTGCGGTGGCCTCCCCGAAAGAGGTGGCCATACCGGCCCGCCTTCGCTTCGTCCAGCTCAAGATACTACATAGGGTCTACGTCACGGGGCCAAGGCTATTGCGTATGGGCTATGCTGTGGACGGGTTGTGTAAGCGTGGGTGTGGTTCTTTGGTGACCTTTCTCCATATTTTGTGGGAATGCCCGGAGGTGGAGCGATTCTGGCGTGGTGTGCATGATGTCCTGCGGGTGGTTACGCGTGTGTCGCTGCTGCCCGAAGCGAGGAGATGCCTTCTGAATGTGTGGGAGCCAACCGACTACTCGGCGCCGCAGACGTGGTGGGTGACTCTGGGATATATGGTGGCCAAACGCGACATTGCCCAACTGTGGGGTTCCCAGAGGTCGCCGACTGTCTCGGCATGGAAGGATAACATGGACTGGTGCATGTTTCGGGAAAAGGTGGTGTATGTTGCGAGAGGTAAGCCTGGGACATGGGTGAAAGTATGGGGCCCCTGGAACGCCTACCGCGGGGGAATCTGTACCCCGCCGTTATTGCCCGATCCGTCTCCGGGCCCGTCCCCTTAGCCAGTTTATCTCCCCGGTACCGGGCACTGAGTCCACCTAGTCCCTGTCCTGACCTTTTCCCCCCCTTGATACTCCTATGGATTGGTAGGGTCCTTCTAGGGGAGCACATGCTGCTGTTTCCGATTGTGGGTTGCCTTGTGGATTTGTTTTTTGTTGTTATTTATATTAAAATGAAACCGTTATGTGGGGTCCGGATGGTGTGGCTATCAACGCTGCTAACTCCTGTGCATTTCCCTTTGCCGCAGCATGCGCGCTATTGTTTGTATTACATGCTCCTTCTGCTTGCTAGCGGCCGGCCTGAAGGTTGTAGGGCCATCTTTGTATATTTTTTTAATTTTGTAATAAACGGTTTAAAAAAAAAAACAAAAAAAAAAAAAACAACGGAACAACAGTTCATCCCCTTCATTTTATTCAAATTTGAAATTAAGCACAGGTGAGTACGTGCATTGCATCATGGGGCTAGTAGTTCCAAAATATACTTCCCAAGTGAGCTGTGTGCCGTCAACTGCATTAACCAAACGTTGTCATCCCAAGGAAACAGTAGTTCGTGAAATCACCCTTGCAAATCGTTCCAGCACCCGCTGCTCCGTATTAGCGGCTACAATGTACCGCAACGGACCCGCTTGGATCACGCGGCAGTGCTAGTCCGTGGCCGGGCAGGCCACTAATATAAGAGAAAAGAGTTGCCCCTCGATTGGACCAGCACACACAGAGGGGTACACGCTGTTTGAAGCAAAGGCAGCTCTCACAAACACCTCCTCAGCTCCTCCACCACTGCCGACGCGTTTCGGGTAAAAACCCTTCTTCATGGGCAGCATTACAGCAAATGACGGCCAACAACGGAACAACAGTTCATCCCCTTCATTTTATTCAAATTTGAAATTAAGCACAGGTGAGTACGTGCATTGCATCATGGGGCTAGTAGTTCCAAAATATACTTCCCAAGTTGGCTGTGTGCCGTCAACTGCATTAACCAAACGTTGTCATCCCAAGGAAACAGTAGTTCGTGAAATCACCCTTGCAAATCGTTCCAGCACCCGCTGCTCCGTATTAGCGGCTACAATGTACCGCAACGGACCCGCTTGGATCACGCGGCAGTGTGGAACTACTAGCCCCATGATGCAATGCACGTACTCACCTGTGCTTAATTTCAAATTTGAATAAAATGAAGGGGATGAACTGTTGTTCCATTGTTGGCCGTCATTTGCTGTAATGCTGCCCAGAAAAAGCGTTACCGAAGGTAAGTAACTTGCTCTTCTTATGGATGCTTCTGCTTGTTGATTCCTCACCTTTTGAATAGAATCCTCAAGCTGTACCTCACCCGGAGGAGGGTGTCCACCTGACTAGACCAAAAATTCTTGCAAAACAGATCGAGCAAAATGGCCATCCCTCCGAATCCAATAATAATAGAATATTTTTCGTAATTATTTTGAAAATAATACTTTAAAAATACTTTGATTAATAAATTTAGACAAACACTTAAAGGAAAACTTTCATTTATAATTAATTTAAAGATATTTCATACTTTACGAATTACGCCGAAGTTGCGACCCCAGCGTGACTTTTCAAAATGGCTACCGGAATGCACGCAGCCATCAGTAGGGTGCGCGGCTTTTGTATAATATTTTTTTTTTAAAAAAGAATGAATATAGTTTTCCGTACCAAAAGTTATTCACAATTTTTTTAAATATATATATGTATATCTGCAAACTCCGCTTGCATTCTTCTGCCACCAGTGTTAGTGACGGAGCACGGACCACGTTTTTAGTGCAAAATAGAAGTCTTTATTTAAACTCCTCCAACACCAGCCATCATGACGCGTTTCGAGCCCTAAGGCCCTTGATCACATGACGCGCTTTCAGGTAACAGGTAAGTTTAAATACATTTTTTTCGTTTTCTCTTAAAGTGACAGTGCAATGGGTAGTTTTGTATAGTTGACATAGTAGACAGACCTTTGGCATTGTAAAGTGCAAGTTATTATGTAAACATCATATAATTAGCAGCAGATGTTTGAATAAATACATAAATATTCACAATTAATTACATGTTAAGGTTAAAACAGTTTTAAATATGTAAAATCATTGTTGTAAAAATATTGTTGTGAGAAACATGTATCTGACAGCTTGCTAGACCCCGGCAGTAGTGCTTAGGTCAGACTGTACCAAATTAAAAACTTGTTAGCAGGGAACCCCATTTGTGAGTATCCTGATTCTGATCTCATTGGTGTCAGCCATATGTTTATTACTGTAGTTCCTGGTGCTTTGTTTAATATGTATTGCCTGCCTCTGTTTTTTGCCATGTGTCACTATTGTGTCTGCAGGATCTACCTATTTTTTCCCCCATTTAGGGTCTTAAATGGTGTTTAGGTCTAAATACCTGAAATTACCATACCCTTCGTACAGTCGTTCCTATGCTATATAGCCATATAGCTGTTATATCATCATGTGCAGTTATATTTAAAGATTAAAGATAAAAACCTGCAAATAAAATCTTTCCCATTGCATGTAGTGCCATTACTAAGAATTCTTAAATTACTAAAAGTGTAAAGTGCTAAGGTGCTGTTATGTCAAAATAAACACCCTGTCTAAATACCGTGAATGAATGTGTTTGTGATTAGGTTTGTTTAGGAGTCGGGCGGTTTTCATCTCTGATTCTATTAACCTTATTTCATTTAGATTAATGTGATGTGACAGGTTTTTCTCAGCTAAATTCTGTGCAATTAATTTACTAGAGCCATGTATAGAGTTCCTCTGTAGCATTCAGGCCCCGTGGGGCCTTCGTATCTAAATCCAAAATGTACCGGGTCTCTAAGCGTCTTAGTGCCTTTTCTCTGTTTCCTCCTCTCTTGTTAGGTGGGATGGCATCTATTAGGAAATACATGAGACCCTTGGGGTTTCCGTTGTGTTTTTCCTCGAAGTGCCTCGCCACCGGGTAAGATTGGTCATGATTTTTGATGGCTCTTATGTGCAGGAGTACCCTTTTGTGGCCCTGTAGAATGGTACTGCCCACATATTGTAGGCCACAGGGGCACTCCAGCACATAGACAACAAACTCACTTTTACAAGTTAAATTTTTGGTGATAGATTTGCTCACTTCACTGAAAGGTGTCTGATTGGTAGTTTTGCTTAACCCAAATTGGCATGCCTCGCATGTTTTGCATTTGTGGAAACCCTTTCTCTGGGATAACCATGTGCCAGTTGGTGCTTACATCATTGTGCACCAGGGAATCTTTCATTGAGGGTGCCCTACTAAATGTGGTGGAAGCTTGTCTTGGTAGTAAATGACCTATAATTGGATCTCCTAACAGGAGTGGCCAATTTCTTTTGATGATATTTTTTATGTTTCTGTGCTGTTTGTTGTAGCCAAAAATCATTCTAAAAGTTGTGTCATCCTCTCCATGGGTGTTCTATTTTCTTTTATCTGATTTCTGTTCGAGGAGGCTTGCTCTGGGGATAGCAGCACTTTTCTTTACTGCTGCATCCACACATGTTTGCGTGTAGCCCCTTGCTAGAAATCTGAATTAGCTGTTTGTCTGTGCTTTTTTCAAATCATCCTGACCACTACAGATCCTTCTTAATCTAAGCATCTCCCCATAGGGGATGCTATAGATTAAATGCAACGGATGGGAGCTGCTCGCATGTAAGACAGAGTTCCCTGCCGTAGATTTTCTATGCAGTGTGGTCTCTATCTTACTTTCTCTTATATAAATCTCAACATCCAGGAAGGTGATTCTTTCTGGGCTAATGGTGGATGTAAAGTGCAGGTTTAGGCTGTTTTTATTGAGGCCTTCTATAAAATCTCGTGCTGTCCTTTCTGAACCTTGCCATACTACAAAAAGATCATCTATAAATCTGTACCAACATTTCACATTATTGCTGAAAGTTGTTTCATAATGTTTGTGGCCCCCATAGCCACCCCCCGTTGTTGTTGGTAGTGGGCATTTTGGAACAGAAAAATATTGGGCTCGATTCACAGAACTAACTTAAGACAAAATCCTAAACTTACTACCATTTTCGTATTCACAGAAGGCACTTACTCATTTTGGTATTCACAGAAGACACTTACTCATTTTGGTATTCACAGAAGTTAGTAGTCCTAACTTTAGGACTCCTAAATGCCTTCTGTGAATACCGAAAGTCTTAAAATTAGGATTTTTCTCAGTTTAGGAGTCCTAAAGTTAGGACTCCTAACTTTACTACTACTAAACTGCGAAAAATCCTAATTTTAAGACTTTCGGTACTCACAGAAGGCATTTAGGAGTCCTAAAGTTAGGAGTCCTAACTATACTACTACTAAACTGAGAAAAATCCTTACTTTAAGACTTTCGGTACTCACAGAAGGCATTTAGGAGTCCTAAAGTTAGGAGTCCTAACTTTACTACTACTAAATTGAGAAAAATCCTAATTTTAAGACTTTGGGTACTCACAGAAGGCATTTAGGAGTCCTAAAGTTAGGAGTCCGAACTATACTACTACTAAACTGAGAAAAATCCTAACTGTAAGACTTTCGGTATTCACAGAAGGCATTTAGGAGTCCTAAAGTTAGGACTCCTAACTTCTGTGAATACCGAAATGAGTAAGTGCCTTCTGTGAATACCAAAATGAGTAAGTGCCTTCTGTGAATACCAAAATGGTAGTAAGTTTAGGATTTTGTCTTAAGTTAGTTCTGTGAATTGGGCCCAACGTTCTTCAAACAGAATTCGACCATACTGATGATCATTTTGCTGTGCTGTTCTTATTCCGGTGTGCTTTTTGCAAGGTAAGCCCTGAGTCCATCCTGATGGTTGATTGATTTATAAAGCGACGTAACATCCAAAGTAATTAATAAATAGTCCTCTTTCCACTCCAGTTCTTGTATCTTAGATAGAAAGTCCCCCGTGTCTCTTATGTAAGAGGGCAGTTGTTGAACGTGATCCTGGAGGTAGTAGTCAACATATTGCGATGTTGCTTCTAGTAGACTACATCGGGCCGAGATTATTGGTCTACCCGGAGGTTTGAGGGGGATAAAATATAGTATGGGGGTGACCGGATGGTCATTGCGTAGAAATTTGTACTCCTGTGCTGTGATTAATCCTGCACTTTTCAAAGCTATAGTAATTGTTCTGCATTGTCTTAATTGATCACAGCGGAGATAACATTCTCTGTCCCTCAGTTGCCTATTAGTCTCTTCAATGTATGCTTTTTTACTCCAAATTACTAGGTTACCCCCTTTGTCTGAGTTTCTAATAACAATTTCTTTATTGGACTTTAGTTTGCTGATCAATAGATGATACTGTAGTTCTTTTTTGTTGTTTGTTTTCCTTTTGTTAGTTTTGTTGACCTCAAAATTTAGTTTTTTGATAACTGAAATCACGTGCTCTTGAAAAATGTCAATAGTGTCTGTAGTTGTAATCGGATTATAGGTTGACCCTGGTCTGAATGGGGTTGTTTCCTTGGTTGGTACAGCCTGCCCACTAGAATGGATTGTATTCCTACTCTCTTCTGCTAAATCCAATAGATTATTGCATATTGGTTCATTAGAAGGCGTGAGATCAAAAGAAGGTGACATGTTTGAAGATCCAGCTACTTGTTCTGAGGGTTCCCTGTTTGTTTTATCAATTTGGCGAAAGTGCTTCTTTAGTCTCAGTTTTCTCACGCTTTTGTAGGTATTAACTCTGGTTTCTGCATAGTTGAAACTGGTTTAAGGACAGTATGAAAGTCCGAGGCTTATAAGTTGTTTTTCTGCTTCATTAAGTTTAATATCAGTCAAATTTATGATTGTCTGGCTATTGGTATGTTCTGTGCTACTTAACGCCTCCATTTCTTTTTTGATTTTTGTGCTGTTTTTCTTGTCTCTCCACTGTTTTGCTTTCCTCCTCTTTCTTCGTTTTAATTGTTCTTCCCGAGGCGTTCTGTGTGTTTGATTTCTGAGGCGCAGTGTTTGTCTTCTTTCCCAGACTAAAACATCCACCTCCTCTGAGAGAGAAATTTTATTTGGTATCTGTCTTAATGACTGATTGCGTGCCTCTGATTCAGTATTCACTCTCAAGAGCAGAGCTAAGATCTGAATTGGAAGTGGTTCCGGCTTCTGCTCCAGTCCTTGTTGTGCCTGCCACTGTGGGCTGTTTGGTGTTATATTTAGAAGCTTTTAAGGAGTCATATTTTTTGGCGAAGGTAAAGTAGCGCCTTGTTTCATAATCAGTTCTGTCTCTATGAAACTTAAAGGCTTTCCGTTCTCTTATTTTATCTTCTTCGCGTTTAAGCTGCTTGGCCATTTCCTCTTTCAGCTTAGTTATTTCCTCTTTTTGTTGCCCCATGGTGCCTAATTCCTCATTGATCTGGTCAATCTGTTCCTGTAATTTCTGGTGATCTTTCTCTGCATATTTGACTAAAATTACCATGAGCCATTACCATGAGCCTACGCGATGAATCCAGATTTGTTTCTGCCCATTCATGCATCATATCCTTATCTGGGCTCTCATAGCTGGGTGCCGTTAATATCCTCAAACCTCTTGGCACCCTGCCAGCATCCAAATATCTCTGGAGGGATTTACCCTCCCACCATTTGCTTTGTTCTGATTTGCTGAGCTTTTCTAATGTTTTAATCTTGTCCCTTATATTGGTATTGCGTGCTCCCTCTGTGGCATTGTGGGATATGTAGTTTGTATTAGATGTATTTGCATCACTAAACATATTCTCCGCCGCCTCCTCCCTTTCTCTGAGCGCATTTGATGACATGGTGTCAGTTGGAGTTATAGGTAAATGTAATGGATCGGCTTGCTGCGGTTTCCCAATTGTGGTTCCCTTCTTTAGTCCCCAATCTCTGCACACCACTTTTCCCCGCTAAGCGCGTACTGGGCTGCTTGCTCACTCATCATTCGCCACTTGACCTCCCTTGTTTCCTCAGAACCGGTTGGCGTCAGCGTCACATAGGCAGTGGCATTGCTCTCCCGTTTTGTTGCTTGCTGGGGGGCTCGGCTTCCATGAATCCTCCCGGATTAATTGCTTATGCCTACTCCCAGGCTCCGTTTCCTTTGTAGATGCCGTGCCCGAAATCAAAGTGGGGGTCCGTGATTAGCCGGAGGAACCTGGAGCCAGCTATAATTATCTTTACTCCTGAGGCGGAAGCCGGGAGCGCTATTTGTTTGTCCTTTTATAACATTTGAGAGTCACTTATTTGTGTGCATTTGCAATTTTAACTCACCTCACTTCTGCTGACTTCTGGGGCAGAAGCCCACATCCTGACATCCCGTGCAGCGGATTTAATGCTGTCGCGGACTTCGCTAGTACAAACACTTGCTGCCGCCATTACCGGCGTGCACCGAGGCCACGCCCCTTCGAGGCCACGCCCCCCGCCCAAGCTTAAAAGGCGCTGAGTGCTAGCGTCTGACCAGAACCTTTACTCCTGAGGCGGAAGCCGGGAGCGCTATTTGTTTGTCCTTTTATAACATTTGAGAGTCACTTATTTGTGTGCATCTGCAATTTTAACTCACCTCACTTCTGCTGACTTCTGGGGCAGAAGCTCACATCCTGACATCCCGTGCAGCGGATTTAACGCTGTCGCGGACTTCGCTAATACAAACACTTGCTGCCGCCATTACCGGCTTGCACCGAGGCCACGCCCCTTCGAGGCCACGGCCCCCGCCCAAGCTTAAAAGGCGCTGAGTGCTACCGTCTGACCAGAACCTTTACTCCTGAGGCGGAAGACGGGAGCGCTATTTGTTTGTCCTTTTATAACATTTGAGAGTCACTTATTTGTGTGCATCTGCAATTTTAACTCACCTCACTTCTGCTGACTTCTGGGGCAGAAGCCCACATCCTGACATCCCGTGCAGCAGATTTAACGCTGTCGCGGACTTCGCTAATACAAACACTTGCTGCCACCATTACCGGCGTGCACCGAGGCCACGCCCCTTCGAGGCCACGCCCCCGCCCAAGCTTAAAAGGCGCTGAGTGCTAGCGTCTGACCAGAACCTTTACTCCTGAGGCGGAAGCCGGGAGCGCTATTTGTTTTTCCTTTTATAACATTTGAGAGTCACTTATTTGTGTGCATCTGCAATTTTAACTCACCTCACTTCTGCTGACTTCTGGGGCAGAAGCCCACATCCTGACATCCCGTGCAGCGGATTTTACGCTGTCGCGGACTTCGCTAATACAAACACTTGCTGCCGCCATTACCGGCGTGCACCGAGGCCACGCCCTTTCTAACGCCTTCCCTCTTCCTATAAATCATGTGCATCGGCCGGAAGCGCAGCGGACGTGCGCTGCGGGTGCGCCGTTTGCGCGCCGAAGGCGCGCTTAAGGCAAGCTCGTCTGCGCTCGTCCGCGCCGAGACCGGGACCAGGGCCATGCCCCCTACATCTCAGCCTCAAAAGACCAGACAATACAGCGCCGAAACTCTCCACAGTATTAGGCCCCTAGGAATGGACTGTGGCCTGCATTATCATGCAGTAGAACTTCCAGATACTTGTCCAAAATGTAAACTAACTCTTAAACCTAAGCAGACCCAAGAAACGACACACGAGTACTGTATGTTTATGTTAAACTGCAGATCCCTGCCTAAACACAGGGCGGATATTGCCCTTTTGTTATAAGAAAGCATGCCAGACGTAGTGTTCCTCACGGAAACGTGGCTTGCGACAGACTACGACCCTGTCCTAGTAACAGCCCTCCCTCCAGGCTTCCAAATTACTCGCCAGGACCGACCTGAGGGGAGAGGAGGAGGCCTAGCAATTATACACAATGAACAGTTTCACTGTCGAGTTATCCCGGAAGCAATCCCAGATTGTGAGAGCTTAGCCTTCACTCTGGAACTCTCTCCTAACAACTGCTTCTCGGGAACAGTAATATATCGCCCCCCAGGTCCCCCTAAGCAGTTCCACAATCACCTCTCTTCGATTGTGGCTGAACGCGTTAGCACTGCCTCTAACTTTACTTTGTTAGGTGATCTCAACCTTCATTTCGACACTGCTCTGGATCATACAGCCATGACACTTGCAGATGACCTAACCGCTTTACAATTAATCCAACATGTGAAGACCCCGACTCACGTTAAGGGCCACTTGCTGGACCCTGTGTTCAGCAACTGTGCAGACCTTGTAGTAGGACCTCCTATCCCCCTCCCATGGACAGATCATTTACTGGTGCCTTTTACCTGGACCACTTTTAAGCCACCCCCCGTAAGACCCACGATAAGACACGCCAGATCTTGGGCGCGGCTGCCAGTTGATGAATGGACAAGTAAGCTTGCCAGTGATCAACCCTTTTACAATGAGGACCCTTGTCTGGCCAATCAGGCTTACGAAGACTGGATCACACAATCCCTTGAAGCCACTCTCCCCCTGAGTAAAATAACGCTGAAACGTTCCCACAAAACT
The DNA here is from genome assembly GCF_964204655.1 of Triturus cristatus. Lineage (NCBI taxonomy): Eukaryota > Metazoa > Chordata > Amphibia > Caudata > Salamandridae > Triturus > Triturus cristatus. The sequence continues at coordinate 1,094,965,919 of NC_140592.1, read as the reverse complement.
GCCCCCTGGTACTCAGAGGCTCTCAGGGAAAAGAAACGCCAATGCAGGAAAATAGAAAGACAATGGCGTCTAGACTACTCTTTGGAGGTAAAAAGTCGATATCGAGAGGCAATTAATGCCTACAAAGCCGAAGTCAAAGCTGCCCAATCTGTATACTTCTCTGATAGAATTATACTAGCCAAATCCAAACCCAAAGAAATTTTTCAAATACTGAAAAAACTTACAAAACTTCCATCTTCTAGCCTGCACGAGGTAAAAACAACAGCCCACTGCAATGACTTGGCAGAATTTTTCCACCAAAAAGTCAATAAAATCTACTCATCCTTCCCCTCTATAGCCACTGCCCCCTTAGCTCAGGCCAAAACCAATCTTGTAGACACTCCATCAGAGCCTCCACCCATACTGGATCACTTCCCCCTTTTAGATCTGGAAACCTTGGAATCCATGGCTCGTAAGGTAAAATCTGGATCCCCAGGCGATCCGGCACCTCCAGAGGTCATGATGTCAGCATCCCAGGTCACCTTACCAACCATTATGGACCTCCTGAACGCATCCATCACCTCTGGCACTGTCCCCCCCGCTTGGAAGCGGGTCATGGTCCGAGCCCTGCTAAAAAAAAACAATCTGGATCACTCGGATTTTAGCAACTACCGGCCTATTTCCCTGCTCCCCTGGGTGAGTAAAATCTTGGAGAGATACATTAACCTCCAACTGGTGAATTTCCTGGAAAACAACCAGCTGTTAGATACCACCCAGACGGGTTTTAGACCCAAACATGGAACTGAGTCCGCCCTCCTAGTAGTCACCGAGGAATCCAGAAAAATCCTAGATCAGGGAGGATCAGTGGCAGTGATCCTTCTTGACCTTAGCGCGGCATTCGATACAGTCAGCCATGACACCCATTACCGGCGTGCACCGAGGCCACGCCCTTTCTAACGCCTTCCCTCTTCCTATAAATCATGTGCATCGGCCGGAAGCGCAGCGGATGAGCGCTGCGGGTGCGCCGTTTGCGCGCCGAAGGCGCGCTTAAGGCAAGCTCGTCTGCGCTCGTCCGCGCCGAGACCGGGACCAGGGCCATGCCCCCTACATCTCAGCCTCAAAAGACCAGACAATACAGCGCCGAAACTCTCCACAGTATTAGGCCCCTAGGAATGGACTGTGGCCTGCATTATCATGCAGTAGAACTTCCAGATACTTGTCCAAAATGTAAACTAACTCTTAAACCTAAGCAGACCCAAGAAACGACACACGAGTACTGTATGTTTATGTTAAACTGCAGATCCCTGCCTAAACACAGGGCGGATATTGCCCTTTTGTTAGAAGAAAGCATGCCAGACGTAGTGTTCCTCACGGAAACGTGGCTTGCGACAGACTCCAACCCTGTCCTAGTAACAGCCCTCCCTCCAGGCTTCCAAATAACTCGCCAGGATCGACCTGAGGGGAGAGGAGGAGGCCTAGCAATTATACACAATGAACAGTTTCACTGTCGAGTTATCCCGGAAGCAATCCCAGATTGTGAGAGCTTAGCCTTCACTCTGGAACTCTCTCCTAACAACTGCTTCTCGGGAACAGTAATATATCGCCCCCCAGGCCCCCCTAAGCAGTTCCACAATCACCTCTCTTCGATTGTGGCTGAACGCGTTAGCACTGCCTCTAACTTTACTTTGTTAGGTGATCTCAACCTTCATTTCGACACTGCTCTGGATCATACAGCCATGACACTTGCAGATGACCTAGCCGCTTTACAATTAATCCAACATGTGAAGACCCCGACTCACGTTAAGGGCCACTTGCTGGACCCTGTGTTCAGCAACTGTGCAGACCTTGTAGTAGGACCTCCTATCCCCCTCCCATGGACAGATCATTTACTGGTGCCTTTTACCTGGACCACTTTTAAGCCACCCCCCGTAAGACCCACGATAAGACACGCCAGATCTTGGGCACGGCTGCCAGTTGATGAATGGACAAGTAAGCTTGCCAGTGATCAACCCTTTTACAATGAGGACCCTTGTCTGGCCAATCAGGCTTACGAAGACTGGATCACACAATCCCTCGAAGCCACTCTCCCCCTGAGTAAAATAACGCTGAAACGTTCCCACAAAACTGCCCCCTGGTACTCAGAGGCTCTCAGGGAAAAGAAACGCCAATGCAGGAAAATAGAAAGACAATGGCGTCTAGACTACTCTTTGGAGGTAAAAAGTCGATATCGAGAGGCAATTAATGCCTACAAAGCCGAAGTCAAAGCTGCCCAATCTGTATACTTCTCTGATAGAATTATACTAGCCAAATCCAAACCCAAAGAAATTTTTCAAATACTGAAAAAACTTACAAAACTTCCATCTTCTAGCCTGCACGAGGTAAAAACAACAGCCCACTGCAATGACTTGGCAGAATTTTTCCACCAAAAAGTCAATAAAATCTACTCATCCTTCCCCTCTATAGCCACTGCCCCCTTAGCTCAGGCCAAAACCAATCTTGTAGACACTCCATCAGAGCCTCCACCCATACTGGATCACTTCCCCCTTTTAGATCTGGAAACCTTGGAATCCATGGCTCGTAAGGTAAAATCTGGATCCCCAGGCGATCCGGCACCTCCAGAGGTCATGATGTCAGCATCCCAGGTCACCTTACCAACCATTATGGACCTCCTGAACGCATCCATCACCTCTGGCACTGTCCCCCCCGCTTGGAAGCGGGTCATGGTCCGAGCCCTGCTAAAAAAAAACAATCTGGATCACTCGGATTTTAGCAACTACCGGCCTATTTCCCTGCTCCCCTGGGTGAGTAAAATCTTGGAGAGATACATTAACCTCCAACTGGTGAATTTCCTGGAAAACAACCAGCTGTTAGATACCACCCAGACGGGTTTTAGACCCAAACATGGAACTGAGTCCGCCCTCTTAGTAGTCACCGAGGAATCCAGAAAAATCCTAGATCAGGGAGGATCAGTGGCAGTGATCCTTCTTGACCTTAGCGCGGCATTCGATACAGTCAGCCATGACACCCTGCTGAGCCGTCTTTCGAGTGTCGGAATAATGGATAAAGCCTGGCTTTGGTTCAAGTCCTTCTTGAGGGATAGTTCTTTTCAAGTATTTGATGGAGAGACAGTGTCCATGAGTAGACCATTGAGGTGTGGAGTCCCACAAGGCTCCTCCTTAAGCCCTGCGCTTTTCAACATCTATATGAGACCACTGGCTGAGGTTGTTCGTCCATTTGGAGTTAAGATTATTTCTTACGCGGACGACACCCAGCTGGTGGTCTCATTGGCGCAGGAGGCCGACATGCCACGGTCAGGTGGGCTAAGAAAGTGCTTAGAGGAGGTAAATGGCTGGATGTCTTCATCATCCCTTAAGCTCAATGGGGATAAAACGGAGCTGATGCTCCTGGGCCCCTCAAACCCCATCTTTTTCAACTCCTTGTGGCCCCTCTGTCTAGGCACCCCTCCAGCACCCAAGGACAATATTAAGAGCCTCGGGGTGTGGCTGGACAAGACCCTTTCTTTTAACATCCAGGCTACAAAACTTTCGGCTACCTGCTTTGGCCTTCTTAGGATGCTAAAGAAAATCCTCCCTCTTCTACTTATGGAGGCAAAGCAGGTGGCCATCCAGGGTTTGATACAGTCCCGCTTAGACTTCAACAATGTCCTCTACCTTGGTGCTCCGGAGTACACCTTGCGTAGACTACAGACAGTGCAGAACTGTGCGGCCTGCACACTGTTTCAGCTCCCACGCAGACTATCAGCCAAAGCTGGACTGATTAGCCTGCATTGGCTACCAGTGCGTCAGAGAATCCTCTTCAAAGCCATGTGTATTGCCCACCAAGCTTTCTGGGACACAGGTCCTATGATCACCCGTGACCTAGTAAAACAGTATCAACCCAGCAGAAGCCTCCGATCTAGCCAAGCCTTCATGGCTATAGCTCCGAGAATAAAAAAGGCAAGGTCTGGCGGCAGGACGTTCACCCATAATGCCGCCAAGTCCTGGAATTCACTCCCTCTTCATCTTAGATCTAACCCCAACCTTTCTTTATTCCGAAAACAGCTAAAAACATTTCTGTTTAACCTCCCTCGTAAATTTAGCTAGCTACTCTGTCACACCTTCTCTGTTGGTTCCTAGCGCTTGGACGCCCCCGGGCAGCAATCACGCTTTTATAAATTTACTTTTCATTTCATTTCATCTGCAAACTCCGCTCTCATTCTTCTGCCACCAGTGTTAGTGACGGAGCACGGACCACGTTTTTAGTGCAAAATAGAAGCCTTTATTTAAACTCCTCCAACACCAGCCATCATGACGCGTTTCGAGCCCCAAGGCCCTTGATCACATGACGCGCTCTCAGGTAACAGGTAAGATTAAATAATTTTTTTTCGTTTTCTCTTAAAGTGACAGTGCAATGGGTAGTTTTGTATACTTGACATAGTAGACAGACCTTTGGCATTTTAAAGTGCAAGTTATTATGTAAACATCATATAATTAGCAGTATATATATATATATATATATATATATATGCTTCGTAGAGGTATCACAAAAGCGGACTCTGTTAGCCGCAATGACGCCTTATTTACTCCCCCAAAGACTCCTAACAAATCAGATAATGTGGCTACACCAGTAAGGTTTATCACTACCTACAGCACACAGGCAGATGAATTAAGAAATGTTCTTAAGAAAATATGGCATATCCTTACACAGGATCCGTTACTTGAAAAAAAGCTAGCGCAGTCACCTGCAGTCACATCTAGGAAAACCTCGTCCCTTAAGGACATTCTGGTAAACAGTCACCTAAAGACAAACAAGAAAACGTGGCTAGAACAAAGGGGAGGCTTTTACAAATGCAGTAAATGCAAAGCCTGCAGCCATAGTGAGAATGTAAAGGAAGTGACACTGCAGAGGTCAAAAAGAAAATGGAGAATCACTAAACCAATAACATGTGGGACAGACTTTGTAGTCTATGCCATTACTTGTCCCTGTGGTAAATGGTATGTAGGCTCAACCACATTCCCAGTCAAGAAGAGAGTCTTGGAACACTGGAGAGCGGTCACCAACCGCGACTTCAGTTACAGTACTTCTCAACATTTTAATGAGGCACATGAGGGCGACTGGACCAAGGGCAAATACTTCGGTCTAGCGACAATCCCCAAACATCCTAGAGGAGGAAACAGAGCACAGGCTTTACATAGACTTGAGTCCAGATTAATTTTGCTGGCTGGCAGTATGTTCCCCATAGGTATGAATAACGATGAAGAATTATACGTACATTTATAACACCTAGACGCTTCCGGTCAACTAATCCATTAGTTCCTACTTCAGTATAATTATAAGAGTTTTTAATTTTAACCTCACTTATTTTCATATTTGTTTGATTTGCGTATTGTTCAGTTTTAAACTTCAAAAAATGTTTACTGTCACTTGATATTCCTTACTTTCAATGTGATACTGATGCACTGTTCTTGTACATCACATGAAACTTAGTAGAATGTCCAAATAACTTAAAATTGTATTGCCTTGTGATAAATGAAGAATTATGTTGTTATGGGTTAAGGGGAGGTGCAAACAATAATACAAGTAATTTTGTCTCTAACATTCCTATGTTCTTTCATTTTTCTGACAGATGGGTAACGCAACATGAGAGGAGAATAGCCCATGAGTTATCGATAAGAGCACATGAGATCCATCATGTTCATTTGAACTGTCATCTCTATATTACTACTGACCATGTTAGCGTTATGATCTTACAGCAATAACCATCACCAATAGGAGAACCACACCACCCACACATGAGAACTAGACCCACAAACTTAGTAAGTTGAGGGGTCGAACAACAGGGTACTACACCCTAATCACTTAAACTTTAGATGCCACAAGGCATGGGCACCTGACACACAATATAATCTACAGATACATAAGAAAGCGCCACTCACTTTGGTTGTAGGGAATATGTACTATACATTTACTCAATTTATCTTCAATGTCCATTATAACGTACACAGTGGAATACTTCTAACATATTGTGACATTAACATTTATATTATTTTGGTTTTCTCTGTTTAAAATTAATTGAACAAAACAAATTGACTTATCATAGTATTTTTTCTATGTCACCATGCACGCTGCGCCGTGCATTTGAACTGCACCTTTAAATATATATATAAGAAAAAAAACAGAGGATTGAGGTACATTAGACTTACAAATTTTCATTTAAAAAACCTTTGAAATTCACTGGAAAAGCCATAGGTTTCAGGCACGTTTTAGTTAGAAATTAGCATTTAAAGCATTTAAAAAACAACATGGAAATTCACTGAAAAAACCATAGGTTTCAGGCACGTTATAGTTAGAAATTAGCATTTTAAAAACCATAGAAATTAACTGAAAAAACAATAGGTTTCCTGAACGCTATAGTTAGTTGGAGATTTCACTCGTACAAAACCATAGAAATTCCAGCGTTATAGTTAGTTCAGCTAACTATAACTTGCGCCCCCGCAATGCACTGCTGATGACGTCACATATTACATCATTGTCAGTGACCAATTAAGACAGGGGGACCCCGAAGGCACAATAAGGGACCGGTCTACGCGGGGTAAATAACAATTATTAAAGAGAAAACCAGAACCGGTCCTACTGATATATATTAGGGCCTAAAGAATAGGTACCTGATAAACTACAAAACTAAACTGGAAAAGAAAGGACAGATTAGATAACATAAAACACCCAACAGAGGTTATAGATATAAAAATATATATCTCTCATATTTGTTTATTTTTTGGTTGAATTATTATTTTCAATTTTTACAAAAATTCAATAAGGTTAATACACATATAAATATTAAACATATAATCAAACAAGCTAATATACATATATATAAATCAAGAACATAGTTCAATGCCCACACGAGAATCGAATTCATACACACACGCAATTAATCCAGACAACATTCAACGCAACAGTTCAGGTAGAAGATGGAACAGGCTATCCTTGGGTGCTCAGATGGATGTAGTAGTTAATGTATCATCCAGAGAAAGCCAGGTGATACTCTAAGGAAAAGAAGGTCGACAAATCAAGCGCCAACGCGCGTTTCGGTATAGGACCCACAGGGGGGCCCCACCTTTTATCAGGGCGTAGACCAAGGGTAGTAGGGGGCAAGAACAGAACCTGAAATTAATCAAATAAACATGTGTAAACAATCAAACATAAATAAATTCAACAAACAGTTCACTATATTATAATGCATTTTTCTTCAAAAAGGCATCAGTGTAAATCAGTCCAAACACAATTCCAGTTAGTAGCGGATAAAGGACGATCAAAATATATATAAGGCCCAAAAGGTACTGAGGTAGCTGAAACAAACAAGTCACCCCTGATATAAAGGTGTCAGATATGAGGAGAAAGTGAGACATAGAAGCAGGATCAAGAAAGAAAAGGGGGACATTAGTTTTACGTAATAGTATACATCACATACAAGGTCATAAGAGAGGCGCCATCACCAATGTTCAAGGTCCACGTGCACATAGAGCAGACAATGCACCAGTGAATAAAGAGAAAAATAAATAAACCTATTATGGTACATACTAAAAACTGCACCCTCGATATAGACGTTGTAACGGGGATATCAATCTGAGGAGGGTACGCACGAACGCAGTCATGCGTCAAAGATGATGTCCAAACATGTTCATATAACAAAGATTCGCTACATCTAGTTGGAGTGTGGGCGTTCAATATATGCGACAGTCAGGCGCACCACATATCTAAAAGAGACAGTATATATAGTCAACAGAGATCAGAGTCTAGACATACATCAGTAAATTACCCATATGATATCATGGGGAGACATCATCACTGCAAGTAAGCCAAGAAAATGTGGTGGCAAACGACAACGTACTTATCAATCAGCAGTAGCGCCGTACATAGGGGAGCGCAAAGACTTCCAAACAGGTCTCATGGAGCTCAGGAACATAAATATACTGGGTCTCCAAAGGATAGATGGGCGACCAATTATCAATAACGATGAGGTTTCTGAGACGTATCAGCAAAACTTCTATAAATACAAAGTGGAAAGGAATATGTGTGAAGACCCATAATGATCACTAAGAGTAACATCAAAGAAGACTGTTAAATCTCATACTGGGCAAAATTTGTATTAAGGATACTAGCTTGAATTGCCGCACGGATCAACTAGGTCAATAGGAAAAAGTCAGCAGCGTCTGAAACACCCAGTATGGGAATAGTTAAGAGCGCAAACGGTCATGATGTGGAACGAGCAAGATATAGCGGCATCAGTTAGCGATGTGGGGGAGGCGTCTACGTAATACAATCCTACCCGGGAATACTTACTAGCTGGTAAAAGGATCCGGATACAAAGTTTCCTCAGTCCTACATCGACGGCAGAAGAGCGGCATCGGGGATACCTTCGCTGAAATCGTAGGAAACACGCCGTTCTAATGTACGCGTCGTCAATTAACCGCTCACCAATGGGGCCATCGGTAGGACGGGGATAACTGCACATAGAAAGAGGACTAATACCATGAGGCTTCATACGATGTTCAGAAGAGCTGGTGCCATCTTGAAAGAGGTGATCGTAGTCAATAGTGTATAATACAATTGAAGATATGAACGACAGATATTGTCAAATAGTGGCTCGGAATTCATCCAACACCAATCACGAAGAAGATATGCAAATCATATAGATAAAAGGAATATGCGCATTAGAGCTTGGTGACACAGTTAGAGAACCGGGACCAAATGAAAACAATGTTCCCAATAGTCAATAAACAAGTCACACGCAGTAACTGTGATTAATCATCACTGATGACACCGAAACGCGTCATGTCAAGTTGCACGGAATAAAGTTGCACTGAAAACTGGATATCGGTAGCGCGCTGTGGTCTGTACCTGTGTGTCTCCTTTTGACTTCGGAGAATGGGACGGTGATTATTCATATATATATATATACATATATATTATCTACTGGCGGTCGCCAGTAGATAGTTATAGTTAGGAACGTATTTCCATAGGAAATCTCAAAATTCTATTTTGAATAACTTTGACGCCGGTTGACGAATCCTCGCGAAATTTTCAAAACTAATGGGGCGCTCCGCTCCGCTCAGCTCCTACCCTGAAAGTCTCGGGGTGATTCGTCAAGCGGGGGCTGAGAAAAAAGGGGGGTCCCAAAACGCGTTTTCCCCATGCATTTTCCCATAGGACCTTTAGTCGAAGGTACAGCCCGAACGGCTGAACAGAATTACTTGAAATTTGGCAAAGAGGTAGTCCTCAGGTCAGGCATGTGCCTTTTGCATATATGGTGTCAATCTGTTCAGTAGTTCCTGAGAAAATTGCAGTTAAAAGTACATAAATATCTATAGCCGCGCACCGTGCACGCACGGTGCGCGCACCATAACGTGAGCGAGCGTAATTCTGATTGGTGGTTACATGTCAGTCAACATTCGAATCGGTCGAAATCAGGAAGTGTCGGCCGCCATTTTGTGTGTTGTGTGTGTAACAGGGAAAAAGAAAGGTGGAGAACGTGAAAAGGGGGCAGGGTAGAGAGTTCCTGACCCCCTAGCCTTTGTCAGGGGGTCCCTGAAGGACCCCAAAGGGTGAAAAAAAATTTTTTTTTTCAAACAATCGCGGGGCAGAAAAAAATCATTACAAAAAATAGAATTAAAAATCAAGTGCAAGTGTTTAGATGTTGGTTGGCTCTAAAAAGAGCCGTTGTGTTAATTGAGGAACAGAGGAACAAAAAAAACAAAAGTTATGGGTTGGGGCATGTGTGCTGCTGTATCTTGGTCTCTATTACGTTAATGCTGGTGTCCCCATAAGAGAGAACAGCATTGCACATATTGCACCGTATATGAACACTCTGGAACAGAGGGTGGATATCCAGAGTTTGAGAAGAAGGTGAAGCTGCGGCCACAGATAAAGTGCTCGGCTGAGCTGCTGGCTGAGCTGCTGGAGGGTTGTCTCTTGCAGCTCGAGTACACTCCCGAGCATAAGCCACAGAATGTACTCCACTAAAGTGCTTTAACATAGAGTAGATACTAAAAGAGTATTTTTTTTAGGATCTCCTCTTGATAAGACCACTCCACAAATAGTGCAGGTGACTTTAGAAGCATTCACCTTCTTCTGGCCCTCTGGAAAAGTAAAATATTTCCAAACAAATGAGTCTTTTTGTTTCCTCTGTCTTGGTGGCACAAAGCTCTCCTCCTCACTCCCAGAAGATGACTGCTGCTCTGCCATTTTCAAGTACTGGAGTACTGGAAAAGCTGCTCAGCTCCTTCTCCCAGGGAATCAGAAGAAATAAGGAGGGGAGTGGGTGTGGTGTTGGAAGATTCTGGAACTGAAACTACTATGAACCAATGAAAAGTGTTATTTCGTAATCACATGACTTGCCGTGCGCGCACGGAGCACGCGCGCATGCGCGCATGCACGTACGGAGCACGCGTGCATGCGCGTACGGAGCATCCGCGTATGGAGCATGCGCGCATGCGCGTAAGGAGCACGCGCGCACGGAGCACGCATGACGTACGCATGCGCACACGGAGCACGTACGCATGCGCACACGGAGCACGTCAAAAGCCCTAAACAAAAATAAAAAATCAAACTGTTTATAAGTTTATAGAAGATATTAACTATGCTGTTCAACTTTCTCCAAATAAAAAAAAAAAAGAGCTGAGCCATTCCATTACAGGATACAGTCAATATATAACTATATACATAGGTAGCTTATTGTAAAATAAACATTTAAAAAATATAATAATACATTCATAAATTAGCATTTAAAAAGCCTTTGAAATTCACTTAAAAAAGCATAGGTTTCACGCACGTTATAGTTAGAAATTAGCATTTAAAAAACCTTGCAAATTCACTGAAAAAACCATAGGTTTCACACACGTTATAGTTAGGAATTAGCATTTAAAAAACCTTGCAAATTCACAGAAAAAACCATAGGTTTCACACAAGTTATAGTTAGGAATTAGCATTTAAAAAACCTTGCAAATTCACTGAAAAAACCATAGGTTTCACACATGTTATAGTTAGCTGGACATTTCACTCGTACAAAACCATTGAAATTCCCCCGTTACAGTTAGTTCAGCTAACTATAACTCGCACGACCGCAATCCACTGCTGATGACGTCAAATATTACATCACTCATGACATGCTCAGTGACATCACTCATGACATCACTGATGACATCTCAAATGTATATGTAAATGTAAATGTAAAATATATATATATATATATATTACCTACTGGCAGTCGCCAGTAGGTAGTTATAGTTAGGACCTATTTTCCATAGGAAAACCGCAACATTCTATTTGGAATAATGTTAGCGTCGATTGATGAATGTTCGCGAAATTTTCCAAACTTTTGGCCGACTCCGGTCCGCTCCTATCCTGAAAGTTTCACGGTGATTCGTCAAGCGGGGGCCGAGAAAAAATGGGCAAAGAGGTAGTCCTCAGTTCAGACTCGTGCGTTTTGCTTAAATGGTGTAAATCCGTTCAGTAGTTCCTAAGAAAATCAAAAGTAAAATCACATATATATCTGGGTGGAGCGTAACCACACATCTCATCGTGAGATCTGATTGGCTGTCAGCACTTCATCCAAGAAGTGTTGGCAGCCATCTTGGGACCAATATACATGATAGCACCCCATTAAAAAGCATTGCAGTTAATAGAAGGTTTTAAGACTTTAGTTACATTATAAATAATTTGTTGATGGTACCATACTCATTTTAGGAATTGTGGTGTGTTCTAAGGTGATTTTACCATGTGAAAAAGCCTTCTCTGCTGTGATATCATGAATCATGTTTGAGAGAAAACTATTTTCTCATGCTTTTCCCACAGAGGTTTGTAAGGTGATCTATAAGCTAAACTGAGAGCATGTTTTCTGTAAATTCACATTATCTTTCTCAGTCATGTGAGAATGAAGTCTGACATTATCAGTAAAACATGTACATCCAACAAGGGCAGAGACTGTCAGTTGATTCCTTTGTGTTCTACTGCAGCTTCCCAGAGTGTTCTAAAGAACAACTAGAGCGCTAGCAGTCCTACTTATGACAAACGTATGGCACACCTGAAGCCATCTTGGTTGGAATAAAGTGGTTACTCTTAAAACATTTAATTTAAAAAGGAACAAAATGAGGGGGTTCATTTTGCCATAGAAAGTATGAATAGTGCTGCAGAAAGAAAAATTAGGGCACATTTTGAGTGACTTTTCAAATCCTCTTCTATTTCTTTAAAAAATTCTGACATGCAGACTGAAACATGCACTTTCAATACCACCAGAGACAAAAGAGCCCAAATGTAGCCCAAATATCACCCAGATGTAGCCCAAGTATAGCCCAATGACAGAACGTCCCAGAGTGTTCTAACGAACAACTAGAGCGCTAACAGTCTTACTTATGACAAAAGTATGGCACACCTGAAGCCATCTAGATTGGAATAAAGTGGTAACACTTAAAACATTTAATTTACAAAGGAACAAAATGAGCGGGTTCATTTTGCCATAGAAATTATGATTAGATCTGCAGAAAGAAAAATTAGGGCACATTTTGACTTCTCAAATCCTCTTGTTTTTCATAAACAAATTCTGACATGCAGACTGAAACATGGACTTTAAATACCAGCAGCAGACTTCCCTGGAGAGCACTAGTTTTACTACAGTGATCTAAAGAGCAACTAGAGTGCTAACATTCAGAATTTATGGCAAATGTGTGACACATCTGAATGCCTTCTTGATGGAACCAAAATAAAAAACTGAAAGTATTCCCACTGAGGAGACTGCAGTAAATGAGGAAATTAGGAAACTTCATAACAAATAAACCTCCCAAGATGGCCACCGGAGACAAAAGAGCCCAAATGTAGCCCAAATATCACCCAGATGTAGCCCAATGACACAATGTCCCAGAGTGTTCTTAAGAACAACTAGAGCGCTTACTGTCTTACTTATGACAAAAGTATGGCACACCTGAAGCCATCTTGATTGGTTAAACTGGTAACACTTAAAACATTTAATTTTAAAAGGAACACAATGAGGGGGTTCCTTTTGCCATAGAAATTATGATTAGTGCTGAAGAAAGAAAAATTAGGGCACATTTCAAGTGACTACTCAAATCCTCTTCTATTTCATTAAAAAATTCTGATATGCAGACTGAAACATGCACTTTTAATACCAGCAGCAGACTTCCGTGGTGAGCAGTAGCTTTTCTACAGTGATCTAATGAGCAACTAGAGTGCTAACATTCAGAATTTATGGCAAATGTGTGACATATCTGAATACCTTCTTGATGGAATCAAAGTAAAAAACTGAAAGCATTTCCTACTGAGGAGAATGCAGTAAATGAGGAAATTAGGAAGCTTCATAACAAATAAATCTCCCAAAATGGCCACCAGAGACAAAAGAGCCCAAATGCAGCACAAATATCACCCAGATGTAGCCCACATGTAGCCCAATGACAGAAGTGTGCAAAACACTTATTTTTTGTGTATTTGCAGTTTTATATAGTGCAGACTTGTCAGGTATTGGAGTGTTTTAAATGAGCATTGGGTACATCACACAAGATCAAATTCATTTTGATTGCAGACATGGGGAGATTAAGTGATTTGACCAGAATCACAGAATGTTGAGCTGAAGCAGAAACTCCAACCTGGTTCCCCAGTTGCAAAGTCTGCAGCTCTGGAAGTAACACCACATCCTCTCCCCTAGGTGCAACATTTAATCAAGTGGTCAACTGGATAAAAAAACATAAAGATTACAAATAATTTAAAAGTTCTTTGTTGCTATTTGAAAACTCAGAAAATATGTCCTCATTTTAGTTTTTTAGAGCACTAACCATAATTTGGATGCAAATAAGACCCTCTCATATATGTAATTTCTAAAGGAAATACTCTAGGTATTACAGTTTTGATTACATCAAGATGACGTCAGGCGTTCCACACTTTTGTAATAAATATAGAATGTTAGCAATCTAGTTGTTCATTGGATACTGTGGAGAGGGAGAGGCCAGGGGCATGGACTCTGAAAATTGAAGGTAGGTAGGAGACTGCAGAGGCAACAATTTGACCACACTGGGCAGGCAGGAAGGGCAGTGGCAGCACGACAGACTATGGAGGGCAGTGGAAAGGGGGGCAGGGGCAACAAACTAACAATACAGGACTGGCAAGAGAGGCTGTGGCAATATATTAGACCATTGTGGGCAAAAGGAAGAGGCAGTGGTAGTACAACCATACATGCCAACAGACCCGTTTCAGCCAGGAAACGTCCAATGTTTTTAAGCTCAAATGGGCTTTATTTGAGGTGTCTCTTGTCTACAATCTCCTCTTTTTCAATGTAACTCAAAGGGGAAAATCAATACCCCAGTTTTTTTCTCCAAATCTCCCTCTTACCAAGTTCAAAATGTTCGCAAGTATGGTACATTGGATCATGGTAGGCAGGAGGAATTGGGGTAGGGACATGGACTCGGATAACAGAGGACAGGAGGGACATGGAGAGGTGCACCAAACTGACCCTACAGGGCAGGCATCAGGGTTTGCAGCAGCACAATACACTACACAGCGCATGCGGGACAGGCAGGTTGGAGGTGCCAGGGACAGGTTACAGTCATCTGACAATGCTAGGCAGGTGGGAGGGGAGTGGCAGCTCAACAGAACACTCAGAGTAGATAGGAGTGGCAGGTCCATGGAACATGGTGGGCAAAAAGGATGGAGCAGGGGCATGCACAAAGACATCGGAGGGCAGGTGGAAGGAGAATAGGGGCAGCAAGCTAAGCACAGAGGCTAAGCAGGAGGTCAATGATGGGCCATAGAATTGGGCAATGGATGGCAGGAGGAGTGGACTGGTACATCATGCTAAATTGAGGGCAGTGGCAGCACATCAGACCATGCATGGCAGGAGGGAGGAGGCTAGTCCATGGATTCAGACAACAGAGGATAGAGAGGAAGTGGATGGGGCAGCAAGCTAACTGTTCAGAGAAGGTGGGTATTAGGAACGTTATTGTTTTTAAAATGTGTGTATGTGCGAACTACTTAAAATATGAACAAGTATGCAGCATAATCTCACTTTTATTCAGGAAGAAGAGGACGTTTGTGACTGTGACTCCGGGCTCACTTGGCAGAAACACCCCCTGACCCTCCACCCCCATCGCAAAATGTAATGCCCGTGAAAAGGGTAGGTGGATGCAGTGTTATATAGACCATAGTCCTGAGAGCACGATTGAAAATGAAAACTAGATATAGTATATAGTATAAACTATGCACCAAAAAGTGTGATATAAGATGAACCGGGCCGTAAAATATAATATGCAATACATTGTGTGCAATGACAGATTCATTGGAGAGCGCGAGATAGCACAGGCACTAGCGCGTGCTATGCGATATGCGCCTTGGAGTGTAATATGCACAGGGCAGTGTTGTGTAACCTAACTAGTCTCTAAAGTTGTAATAAAAAATATGTGCTGGGGAGTGTAACGGTGCCTATGCACTGTGACAAAGATATGGATCCCATATTGTAATATGTATGGCATAGCGCTTTGCGTTATAACATAGGCATCGAGGAAGGCACGTTAGATGGGGCAATATAACCCGTGCGAAGGCAAGTGTGGCATGACATATTCACGGGGTGGTGTTACAGTGCACATGGGCTATAGAGTTTCATAGCATACGCACTAGCTGGTGGAATACAACACAGAGGTGTGAGGCACTCGGCGGGCACTGGTGGGTGTAACACAGCATTGGGCTCAGCCAGGAGCACGCTGTGACTCTCAAGTGAGGTTCGTCTCCTTTCCAGAGAGTAAAATAAAAAGTATTACACATCCGGCGGTGGATTTGTGTTTTATTGACCGTGAGGGGGGTTTCTTGCATAGTTTGGTCGAATTTTTGTCGAATCCCCTTTGAATGGCTTAGTGTGTGTGTATATTAAATGTGCCTGTCAATAGCTACCCATGTTTGTATAAATAAACGACAAGGGTGTCTACTTGGAGAGTACCCACCTGCGGGGGCACCGGGATTAGGCACGGTAGGGCTTCAGACACATCAGAGCTTCACTAGCGGTGTAAATACATTCCATGTGAATTCATTCTATGCATAGTCGCCTTTTAATGAATATCACGCAAATCGTCATGGTGATAGGTACATACAGTTTGTCCAGCATGTCCTAGGTGTTTCTATAAATATATTTTTTTTTAAAATAATAAAAAACAAAGCCCGGCCCCGGGGTATGGGGTCCGCGGGGCCATAAGTGGCCTGAGGAGGGGGGCAAGCAGCCCCCTCCTAAAGAATACATTTTTTTTAAAAAGGCCATGACCCGGGGGTTGGGGTCCCCTGGGCCGATTAAGGCCTTGGGAGGGCCAAATTATTTTTTTCAACAAAACAAATTAGGGTGCAGGCCCTGGGGGATGGGGTCCCCAGGGCCAGTAAATTAGAAAAAGAAGGGAGGCCACACAGCCCTCCTTCTTAAAAAAATTAAATAAATAAAAGATCGGCATCGTGCTGGAGGCCACGCCCCCTCCTTGCAGCACTCTGCAAACGCACCCCCTGGCCAGTTGTAAGTTGGGGAATTAATTCCCCTTCAATACTGAGGGTCCCTGAGGGCCAACTAGCCCAACAGGTATCTCCAGTATGCGCCAGGGAGCTGCGTTGCAGACAGGTGTTCTGAGGCCACGCCCCTTTTTACACCTCTATGCAACGCAGCTCTGTGGCGATTACTGGAGGTACCTAGTGAGCTAGATTGACCCTAGGGACCCTTAGGATACAAGGGGACTTAATCTCTCAACTTAGAACGGCCACAGGGCGCGTTTACACAGTGCTGAAGGGAGGGGACGGGGCCTGAGGTGACGTGTGCAAACACGCCCTATGGCGCGTTTTAAGTTGGGGAAATAATTCCCCTTCAATCCTGAGGGCCCCCGGGGGCTAACTAGCCCACCAGGTGCTTCCAGTAAGCGCCACTGAGCTGCGTTGCAGAGAGGTGGTCCAGGCCGTGCCACTTTTTACACCTCTCTGCAACACAGCTCTGTGGCGCTTACTGGAGGTACCTAGTGGGCTAGTTGGACCCTAGGGACCCTCAGGATTCAAATGAACTTAATCTCCCAACTAAAAACGGCCACAGGGCGTGTTTACACAGTGGTGAACGGAGGGGACGGGGCCTGAGTTAACGTGTGCAAACAAGCCCTGTGGCGCATTTTAAGTTGGGGAAATAATTCCCCCTCAATCCTGAGGGACCCTGGGGGCCAACCAGCCCACCAGGGGCTTCCAGTAAGCGCCACTGCGCTGCGTTGCAGAGAGGTGGTCTAGGCCGTGCCCCTTTTTACATCTCTCTGCAACGCAGCTCTGTGGCGCTTACTGGAGGTACCTAGTGGTCTAGTTGGACCCAAGGGACCCTCAGGATTCAAGGGGACTTAATCTCCCAACTTAACCCCTTGAGTGCCCCGCCCTTTCCACGCCCTGTGCAGGGCGTTTCATTAGCGGGCGGGACTCATGACGAGATAGTCTCGTCATGGGCACAGCGCAACCGCGGCCCATGACGAGACCATCTCGTCATGGGCATTCAAGAGGTTAAAACGGCCACAGGGCGTGTTTACACAGTGGGGAAGTGAGGGGACGGGGCCTGAGGTGACGTGTGCAAACACGCCCTGTGGCGCATTTTAAGAGGTAGTTTTAATCCCCTGCCCTATAATATACTAGGGGCTTACAGAGGAGGTCATGCTGATCACAGGGGGACCCCAACACATAGTGTTCCCTAGTGTATGTAGGTGTTTTCACTGTATTCTGAGTGGCTTTTAACATAGCACTGGCTCTAGGACTGGTTAGTCAGACTCAGTTACCACCAGTATCCGTCTGAAAAAGTTGAGGGTACAGGATGATTTTGCAACAAGGCTTCTTTCTGCTCTTCTGTTTGTTCTTTCTGCACGTTTTCCTTCTTCCTGCACTTTTCTTCGTCTTTGAGGACTTCTGTTGCTTCTTTCTGCATTTCATTTTTTTCTTTCTGTGCGTTTTTTCTTCTTTCTTCACATGTCCTATCTCTGTAGGCATAGTTAGAAATTAGCATTTAAAAAACCTTTGAAATTCACTGGAAAAACCATAGGTTTTAGGCATGTTATAGTTAGGAATTAGCATTTAAAAAACCTTAGAAATTCACTGAAAAAACCATAGGTTTCAGGGGCGTTATAGTTAGCTGGACTTTTAACTCGTACAAAACCATTGAAATTCCCCCGTTATAGTTAGTTCAGCTAACTATAACTCTCGCGCCCGCAATGCACTGCTGATGACGTCACATATTACATCACTCATGACATGGTCAGTGACATCACTCATGACATCACTGATGACATCTCAAATGACATCACTGATGATATCATCTTTGTGATAGAGTGGCAGACCTCCTCTCCCCCTAATATAACCTTTGATACACACATTCAAAAATAGAAACTAAAATGTTCAAAACAATGGACATACCAATATCAGTTACAACAACCTATTCAGTAATTCTAAGATCCACATACACATCCACTCATTCATCAACAGTCCTATACAGTCACTCATACATGTACTCACTCATCATATGTACTCATACACCTATACATCCTGTTACACAACGCCACTCATCCATAGAGCTACTCACACACATAGTCACTCATGCTAATAAAGAATCAAACATCCATTTACTTGCATATACAGTTATACACACACCACCACACTTACTTCTACAGAACCTTACACATGCTTAGTCTTTTAAACAATCACTTATAGAAACACATAATTATTCATACAGGAACTCTTTCAATCTCTCACTCTCACATATACTCACTTATATATACCAATAGTCACATATACAAGTTTAAAACATATGTAGTTACTCATAAAGACACTATTGAGACAGTCATTCACTCACTAACACACCCATGCACACACTCATCCACCCATACAGTCCTGCACACATGCTGTCTTCAACACATACAAACAGTGAGTCACTCATTCATGCACCTATGCACTACGTAATACCCCCCACGAACCATACAGACACTCAGACACTCATACTGATACTCAAAAAAACAACTAATAACCTATATATACTCTCATGTAGCTACTCACCAACACATGCAGACACTTATACACAAAGTGAGAGACTGATACAGATCTTTACATATTTAAACATTACTCACTATGCCATGTATTCACTAAGATACACTTAATATATATAAAAGGAAAAAAAACAGAGGATTGAGGTACATTAGACAGACAAATTTTCATTTAAAAAACCTTTGAAATTCACTGGAAAAACCATAGGTTTCAGGCACGTTTTAGTTAGAAATTAGCATTTAAAGCATTTTAAAAAAACATGGAAATTCACTGAAAAAACCATAGGTTTCAGGAACGCTATAGTTAGTTAGACATTTCACTCGTACAAGACCATAGAACTTCCGGCGTTATAGTTCGTTCAGCTAACTATAACTCGCGCACCAGCAATGCACTGGTGATGACATCACATATTACATCATTGTCAGTGACCACTGATGACACCGAAACGCGTCATGTCAAGTTGCACGGAATAAAGTTGCACTGAAAACTGGATATCGGTAGCACGCTGTGGTCTGTACCTGTGTGTCTCCTTTTGACTTCGGAGAATGGGACGGTGATTATTCATATATATATATATATATATATATATATATATATATATATATATATATATATATATATATATCCAACAGGTAATGCTCACTAGGCGTGGCTGAATCGTTGAAGCCTCACACCAAGAGATCACAGACACGGACCAGTTTTTCTTAGTGCAAATTTATTCGCTTGCTCGCAGAATAGTCGCCATAACGTTTCGGCTCCCCAAGAGCCTTGTTCACATGACGTATATATATACAAGTGTATTTCTTCTATGTTCATTGATTTGTACATGCACTGGCACTTTAAATTCTGGGTTAGTTGCTAAGCGCAGTCATGTGAAAAAGGCCGCCTGAACGGCCGAAACGCGTCGAGACAAACTGCTGAAATAAAGAGCATTGCAACTTTGATGGTCTGCACTCGTCATCTCTGCACAAAGCAGAGGGATAGTGTCACGAGTTGGAGGCGATATATATATATATATATATATATATATATATATATTACCTACTGGCAGTCGCCAGTTGGTAGTTATAGTTAGGACCTATTTTCCATAGGAAATCTGCAACATTCTATTTGGAATAACGTTGGCGTCGATTGATGAATGTTCGCGAAATTTTCCAAAGTTTTGGCCAGCTCCGGTCCGCTCCTATCCTGAAAATTTCACGGTGATTCGTCAAGCGGGGGCCGAGAAAAAAGGGGGGTCCCAAAACACGTTTTCCCCATGCATTTTCCCATAGGACCTGTTGACGCAGCTACAGCCCGAAGTGCTGAACGGAATTACACCAAATTTGGCAAAGAGGTAGTCCTCAGTTCAGACTCGTGCCTTTTGCTTAAATGGTGTAAATCCGTTCAGTAGTTCCTAAGAAAATCAAAAGTAAAATCACATATATATCTGGGCGGAGCCTAACCACACATCTCATCGTGAGATCTGATTGGCTGGCAGCACTTCATCCAAGAAGTGTTGGCAGCCATCTTGGGACCAATATACATGATAGCACCTCATTAAAAAGCATTGCAGTTAATAGAAGGTGTTAAGACTTTAGTTACATTATAAATCATTTGTTAATGGTACCATACTCATTTTAGGAATTGTGGTGTGTTCTAAGGTGATTTTACCATGTGAAAAAGCCTTCTGCTGAGATATCATGAATCATGTTTGAGAGAAAACTATTTTCTCATGCTTTTCCCACAGAGGTTTGGAAGGTGATCTATAAGCTAAACTGAGAGTATATTTCTTTAAATTCACATTATCTTTCTCAGTCATGTGAGAATGAAGTCTGACATTATCAGTAAAACATGTACATCCAACAAGGGCAGAGACCGTCAGTTGATTCCTTTGTGTTCTACTGCAGCTTCCCAGAGTGTTCTAAAGAACAAGTAGAGCGCTAACAGTCCTACTTATGACAAACATATGGCACACCTGAAGCCATCTTGGTTGGAATAAAGTGGTTACTCTTAAAACATTTAATTTAAAAAGGAACAAAATGAGGGGGTTCATTTTGCCATAGAAAGTGTGATTAGTGCTGCAGAAAGAAAAATTAGGGTACATTTTGAGTGACTTTTCAAATCCTCTTCTATTTCATTAAAAAATTCTGACATGCAGACTGAAACCTGCACTTTCAATACCAGCAGCAGACTTCCCTGGTAAGCAGTAGCTTTACTACAGTGATCTAATATGCAACTAGAGTGCTAACATTCTGAATTTATGGCAAATTTGTGACACATCTGAATCCCTTCTTGATGGAATCAAAGTAAAAAACTGAAAGTATTTCCTACTGAGGAGACTGCAGTAAATGAGGAAATTAGGAAACTTCATAACAAATAGGTCTCCCAAGATGGCCACCAGAGACAAAAGAGCCCAAATGTAGCCCAAATAACACCCAGATGTAGCCCAAGTATAGCCCAATGACAGAATGTCCCAGAGTGTTCTAACGAACAACTAGAGCGCTAACAGTCTTACTTATAACAAAAGCATGGCACACCTGAAGCCATCGTGAATGGAATAAAGTTGTAACACTTAAAACATTTACTTTACAAAGGAACAAAATGAGGGGGTTCATTTTGCCATAGAAATTATGATTAGTTCTGCAGAAAGAAAAATTAGGGCACATTTTGACTTCTCAAATCCTCTTGTTTTTCATAAACAAATTCTGACATGTAGACTGAAACATGCACTTTGAATACCAGCAGCAGACTTCCCTGGTGAGCAATAGTTTTACTACAGTGATCTAATGAGCAACTAGAGTGCTAACATTCAGAATTCATGGCAAATGTGTGACACATCTGAATGCCTTCTTGATGGAACCAAAATAAAAAACTGAAAGTATTCCCACTGAGGAGACTGCAGTAAATGAGGAAATTAGGAAACTTCATAACAAATAAATCTCCCAAGATGGCCACCAGAGACAAAAGAGCCCAAACGTAGCCCAAATATCACCCAGATGTAGCCCAAGTATGGCCCAATGACAGAATGTCCCAGAGTGTTCTTAAGAACAACTAGAGCGCTAATCCCGGGGGGGACCCAGTTTCCTGCGCTGGAGATCGGCCCTGGAGCGCTGGGCGGGGGCTGAGGGCACGCTCCGGGTGCAACTGGCCCTCCGGCGAGATGACGAAAAAGCGCTAGCGACAGCCCGGGCGTGGGAAGCGTTGGTGGTAGAACTCCAGGGGCTGATGTCCGAGCCGGGGGAGGAAGGGAGCGGGCCTGATGAGGAAATGGTAGTGGGGAGTGGGGAGTAGTGGAGGCGACTGGCGGGCCCTGACCGACTGCACTCTGGAGAGGGTTGGGGGGGAAGGTATTGTGGCTGTAGGGAGAGGTGGGGCTCCTGTATTGCATTGATTGAGGGGAGGGGAAGCATCGAGCGTGGGACCGGGGTAGCAGACGGGGGCACACTGACAGAGGGTGGGGGGCGGGGGGGGAAGGGGCCGGGTGGGACAGCTGAGTGGAAATGCTGGTATATGTGGGGTATTTCCTGACTGGGCGGGGATTGAGAGCTGGTTGTTATATTGCTGTGTATGAAAACAATAAAAAATGTTTCAACAAAAAAAAGAACAACTAGAGCGCTCACTGTCTTACTTATGACAAAAGTGTGGCACACCTGAAGCCATCTTGATTGGAATAAACTGGTAACATTTAAAACATTTAATTTAAAAAGGAACACAATGAGGGGGTTCATTTTGCCATAGAAATTATGATTAGTGCTGAAGAAAGAAAAAATAGGGCACATTTTGAGTGACTACTCAAATCCTCTTCTATTTTATTAAAAAATTCTGATATGCAGACTGAAACATGCCCTTTTAATACCAGCAGCAGACTTCCGTGGTGAGCAGTAGCTTTTCTACAGTGATCCAATGAGCAACTAGAGTGCTAACATTCAGAATTTATGGCAAACGTGTGACATATCTGAATACCTTCTTGATGGAATCAAAGTAAAAAACTGAAAGCATTTCCTACTGAGGAGACTGCAGTAAATGAGGAAATTAGGAAACTTCATAACAAATAAATCTCCCAAGATGGCCACCAGAGACAAAAGAGCCCAAATGCAGCACAAATATCACCCAGATGTAGCCCACATGTAGCCCAATGACAGAAGTGTGCAAAACACTTATTTTTTGTGTATTTGCAGTTTTATATAGTGCAGACTTGTCATGTATTGGAGTGTTTTACATGAGCATTGGTTACATCACACAAGATCAAATTCATTTTAGTTGCAAACATGGGGAGATTAAGTGATTTGACCAGAATCACAGAATGTTGAGCTGAAGCAGAAACTCCAACCTGGTTCCCCAGTTGCAAAGTTTGCAGCTCTGGAAGTAACACCACATCCTCTCCCCTAGGTGCAACATTTAATCAAGTGGTCAACTGGATAGAAAAACATAAAGATTACAAATAATTTAAAAGTTCTTTGTCGCTATTTGAAAACTCAGAAAATATGTCCTCATTTTAGTTTTTTAGAGCACTAACCATAATTTTGATGCAAATAACACCCTCTCATATATGTAATTTCTAAAGGAAATACTCTAGGTATTACAGTTTTGATTACATCAAGATGACGTCAGGCGTTCCACACTTTTGTAATAAATATAGAATGTTAGCATTCTAGTTGTTCATTGGGATACTGTTGAGAGGCAGAGGCCAGGGGCATGAACTCTGAAAATTGAAGGCAGGTAGGAGAGTGCAGAGGCAACAATTTGACCACACTGGGCAGGCAGGCAAGAAGGGCAGTGGCAGCACAACAGACTATGGAGGGCAGTGGAAAGGGGGGCAGGGGCAACAAACTAACAATACAGGACTGGCAAGAGAGGCTGTGGCAATATATTAGACCACTGTGGGCAAAAGGAAGAGGCAGTGGTAGTACAACCATACATGCCAACAGACCCGTTTCAGCCAGGAAACGTCCAATGTTTTTAAGCTCAAATGGGCTTTATTTGAGGTGTCTCTTGTCTACAATCTCCTCTTTTTCAATGTAACTCAAAGGGGAAAATCAATACCCCAGTTTTTTTCTCAAAATCTCCCTCTTACCAAGTTCAAAATGTTCGCAAGTATGGTACATTGGATCATGGTAGGCAGGAGGAATTGGGGTAGGGACATGGACTCGGATAACAGAGGACAGGAGGGACATGGAGAGGTGCACCAAACTGACCCTACAGGGCAGGCATCAGGGTTTGCTGCAGCACAATACACCACACAGCGCATGCGGGACGGGAGTGCAGCACAACAATCCATAGAAAGCAATAGGGAGGGGACAGGACCATGCACATGGACAACAGAGAACAGAGGGGAAAGAGGCAATGGTAGCTAGCTGACCATAATGGACAGACAGGAGAGAAAGCTGCAGCATAACAGACCATAAAGGGCAGGAGGGACGGATCAGGGGCATTACAATGGAACAGACAAGCCAGGAGGTAGGGAATAGGGGTCTGCACATGGAAACAGAGGGCTGGGGGCAAGGGGGCAGGGCTGGAGCAGCAAGATGACCATGGAGGTCAGGCAGGATGGGCACTAGAAACAAGACACACCATGGAGAGCAACAATGAGACTATGGTGGCATACACACAGACCATGGAGGGAAGGTGGGAGGGGGTCAGGGGCAGCTAGCTGACCACACAGGGAAGGTGGGAGGGGCCATGGCAGCACAGAAGACCATGGCAAGCGGGAGGGTTAGTGGCAGCACAATGGCTATGATGGGCAAGAAGGAGGGTGCAGGGGCATGCACAAAGGACCATGGAGGATAGAAGGGAGGGTCAGGACCTGGGCACAGACAAGAGAGTTCAAGGGAAGGGGTCTCACAACAGACCTCGCGGGGCAGGCAGGAGGAGCAGTTGCAGCACAGTAGACCAGGGAGGGCAGAAGGGTGTGGCAGTAAATTGGACCATGGAGGACAGGAGGAACGGGATAGGGGCATAGCTTGTGGACAGGCAGGGTGGAGGTGGCAGGGACAGGTTACAGTCATCTGACAATGCTAGGCAGGTGGGAGGGGAGTGGCAGCTCAACAGAACACTCAGAGTAGATAGGAGTGGCAGGTCCATGGAACATGGTGGGCAAAAAGGATGGAGCAGGGGCATGCACAAAGACATCGGAGGGCAGGGGGAAGGAGAATAGGGGCAGCAAGCTAAGCACAGAGGCTAAGCAGGAGGTCAATGATGGGCCATAGAATTGGGCAATGGAGGGCAGGAGGAGTGGACTGGTACATCATGCTAAATGGAGGGCAGTGGCAGCACATCAGACCATGCATGGCAAGAGGGAGGAGGCTAGTCCATGGATTCAGACAACAGAGGATAGGGAGGAGTTGGATGGGGCAGCAAGCTAACTGTTCAGAGAAGGTGGGTATTAGGAACGTTATTGTTTTTAAAATGTGTGTCTGTGCGAACTACTTAAAATATGAACAAGTATGCAGCATAATCTCACTTTTATTCAGGAAGAAGAGGACGTTTGTGACTGTGACTCCCGGCTCACTTGGCAGAAACACCCCCCGACCCTCCACCCCCTTCGCAAAATGTAATGCCCATGAAAAGGGTGGGTGGACGCAGTGTTATATAGAACATAGTCCTGAGAGCACGATTGAAAATGAAAACTAGATATAGTATATGGTATAAACTATGCACCAAAAAGTGTGATATAAGATGAACCGGGGCGTAAAATATAATATGCAATACATTGTGTGCAATGACAGATTCATTGGAGAGCGCGAGATAGCACAGGCACTAGCTCGTGCTATGCGATATGCGCCTTGGAGTGTAATATGCACAGGGCAGTGTTGTGTAACCTAACTAGTCTCTAAAGTTGTAATAAAAAATATGTGCTGGGGAGTGTAATGTTGCATATGCACTGTGACAAAGATATGGATCCCAGATTGCAATATGTATGGCACAGCGCTGTGCGTTATAACATAGGCATCGAGGAAGGCACGTTAGATGGGGCAATATAACCCGTGCGAAGGCAAGTGTGGCATGACATATTCACGGGGTGGTGTGACAGTGCACATGGGCTGGAGAGTGTCATAGCATACGCACTAGCTGGTGGAATACAACACAGAGGTGTGAGGCACTCGGCGGGCACTGGTGGGTGTAACACAGCATTAGGCTCAGCCAGGAGCACGCTGTGACTCTCAAGTGAGGTTTGTCTCCTTTCCAGAGAGTAAAATAAAAAGTATTACACATCCGGCGGTGGATTTGTGTTTTATTAACCGTGAGGGGGGTTTCTTGCATAGTTTGGTCGAATTTTTGTCGAATCCCCTTTGAATGGCTTGGTGTGCGTGTATATTAAATGTGCCTGTCAATAGCTACCCATGTTTGTATAAATAAACAACAAGGGTGTCTACTTGGAGAGTACCCACCTGCGGGGGCGCCGGGATTAGGCACGGTAGGGCGTCAGACACATCAGAGCTTCACTAGCAGTGTAAATACATTCCATGTGGATTCATTCTATGCATAGTCGCCTTTTAATGAATATCACGCAAATCGTCATGGAGATAGGTACATACGGTTTGACCAGCATGTCCTGGGTGTTTCTATAAATATATATTTTTTGAAAAATAATAAAAAACAAAGGCCGGCCCCGGGGGATGGGGTCCCCGGGGCCATAAGTGGCCTGAGGAGGGGGGCAACACAGCCCCCTCCTAAAGAATTAAAAAAAATAAAAATAGGCCATGACCCGGGGGTTGGGGTCCCCGGGGCCGATTAAGGCCTTGGGAGGGCCAAATTTATTTTTTTCAACAAAAAAATTAGGGTGCAGGCCCTGGGGGATAGGGTCCCCAGGGCCAGTAAATTAGAAAAAGAGGGGGGCCACACAGCCCTCCTTCTTAAAAAAATAAAATGAATAAAAGATCGGCATCGCGCTGGAGGCCACGCCCCCTCCTTGCAGCACTTTGCAAACGCGCCCCCTGGCCAGTTGTAAGTTGGGGAATTAATTCCCCTTCAATACTGAGGGTCCCTGATGGCCAACTAGCCCAACAGGTATCTCCAGTATGCGCCAGGGAGCTGCGTTGCAGACAGGTTTTCTGAGGCCACGCCCCTTTTTACACCTCTATGCAACGCAGCTCTGTGGCGCTTACTGGAGGTACCTAGTGGGCTAGTTTGACCGTAGGGACCCTTAGGATTCAAGGGGACTTAATCTCTCAACTTAGAACGGCCACAGGGCGCGTTAACACAGTGGTGAAGGGAGGGGACGGGGCCTGAGGTGACACGTGCAAACACGCCCTGTGGCGCGTTTTAAGTTGGGGAAATAATTCCCTTTCAATCCTGAGGGACCCTGGGGCCAACTAGCCCACCAGGTGCTTCCAGTAAGCGCCACTGCTCTGCGTTGCAGAGAGGTGGTGCAGGCCGTGCCCCTTTTTACACCTCTCTGCAATGGCGCTTACTGGACGTACCTAGTGGGCTATTTTGCCCCTAGGGATCCTCAGGATTCAAGGGGACTTAATCTCCCAACTTAAAAAACGGCCACAGGGCGTGTTTACACAGTGGAGAAGGGAGGGGACAGGGCCTGAGGTGACGTGTTCAAACACGCCCTATGGCCCGTTTTAGGTTGGGGAAATAATTCCCCTTCAATCCTGAGGGCCCCCGAGGGCTAACTAGCCCACCAGGTGCTTCCAGTAAGCGCCACTGAGCTGCGTTGCAGAGAGGTAGTCCAGGCCGTGCCACTTTTTACACCTCTCTGCAACACAGCTCTGTGGCGCTTACTGGATGTACCTAGTGGGCTAGTTGGACCCTAGGGACCCTCAGGATTCAAATGAACTTAATCTCCCGACTAGAAATGGCCACAGGGCGTGTTTACACAGTGGTGAAGGGAGGGGACGGGGCCTGAGTTAACGTGTGCAAACAAGCTCTGTGGCGCGTTTTAAGTTGGGGAAATAATTCACCCTCAATCCTGAGGGACCCTGGCGGCCCACTAGCCCACCAGGTGCTTCCAGTAAGCGCCACTGCGCTGCATTGCAGAGAGGTGGTCTAGGCCGTGCCCCTTTTTACATCTCTCTGCAATGCAGCTCTGTGGCGCTTACTGGAGGTACCTAGTGGTCTAGTTGGACCCTAGGGACCCTCAGGATTCAAGGGGACTTAATCTCCCAACTTAAAACGGCCACAGGGCGTGTTTACACAGTGGGGAAGTGAGGGGACGGGCCTGAGGTGACGTGTGCAAACACGCCCTGTGGCGCATTTTAAGAGGTAGTTTTAATCCCCTGCCCTATTATATACTAGGGGCTTACAGAGGAGGTCATGCTGATCACAGGGGGACCCCAACGCATAGTGTTCCCTAGTGTATGTAGGCGTTTTCACTGTATTCTGAGTGGCTTTTAACATAGCACTGGCTCTAGAACTGGTTAGTCAGACTCAGTTACCACCAGTATCCATCTGAAAAAGTTGAGGGTACAGGATGATTTTGCAACAAGGCTTCTTTCTGCTCTTCTGTTTGTTCTTTCTGCACGTTATCCTTCTTCCTGCACTTTTCTTCGTCTTTGAGGACTTCTGTTGCTTCTTTCTGCATTTCTTTTTTTCTTTCTGTGCGTTTTTTCTTCTTTCTTCACATGTCCTATCTCTGTACGCATAGTTAGAAATTAGCATTTAAAAAACCTTTGAAATTCACTAAAAAACTATAGGTTTCAGGCACGTTATAGTTAGGAATTAGCATTTAAAAAACCTTAGAAATTCACTGAAAAAACCATAGGTTTCAGGGGCGTTATAGTTAGCTGGACTTTTCACTCGTACAAAACCATTGAAATTCCCCCGTTATAGTTAGTTCAGCTAACTATATCTCGCGCGCCCGCAATGCACTGCTGATGACGTCACATATTACATCACTCATGACATGGTCAGTGACATCACTCATGACATCACTGATGACATCTCAAATGACATCACTGATGACATCATTCTTGTGATAGAGTGGCAGACCTTCTCTCCCCCTAATATAACCTTTGATACACACATTCAAAAATAGAAACTAAAATTTTCAAAACAATGGACATACCAATATCAGTTACAACAACCTATTCAGTAATTCTAAGATCCACATACACATTCACTCATTCACCAACAGTCCTATACAGTCACTCATACATGTACTCACTCATCATATGTACTCATACACCTATACATCCTGTTACACAACGCCACTCATCCATAGCGTTACTCACACACATAGTCACTCATGCTAATAAAGAATCAAACATCCATTTACTTGCATATACAGTTATACACACACCACCACACTTACTTCTACAGAAACTTACACATACTTAGTCTTTTAAACAATCACTTATAGAAACACATACTTATTCATACAGGAACTCTTTCAATCTCTCACTCTCACATATACTCACTTATATACACCAATAGTCACATATAATAGTTTAAAACATATGTAGTTACTCATAAAGACACTATTGAGACAGTCATTCACTCACTAACACACCCATGCACACACTCATCCACCCATACAGTCCTGCACACATGCTGTCTTCAACACATACAAACAGTGAGTCACTCATTCATGCACCTATGCACTACGTAATACCCCCCACAAACCATACAGACACTCAGACACTCATACTGATACTCAAACAAACAACTAATAACCTATATAGACACTCATGTAGCTACTCACCAACCCATGCAGCCACTTATACACAAAGTGAGAGACTGATACAGATATTTACATATTTAAACATTACTCACTATGCCATGTATTCACTAAGATACACTTAATCAGTCAGTTATACAATCAATTTTTCAAAAACAAATCATCCATTTAGACACTTATATACCCATTTATTCTTCCATCGACCTTGAGATATACATACATAAAACATATGTAACTTTCAGAAAAACACACATTCACTGGATGATGTCATCAGTGATGTCATATAACTGCTCAACATCCACTTCAGACTGGGGGAACTCGCGGGCGGGTGCTGGTTTGCGGTAGTGGACCCCACTACGTATTTCGCTCTATTTCCTCAGTCTTAAAGAAATACCGCACTCACGAGGGGCGCTTGAAAATTTTATTCAGCAACCAACAGCAAACATACGCGTTTCGGCGAGAAGCCTTCTTCGGTGTTCATGACACACCGAAGGAGGTATGTTTAAAAGGCATATATATATATATCCACACACGTAGGTAGCCCCAAAGGAGTGTGACCTCAGACACAAAAATCAGCTCACTGATTTATTGGCGAAATGCAAGCAGGCAGCAGACAATGAACAGGCATCTATGTAGTCCAACGGCAGACGCGTTTCGGGAGCCCTGGCTCCCTTCCTCAATGGCGTGTGTTCAATGAAAGAAAGCAAAGTTCACCGCACACCTGTTTTATCAAAAATACCCACCCTGATGGGTGTGGCTCTCTCACAGCCTTCTGGTCATTCTGGTGCGAAGTTGTCATATCCCGAGTGGGCATGCATTCCCCCCAAACATAATAAAAACAGTTTGTTACCCAAGTGAACTGATGTCAAGTCTTCCCCGCGACCTGCCCCGCTCTCCAGACACCAATAGAAGCTTCAAGGCGGCACCACCCTGCACGAGGCACTGAATTTGCGTATCTCCCGTGATTGCTAGCCTCTTCAATGCCAGCACGGACCCGCTACCACAGTGGGCCTCACTGCACGGCTGGGCAACAGCTGTTATAAATCCACACACGCAGGTAGCCCCAAAGGAGTGTAACCTCAGACACAAAAATCAGCTCACTGGTTTATTGGCGAAATGCAAGCAAGCAGCAGACAAAGAACATGCATCTATGTAGTCCAACGCCAGATGCGTTTCGGGAGTCCTGGCTACCTTCCTCAATGGCGTGTGTTCAATGAAAGAAAGCAAAGTTCACCGCACACCTGTTTCATCAAAAATACCCGCCCGATGGGCGTGGCTCTCTCACCGCCTTCTGGCCATTGTGGTGCGAAGTTATCATATCCCCACTGGGCATGATTTCCTCCCAAACATAATAAAAACAGTTTGTTACCCAAGTGGGTTGATGTCAAGTCTTGCCAGCGACCTGCCCCGCTCTCCAGACGCCAATAGAAGCTTCAAGGCGGCACCACATTGCACGAGACGCCGAACTTGCGTGTCTCCCATGATTGCTAGCCTCTTCAAAGCCAGCACGGACCCGCTACCGCAGTGGGCCTCATTCCACGGCTGGGCAACAGCCGTTATAAATCCACACACGCAGGTAGCCCCAAAGGAGTGTGACCTCAGACACAAAAATCAGCTCACTGGTTTTTTGGTGAAATGCAAGCAGGCAGCAGACAAAGAACAGGCATCTATGTAGTCCAACGCCAGACGCGTTTCGGGAGTCCTGGCTCCCTTTCTCAATGGCGTGTGTTCAATGAAAGAAAGCAAAGTTCACTACACATCTGTCTCATCGAAAATACCCGCCCCGATGGGCGTGGCTCTCTCACAGCCTTCTGGTCATTGTGGTGCATACTTTTCTCCCAAACATAGTCTTGCCCGCGACATATATTAAATAGCCGAAAAATGTGTCGTAAAAGATAACACAATGTGTTAAATGCGAGAAAATGGCATTTGTGGAAATGACATGAGTGGTAAGGTCGTACAATCATTATACACATTAGGGCAGAGGGCACAAAGGTCTGATTCATATTTCATCAAACACACCGCTTTTTATTAGTCCAATCACTACTTAAGTAATAACTATCTACCCTATAGCAGAGCTGCCTAAGTTAGTTTGTAATTTTAAGGTACGCCATACAAAGCTTCCCCGTGTGCCTCATTGTGTTATTAGACTTTGAAATTGGAATGCCATATTTCATAACCCCTCATACAACAGCTCCCTGTGTCTATACTCGGCCCTAGCACCAGTACCTTTTACATCATTCTTATACACTGTGCTGCATGGAGTGAGGAGCTGTCAGCTCCAACCGGGTTCCTGTTTTGTTACACAGCACAGGAACAAATGTTTTGTTATTGATATTTGTAGAGTAAACAATCACCCTGGAGGGTACTCTTGTGCTGAAACGCAGGAGCAGTCTGGGCCGTTCCGTGGCCTCACCTAGTTAAAAAGCTAAATTTTCAGTTTTTTGCAGAATTCGGAAACTGAGGAGGTACCTCTAATGTGCAGGGGAAGGTCGTTTCCGGCTTTAGGAGGTTAGTAGTAGAAGATACACCCATCAGTTTTGGTTCTGCATATGTGGGGGATGTGTGCGAGCAATGCTTAATTTGAACAATTGGATGCCGGAACTTATTTGTGGGGACCAGTTCTTATTTTTTCTCATCAGACATTTCCAGAGAACAAAGGAGGAAAAAAGCACAAAGAGGAAAAAATTAGAGAAAGACAGAAAAAGTCACAAAGGTAGAAAGCAGGGACCTGCAGGAGGGAGATAAAGAGGGAGAGAGAGTCTGGTAGTGGATTTAAGAGGCCTGTGGTGGATTCAAGAATATGCAGCCTTAGTATTTAGTATCCAGGCATTTATGGGCACCGACAATCATTCTTTTACAAATTTAGCTCTGTGTGAAAGTAGTTGTCTGTCTGAGCAGTTGTTAAGGTATGTGGGTCCATGTTGTTTAAGGTTTTGAATATGTGCGGGAAGAGTTTGATTAGTGCTGATTTGTGGAAGGGGAGTCAGTGGAGCTAGCCAAAGTGCAGGATGATGCGTGTGCATGGGTTGTATGACAGAACTCTGCATGCATTTACCCCACATGCCTTTACAACGCAGTTACTACCCCGACTGCGATGTTTACCACGCGTTACTTTACCATGCAAGTGGTTACAACAACTTGCCTTAGGGGGTGCTGGACTTTGGAATAGTATAAATTACTATTCCAACTCCAGTCTATGCAACAGTGGGAAGGTGTTAGACTTAAAAATCCAACACCAGTCCAACAACGCTCCCCCTAAAGCAAGTCTTTGTCAGGACTTGCAGATTAAAGGAATGCGTGGTAATGTTGCAGTCGGCATAGTGACGGCATTGTAAAGGCAGGGCGTTGTTGTGACTGGAGCTAAAGGATGTTTACCATGTGAGCTGTGCTAAGTTGTGGGTGAGTCTGGCTGTAGAGTTCTGGATGGTCCATAGCCGTCCATACCATGTTGTTCAAAACACAGGTAGAGCACGGAGTCAGTCAGTCAGAAACCTTTATTCGAGTCCAGATGAATCATAAAATTTCACAGAAAAAAACATACAATCATAAAATAAGACAATATTTACAAAAGAGCATAAAAAATATCTTCGAAGGCAATTAAACGCCTAATTACATACTTTTACATTGCATATCGTTTCCTTAATATAAAAACAATTTTTATAAAACTAAGCACAGAGCTGCAAATGGAGGCACAGAGTCTTACTGCCATGATTGTCTCTTGTTCATATATGAGGGAACTTGCAGGGTCATTCCTCTTTGTAGCCACATTTCAAGTGCTGTTTTTTAGGAGAGCGCGTTGCGGTATGAAAAGTTTGTGTCTTCGCATGATAACATAAACCTGAAAAAACAAGTTAATAGGTGCATATTTTACTAGTTGTTCAATTTAAAACAGCTCTTGTAAAACAAAAAATAGCAGGTCCACTCTTCAGAATCTATGGGCCATATGTATGAAGCAATTTTCTGGCCGTAAACAGGCCGAATCCCAGAATAGACCCATTTGTAACCGGAAAAATGCTTTTGGGAATGTACAACGCCCAAATTGCGATTCGGTTTGTTACCAAATCGCAATTTGGGTTTTGCGATTCGGCATTTGGAAGGGGCGTGTTTAGGGCGTCCCTTCCACATACTGTATTGCATTGGCATGTATGAATGTTTTGTGACCGAAATGTGGTTGCAAAACATTTGCACTTTACTAGCAACTCAAATTTGGTGGCAATGCCTTCGTAAATTAGAAGCGGTCCCCATGAACCTCTTCCCCTTTGTGAATGTTGGGCAAATGTTTTTCTTAAGAGCAGGCATGGTCCCATGGACCACTGCCTGCTCTTAAAAAAATGAAAGAAAACTTTAAATGTTTTATTGTTGAAATGCATCCCGTTTTCCTTTAGGGAAAAAGTGGTTGCATTTCAACAACAAAAAAGAAAACCTTTATTAAAACGCAGTCACAGACATGTGGTCTGCTGACCTCAGCAGGCCACCATCCCTGTGATGGCTGCAATTCCTAATGGGTCGCAAACTGTGACCTCCCTCATTAATATTCATGAGGTAGGTCGATTTGCGACCCACAAGGAATCGCAAGTATAAAACAAAACATTTCATACATAAGGAATAGCGATTTCTAAATAGCGATTCGGATGGAACGGCTATTTGGAAATCGCTATTCCTAGTCTATGTACATACGGCTCTATATTCCTATCATGTACTCAAATACATTAAATGCGCAAGTAGTGAAGATGTTAAGAGACAGCAAGATATGTGTTGTATGTAACATTAAAAACAAATAAAATGCCATGCCGTACATTAAACCTTCATCATGTCAAAGGTATTGGAACACATTATTAGACCCCCAAAATATAAAGCAATTTTTTAAATATGAAAACTAAAAGAAAATCACTTACCTTGGATAAATAGATACAGGCATTTTAGTGTTACAACCTATTAGTGTTACCGCGGTAGCCACAGCACAAATTCTTTTAACATGTTGGCCCCTGTGGGGGTCCCTCTAGAAATCAGAACACTTAGCCCTGCAGGACCGAAAGGTCCTATGTGGAAAAAAGATCTCTAAATCTATCAGATTGCTCTATTTTTTTATTTCTTAACCTCTTCATTACCACCTCAAGCATCTCTATAAACGCAAATTTCTCAAAAACGGCTCAACAGATTTACAGGAAGCACCCTTTCTGAGTAAAGATCTAACCTTTAGCAAAATTTGGTATAATTCTGTTAATTGCTTTCCATAACTTTTTTGTTTTTTATTAACACAGGAAAACAGGGTTTTGAGACCACCCCTTTTTTCTCGGCCTCCGCTTGGTGAATCATCCAGAAACTTTCCAGGATTGAGCTGCGGTGGATAAACTTTTTTCGTGAATATTTATCAAACTGCACCAAAGTTCAACCTAACTATAACTACATAGTGGTGACCGTCTCTGGGTTTCTTGGGCGCAGTATCAAGAACTGTCATTTGAATGGTGGTGCGCTACTGTTAACCCGGTTACAAATAGGTGTAGTACCGCTTAAAACTTGTTTTCCCTAGACCTTTCTCTGACTGCGGATAAATTAGATGCATATATTTCGGTAATGAGAATTTATGCAGACTACGAAGAATTAAAATTAACTGTGATTCAATGGGTACTGTCCTGGTGTTTTGCCCAAGAATCCCTGAAATACCCAAACAATTTCCCTGATGCACTGAACATTAATTCATGAACCTCTCACTCCTGTAACAGCACACATTCAGAAAATAACGACAGTTAAGGGATTTCTGAAGATAATTGACCACCTACTCTCTTTTCCCCTTATCTTTGGAAATTTCTACCTCCCTTCCAAGGTCTACTGAATATGAACGTTATATCACTTATCCTCACAGAAATATCAGAAACATGGCAAAACCGGGGGAACAATTTAGAGGGGGATTGAAAATTAGCACAGCAGAGGGATTTCTTTTCACCAGCAGCTTGCATTGGAGTGGAGGAAATGCTAAGTCAACACCATTTCCTACTTTAAATAAAATAAGTAATGTCCTGCCTAAATCAGGAGTATTGCAAGGTGTGATATCAAGCCCCTTGAAAAACTTACTGAAATAATGAGCTGAATATGGCATCCAAGTTGTTTCCTAAGTTGGTGCAAGTTTGGGGAGGGCGTGTGGGGAGGTGTTGGGTGGGTGGGGATGAGTGCACTCACTTCAGGTGCATGCTTTCTGAAGGGAAAGTCTGAAAATTGAGGGTGGACACAAAGACATACTCCTGCTTGATGCCTAGAGAAATGGAGATTTTAGGCAGAGCTCCAGCACCAATCGCTGCAAATACACAATGCCTAGATGACTCTGAATATAGTTTTAGTATTAAAGCATATTGGTAAAAATCATAATCTGAGTCATTACACTGGTGATGTGGCTGTATTTCTCCACATGTACACTACCATCTGGTTCCTCTCCAAGTGACTGCTGCTCTGATAGCTAGTGCCCCATGTTGGCGCAGGATGTCTTTGACGGATGATGCCTCCAGCAATCCAGCATTCTAGATTAGGAATATAGATGAGATCATCAAGTTCTAGTGCTCCTGCTGCTGTATTACAAGCTGAAGCACTACCTTTGGAAATACCATCCCAATTCATTGTGGAATAACGCAACCCTGCCCCACTTGTGTCTCTGGACTAAAGAATCTGCCATCTTCAGGAGATGCTATGGGCACTTGAGAGAAGGAGCACAAGAAGGGACTCCTAATGCACTGTGTTGGGGCTTAGCACAAGGAACATTGTGTCTGAAATGTCAGAAGGGAACACCAACACGTTTATTAAGAGGACAACGTGCTGAATACTTCCAACCACTAAAGAACATCAACTTCAAACATGACGTATTTCCTTCTAACCTCCATAAGTCAACCAAGACCATCAATTCATTTAGCACATACCTAAAAACACGAAAGAAAACTGAAAATTTAACAAAACTCGCTGTGAGGAGCTTCTTAAATAACAGATTATAGTGGGATGCAAGTCGTCATCTTTTAGGCTAAACTGCTAGGTCATGAGATACAGGCAATAGTGAAAGCTTTTCACACTTCTAATATTCAGTCAGAGGTGATAGAGGAAACAAGGTACAATGAGAATGTACATGGTGGCATGTGTCACGTCTCAGTTGCACATGCTCTCATTCCTACTTCATCCAGGATATGCTTCAAGTGTGACTGATTTTCCACGTGCTGGCGCCTGCCCTGTGATCACAAGCACATTAGTGGCTGCAACCGAGCAGACTCCACAAACTCCACAAAGAGCTCAACATTACCTTATTGCTCCTTGAGGAGTAGCCCTGGCTCAAAAGCATTCTGCACTCTTGAGATACAGCGCAAGAAAGGGTGGGAGTGCTTCCTTGGAGCTTTCACCATCACATGACTGTGAAGGGTAAACTTTGAGGAAGGTGTTCTCCATAAAAAGAAGAGTCATGACTGAGAACAATGACTTTACTGAAATGATCCTTAAAATAATCTGGCCATACAGAGAGACAAGCAGTTGTCACTCTGCATACAAGACAAGACTCATCAGCTCAATGCAGGTTTGTTCTACTCTGACCTTGCCCTCAACCGGTGTCAACACTAGCTGGAATTGGAGGGATTTGCGAGATACATCACAACATTAGTCAAGCACAAGAGCTGAACTGGCACAGAGAAGTTTTGCAGGACATTGCAGGCTACCTGAACTACAGTGATGATATCCTCATCCATGAACAGACTCAAGATGGGCATGATTAGACTCATGTACAGGTGTGCAGAACCTATGTAGAAGCAAATCTGATGCTGAATTACACACCTGACATCCTTGGCGTGATACTCCCCCAAACATTTTGCCTTCACCCCTCTCATTTACTAAATTCGTTTTTGAGGGCTTTAGGGCATTGTGCACTTTACCACTTCTAACCAGTGCTAAATTGCTTGGGCTCTCTCTTCTTTAAACATGGTAAAATTAGCTTCCACCTTCTTAGCACATTTAATGCACTTGTACGTCTCTAGTAGATGGTTCTATATGTATTCAGGGTCTGTAAATTAAATGCTACTAGTGGGCCTGCAGCACTCATTGTGCCACACACAAAAGTAGTCTTTTAAAACATGTCTCAAATCTGCCACTTCAGCTTGAAACTGCAATTTCAAAATGGCAAAATACACCTTTTTAATACTTTTAAGTCACCCCCAATGTAGGCCCTAAAGGCTCATAGGCAGGGTGCATTGTATTTAAAAGGTAGAACATGTTTTGTTATGTTTTATATGTCCTAGCTGTAATAAAGTCCTAAAGTCGTCGTTTACTGTTGTAAGACCCATCTCTCCAATAGACTAACACTGGATTACCTTATTACATTTAATAAGTGCTAACGTTAGATTGGGAGCAGATAAAATATACTTTTTACACTCAAATTAATTGTCATTTTAAATCCTCTTTAATAGTAAAGTGGGTTTTTAAAACACAAGTGTGAAGACGCCACTTTTATAGAATATTGGCTTTTTCTTGTCCCAACCAACTATGCCTTTCCGCAAATGTCCAAGGCCACATGACTGTGAATGGCTCTACTGTTGGGGTTTATAACTTCCAGACAGTGACAAAAAGGGGGCTGAGGTGTGGATAGGGTGGCTGGGGTGGAACTGTACTTAGCCCCACTTACACTTCAAAGGGCCGTGTCTATTGCACACGCAAAGGAACCTGACACTGCCTAGCTAACCAGCTGTAGTTGGACTTGCCTGAGCACTGCTGCTGGCTTCTGCTGGAGTTCTAATCCCAACGAGGTGCACACCAGCGGCTGGCCCTTGGCTGGCATCAAAGTGTACTTCACCTGGAGAAAAGATGACAATCATAGAATTTGGGTTCCTTGCAACTGCGAACAGGCCCGTCACCCGTGATGGCTGCCAACTTAAATTTCAGGTGAGACCTGCTCTTCGCACCGACAGTGACCACCAGCGATGACCGGCAATGCGAGAGCTACACCTTGCGCTACAGCTATAACAACCGATGGTGACCGCCAACACGAAGCTACAGCAACAACACTCCACAACGCCCGAACGACTCTTTGCGCTACAGCAACGACGGTCTGCGACGCCTGACCTGCTTTTCGCGCTACAGTGATCATCATCTGTGGCTTCCTCTAAAGTGAACAGAAATTTTCATGCCAGACTTCAGAAGGTAACTTTTCAGCGAAATTAACCTGGTTCCTGTATCCAACCCGCACTGCATCAGCCTGACTTTACCCCGGTCTAGCGCGATCAGATGACCTCAAGTGACGTTTTGTGCTTTTAGGCACTACTTTCACAATAAAATAAAAATATATATATATTTTCGGTTCTACTGATTTGATTTTTGTCATTCTGATATCACTTTATTTATTAAAATGTGCTCTTATTTTCTAATTTGGCTTGGGATTTTTCTTGTGCTGTATTTATACTTAACTACTGTTTGTGCCTAATACATTCAAGACTTTCTCTCCATCAGTGCCTTATTGAAAGACCACATAAAGAAACAGCATCTCTATTCTGTCAAATCACAATACCATCAAGACTTGTATTGCAGAGGCCAATGACATGGTCTATTTCAACACTGCCCTGCAAACTGAACTCGTTTTGAAGGCAAGCTTGGTGGTTCTGGCTGCCAAATTTTCAAATATGAAGCAGGGCCAGATTCTCCCAGGCAGCACATTGTAAATGCCAGCTGGAGTATGACATCAGGAGACAGCAAGCTCTAAAACAAAAAAGCCTCCCTGCTGTTCGCGACTTTAAATACTTTCCATTGTTCTTGTATGTTTAAGCCTTTACCATTGCTAGTGACCATCAGGCTCTCTTCATTTTGGAATCATAAGGCTGCTCCACAGAGAGCAAGGGGGCTCACAAATACAAGATAACAGATTTTGCTTTATGCACAAGCCATGGAAAGCTCATAATACTGCCAATTTATTTTCAATATTTCCACTCACTTTAGTACCCAGCTGTTGATTGCACATACAGAACTACATTAGGTGGGTAAAAATCCAGACCTAACATGATTTGAAAGGATAACACCAGGTCTCTGCTGAAGATTCCATGCTCCACACTGGCTATGAACTAATCCATGGGCAATGCTGGACAGATCTCAAAAAGATTCACAAATATAACCACAAATGCAGCATCACAGACTGAAAGCTTTCAGCATGTGCAAGAGAAATCAGCAAGTAAGCACAGTGGTCTGACTATGTGAAGCACTCAGCAAGTCATCCCTAAATTATTTAAAGAGCAATATTTGAACTTAGCACATGAAGGCCACAGATCAATTGTGACCACAAAGCTGCTGCAGAGACAAAGGTGTGGTCCCCTTCCTTGATAAACCTGCGGAGAAAATATTGGGTACATGTCACACAGCCCAGAGCTTCAGCAAGCCTTCCCATCGGTCACACGTACGTATTTTAGAGTCAGGGCAAGAGAGGCTAGATTTTAGGTGTATAGCTTTTTATTATCGCTTGTTCACAAATACAATCCTTTTCAAGTACTAGGTGCCTTCTTTTCCTCCTTTTTGGTCCCAGGTCCGGAAAACAGGAATCCTCCCTCCGGTACTCTTAAGATAAAATACAATGCAGGTAAGTCACCTAGTGTAAGTAGTGCTTTGATATACCTTCACCACGTCTCCCTGGTGAATAGACATTACAGGACTGCAGGGGTTGAGTTGGGGGTGGTGGGAATTAGTGCTCAAGAAAACATTGGTGCTCACATGAGAAGGAGCCCAGTCCTGTGAAGGAGTGCCCCAAGTGATTATGGGAGATGCAGTACAGTTGGGGTGTCTCAATTAGCAGTGCTCTTAGAGCCCCGTGCACTACCCTCCTGCCGCCCCCATGCCCAAAGTCGATAATGCACCTGCGTTAGCCACGCACCTCCAATACTGTTGCATCGTGCAACGATATGCCACTCTCGTGCATCCGAGGTTGGGTCTACCTAATACAAAACAAACCCGGGACACAGTTGTGGTTTGTCAGCCCCGGCCCGGGGAGTATTTATTACACTCACTCCCTGTGGTGCCAACTACACCATTTCCCCTCACAATAGCAGGGGACATGCATGGGGTCTCACTGGCCACCCCTCCCTCAGGGTAATGCCATAGTAGGTTGCATCGGTAGTTGGTGGAGGTTCATACCCTTTAATCTTGATATGATAGTGGAGAATGATATCCAATGATTGAGTTCAACAGTTGTTGATACTTGTTTTATTTTCTTAGTTGCACATAATGGTATTGAAAAAAGAGACAAAATAGTCACGCGTGTTTCGCCCTATGGCTGGTTGACGGAGGGCTTTTTCAAGGCAGGAGTCTTTTAAGGATGTTAAAAAAACAATCAATTCGCAATCTGACGTGGTCTCTGCAGTTCAGGAAAGAAAGAAAAGGTCACCTTTTCTTTCTTTCCTGAACCACAGATACTACGTCAGATTACGAATTGATTGTTTTTTTAACATCCTTAAAAGTGAACTGCAGAGACCACGTCAGATTACGAACCACGTACCAGAACTACATTGGATCATTACAAAGGTAGCGTGAATCCCAGTTTTACCAAACCCTGGCTGTCCTCCATAGTAGGTTGCACCTGTTACTTCACAGGAGCGACACAATATTCCTCACCAAAATTAAAGAAACAATACTATGAACAGAGAACAAAACCTAGCGACATTAAACCTCAGTCTCATAGGAACAATGAAACATCTCACCCCAATAGCTGATGAGTGGCAACACCATCTTCGAAAAAGTGTCAACACACACCTGCAAGTAACACCAAGTACCTCACAAAGGACATCACCATGTCCACTTACACCATATGATCTTTCAATCTGACGGAGGGTGCCGGATTGCAGGTGGCCCGGCAGGGCGTGGACTCAGGAACGTGAGCCGAT
Organism: Triturus cristatus; assembly: GCF_964204655.1. Classification (NCBI taxonomy): domain Eukaryota; kingdom Metazoa; phylum Chordata; class Amphibia; order Caudata; family Salamandridae; genus Triturus; species Triturus cristatus. The sequence continues at coordinate 1,094,924,378 of NC_140592.1, read as the reverse complement.
GAACTCACTGATGGCCTGTCCATGTCGGTATTGATCTGACCACTAGACACATGACTCGCCACCGACTCCCAGTCCGGACAGTATTCCTCCAGATTCCCCTCCAACAGGATCTCAAACTGAGCATCGTCAGCGCCTTCCGACTAGGATCGGCAGGGCTGATGAAAACGCTTGACTGATGACTTCCTGTCCCAGCTGAGCAGTAGCTTTTGTGCCATGAAGCGAGATGATGCTCAAATGGTAGCCAGAATTTGCTGCCAGGGGACCTGTCTTTGACAAGCACTTCATCACCCACCTGCAAGTCGGACACCTTGGCTTGTTGTCGATGACTTGCTTGATCATTGGACTTCTTCCGGCGGCGATACACATCCGATGCATCAACGGGGTCATGTAGGATGATGAGAAATGGTGTCCTCAACCCCTTGGCCCATGGACACGTGTATAGGAGCTCGTCCCATCATGGAGTGGGGAGTTTGGCAATTATCTCGTAAGAAAGCATACATTGATAGCTCCACTGGTTGCTGACTGGCTGAGGCAATTCAAATTACCTTATTCAAAGTTTGCATAAGTCGCTCGACCGCCTTGTTAGCCTGAGGCCACCCTGTGCGATTCTTTCGTGAATGATCCCCAATGACAAGATATAGGAGGCCATCTCTTGTCCCTAAAATGGTGGACCATTATCAGTTTGCAACTCCTTGAGTAGTTAGTGGGTGGCCATAACCTTATCCAGCTAAGCCAGTACCTCCCTAGCACTGAGTGTTGAGAGGATCTCAACGTCTGGATACTTGGAATAGTCATCTATCATCACCATGGTGTGTGGTCCATCGGGCAAACTTCCAAGATCAAGGCTGGCACATACCCTGGGCTGCCGCGGCCCCTCCTAAGTCACTACTGGCAGGGGGGATTTGCGCCACCTGGCACCACGAACAAGATCTTACTACCTCCTCAACTTGTTCGTCCATGAGAGGGAACCACACTTTGGTTCAGAGGTGACTTTTTGTCTTCACCATGCCCTGGTGGCCAGCATGGGCTAACTGAATGATTCAGTCAGCAAGGGCAGCAGGTACGACCAGCCGATGTCCCCGTAACAGGCACCCATTCAGATCTTAACTTGGCTCATTGCGGAAGTGATACAAACTCTCCATGACTCTCTTGGCTCCATGGGTAAATGAGGACCAGTTTCTTCTGACCTGGTGCCACTTGTTGTTTCTTACAGCATCCAAAGCTTTTTGAAGGCATTCATCTTGGCGAGTCGCTTGGCAGAGATCATACACAGAAATTGGAACAGGGCGTGACTGATTAGCCACATAGTGCACATATTCTTCCATTTCATCCACGTCAGCCTCCTCCTCCAGAATTGCAGCCCTTGAATGGAGTGACAGATAGTCGGTGGGGTCGTGAGACTCAGGCCGATACTTGACATGACAGTTGTATTCTTGGAGTTGTAGCATCCATGTCTCGATTCTCAGAGGTGGCTTGGCAGCTGTACCTTGGAAAAGTGGAATCAGTGGTTTGTGGTCCATCCTCACGGTGAAGGAGTTTCCCTACATAATGAGGTGAAAATGGCGACAGCCCCAGTGAATAGCTTTTGACTATTTCTCGATCTGAGAATACCTCTGTTCCATGCTGGTTAAAGAGTGACTTGCAAAAGCAACTGGGGCCCAATTCATCCTCCTCACTGGATAGTTACAGCAACATCGCTCTCAACCCCTTCGGGCCAGCATCCACCGCCATTTTGGTGTTCTTTCAGGGGTCAAAATAGGCCAATGTAGTGTTGGAGGACAGTGCATCCTTGGTGGCTTGAAAACCAGCTTCTTGCTCAGGGCCCCAGGACCACAGGACTGTCTTGGTCAGTTCTCAGAGGGGCTGAGTCAAGGTGGTGAGATCTTGGATGAACCAGCCACAATAATTGACCATTCCCAAGAAGCTTCTCACTTTAGTCACCGTGGCAGGAGCAGGTGCCTCCCTAACCTTGTCAGGCTCTAGAGTTACTCCCTCCGACGAGAACACGTACCCAAAGAAGTGTAATTTCTGCTTTCAGGAATACGCATTAGTTGCGATGAAGGGTCAAACCTGATTCCTGAATTCTCTGCAGGACTTTTCTCAGGCAATTGTTGTGCTCCGGCACCATCTTAGCATAGATCAAAATGTCATCACTGACATTTAAGACACCAGGTAGGTGCACCAGAAGATCCTGAATGACATTCTGAAATTTTCCATGACACTGGAAAGGCTGAAGCTTAATCACTTGTAGCGTCGCAAACCTACATGCGTCAAGAAAGTGGTGATGTATCAGGATTCCTTGTCAATAACCAACTGCCCGACCGCAAATCTAGCTTTGAAAAACAACTGGCTCCACTGAGTTCACCAATGAGGTCATCAATGGTAGGTGTTAAATGTCTCTCTCTCTTGATTGCAACGTAAGGCATGAGCATGTCTACACATATCCTCACCTTTCGAGTGACCGCGATCGGGGATACCCACGGGGTAGGCCAAGTTACTTTTTCGATGATGCCTGCCCTCTCGAGTTTGTCTAACCCCTTCTCAACAAGGGGGCTTAGGTGAAACGCAATCTGCCGATCACGGTGAGCGATGGGCTTGACTGAAGAGTCAATGTGTGAGTGTATCTCTTTGTCCTTCACGTATCCCATTCCGTCGAAGACAGTCGGAAATTCGTTCAAGATGTGAGCAATGGCTTCCTGATGTATGCCAAATGCAAATGTCATAACAATCTGCTCCTCGGCTGCTCTACAGCCTAACAGCATCCCATGGCCTTTTTCCCCAACATAGATCTGGGACGGTATACTGTGTGAACCGTACGTAATGGTGATTTTGAATTTTCCTCGCAGTTACAGAGGCTGGTCTTGGCCATAGGCGAATACCTTGATAGCTGCTGGGTGTAGTTTCGGGGTAGGTCTCAGGGTGTTGAAACCTTTGGGCGATATAATGTCAATGGCAGCCCCAGTGTCTACCATGGTGATGGTGTTGTCGTTTCCGACTTGTATGGGGCATTGTGGCAGATGACGTAGGCCTTGGGCAGCAGTGCCAATGGTGAACACCGAGTGGATGATGTGCTCCTCGGCTTCGTCATCGTCCATGTCACTGCTTCTTTCTTTCACTTCAGGGATAGCATTAACAGTGGTGCGCGACCCTCGCTACTTTCCTGAGCGACAGACCCTCCCAAAATGATTCCTCTTGCCGCTTCCTGCACACTTCTTTCCTCTCGCAGGGCATTCGGACAGACGATGACTATTTCCGTCGCACTATCCACAGGTGCGTGACTTGACATCATCTCTCCTCTCTAGTTTTGTTGCAGGGTTTGTGGACACACGGTTTACTGGTTCAGTCTTCATCGGGGACAGTTAGAGCAGGTCCATATGAGCAGCACGGGCTCTGGAGAGTTTGTTGGTCCTGCCCAATGTGAGTATGTCCGCTAATGATTTCCCTGATTCCTCCAGAATGCGCTCCCGTAATTTCGCTGATGCCCATGCCTGAATGATCTGCCCAATGATTTCTTCATTGTCGTCGTTGAAACCACACGTGCTGGCCAACTTTTTCAGGTGTGCAAGGAAAACATCTATGGATTCATCGGCCTGTTGCCTCGCCTGTCAAAACACAAACCTCTCATAATCCTGCTTGGCCATTAGCTCAAAGTATGCAGTGAGTGCCGCTATGAGGGTGAGGTGTGTCTTGGGGGCTGCCTTGTTGATGGACTTGGATATTTTGTAGATGTCCTTTCCACCCATATGTATGATCAACGCTCTCTTCTGTGCATTTTCCACTTTTGTCGCTTCAAAGAAAAGCAGCACTCGCTTCACGCATTACTTCCATTGGGGAGCTTGTGCAGATGGAGCACCCTCAACAATGAAGGATTCTACTGCCGGTATATTCACCATGACTCAGATGTGGCATTGGGTATGAATCCGAAATGACCGCTCTACTCTCCAGCAAATAACAGCCTGTTCACAGGCCCCGCACCGTCTTCAGCACACTCAATGGGAGGTCTGACTCGCCCTCCACCAACACGCTGTGTCGTCACCATGCAGAATTGTGCCTATGTAGTGATCCGGCAGCACTAACTTCCTGTATTTGTGCACCGTGCAGTGCCTCTACAGTGATCCAGCAGCATCACCTTCCAGTACTTGAGAAGCCCACACTTGCTCACCTTCTTTTCTGTAGGTTCCTGTAACATCCCTTTGCCTGACTCTCACCCCATCCAGGGCTCTTCACACTTGATAGGCCCACAGCTGGCCGTTTCCAGCAGTGCTGTTTTGGGGCTCATCCCCTTTTTAGGTCTCGCCTGACCCAGCGCATGCGCTGGTCTGGCGAGACTTATTGAGAGGGCTCCAAAAAGTGCTACCAGGCCAGCCTAGAGCTACAGTGCATATGCGCGGGCGCGCGCGCTGCGCTTTACCGCTTTTACTTTCACGGCCGCTGTGATGTTTGATCGTGATCACTTTCGCGGCCGCTTTGCATAGCCAATAGGTCTCGCTTTTGGGACCTTATAAGTATTTAGTTATGCAACTGTTGCATAGCTAAACACTTATAAGGTCCCAAAGGCGAGACCTATTGGCTATGCCAATGCTTGTTATCAGCGTTGTAGGAGACGTGCTGCGAGGTACACGTGGACCGCCTGATCGCTCGGCACGAGCACCGCGCACTCCTTCCCAGCTAGTGCATGGTCGCCATACAGCACTGGGGGAAAGCGGTGAAATAATCCCCCCCCTCGTCGCCAAATGTTGCGTCATGCAGCGATACGCCACTCTTGCGCATCCGATGTCGGGCATGCACGGTGTCTCACTGGCCATCCCTCCCTCAGGGTAATACCATAGTAGGACGCTTCTGTTACGTCACAGAAGCGATACATCAGGTACGTGGCTGGGATCTCTGGCGGACCATCAGGGCTCTGTGTGGGCGTCTTCTCCTCTTCGGAGTGTTCTGGCATTTTCCTGCTCGTCTCTCGGCATGTCAGGTGCTTCCTCTCTTTTAAACAGCAGTGCAGCGGTCTCTGAGGCTCCCTTTGAGTCTGGGTCTCTGAAGCGTCCTTCCTGCGGCACATGCACGCTTCACGAAGCGGACTGCAGGCTCAAGTAGGGATCCACCCTCCAGGGCCAAGGGTAAAGACCCGGCACCTCCTGTTCGGAGGTGTATGCGTTAAAGACACAGGGCTCTGGATTACCCTGTGGATAAACAAAAAATGTGTCTTTTGATTCTGTTCCCGCATTGAATTGCCAAGGCATTGGATTGCTGGAGGACTCCTGTTCATCACACCATCTCGAATGATTGCTGGTTACCCTTGCCACAGTGCAGTAGGGAAAACCTGCCAACCAAATTCTTTTTGCTTCACCTGAAAGGACAATCTCCCTTTGCCATTATGAATGAAAACTCCAGATTTTCAGAGTTCATTGCACTCACCTGCACATTGTGTGATGTGGTCGTACTGGCCCTCAACATTTTAGTTTTTACTTGTGGAATACTCAAGATTGTGAAATCTGACAACAAGGCACCATGCACTGGAAAGGAGATTAAGATAAATATCTGGGACCTTGATCACAGGAAAAGAACTCCATTGTGCAGGGACACCTTAAGGATTTTGAGGGCCCTAGGCCAAACATATTTGGGGGTGCATGTTCTGAACAGCTATGAATTTATTATCTAGTTTCAGCTCTTTCATGCCCTCTTTGGCCAGGTCACTGACAGTGCACAGGCGCACTCGTCCAAATTCTCAATATTTTAATATAGCAGCAGCTCCGTAATATTACTGAAAATTATCTCTGACACCCTTTTATTTATTGCATATGAGGTCCTGTTATGATCTAAAAGAAACTTTTTTATGAGTGTTGCATGAAACATAAACACATCTATCTGTCAAATGCATGTAATAGACTCTCACACATCACCCACATTAAAAATAAATGAAAGGAAAACGGTATTTAAAACAATCTATTTAAGAATTACTCATGGTCATCAGGGCAAGACTCTGCAGAACAGAGCTGGCTCTTTCAGGGCGCCCCATGAAAGGCTGGGGCCCTGGGCCAAAACCCACTTAGCCCATGCCTTAAAAGGTATCAGCCATTGTGGGCTTAGGCCAGGAGCATTTTTGGATGTTTCATAGCTATGTTGAAGTAAGCCATGTAAGTTTTCAAACTCAACAGCATCCACGTATCAGAGTTTATTTCCCAGACTTTTAAAAACTATTATGACACTCCACATGGCATCACTGGAAAGTCAGCTGCTGAGTTCCCATTCAGGATAAAAAAGTAGCTCCACATACAGAAAAGCCTTCACATGTCCCTCACAACAAGGTCATACAGCAGCACAGACCAACACACGTGAAGACAAAGGTGGGTGAAGAGAGCTGAAACACTGCACCTCAGTCAAGGGGATAGTGTTAACCACAATGAATCGCTTATTAGTGACAAATCTTCTTTCAATACAGATCCAATCCTTGTCACCAACAGTGACTGGTCTATGCTCCCTGTGTGGAGGAATAAACCCAGAACTACTCTTACTTATGATTAGTAAGCGGTTGGCTCTGGCTTGGGCCTTGAGAAACTGATGATACTCACTTAAGAGATTTCTGATGAGGATTCACTTATTTGCCACATTTCGTTGATCTTTACAATCCTTCTACCAACCCATAAACGGCTTCTGATCTTGATCCATGTGCCTTTTGTCCTAAAATAATTTTTTTAAGCCCCTTAAAAGGACTATCATCACAAATTTCATTGGTCCGGGGGGAAGGTGGAGACTGTAGTGTTGTTGCTTACAGTGTGTGCTTCCCAGAACTGCGGTCTGAGAACAGAGACAATCGCTGGATGTCTTGAGATATGGATCTGTTTGGCAGAGCTGTGGCTCCAATAACTCCAAACAAACACTGGAAATAAACATCTGTATATTGATATCAACAAAAAGCAATATTGAGCAAAGAATAGATGCAACCAATAGATATATATCAGTTAATGCAGGATGCCTAGTCCGTCATCTGATTGTGTTCAAAGCGAGTTCAATTTATTTTATTTTTTCTTTTAAATTAAAAAACGTTTGGGCAATTTAGGCAACATCTGAGATTTCTCTTTGACAGACATGTGACTACAAGGGGTCCCTTGGGTATACCTCCATAGGGCATATACCCACCTAACATACGGACTTCGCCCATTTAAATTATGTAAATACTTGAGTATATTGTGACTCTAATGGCATGAAAACTATGAATGATAACTGGATGTCATATTTATGGACATACGTTTCAGGGATTCTGGACTTGATTAAAGCCAGGAACCCTTTCCAGGGCACTGTGTGGCTGAAACATGTTGATCTATATGATGCAGGAGGAATAAACACTCCAGTATTAATGTAGAATCTTTTGAAAGAAGCTTAACAATTTTAGCATTTAGTTCTGGATCCCTCAAAGTCACCATCATGAGTTAAAGTACTCCATAAACATACGTAGCCTATTCCTCACTATAATAATTTCTGATGAATGAAACAGTCCTATGATGAAGCATGACACCTAGGTTGGTGTATGTGAGGGCTTGCCTAACATCTTTTTAAATATCTTAAACTCACTTTGAACACATACAGAGGGCATACTAAGCTTTCAACAAATACTGAAATATTCTCTTACATACACCTATTATTTGGTTGAGGTTGCTTTCTGTTGGTAATATAGTAATATGAAGAGAGCAACCCATGCTAGCCCATTTCATTCAGCACTTGACTCCCAGTGGTAGCACTGACGAGAAGTCACAGGTTTCTCAGGGAGTTTAGGTCGTGGTACTGGGGCTATACTAAACCCGGTAGCTCAATAAGATCATTGTCCATCCCAGTGCTTCTCTTTAGAAAAGACATGTATTTATTTACACCAACAAGTACAAGTACAATACTAGACACTGCAATCATGTTAGACACCGCAGTCCTGCTGCTGCTGGTGTCCGAGTATTCTGGAGGGCCACAGCAGAAGCAGAGGCTTCTGATGTTGGCCCTCTCTGGGCTCCAGATGTTGGTCGTCAAAGGTCGACCTCAGTTGTTGAATAAGCGCAATTCTGTCACTCTGGTGAGTCAGTCGTGCTGAAGCCCCCCTGGGTGGAGGCGATGGACAGTCCTTGGCCCCACCTGCAAGACACCAGCAGCGATGACACTTCTTGCCACTTTGCTGTGGCAATTCAGCAGTGATCCGATGAGGCACAGTATTCTTCGACACCATAGCGCATGAGCAAACTCTGGCACAGCGTGCCTTGAGATGACATTCTCACTCTTGATATTAGTACTCACACAGGCACTCATGGGGCAGTGCCCGGTATAATACTCATACAGGGTAGCTTGATGGTTGCATTCTTCTTAGGTGGTCAGTGCCGCACAGCATGGGCCAGGTGCTGTGGACATGCCATTGGGGGTCAAGTAAGATTCTATTACTGCTTCAATCAGGCATGCAGAATACAAGTGCCTTGGTAGTGAAGATGGTGATAAGAAGGGGCAGGTTGGCACACTTAAAGAAGTGCCGCGGCTATTCCGTAATCTGCACAGATTGATCAGCAATCTGATCATGTCCATCACACATTCTATGAGTCTCTAGTGAACATATCCTTGCACCAGGGTCACTAGCTTAAGCCCCTTCGAACAATCAGCAGCTCCAGCAGGGTCGGAGCAATGCTTCCCTCTCACTTCCTCCTCCAGTTCAAACTGCAGGTGATATCCTCTCACCTCTGGGATTCTGGCTGGTAGGCAGACTCCTACCCTGGTTGCGCAGTAGTCCTCTGGATATTATGGCCCCCCTCCTCGCCAGAAAAGATCTTGGAACTATAAGGGCCTAATTACGAGTCGCCATACTCGCTGTGGTGGTTCAACCACCACGGCACCAGTGGTCCGACCGCCCTATTACGACTTGGGCGGTTGGGCCGACATTGCACTGCTCCAACCTACAGGAACCAGAGATCCCTGGCAGTGGCGCGGCAGTCTTGAGGCCTCAGTATACAGTATACCACTGCGGTCCCGCCTTGCACATTACGAGTTTCCTCTCCGCCACGGTTTTCATGGCGGTTCCTCCTCCAAGAAAACTTTGGCAGAGAGGAAGCAAAGAGGGCCCTACAGGACCCCTGTTGCCCCTGGACCATGGGGTTCAGGTACTGCCTTTGACGTTCCCATTGCGGGCCATTTCATAGGCACCACCGTGGGAATGCCAAAGAACCGCCCACCAGTGACTAAAAAAGTCATAATCAGGCATGCAGTGCATACACTGATTTGGCGATGCGGGAGCGAGACGCCGGCGTGGCGGTCCCCCTCCCGCACCTCCAAACTTGTAATCAAGCCCTAAGTGGGTCAGCAGCTCCCACTTTTATATAGAGTTAGCAGACAGGACATCTGGCTTTTCCGTCTGCCTTTGCAAAACCGGTTTGGGCTGGTTTCCTTTCATGTTCCTTCTCAGGGTGTCTTCCAGATTCAGTCAAACGATTCTCTTCACAGTACAGATGTCTCCAGTTTAGAGCATCCCCAACAAAGGCACAAAGAAGACTAAAACCTCTGCACCTTGACATGACTATCAACAGCCACGTCAAACAGTGATCAGAAAGCGTGAAAGAATCGTTCACACCCAGGCACAGATATTACACAAAAAGAGAGACTAGGGAGTGAGCCTTCTCTAACTCCCCTCACAAGTACACTTCAACTCACAAAAAGAGAAGGACTAAAAAACATAACAGAGAAGACCCTTCTCTGAGCAGTTATGTCTGTATCTCTGTCGAAAGAAAACCGCAACAAAGAGGGTTGAGAGAGAGGGATAGAAGGAAAATCAATATATTTTTAAATACTGACCTCACCCACTAATTAGTGGCATGCTTCATCATAGGGCCGCTTATAATGACCAAGTGAAGATCAACACACAAGACAGAGCGCTGATGTTTTGTGAGGTGAAGGAAATGTTTCCCTCAGGAGGGATCACTGGTGCAGAAAAAAAGTGAGCTAAAACTGCCTAAGGAGGTTCCGCCTAAATTCCTTTATTATTGGACCACATTGGCAGGGTTAAAAAATCAAAAGGCGAGGTATATAGGAGGAGATACTACTCCTTACCCCCCCACTGCATGTACCAACATGTTTCAGCCAAATTGAATTGCCCTTCTGGGTCACTGGCCTTCTTCAGGGTCCAGATCCCTCACAAACTTTGCTCGATATCACAATGTGATCAATTGTTACTAAGTGGTTAATACTTTCGCCATTAATATTTGTGAAAGCGAAATGAAAATCGAGAGTAATCCCCTCTCCGCCCCTGCAGATATATAAAGATAGTTCCAGGCTGATTTGTAGGGGATATTACTAAGGTGTTCTCCCAACCCAAAGTGTTGCCATAAAAACACAATAAATAGATAATAAAAAACACAATATGCACCCAACACCAAGTGAGGTTAGGGACTAGCCAACCATAAGCGCACTAGTGGTTAAAACACAGAAACCTTCACGGTGAGGATACCACTAGAGTATCTTACCCGAGTTTCATAATGAAATCTCCGAACCCAGGACCGTTGCGTTGTGGGGACACAGCCCTGTAGTCACACACTGCAGAATAGAAAAGATACTAAACCAAAAAATCCAAGTGGTGCCTCATCAGGTATTCTCTACAGAATCTGTGTGGTTGGCATAGCTTTTTGCTGTATCTTTTACTGGTTATGAAGGCAGATTGGATGTGCCTAAAGTCGAGGACTCAGAGAGGCCCTTTGTTGGCGTGCTTCACAGCCTTTCTGTACTGGTGAATTGATTGTGCTGTCAAAATGATTAGTATCTATAGCATCTACATATAGCAACATAATTGAGGCAAAATCATGGTAGAGATAAACGTTCTATCTCATCCCTCCTAGCCTTTTGATCAATGATGACAACATGCAGCTCGCCCTGCCCATTTGTTTCTCAATATCGTATCACCAACGCGATCCCAATCCGTACCCCGTTAGCATGTTTTCATACATGGGTGGATGTTGGTAATTGTTCCCCCAGTAATCCCAAAATACAGGATGTTTTTAGGGGTGACGTGGTGAAATATGATCTTGTTCCCCCGTTGCCCTGTTTTCAATTACTTGTCTCACTCAGGTCTCTCGCATACGGGTTCCAGGCTTAATTTTCTTTTAATTTTCTTTTGTACCTCCTCCAAAGAATACATGGATGATTAATTAAAAGAATGCCATCCCCTCCCCTGTTATGGAAATTAGGTGCCTGGGCAAATACTCGAACAACGCTGGTCGGTGTTTTAATAACACGCCACTATGTGTCCTCCATCGTTGTAGGCATGTTTGCCGTTTCCCCGTAAGTAGCGGTTATGCCGGATGCAGGTTAAACTTCTGGTTCCTGTCACTGTCATCCATAACTAGACCCTCAACCTCCGTTGTAGTAGGTCAAATGGCAGATGCCATCTTGCCATTCCCTGCAAACTCGTATCCTTGGGAGAGGCAGAGTTCTAGCCTATGATTAAGTTCAAGGGACTATTTCTATTTAATACCTTATGTCTCGAACAGAGACACAGTCCATAAATCGATAACTAGGACGATACGTCACTAGCCTACTGGAGGATATTTGACCATGGTAATTGTGGGCGTTGTAACGCAGATTACTATCTGTAGGTTCAGACACTATAGAGATTATCCTGTACCCCTATGGTCCTAAATGTTGGACTCCTTGCTGTTATATGGACAACTAGATATTATAATAAAATGGTAGTGACCCTCAGTCCTTCAGGTATCTCTCATGGATTGTAACACACATTGTGGTTGTGTATGACTATTCCAGGGCATTATGTTGTGTTATTCAGCTGGTTCCAGGGAATAGAGTCATTCAACCCTAGTACACTGCTTTTTAACCTATGCACCCATCTTTGTTCCCTGACGAAGAGTAGGCTAGTAGTGTCCCTTAATGTGGGTGGGAGATATGACATGTCAATTATAATCCACTACAGATCGTTTTCAGTGTGTCTCTTCTCCATATAGTGTGATGTTTATTTTGTGTTGACCCTCCCACACCTAATGGTACTCATACGCTCCAGTATACAGATCTTCACCCTCTGGGTTGTCATGCCTGTAAACTGGAGTCCACAGGGGCACCTAATAAGGTAAATCACGTTTTCTGAATTACAAGTCGAGTGGTTTCTAAATCCCCATGGTTGAGGTAGGCCTACATACACTTTTTTTTACCACTGATTGTCAGCAGACAAGCTTTACAGTGGTCACATGCATAGTGTCCAGTGATAGGTGGTAGACCCCATGATGTATTTGCTTGTTGTCCCATAGGTCTTGGGGTCCTAGGTCGTGTGTGTACCATCAAGTCTCTTATGCTCGCACTTTTCTTGGAGGAGAATAAGGGGCTTTCCAGGTTAAGTCCATTAGAAATCAGGATCCGTCAATTTGTCATAATGATCTTCCTTATATGATTCGAGGCTGTGTTAAATGTTGTGACACAAATGCTCCTCTCTTTCTGTCCCTTGGGTGAGTCTCCAGTAGGGCCTCTCTGTTATTATTTGTGTCCCCCTTCATTGATCGTTTTATCACTTGGTCCTGTTAGTCCTGTTCCTGGAGTTTCTGGCTGATCAGTTCCGCTTCCTTCATGAGGTCGCTCAGGGCTGAGCAATTTCTATGAGGCACAGGAACTGCCCGTACAGCAAGTTCTCCCTCAAGGATTTCGGATGAAAGCTTTTGAAGGAGAGCAGGTTGTTCCTATCAGTCGGTTTCTGGTAGATGCTACTCACCAAAGTTAAATTTTTAGCCTTGATGTTCAGATCTAGAAGGGGGACGAAGTCAGTAGTCATCGTCGAAGTGAAAAACAAATATAGATTCCTCTCAGTGAGCCTTGTCAAAAATTACTCATCTGAGGCCCTGTCTCCCTTCCAAATCACAATCACATCGTCGATGTGTCTTCTCCAGATTCTTATATGGTTAAAGAATGGATTCACCCGTATAGATGTTCTCTCCCTCAAAAGAAGACACATACAGGCATGCCAAGCTAGGGGCAAAAGAACTCCCCATGGATGTAAAATGGACCTGCAGGTAAAAAGTATTGTTGTTTTGAAAATAGTTCTTCATGAGAGCAATTTCTGCCAGGCACATGATGAAAGATCGCGGCACTTGGTAAGTCCAATCTTCTGCGAAGAGGATTTTCTCCACCACTCAAAGTTTCCCTTTGGTGTCTGGGTCGAATTCAATATCCTTGAGCAAATTCAGTACTTCTCTGGTGTCCTTCAGATACGCCGGCATTCTCTGGACAATGGGGCGTAGGAAGAAATCGCTAAATTGTGGAAGGGGTTCCAGCACGGAGTTTATCCACAAAACAATGGGGCGTCCTGGCGGGGGTCTAGTAGGCTTAGGTACTTTCGGCAAGGTATAAAAGTAGGGGACCTTCAGTGTCTGTTTGCACAGGAAGGCTGCCTCATTCTGGCTGATCCAGCTGTTTGAGATGGCTTCTTCTACATGGATGCTGATTTCTCTCATAAGGTCTTCTGAGGCACAGGCATTCTGTATTGTAAGCCTCTTTCCCCTGAATGACAATAGCCCCGCCTTTATCAGCAGGTTTATTACTATTCGGGGACCATCTCTCAGTTTTGACGAAGGGCCTAGGATTTGTTCCCACCAACCAGGTTGACGTTTTTATACTTAAATGTGAGTTGGTTAGTTTCTTTAGGAACATAAATTTAAAAGTATTATTTGAAGGAAAGGAAGAATGGAGGAGGGGGACACAAGATTTAGGCAAAGGTCCACTTTTATCCCTTTACTGGACCAGCTTCCACTGGGAGTTGAGGTCTTCCAACAAGCGGTATTGAGGGACATTGAAAAATCAGAGATAGTGAACAAGAATAGGAACTTTTGAAACCTGACGACTTTCAAAAAGAAAGCCTTAGAGGTACTGAGCGACGACCCTCGCTTAGTAATAAAACCTACTTATAAAGGCAGGGCTATTGTCATTCAGGGGAAAGAGGCTTACAATACAGAATGCCTGTGCCTCTTGAATGTGAGGAGGAATTATGTAACTCTTGAGAGTGATCCCACAGAAGACCTTATAAAATAAATCAGCCTCCATGTAGAAGAAGCCATCACAAACAGCTGGATCAGCCAGAAAGAGGCAGCCTTCCTGTGCGTCCCATTGTTCCCATTGTTTCAGGGATAAACTCCGTGATGGAACCCCTTTCGCAATTTTGCGATTTCTTCCTACGCCTCATTGTCCAGAGAATGCTGGCGTATCTGAAGGACACCAGAGAAGTACTGAATTTGATCAAGGATATTGAATTTGACCCAGACAATGAAATCATGATCGGACTCGATATTGAGTCACTGTACACGAACATACCCCAAAGAGAAAATTTAAGAGTGGTGGATTATCCTCTTCACGGAAGATTGGAATTACCAAACGCCGAGATCTTTCATCATGTGCCTAGCATAAATAGCTCTCACTAAGAACTATTTTCAATACAACAATACTTTTTACCTGCAGGTCCATGGTACATCCATGGGGGGTTCTTTTGCCCCTAGCTTGGCATGCCTGTATGTTTCTGCTTTCGAGGGAGAGAACTACTATACATGGGTGAATTCATTCTTTAACCATATAAGAAACTGGAGAAGATACATCGACGATATGATTGTGATTTGGAAGGGAGACAGGGCCTCAGCTGATGAATTTTTGACATGGCTCAATGATAGGAATCCATATTTGTTTTTCACTTCGATGATGACTACAGACTGCCTCCCCTTTCTAGATCTGAACATCAAGGCTGAAAATGGAACTTTGGTGAATAGCGTCTACCATAAACTGACTGACAGGAACAACCTGCTCTCCTTTAAAAGCTTTCATCCTAAATCCTTGAGGGAGATCTTGCCGTATGGGCAGTTCCTGCACCTGCGTAGACATTGTATGCTCTTTGACTCTGTTGAGCCAGAAACTCCAGGAACAGGACTACCCGGACCAAGTGATAAAACGATCAATGAAGAGGGCCACAAATAATAAGAGAGGCCCTACTGGAGACTCACCCAAGGGAACAGAAAGAGAGGAGCATTTGTGTCACAAAACTTTTTTTCCCATTTGTAAAGCGCCTGGTTACACCACCGGTGTGTCCCCGTGCTAGATATAGACTCTCAGTGAGGCAGCGGAGAAACTCTCAGCGAGAAGCTAGTGTTCTTTGATAGTGGTTCTAGTCGGTCTAATCTGGTTGGCTGTTGGGAACAGCCATGTCTTTAGATTTTTGCGAAAGGAGGTTTCACAAGATTCTGCTCTTATGTCCACAGACAGCGTGTTCCACGTCTTGGCTGCAAGATATCTAAAGGCACCCATTCTCGCTTTCTGTATTCTCGGCACAGTCACCAATGCCTATCTTTGGATCTTAGGTTCCGGCTCGGTATATAGGGTGTTATCAATGGTTGCAGATATCGTGGAACTTTTTTTAACAGGATTTGGTGACAATAGCACATTGCCTTAAACATGATTCTCTTCTCCATAGGCAGCCAGTGCAAACCTATCAGAGCCTTCATTGTGGATGTTCTTTTTGGGAGGTTCAACACTAGGTGAGCTGCCACGTTTTGTGTCAACTGAGGTTTTGTCAGCCCTTTTTTGGATGCACCCAGATATAGAACATTGCCATAGTCCATTTGGGAGGTAACCAAGACGTACTATTGTTTTCCTTGCACCAGACGGTAATAGGTCAAGGAGTTTTCTCAGGACTTTGTGGGTCCCAAAGCATTTCGCCGCCACTTTCCGGATTTGGCTGTCAAATGTCAAATTGGAGTCGAACCACAATCCGAGGTTTTTTACTTCTGCTTTCGGGGTTTGTAGTTGACCTAAAGTCTCAGGCCACCAAGCAGATGACCAAATGGTTGGGGCCTTAACCACGACCAGCACCTCTGTTTTGTTTCCATTTAGCTTCAAGCAATGGTTGGACATCCATGCTGCTACATCCTCCAGACACCTGGAGAATTGGTGTGCTGTCTGTTCAGGGTTTTGAGACAGCGTCACAATCAGCTGAGTATCGTCAGCATATGACACGATGGTCACGTTATGGTCTTCCACTAGCTCTGCAAGTGGTCACACGTACAAGTTAAATAGCATGGGGCGCAGAATTGATTCCTGTGGGACTCCCTGAGACAGGGGACAACTCTTAGATGTGTGTGTCTGTTGTGTGACTTGAAAACTCTGCGAGGAGAGAAAAGATGTCATCCAACACAGTGCAGCGCCCCTAATGCTGCATATCTCTAATCTTTGGAGGAGAAGGCCATGGAAGACAGGGTCAAAGGCCGCACTGAGATCTAGCAGGATCAGTGCAGCGGTATGCCCTTCATCTGCATGTTGTCTCATTGTTTCAGTGGCCAAGAGCTGTGCTGACTCCGTGGAGTGTGCAGCTCTGAAACTCGATTGTGAGGGGTGCAGTAGATCATTCTTGTTGATATGGTTAGTTAGCTGCTTAGTCGTTATTTTCTCTGCAATTTTTGCAAACAAAGGTAGTAGCGAGATGGGGCGTAAATTTCCTTACACCACTTGATCTACTGACGGCTTTTTTTTTTAGAGGACGTACTATCGGTTGCTTCCATTTTAGGGGAATTTCTCCCAGCTGAAAGGAGCATGCTATTAGCTCAGAGATATATGGCATAATTATGTTTCGTCCCTGCATTAAGATCTCTGGGCGAGCTGGATCTAATGGGGATCCGGATTTAATTACGTTTGCTATGATCTTCAGCTTTCCTAACTCCTGCACCTTAAATTCGTCAAGGGTCTCTCCCTCGAATGCTGAATCTGGCTACAATCTGGGTTCTTGGCCTGACGTGCTTCTGCTGGAAAAGCGTCATATATTTTCGCTACTTTTTCTGCAAAGTAATCGGCCACTTTATTGCAATTCTCCATTGAGGAAGTTGCTGAGTTATTTAAATGTTCGCGTGATTTGAAGGATTTCAGTATGGAGAACATTTCTTTGGAGGAGTTGCTGGCGCTTTCAATCTTTTCAGTATAATAATCACATTGTGTTTTCTTAATAAGGACGTGCTATTTTTTTAGTTCTATTTTATATCTCTCTTTT
This sequence comes from Triturus cristatus, assembly GCF_964204655.1. Taxonomy (NCBI): domain Eukaryota; kingdom Metazoa; phylum Chordata; class Amphibia; order Caudata; family Salamandridae; genus Triturus; species Triturus cristatus. Next base: position 1,094,907,358 of record NC_140592.1, on the reverse strand, counting down.
AATTTGATACAATGGTCCTTCCGCCACCTGCACTCAAGCTGTTTACACTCTTTTTTGGCTCTAATTAGTGCTTCATTAAACCATGGCGCCGATCAGAAAAGACCTAGGCTCCATCCCTACAGTTTCAGGAATATCAGCAATAGACATCCACTGTCTGGAAAAGCAACCTCGCCTCCCTCTTGTGCATAGGAACAGGCCAGGGGATTCCAAAGCGGAAACCACAGGTCTGTGTCACTTAGACCCAGCATGCCAACTCCGCTAGCATATTTTCAGGTGCACGGGATCTTGATGTTAGGATTATGAACTCATAAAATTGAGTAAATGCGCCAGTAGGCTCTCATTCGACCGACACAGGTAAAACAGCGCAGACAGGCTACAATTAGTACTAAACTTTGTAAACTGCCAACACTGCACTGCACACATGAAAGCAAGACAGAGACAGCAGTCCTGCTGCTACTTTGAGGGTTTGCTTGATGCACTTCTCCAGGTTCACGACAAGTCCAGAATTCATTGTAAATTATGGGCAGGCCTAGGCCTTCATGCACACACTGGATTGGTGTGAGGTCGGATCCAAAATCCGAAAAGCCAGATTCACAGATACTGACAGTTTGAGCACAGGGACCAGGGAACACAACAGTACCCCATGCAGGGAACATTCCCATCTGCACACTGGTGCAGTTAAGAGCAAGACCCTGTGTCAGTGTTACAAACTCAATATAGCATGTATGATCCTTTGGTACTGGCATGCACAAATAAAAAAAAATTAAGTTGATCTTTTTACTTGCTAGATACATGGTTTCTTGATGAATTTACTATCCCATCAAGTTCAGGTAATGAAGGCGCCTAAAGTAAATCCTGTCCCAGCAAATGCGACAACAGTCAGTCTGTCAGAGAAGCTGCTCCGAGTGGGACTTGTTTAATATGAGTAGCCTTTCATGAAAGGCCTGAACTGGCCTAAAAGGGGATACATCTATAAAAATCGAATTAATTGCTGAATGTCTTGTCTAAATGGAGAATGCTGAAGATTGAGATATAACCAGACCTTGGTTGAACATAAATGCTGCCAATGTAAAAACAGAGAGAGACACAGAGAAAAAGAAAGCTAGTGAGAAAAAAGTCAGAAAAATGAGGGGATAGACAGACAGGTAAAGGGAGACAGAAAGAGACAGTTAAAGAAAAGGAGTCAGATAAATGCTGATGGGAGGGAGACAGAGCACAACAGCAGAGAGAAATGAAGAGATAGGGAGACAGTCATGGAGACAAAGACAGAAAGAAAGACAGGTAGAGACAAAGACAGCAGGAGACAAAGACAGACAGGGAGAGACAGAGCAAGAAAGGCAGACAGAAAGACCGCATACAATACACACAGGGAGAGAGGGAAAGGGAGAGACAACCGAAGAAAACTAAGAAAGAGAAGTAGAGAGATACAGCTGGAGAAACATTGAGTGACAGTGAGTCAGGCAGGGAGAGACATGGAAAGACATGGATAGATAGGGTGTTAGAGACACATAAAAAGACAGGGAGAAATATAGAACTTGAGATAGAGGGACACCTCAAACTGAATCTATTTCTTTCCCTCTCTTGCAGTTCCTCCCTTTCTAACCCCACATCTGCAGGGACAGAAGCCACAGATACAGATATTTATAAAGGAGTATTATAAACCGCAGTGCCTTGTTCTTTGATAACATCGTAGTACAGGCATTGGAAAAGTTATGGTAGAGGAAAAGCAATGAAGAGGTGATTGTGTCCGGTGATCACAGACCGCTGCCACAAAATGGCATAATTACTTCTTGAGCAATACTCCTTAATGGGAGTATTGCTCAAGAAGTAATTTTCTCAAGAACACCATTCCATGCATTTACTCCAGTTTCTTTGTGGTTGTGGAAGATTTAATTATAAGGAGTAAGGTGAGATCATTAACAGGGACAGGTATGGGGGTTAACAGAATAACTCGTAGAAGTTAGGGATTGTTAGGTTGCAGGCATATGACTGTCAAAGAAGGAGAGGTTGTGATCTTTGAAATGATAGGGAATATGCAGAAATACAATAACAGAGATTAAGGAAAATGTGTTTTTGAGTAAGAGTGTGTTCTGAAGAGAAGGCATGCAGAGGATGGAAAGAAAGGAGAGATATGCTGGAAAGAAAAAAGGAAAGGCAACAATTTGGTGTTTTAGGTCAAGAATAAAATCTCATGCAGGGTTTTAGGAATATAGAGGAAGCTTTCGTAATACTAAGCAAGCTGAGGAAAACTGTAGAAAGAGATGGCATCATCTGCACCTGCATAGCACTACATTTGATACTTTTAACGGGCACCAGAATCAGGTGAATTATCACTGCTAGTCTACCGCTAGACCATCGCTTCAGCAAGGACAGCTGATCAGTTTAGGACTTGGATGATTAAAGGGAAGTATCAAGACGTTTTGTCCATTCTAGAAAGAAGCTGTAACTTCATTATCATAGCATCACATTAGAATAAACAAGGTACATAATGCTAACATGTAAATTAGATTCTGTAGTTGAAGTCTTCTGCTGTGCACCCTTCAGTTTGCCTGACAGTATTACTGACATAAGTGACGTTTGATCCATTTTGGATGCCCCTGGTTGATGGCACTTGATGGGGGTGAGGGTAGCAGCCACAGACAGAAAAAGTGTATTGCCTGCATTCCTGTGACTTTAGGGTAGAGTCCCAAACACTGAAGTGAGAAAACTAGATGCTGGGATTCATTTAGAAATTCCAAAATAACTTTTGTTTGAAAGGAACTGCTCTTGAGTCTTCCTCAGCACTGCCATTAGGTAGATGAAGGGAGCGAGGGGTTGAACTGCAGACTTTACTGTGGGGTTAATCTTGTGAGGCCTGCCCTTTTGTCACTAACTGCTGCAGGTTGAATGACAGCCAGGCACAGAGATCTTCCCGCTTCTTTGTTCCCATATTGTGGGTAGTCCTCCTTGGAGTGCTACCTATGGTGAGCAGCATAACTTTACACATAGGCTGTATATGCAGGACAACCTAAGAAGATCTCTTGAAGGATGTAGGAAAGTGCCTTTTGTGTATGGTCAAGCTCCCTCTTTTTGCTCCAATGCCCCAGTGCTAGTGATCTATCCCTAAAACTGATACGTGTGAATTGGTACCCCCAGTTGGGAAGGAATTTAACCCACTTATAGGTCCCTAGTATATGGTACCAGGAGCACTCAGGACATGGGTGTTAAAGGGGTCTCCAGGGCCTGAAACACGGTTTGGCTACCCTGCAGTGGCGGCAGGTGACATTTGAAAGTGGTGAGGCGTAAAAGTTGCGGCCAGCGCACTGTGGCGAGCGAGCACAGCGAGCGAGCCCGAACGTAAGAAGGGGGTGTTCAGGATTTTTTTTTCAAAAGAGCGCCCAAATGGTGCATTTTCAAGGACATTTCAGAAAGCAAGAATGTTAATAAAGCAATTGGGAAAGTGTAGCAATTACAACAATATAGAGATTTTGCATGATAATATAATGTAGGTTGCTGCTTATCAATATAACCACAGATCTTCAATACAGCACCGCCCTCAGTAATGTTTAACAGTTTACCCAGCACCGCCCTTAACAGGTGGCAGCACTCACAGAAACGTTTAAGCATGGACGGGCGAAAATAGCTGGTAGGCAGAGGAGCTGTGCAGGAATGGAGGTGAGGATTTGTAGACCAAGTTCTACACAGAAAGGATTAGTAGTGTAAAGAACACACAGCGGCAAAGTATTGAGAATAGCAGACACAATATACAGTGCTCATTTTGCAAGGTTGCCAGCATTCTGGGTGAAACAGCTGTAGAATTGTTTCAGTTTTCATACTGACAGAATTCACAACCTTGATGGTATGAGAGGAAAATGCACTGTTTGACCTACTACATTGTTATCCCAGAATGGAAAGACATCCCCCTGGGATCTGATGACTTCACAAGAAGTGAAACTGCAAACAAGGTCTGGCCCTGATGACATCACAGTGAATGATACTGTACGGCCTATAGATATGATGTATTTGACTGTTTTGACATCTCAAAGACTGAGGAGTGCCGAAGAGCCATCAGCCTTGACTGCAGATCCTGTCTAATCCAGGAACATAGCAATCCTCTCAAGCTAAATCCTAGTTGGGGGGGGGGGGGATCAATGAAAGCCTCAGACCCATTGGGAAACTCATGAGAGTGCTGCAATGACATACTAGTGGCAGCCTGTGCCCTATACAAATATCAGTTCATAGCATAACAGTACATAGCATGTGCCGGCCATTGCTTAGCAAGTAGGCTTTCAGTGTATAAATCCCAATCCATGCATGTAACTATGTTCAGCAAACTGCTCAGCTAATCAGAAGTAGACAGACTCGAGAGACTGGTTTGTTGACAATGGAACATGAATTCCTGAGTTTTAATCCTGGCTTCTTCACTTGATCGCATTGTGTTACCTTGTGAACTCCCACTGATTTCCTTGTCCCTCGGTTCCCTTATCGTCAGAATTGGGAGTGTTTGGATCAATCGACAGTATCCAGCACTATATAACAACTGGATATTTACATATACTCTGCTCCTGAAAATGCCCAGGCTCACTTTAATTAATGAACAAACGCTGTTCACAATGCCCAGTCTCCATGAAAGCTCCAAAGTGCCCACACGCCCTCAGCATCATGCCCATTCAACCCAGGCTATTAAAATGCAAGCATCACAACAGGCAGGCAAAGGGGGCCCGCACAGGCTACTTAACTCCGAAGAGGGACAACACGAGCTAGGCAGTGTTTAACTCTTGTCTGGCTTTAAAAGCAGGTGGTTTCAACATTATGTGCTGTGGATTGATACGTCACGGTAATGAAAGCGGCTGACACTGACAAGTCGCATACTGGCAGTCAGATACTAATCCAGGTGACACATGCGTGTTCCACCAGCAGTAGGCTATTGGCGCTGTGGATTATTGATTGCTTCTGAAGCCTGCACTTTGTTTGTTTCCATTGCACCTGCTTGTTTTGCTGTGGCGGGGAGGCAGAGCGGGCCTCTTGCCAAATCCCTTTTCAGTCTAACTACAGAGTTCTGTCAGGCAATGTCTCTTGAGGCCACCTACTCATCTTACCACTTAAAAGGCTTCTGATGGGGACTTATGCAAATCGTTGTATACTCTGGCACAGCATTCTTACCCGTAACAAGGCAAAGTGACCAGGATTGGACTGGGATCTTAATGGGAAATATTTTAATACCACCCTCCTTTTGCATGCCAGAAGCAAAGCCTTACATTTCCGATGGGTGTCGGAGGACTCTTCCCCTTAAAAAACATAATTAAAAACAGCAATATTTTAAATAATATGATTTAAAGAAATAGGTTCTTCAAGCAAGTCTAGAGTGAAACTTGTGAACTATTTCAGAACTTCAGGGTTTAACATTGTTCCCAGGAGCATTATTCTTATCCCTGGTCCTCGTCTGCGACCACTTTTCCTGCTCTTCCATTCTTTACTGCCATTTCCTGTCCTCCATTTTTCTGCTTTCCTCATCTTTACTTACATCCCTTACCTAGAGGCTGTAAGCACTGTGAAGAATCTGAAAGTCAGAAATGTTGGCGCTACATAACACACTTAAACAAAACAAATTAACAATAGAGCAGCTGAGAGTTGGGAGTGGTTCAAAGGGAGTGTCAGGTAACTCAGTGATATTTGCTGCTGGTACCACTTTTACACGAGCCTGTACGGAGGTGGAGCATGCAGCTGCGGCCGGCATGCTCGCGGGAGGGGGTGGAGGGTGAGGGGAGGATAAAAATAATAAAAATAAAAGGTACCTTACTGCAGCAGCCTACATAGAGAAAAGGGGGGAGTGCGCATGACTGCTTTGTTCGGCCCTGGGGCCGACCAAACAGTCAGTACCCACAACAGTGGGTAAGCTACTCCCCCCTGCCCTCGAGCAGGACCGCCCACCCGCCCGCCCCCAACCAGGCACAGAGGCACTTCTGCTTTCTCGCAGTGCGAGAAACAGAAACATAAATGGTAGTTTTTACAGGTTATGTTTCAACCTTCTCGCACTGCGAGAAAGCAGTGGGGCGATGCCCCCACGCCCCAATGGGGGAGCCGCCACAGCTACCCAGAGTGGCCCAAGTAAACTACTGACAGCAGGCCTGCCATTGCACACTGCAGAGACAGTGTAAACTGCCTGAACTCGACTTTGCCCTCACCTTGTGTGGCAAAGTCAATGCACTATTTTTAATATATGGCAGTCACCACTAAGGAAGGCCTCCTAAGCTCAGGAGACAGGATGCATTATATTAAAGGTGTTGACATGTCAGTGCAAGCTTATATGTCCCTATAGTGGTCTTTAATATTAAAGACTGCTATAAGTGATAGGCGATCCATAGGATAACATCAGCTGCCACCTGGGCAAAACAGAGGTTGTAAGCTCCATTATAGTACCTAAATAAGTAATGTTCGGTATCAAACAACGAGTATCCTCACCCCTGACCCGAATCTTGTGCCGAAGGCGGTGTGACAGACACCCGGGTGGCTACCTTAGAGGTTGCCTATCTGGTTGCCCCAGCCTTCCCTGTGCTCTGGCTGTCAGCCCACAGCTACTGCTGCCAAGACAGGAATATGACCCCCTGCCAGGAGGTGTGAACACTCCCAGGAGTCAGAAGCAATGGCCTGGACGTGAAGGAGGTCACACCTCCCTCCCTGACAGGACGGCTAGTGAAGTGGCACATCAAGGCTTTGAGCTTCAAAGGCTGCACTGCTTGTGATATGCAACCAGGTGGCCTATCAAAGAAGGAAACATCCTTCCGCTTGCCCCAGGCACATTTGCAGCCAGGCAGGCAGGAAAAGTAGGTATTCAGGAGGTGTACACCCCAGAAGGTTAGGCAGACCTCTGGGTGGACTGCCTGGTCTGTACAGCTGAGGAAGAACTCTGCCCTATTCAAAAGAGGTAGATTAGAGGGTTCTGGGTAGAAAAGGTGACCACACACCCGAATGTGATCACATCAGGGGCGGATTAGCAGATGGGGTTAGTAGCCCATTGGCCCCTTGCACCCATACCCCTAACACCCCTAAAGCTAGGATTTAAGGGCTACCCCTGACACCAGAACCTCAGTTAGGATCTGACTTGCAACAAAGGACAAAGAGGAGACATATGTCTGCCACAACAGGACATGCGCAAAGGCGTGATACTCTGCACCTGTGGCAACCTTCCTGGAACTGCCCTATTGCGACTTGTCCTGGACCAACGCTCAGTTTCCCCAGACAGAGGGACCCCTTTTAGAGCCAAAGGCAACTCCAGACTCCCCTGGACTAGTGGCACTAGTCCCCAGCACACGGCAGGCAAAAACAAATGTACCAGAACCAAAGAATTGCTGGCCATCGGGCCCTCCGAGGGAATGCCAAAAAGTAAATGTTCCAGTTCATTGTGGAAAATGTAGACCTGACCGCCATGAAGTTTCAAGTGGCTACCTTTTTCCCCAGGACCTCAGGACATCGAAATAGCTTTCTTCTGTCATTACCGCTACCAAGGCTAGTTAGTCGCCAGTCTGGCAACCACCCCTTTACTTGGCGCTGCACCTCAAGGGAACTCCACAAAACCTTCATAAAATGTCAGCAGGGCTTGGATGTTGATTTTTTGCACCCTATTCCCCATCAGCATTGTATAAGCGGTAAAACCAGCTCTCCCACGGCACCACGGACAGCCAGGACACCGGGCTTCTCAAGACAGGTAGAATTGAACTGACTGTCATAGCTTGACCCTGGGACCTGCACCACCTTTACCCTCCTTGGGTTTCACGCAACTCAACCAACAAGTGACCAATTGTCACTAAGTCTTTTTACCATTGACTATAATGATAATGTTTTGCAGTACTGTTATGCACTGATTTAATTTTGCTTCTTATATCCATAACTCCGAGTAGACTTATCTGCTTTACTTCATTTTGGTGTCTAACTTTAAATTAAAATCTACTTTATTTTTATAAATTAGTGTTAGATTTCTTTCGAAGGAGTTCAATTACGCACTGTCTATGTTGGTACTCTGAAATGCTTAACACTTGTTCCTCTAGTAAAGCCTGACTGCTCCTTGTCACTCTACCAGGACTGAGCTAAGGATTAATAATTGTGATTCCAAGGGCCATCTTTGGGGTATTGTGAGTGTATTTCATGGTGAAGCCTAACTAGCATCAACACTTAATACTCCACTTTCCTACAAAAGAACACCAAACCAGGTCTGCAACATGAGACAATCCTAGAATTTTCCAACCAATCTTAATATGCTGATGCGACAATTTAATCATTCGAATCTAAATGGAATGGTTGAATTTCAAACGTGGCAGCCTTTTTTGCTGATAATTTAAACAAGCTTTAGGTCCTGTTGTGTAGAAAGGAATCTGTTAACTTCATAATCTTCCCCATCTATGAACACATTAAGAAATGTCTTCCTCTGCTTCCTAGGGAAGGGAAGGAAACGGTGACCCGGGCGCTGATCCTGTCTCGCATTGACTATGGCAATGCGATGTAGATTGGCCTCCTGGACTACACTCTCAATAAATTGCAGGTGGTCCAGAATGTGGCAGCTAGGCTTTTGTTTAATATTCCTATCAGAAGCAGTGTTAGACAACACCTGCGTATGCTGCACTGGCTGCCTGTTATTAAACGTGTAAAGTTCAAGGCCTTCGTTGTAGCGCACCGTGCTTTACATGCGTCGGGGCCTGCATATCTAAGAATGCGCTTTGCGTTTTATACTCCTGTGAGACATTTGAGGTCAGCATCCCAGCTTCTTGCCCAGATACCCCGTGTTCGCCTCCAAAGAATGGGGGGCAGGTCTCTTGCCTTTAGGGCGGCCGCAGCCTGGAACTTCCTGCCTTATTCTTTGCGCAGCTTTCAGTATCTGGGGTAATTTAAGAAACAGCTCAAAACATTCCTGTTCTAATCCGTCTATCACTTTCAGCACCTCATGGCTCGCGCCGGGGCACTCTTTGGAGTATCTGTGCGCGTTGCAAAGTTCAGTAACATAACATAACATTGTGACGCTGTATACGAACTCAGAAAACAGTTTAGAAGATGAAATGGCTGCTAATTTTGTTCAGGGCTGAAATGAGCCCTGGCAAAAAGCTGAACAAGCATGCACTACTAAGAGGCAGCTTGTGTGCAAAGAAGTGACAACTAGTCACTGGTATATACTCCTGAGCAACGCAGTGATTGTGAATGATAATGGAGACGATATGGCGTCAACGAGAAGCTGCTTTTTGAACTAGGGAACTAGGTTCGAGTCTCGGCTCAACATCCTGTGATTCTGGGCAAATTGCTTGAGCTCCCCCTGTGCCTTAAAAAAATAAGGAATGTGATCTTGCGTAATGTAAAGTGCTTTAATACATTCAGGTCGAGTATGCGTTATAGTAAACTGCAAAAATAAATAAATGGAGCTGCTGTTTCCTGCCTCTAGCTAAAGAATAGCCAAGGCCATATTTTCATCCTCATTTTCCGCAGTGAACACCCCTGGCACACCGAGCACAAAAGCAGAATCTGCATTTCTGTTTTTGAATTAAATGCTATTTACATAAAATCTGAAAATACACAACCTCAGAGCTGTTCAACACCAAGGCTGTTGCAACACATGCAAACACACATTATGCGGTCTCCAGCTTGTTGACTCACTACTGTTGTGTCCTGGTTCTGCCAATCTTTTCTATCTGTCTACTGTGTTCTTATGCAAATTGTTTTGTGAGTTGTTCCATGCATTCACTCGTATGTACAGAAATTGTGTGACTTGTGAAAGCATGCACAGCAGAATCGTTTATTTCTTACATCTTTCAGTCATTTTACCTTTCTTCTTTTGTAAGTTACATCCATGAAGTGGAGGTATGCATAATGTTGTGCCTGCATTGGACCCTCACTGATTCTTTGTCTATCAGAGTGCTTCTATCCCTGAATGTAGCGCTGAGTAAGTTGCGGTGTCATACATGAAGTCAAAATTCAGACGAGACACTCACAATTTTTAAAGCCAAAACAGCTTAATTTTAGCTGTCTCCCGCCCAAAATTGCCTCTGCTTAAATGTTAGTCAATAGGGAAAAGAAATTCCCCTTTTATTTTTCACTAGCTCCCTCTTTTTTGTTTCAAAATGCTGGCATGTATGCAGTGCATGTAAACTTATATATATATATATTCCAACAACAATGAGGTCAATGGCGCCAGATCGCTCAGCAGCGGGTGCAGACTGCGGGCCGGACCCAAGGCCAGAAATCAATTTTATCACAAAGTTCAGTCGCACACACCAATCCTTGTTTCTCCGCTTTTTATTACACGAACAGAGCCAGTCTGTCAACCGACGCGTTTCGGCTTTGCAGCCTTTCTCACGGTAGGGAGACACTACTATCGTCATCTGTTTATAACACTCTATGGTTAAAAAACAACCCCATTGCCTTCTGGGAGTTGTAGTGTTTTACACCGAATATCCCAATGACAGAAATAACATTTAGTCTAATGCATTAACCATTGGAATTAATCATTGCATTTCTGGTATATTATTTGCATGTTGACACGGCCAATTATAATGGTATAGTACACCAATACAACGATAGATATATAAGTATATAAGTATATAAGTAGTTTGCACATATCTAAAGTATTTCAAGTGAAAACTTTAGCATTTTGGTACCACAGTGTTTCTAATTATTCTATCTGCTGCTAGTGTTAGATTAGTATCTATTCGCTCATGTCCAGATAATATACAGATACAATTACTGCTGGTTTGATTGACGATTCATATGATTGTTCAATTGGTATAATTGTTTCAATTACTGCTTCAGAGATGAGTGTCCTTTTGGAGTCTTCGTTCGTAATCGTATTATATACTTTGACTCCAACTGCCGCAATTTCCTTTTCCTGTCTCCTGCTCTTTCATTTAATGGTATTGTGTCCAATCCAAAGTATTCCATCTTCCTCCAATCGTTGTCTTGGCACTTTGCGAGATGTTTCGCTATCGCATAATTCATATCTTTGTTTTTCACGGCTCTAATATGTTCAAGTATTCGCTTTTTAAGCATGCATGTGGTACTCCCAATGTATTTTTGCCACATATATATTGTATTACATATACAACAAATTGTGTTGTGCATGTGATTCTGTGATTTATCTTAATTGTTTTGCCTTCAGGGTCAATTATTTCCTTTTTGTTAATGGCTATTTTGCACGCTTTGCAGTTGGAGCATTTTTTGAATCCCATTTGTTGTTGCGTCAGCCATGTTTGTTTTGTCGGTGTGATAAAATGACTTTGTACAACCCTGTCCTTTATCGAGCTTGCCTTTCTGTAAGTGACTTTTGGTCTTGTTCCAAATATTTTGCCAATATCATTGTCTTGTGTTAATAAGTGCCAATATTTTTGAACGATTCTGGTAACTTTCGCACTTTCCTTACTATATGTCAGAATTAGTCTCGGTGCTTCCTCGTTGTTTTTATTCTTCAATGTGATGTCATCTACTTGATATTTTTCTTGTTCTTTCTTCAGTAATTGTTCTTTTTCTGTTTTGGACATTAGAATCTCATCATGTGTTTTTTCTTCCACCTTTTTCTTGCTTTTGTTGAGGATTCTTTGTCTATATCCTCGATTTTTCAACCTCTGAGCACTGGCTTCTATTTGGGCAGTTGCATCACTTTCCTTTGAGCAATTTCTTTTGATCCTCAAAAATTCTCCGTAAGGAATGCTGTTTATAAGTGGTTGCGGATGGAAGCTCTTAGCATGTAAAATGCTATTTGTAGCCGTTTTCTTTCTGTGTAGCGTAGTTTGTATTTTGCCATCATCTATATATACTGTGGTATCCAGAAAATGTATCCTTATTTTGCTCATTGTGCAGGTGAAGGATAGGCCAATTTGGTTTTCATTTAATTTATCAAAGTATTGCATGAATTCTTCCTTTTTTCCATCCCAAATTATGAATAAGTCATCTATATATCGTACCCACAGTACTATTTTTTCCAGAGATAGATGATTCTCAGGGCCCCAGGCTATCTCCCTTTCCCACCATCCCATTGTGAGATTAGCAAAATGTGGGGAAAAGGAAATGCCCATGGCAGTACCACAGAGTTGTTGATATAGTTGATTGTCAAAAAGAAAAATGTTATTGCTCAAGCACATTTTGATCATTGTTAGCAGCATGGCAGAATGTTGGAGTTCCGTGATTTTTCTTAGCTTTAAAAAGTAGGCGCATGCTTGTAGACCTATTTCGTGCTGGATGGAAGTGTATAGTGACACAACATCAATTGTGGCCATGATGAAATTCGAGTTCCATGTGATGTTTGCCAGTGTTCTTAAAAATTCTCCGGTATCCTGTATATACGAACTGAGATTTTTCACAATAGGTGCCAAGAAGTGGTCGACATATGTTGACATATTCTCGTATAAGGAGTCGCAGGATGATACTATCGGCCTCCCAGGGTGGTTGATTAGCGTTTTATGAATTTTAGGTAAAAAATAAATTGTTGGTATCGTGGGATATTCTTTGAACAGATATTGTCGTTCTTCCTCATTGAGCAGGTTATGTGACTGCCATTCATCCAGATTTTTTCTGAGATCCATAATCATTTTGTTAATCGGATTTGAGGTCAATCTTTTATATTTAGTGTTGTCATCTAGTTGTTTCCGTGCTTCTTTAATATAGTCTGATGTGTTCTGGATGACTATATTGCCCCCTTTGTCCGCTGGTTTTATAATTATTAGGGGATTGTTTTTTAAATTGATTATTGCTTGATTTTCTTTTTTTGTAAGGTTTTCATTTTTGTCATTGTTGCGTATTCTTTGTATTCCTTCTAGTTCTTTCATGACTGCCTCAGAAAATGAATCAATTTTATTGCCCGGGGTAAGCTGGGGACAATATTTGGATTTGTTTTTAATCCACTTTTTACATACTGTGATGTTTCTATTTTCAATTCGTCCAGAACTTGATTTTCTGTGTAATCCTCTTCATCCAGATTATGTATGAGATCAAAAAGATTTTTTACATCTTGTATTTGTTCAATTGTTAGTTCGGGACTTGATGTCATTTTTCCTTTGCTCTCCGTTTCTATGTCCTCATTATCTATTTTCTTGGTCTTTCCAATGTGTATTTTTGTTAGTTTTAATTTACGTACATATTTGTATATGTCAATTTTTGTGTCCGTATAATTAAAATGTCTTTCAGGGCAAAATGACAGTCCGTTGTTTAAGGCTGAGCATTCATCTTTAGATAGGGTGTAGTTTGAGAGGTTTGTAATTAGATTTTTCTCCTCCCTTTCTTTGTTTGTATCGTTTATTTCTTGAAGGTTCTGCTCCTTAAGGGATATTGCCTTTTTGCGTTTGGATCTTCTGGTTTTTCTAGTGCTGGGATAGATTTTGTATTGCCTCTGCCACGCCCTCTGCCTCTTCCTTGGCCCCGATTTCTGGACAGGCTTTGGTCCAAGTTCACCAAACGCATTTCCTCTAAAAAATTGGTTCTTTTTATGACATCTGTGTTCAAAGCTGCTTCATTTTCACTGATGTCTGATTCGCTGGTTGTATCTTCTGTTCTTTTTTGTGGATTCCTTTGGTAATTTAATTTTAAATTATCAAAGCGTTTGGCAAACGTTAGAATTTTGCCCTGTTTATAATCATTTTCGTCTCTTATAAACTTTCTATGCTTTCGCTCTTGTACCTCGTCCTCATATTTTTCTAATCGTGTGTCCATCTCTTTTCTTAATTTTACTGCTTCATCTTTGTTTAGTATTCCAATCTTGTTTTCTAGTTCTTTGATTTGGACATGTGCTGCTTCCAAGTCAATTTCTGCATATTTTATAAGGATTCGTAACATATTTTTTGAACACTCCATATTATTCTGGCCCCATTCTTCCAGCATCTCCGTTCGTGTGTCCGGGTGTGTTGGCAGTGTAAAAATGCGTAAGCCTCTGGGGATTCTGTCTATTTCCAGATATTTATTCAGGGCCATGATCTCCCAGCTCTTGCTGATTTCTTTTTTGTATTGTTTTTCAAGTTGCAGGAAAAGGTATTTCAGCGAGGGATTTCCTTCGCGTTGTTTGTCTGCTGATTCCATGACTTCCGTACATTCACTCGCAGCAGGTTGAAACATTGTAGCAAGTTTCTGAGCCCGCTTTGCTTTTCGTGCTTCCATTTGCAGTATAGTCGTATCGTTCTCAAAATGCAAGTTTTTTCCAATTTTTCACAATTGTTTATTGGGCTCTGATTAAAGTTAATTTTTAAGCAAGAAGGATTGGTACTAGAGGAAAGAAACCGTATGTCAAGCTTGTCGCTATGGTATCAGTTTCCTTTTTGTTTCCTACACAAAATATATATATATATGTATATATAAAATCCCAAAAGACTCTTTCTGAAGTTGAAGCCCTGTGAGGGGTGGCGCAAAACCGGCAGAGAATACCGGCAAATAATATCCAAAGAAACGGAGTTCCAGTCGCGCACTCGGACCAAAAACACACCAGGAAACTACAGGAGTAGAACAACCAAAGGGGGTTTATTCACATCAATAAACCCGCCGTGACGCGTTTCACCCAAAAACGGGTTTGCTCACACAGCGATACTGCAAAATAATAAAGCATTACATACTCTTCCGTGTTATGTCATAAACAATGTAAAAGGACTAACACCTCATATTGTGGTCAAATGTCCATTTTCTTGGGCGCCATCTTGTAATGTAAAACTGTGTCAAATGATCACAAGGAATTACTGATAATGCAGGCTGTATATTACATGTTAACATATCAAATAATATTACATTAATTAGCAGTCTGTATCATCGTGTTGTAATCGTCTTTTTAACCTTTTGTGGAATACTGCAGCAAAACAAACTTCCATAACCAAGTGTAATCGTAAATGTAAGAAACGCATATGCGAGCATAAACAAAATGTGACTAAACCTTTCCAAATAGTTATCACTTATCTAGTCAATTTGGTTTTTTAGTCTGCAACAAGTCCTGGTTGTATTCGTCAAAGCGTGTATACTTTTGCAACCCTTAGTGGGATACTACTGCAGAAAGGTCTTGTATTAGCGAGTGTAATCATTATTTAAAGAAAACTGATGCGGGCATAACCCATCTTTCCCAAGTGGTTATCTTATATTAAGTTTTTTTGCTAGATTTATTACCCACAGAGTATCCTGGTATGTATGGTACATCTTACCAATAGCAACGTTTTCGTATGTGTGTTGGAATTACATGCAACCCAGATAGTGGGAAGGTTAGTATCCAGCCCGGAGATACCAGATAAGGGTATATATATTTATCTAAAGTGAGATATCTTGCTTAATGCAGTATGTTGTACCTATTAAGACACAGTATGGCTCCATCCAATGTAAGTTAATGTAACTTGAAACTGGGGACATAATCGTCAAATTATGGAAGAGAACTATTTGCCTAGCTTCTTGTCTCGCTCACCCCCTGTGTATCATCCTCAATCTTTCTTCAAATACAACGACCCAAGTGAAAAAATTCATAAAATCTAAATGAAAAAAGTCAAAAAAGTCTTATCTGTATCTTGAAAAGTAGCAGGAAGATGTACGAAGAAAAGGGTAGGGACCCCGTTGCCAGTGGATTGAGTCATGATCCCTTCCTTTCCTCCTGTGAGAGAGAAATATATAAAATATAAGTTATTGACTGTCGCTTAGCAGTAACAAAGAAAAGATATAATTAGCATCTTAAAAGTAGAATTCTAAAAACATGCAGTTAAGAAAACAGAGTATAGCCATTACTCTAATTGCAAATGGATTGCCATTTCCTCATCCAAATTATGTCCATTGGGGAATTTAGTACACACCCCAATGATGTGCCTGGATTCTCGTTGCCTGAGTCTTAAAGTCCGATCTCCCCCTCTTTTATTTGGTAGAACTTGTTCTATACTATAATAGGAGAGTTTAGTGCAATCTGAAAAATGGTGTCTTTCAAAATGACGGGCAATGAGATATTGTTTATCTACATTTGTGATTGCCCTCATGTGTTCCATGGTGCATTTTTTCGCCATATGTGTTGTACTGCCCACGAACCTTAACTTACATGGGCATTCCAGCACATAAATGAGGAATGTGCTGTTGCATGTTAGGAACTGCTTTATGCTGACCATGGTGTTGGTGCTGGTGTTCCAAAATTCTTTGACCATCCGGCTGTTGCCACAGGCCTTACAATGGCCGCATGGGAAGAAACCCTGTAGGTCAATGCCCCTGTTATTCACACTTGCTGACACATCACTGTGTATAAGGAGGTCTCTTAGATTGCGTCCTCTCCTATAGGTTATGCTCGGTCTATCTGGCAAACCCTCTCCTATTACGGGATCACTTTTTAATATCTTCCAATTTTGTGTGATAGCCTTCCGTATTTGATTGGAGTTACCGTTAAATGTGAGAATCATGCATGTTTCATTTAGTTCTTCATCATTGACAGTAAGCATCTTTAAGGTATCTTCCAACAACTTGCCTCTGTCAATGTTATTATATATATATATATATATATATATATATATATATATATATATATATATATATATATATATATATATATATATTCTGCTTTGCAGGATAACTTGACCTTTGTCCCAAAAATCAGGATGTTTAAAATTGCGTAAAGCATCTGACGCTGGGACAGTCCTCTGAAAGCCAGGACTGTCTGGGGAAATCTGAGACGTCTTGTCACCCTAGTCAGCTTTTTATTTATTGATCTTTTGGGCAGTTTTATATAGCCCGAACTCGACCCGAAGGTATTGGAACGCTTTATATGAACACCAGTTAGTTACATTACACAAGGACACATTCATTAGGTCGAGCCTGGGCAGCACATGCGCTACTCTGCGAGGCATGCTGTATTGAGGTATGGAATAGAAGCTCTGCCTATTTCCCGCCCATGTTTTCAATTGCCTCCTGTTACTGTCCTTTCAAAATCGTTGCTTTTCATTCGTGAATAGGCTTAGCAGTCCCTCCTTGGTATCACCTTGTTTGAATTTGGAACCTCCCATAAGGACTGGACTTTTTACTTGTGATGTTATAAGTCTGCTTTATGGGGGGTGTGGTTTGGACGTCGGCGAAGATGGCAGCGTGAGCCTTCACCTCCTCCCATGGTGTAGCTCAATATCGTATTTTTACCCGTGATCCGCGGCGACCGATACCACCCTTAGCGAGAAGAAAGCGGCGGAATGTGGGGTGAATCCACTGAGACCGTCTGAGAAAGATTCTGTGCCTCAAAGAGGGTGCCACCCAGCACTGCATAGCCCGGCCTTTTACCTGACCACATCGAGCCCGGAACTCGGTTGCGGCTGAAAACATGTGCTGAAGTAACCGGAATTCTTCCCAGTTGAATGTTGAGGCTACGTGGGAAACTATTAACCTCCGGCAGCCAAGGAAAGCCCATACACCGGCAGGAGTACTCAACTGTCCCCGGGTAAGGCTGCGCGCGCTTGCACCTAAAATGGCGGGAGTTTACCGCGTCCTGCACAGGGAGCTGTAACTGAAGCGTGTCTAATGCACTTCACGTCAGCTGCGAGAGGCATCAAACGGCACAATCAATCAAGTGATTATTAAAGTGGTGCATCTGAACACCATATGCCCAATGACTACGCAGTTCATCAGGGGCTTACACCAAATGGCGGCAAATGGCAGCAAATAGCAGCAAACTGGCATAATCTGGGCGAATGTTGAATACTCAATAATGTCAATAGCGTGATGTCAATAGCAGGAGGCATCAAGCGGCACATGTGATTGTTAAAAGCAGTGCATCTGAAGGCAAACCGGCGGCAAATTCGGGGGCAAAATCAGACAAAGTCGGGCTACTGTTGAAAATTGACCAGAGTAAGAGGCGATCCATGCAGTTGAGGAGAAAACAGACAGAAGTTGAGGAGAAAACAGACAACAGTCTACATCTAACTGTACTAACAGTATGTATGCTGCAAAATGTTCTTGAAATAATAGTTTAATCTTATGGTCTTGATGCCTGACTTCAAAATGGCTGCGGTCATAGGGAAGCATAACCTTAGCCTCAGGCTTGCCTGACCTTAAGATGGCCGCTACTGTAGAAAGATCTTAGCACTTCTAGACCAGTTCTGCTTCAAACATGTGCTTCTGATCCTTGCTGCTGTGCACTGTTACGCCCTACTACATTGCTGCACCAACTCCATCTTAACATCGCATTAGCCTCATATCAGACAACCAATAGTCCATCAATAGGGGACTAATAGCCAGGCAATTCCACTACTGCGGTAAACAGTGGTTACACATAGCAGCAGCTAGGCGCTACCAACGCTTTAAACAGACCTACGACTAAAATAGAAATAAAATAGCCTATAGCTTACAGCCTGCAACCTACAGTCTGCAGTCTACAGCTTACAAGTCTACAGCCTACAAGCTACATAGGAAACCCGACCACCACGACACCGCAAACATGGGTGATAAGGAAGCCAAGAATCTTAAGAGACTCAAAGTCGATCCTCCAAATCCCGATTCGCCTACTAAAGGTAAACGTGACATTAATGCAACAATGGACACCATATTAAGCAAACTGGCAGAGGTTCACGATCTCGCAAAGTCAACGAAAGAAGAAATTTCCGCAATCAGGCAGGACATTAGAGACACTAACGTCAGATTATCCGAAACGGAGAGCAGAATCAGCCAACTAGAGGACACAGAAAATAAAGTTTGTAAATCCCTCAAAAACCTGACGACAACAGACTTTCTAACAAAACAGTGCTTCATGTAACGATCTAACTTCACCCAGCACTCAACATTCAGTTTTAGATAATAAATGTTAAAGTTCACTACTCTCAAGCCACGCAATGGTCCCATGCATTCAGCATGCCCTTGTCGGCTACCATGGGAGGGGAGCTATCTTCCCGTCACCATACCTGTTGCGTACTTTCAGGGTGGGATGGGAGGGTTTGGGGTGAGGGGGGGTAGGGTTTTGGACCTTTTTTTCTTACTTTACTTCTCATTGCTTGTTATTTTATTCATGTTGCGTATTATTGTTTTCTTTGCTCAAGTGCCCGGCCTTCCTTTTTTACTGAAGCCTCATGCAGCGAGTCCAGCAGGACTATCCATACACAATGTGTAGAATAAAATGACATGAGAGAAACTACAAAGTTAATGTACACTTTGATGGATATTGTTTTATACAGGTGCCTTATTTGCCTTCTTAAAAGCAAAGCCTTCAGCAGCAATTTCATAAGTGAATGGTACACCTTGCTGTGCTGCAAATGCGGAATATGTATCATAAGTGTCTTTATGCTGTGACTCACACAACTGGGGCCTACAAACTCTACTCAATTATATAGTATGGCACTCAAGGATCACCATAAGACCAGCGACACACACATAATGAATATAACGCACTCATGACACCGCTAGCTACTCCAGGTGCCTTGGCACATAATAGCATCATGATAGTCTCACTGAATGTAAAGAGCAAAAGAAGATACTTGACGATCTTCATAAACAAAATGGGGATATTATTCTACTTCAAGAGACGAAGATCGATTCAAAACAATTTAACTCACTTAGAAGCAAATCGTATAGCGATGTTGCCGGTTCTGACGCTCTAGGGAAAAAGAATGGGGTTCTGACTTTAGTGGCAAAGAAATCTAATATTGACATACTGACTAGCACATCCGACACAAAGGGGAGGTGGCTATCAATAAAAATGTCCAAGGACAATAGGGAATTTTATGTCACTAACATCTATGCCCCACACAAGGACGAACCAGACTTCTGGAATGAACTAAGCAAACACCTCCACACGATCCCAGATACTGCAATGCACATAATAGCGGGCGATTTCAACTTACCCTTGGACCCAGCAATAGACAGGGACTCCCGTTGTCCTTTCCGCCCCTACAACTCTCACAAAGCCCTTATCAACCTCTGCTCACGCTTCAATTTGATAGACTCCTGGAGGATGCAAAACCCCACAGGGAGGGATTACACCTTCTATTCAGCACCACATACTACCTACTCGCGCATGGACTACCTACTTATTTCCGGGAACGCTATTGCCAGAATTGAAGAAACCTCGTTGAGCTAAGAGTGATCTTGGATCATTCATGTATCACTTTATCCTTATCTGAGCTTAATCCTGCCAAAAGACAAACTCTCTGGAGGCTTAACAATGAGGTTTTAGAAAAAGAACCCCATAGACAAGTCATTGACTGCGCAATAAAGGATTACCTTAGGACCACTAAAAAAGGAGATACATCAGACCTTGCACGCTGGGAGGCTCTTAAGTGCACCATCAGAGGAGAGATCATAAAAATTAGAATGGCTATGAATAGGGATTCCAACAGCAGCCTTGAAATGCTAGAACAAGAAATTGCCACGTTAGAAGGGAAACATATAATTTCTAGAGATACCTCAGTCCTAAATGAAATAGTGAAAAATAAATACGAATATATTAAGATAGTCAGCGACAGAGCAGGGATATGATTAAGCAAACAAAAAAGCACCAAATTATGCGAGTCAAACAAGGCAGGGAAGAGCCTTGCTTCATACTTAAAGTTTAAACTGCAGAAAAACATGATTAATAACATAACAGATCAGACAGGGTTAGCTCACTCTGACAACAATACAGACATCTTTAAGGAATTTTATAGCACTTTATACAGCAAGAACCAATCGAGGTTTCTTCAATTCTGGCAATAGCGTTCCCGGAAATAAGTAGGTAGTCAATGCGCGAGTAGGTATTATGTGGTGCTGAATCACAACCCGATCACAGCTTCAGAAATCGATAACGCAATTAAGGCCCTTAAAATCGGAAAAGCCCCCGGTCCCAACAGGTTTAATGCAAAGTTCTACAAATGCTTCTCCTCGGCACTAACTCTCCCACTACTAAACTTATACCATGAATTCAGTAACTCTGGCCAAGTTAACGGGACGCCAGCAGAAGCCATCATAGCAGTAATCCCCAAAGAAGGGAAAGACCCAACCCTCCCAAAAGATTACAGACCAATATTTCTAATTAACTTAGACTGTAAAATCTATGCTATGATCCTCGCTAAACGACTTCAACAATTTTTAGCCAAACTTATCCACCCCTCGCAAGTTGGCTTCTTAAAAAACAGACTTTCTAGTGACAATACACGCATCCTAGCTTATGTCCTAGAGAAAGCCAAATTTACTGTCTCCCCAACAGTTGCTATTACTTTAGACGCCGAAAAGGCTTTCCATAAAGTAGACTGGTCCTATCTGAAAGCAGCATTGGATAAATTCAACTTGGGTGAGAACTTTACGCGTATGGTAATGGCACTTTATTCCAATCCCTCAGCCAGAGTAAGAGCGGGAGGCCGCCTCTCGTCCTCCTTCAAATTAGAACAAGGAACTAGACAAGGCTGTCCTCTTTCCCCTTCCCTATTTCTACTTGCAATCGAACCCTTCCTCTACCACTTTAGGAATAACAAACAGATTACAGGGATATGTTTCGACAACCTACGCTGATGATGTGCTAGTGGTATCTGAAAATGCGGAAACTGCCATCCCGGCTCTAATGTCTTCAATAGAAGACTTTGCCAAAGTTTCTGGTAAATAAGGACAAGACAGAGGTGAAACTCTTGAACAACCTTGGTGATAAAGAAATTATTGGCAACTCAGGTCTCCTGTGGCAACCTAAATGCTTCAAATACCTGGGCCTGGACTTTGAGAAAGATCTGATCACCACCTTAAAAACCAACGAGAACTCCCTTCACAAGAAAATATCTACACTGCTTGATGGCTGGCTCCCAAAGTTCTTGTCCTGGTGGGGAAGAGCTGAGACATTGAAAATGATGACCACCCCCCTTGTTAACTATCTAGCCAGCATGCTCCCAATGATGCTATCAAATGATTTCCTAAATAGGGTCTATAAACTCCTTGACGTGTTCCTCTGGCAAGGTAAGAAACCCAAAATATCATTGACTAAACTCCAATTATCCAAAGACAAAGGTGGTCTGGGCCTCCCAACTTTTAGGAACTACCAAACGGCGTATCTTTGCAAACAAGGCTCTAACTGGCTAATCCCCCAAACAGACTATACCCCAGTCTGGTTGGACATAGAAAGGTCAATCATCAACGATATGCCTCTACCCGATCTCCTAACAGCGTTTCCGCTTTTCCCCACTCAAAATACATTTTGCTTAACACAAAGAGAGCCATACTGCGAATGGAACAGTTTTCCAAAATTAAAATCAATAAGTCCAACTTGAGCTCCTTATGGTACAACCCGAGCTTAAAGATAGACGGGAGGACACTGCACTGGGAATACTGGTCTAAAAACAGAATAAATCTAGTAAAAAATCTCTTTATAGGTACACTACCGCTACCTTTTTCCGACCTCCAGACCTGTCACGGACTTAAACCATTAGATTTTTACAAATTCTTAAAACTAAAATCTCACCTCTCAATGCGCTCCATCAAACCCTCTGATCCCTCGAAAGTCTCCAAGATGTCACAGCTAGTAAAGTCTGGACACACCATCTCTAAGATATATAAACTTCTTTCTCCCAAACCCCGCAAATCGCACAGGAAATGTGAAGCGAAATGGGAATCTGAACTCAACTCCAGTAGCATCCCATTTGCCTGGGAGAAAATTCATTTGACACCATTCTCAAATAAAATATCACCCATACCATCACAAACCAAACTAATGTTAATAAATAGGACATACTGGACACCCGAGAACATTTTTAAACTTAAGCTCAGCGACAGTCCTACATGCTGGAATTGTAAATCTCCCATTGACAACTTTGCCCACATGCTCTTTTATTGCCCTGCCTTACAGTCATACTGGGATAAGATCTAAAAATACATAAATAAGACCTTTAACATCCTCCCTCCATAGGAATTTTCCTATATTATACTAGGGGTATTGGATCCTAAGATCAAGGACTTGCAGGATCGCTACTTACTAGACCTCATGCTCACTCTAGCATGTAAAGTTATACTGAGTAAATGGAAAAACGCCAATGAGGTCTCTTATAGAACGTGGCAGGAATGGCTATCCTCTCTAAGAGGAGCAGACAATGAATCTCTCCACACCTCTCCCTGGCGTAAATGACACAAGAAATTGTGGAAATCCCTTGACGCCTCATCTTTATCTTATGACCCTCCGTGAACACCCAAACATTACCTCAGTCTGTAATGCCTTTTGTACTCCTCTACTGCAGAGTACCTTTTATCAGCTCTCATGTGGGAAATATGTCTTGTGTGATCACCTGTATACTACTAAGATTACGATCCGCTGTGAATGTCCTACTTGGCCCTTGAGCAAATTATTATTATTATTACTATTATTATTGTCATTATTATTATTATTATCGTTATTATTATGATTAGGTTTTGTTTTTTGCATGATTTATTATAATTTATATTTGTCATTTGTTTGTTTATTATTCAATAAAAACGATTTGAGAAAAAATAAGGCTGCTTTATGTAGTAGGTGAGCACTATTTTCTTTAATGATCTTCCCCTATTCCACCCACGACGTTGCAGCACGCCGCCCGCTTTTATAGTTATTAGTAATGTATTTATTTAATGTACAGCGCGGTCCGCTTTATCTATAGCGGACGTGCTTATTCATTTATTTTACAGCTTGGTCCGCTTTCAATTTAGCAGCCGCGCTGCAGAACTTTTTTTAAAAATATTTATTTTTCAGTGGGCCCCATATTGCGCTTTCACATTCATGTTGGCCACGCCCCCTTTTTTTTAGAGGCTAATTATGGTAACCTGAATAGGGTGAGCAGCTAAAGAAAGGGGCGTGGCCACCATTAAATTGGTCTCGCATTTGCAAGAGTTTTGAGCTAATAGCATTAGAAATGACAATGCCTTTTATATATGTGTTGCTTTTAAAAACACAAATAAAAGGCATTGTCATTTACAATGCTAATAGCTTAAACTCTCAATGCGAGACCTATTGCACTGAAAATGCTCGTTAGGTCTCGCCTGGCGTAGGCTGAGCAGACATGCGCAGTCTCGCTGGCGAGATTTAATGATTTAGGGTAGATTTCACTAGCGGGGTTTAAGCCCCGCCCCTCTTTTCCATTGGCTGGCGTCATCGTTTATGGTAAACGGTGGCCAGCCATTGGAAAAGAGCTTCCAGTGACGTACACTTTTCTCTTTCAGAGCCGTCCCAGTTGGACTGGCTGCCTTGACTTACTGCTGGCGTAAAAGGTTTGTTATCTTTATGGGGCCAAAAACATAGCCCCATAAAGATAAGAAACCTTTTAGCACAAAAGGAAGTCAGGCGAGCCAGTCCAACTGGGATGGCTCTAAAAGAGAAAAGTGTACGAACGAAAAATGTCATTGCGAGAGCTTGTTTTTCAAGTGCTGCCATTTCTGGTAGGAGGCTTAATTTGTGAGTGAAAACTCTTCCTTGGCAGTCCGATGCGGGTTTCTTTTGTTTGTCTGCCTTGTTTGGCGGCCGCTGCTGTGATACTGTGATCTAATCAGTGCATCTATTGTTTGCACAAGGCAGTCACCCTGGGCTCTTTGGGGGAGATTGGTCGAGTGAGTGGAAGTATGAGGGTTAAAGTTGTGGCCTGGTTTTGGTATCTACTTGAGGAAGGAGCGGAGGGGGGAAAAAAAACCTTAAGCATGGCGAGTGGTCTTGCTAGTTTGACAGTTGCGATAGGAGCCAATATCCGACGCACTATAATGACCTATCACGGAGGAAGTGACGTACACATATCAACTACCATGCTTGCCATTCGTCTTATAGCAGCTTATCGATGGTAATTAACGCTTTTTGTTTGTGGGTTCAAAATCTAGGCTGTATTGTATTGACCAGGAGCTGCACTGGGCTGTTTTTTATTGCTGCGCTTCTGTATTCCTTCGTGTAGCCAGACAGAGGTTTTACAGATATTTTTGCAGGCGGGCACGTAAGGGGAGACATCTAACGCCGGCTTTACCACACGTCCCCAGTGTGTGTGTGGGCACAAGGGTGTGTGTGCGCATTATATCCTGAGAAAACGAGGTCACCCTTTGCTTCCTGTCGGCCAGAAATAAAGTTCTTACCATTGGACTATCTGGAAGCTATTAGGGGCCTGTGAAAATGCACACGCACCGTGCACAGGACAAGCCATAGAAGATGGACAGCCCCTGTGCCCTCCGATCAGCCCCCACCCCCGCTGACTGTTGCCGAAATGCAACAAAAATACTGGTGGAACTGTGACTGAAGATGGAGATGGGGAGGGGAGGGTTCTCGAAGGGTTGGTAGGGTTAGAAACCCTACTGCAATTTTATTTAACAAGACTATTTTCATGCGTCCCACTTTAGCAGGTACACACGTGTGAAAAAGGCTTCACATCAAAATAAACCTGCTGTAGGCGAACAAAAAAAGCACAGAAGTAAGCAAATACAAATATCACGAGAATTTTGCTTTGCAAGAGGAAGGGAACCTTTACATCATAGAAAAAATTAAGAAGTGTGACTTGATTGTTCCCATTAGCTCCAGCTGAACTTCTATGTATGTGATGGGCAGAGGGGCACTCATATTGGTGCACATTCACACTTACTGAAGGCTTGGCTCCCACTCTGGAGTTTGGACCCCACCCCACACCTTTGGACCCAGGCCTCCAATCTCTAGGGGTAGTCAGTGTCCAGAGGGGGCCCTTCAAGGCCTCGGCCCCAGTGGAACTGTACGACCAAACCCCTGTGAGGCCCCGCTCTGTCTGATTACGACTGAAGGTGGGCGTGGCTTGGCACCAAGCCTCATTAACCCCTCCTGTAATCGCCATTTAGGAGGGGGCAGGAAAGGAAACCCGCGGTTAAATGTGGCTTGCTGCAGCCACAAGGTGCTAGCCACGTTTTTAGTGGTCATTCTGTTCTGCGTTGGTGCTGTTGCTCAGGGGAGCTCCCCCAGAAGCCCTTTCTGCATCCTTCAAAGACCACCCAACTGTGATAATTGTGGGGGTCTTACTGTGCGACGGGCTGTGGGGTGCGTACAGGGGATCTCCCGCCACTAGACCCCCATGCCCTACACCCTCGCCTCCACTATCTACCCCTGACTCCTGTCATTCATTAAGTGATTTCCAATCGGCCCAGAGAGGAGCCGGTGTGTCTGGGCTGAGGCCGCTCCATAGTCCGGCTAATCTCACCTCTCAATAAAACTACGGCTCGGAGGTGCGGGGGAGGGGTGTTTACATCCAGGTAGTGGTTCAGGGCCTTTATTAATGACGTCTGTGGCAGTTGGGAAATGGCGGCATGGTACGGGTTTGGGGAAAGATATTGGGAAGCACCGTATATTTTACATTTATGTTACCGCATGTCCTGCCAGTGGGAAGTCTCTGTATGTGCTTTTAAGCTTTTTTGTTTCTATACTTATACACTTACATATAGGTATGTTCGCATGTGGGGGTATATATACACACACACACACACACACACACACATATATATATATATATTCACTGAAAAAACCATAGGTTTCACACATGTTATAGTTAGCGGAAATTTTACTGATAAAAAACCAATGAAATTCCCCCGTTATAGTTAGTGCAGGCAACTATAACTCACGCGACCGCAATCCTCTGCTGATGCTAATACTGTATTTAGACACTTATTTACCCATGTCTTCTTCCATACATTTTTAGCTATACATATATTACAAATATTTTCTTTTCATAAAGACACATATGTCATCAGCAGAAGATTGCGGTCGCGTGAGTTATAGTTGCCTGCACTAACTATAACGGGGGAATTTCATTGGTTTTTTATCAGTAAAATTTCCGCTAACTATAACATGTGTGAAACCTATGGTTTTTTCAGTGAATTTGCAAGGTTTTTTAAATGCTAATTCCTAACTATAACGTGTGTGAAACCTATGGTTTTTTCAGTGAATTTGTACGGTTTTTTAAATGCTAAGTTACTTTACGCCATTCGTGGCGTGCGCGCCCACTTAACGCAGTTTGTTCCGTGCGCGCACGGTGCGCTTCGCGCACCGTGCGCGCACAGTGAGCACGCGGTGCGCACATGGAGGACATATGATGCACTTCGTTTTTAAAGGTAATATTTTAATTTTTCGCAGTAGTTATAAGCCATGCACAGATGGTGCCCTTCGGGCACCATTTGCACACGGGGTTGAAAGAGTGTGGATAATTTTTTTTTTTAATATTTTTTTTTTTAATCTTTTCGTTTTTTACTTGTGTGATAAGCCATGCACAATTGGTGAGCTTCGGTCACCAATTGCACACGGGGTGGGGTTAGTGTGGATATTTTATTTTTTTAAATATTTTTTTACCGTACGCGTACGGTAAGCGTAATCGGCGAAATTAGCGAAAAAATAAAAATTCCGTTTTTGGCCTTGGGGGATCTTTGGGGACTCCCTGTACATGGCTATTTGTGTGGGAGCTGTCAAAACAGCCCCTTTAAATGTTTTTGTGCTTTGTTTGTTAATCATCTCTCTCAGCGCGAGAGAGAAAATGGCGGCCGCCGCTTCCTGGTTTCGGCCGATTCGAATGTTTACTAAGATCTAAGAGCCAATCATAATCGCGCTCGCGCACGCCACCGTACGCGTACGGTAAGCGTACCGTAAGCGCACCGTAAGCTGGCTCAGATATATATATTGATTTAAAGGCTATTTTCTCAGAATCTACTGAACAGATTTACACCAAACCTACAAAAGGCACTTCCTTGACCTGAGGACTACCTCTCTGCCAAATTTCTAGTAATTCTGTTCAGCCGTTCGGGCTGTAGCCCTGTCTAAAGGTCCTATGGAAAAATGCATGGGAAAAACGCGTTTTGGGACCCCCCTTTTAGCTCAGCCCCCGCTTGACGAATCCCCCCGAGACTTTCAGGGTAGGAGCGGAGCGTAGCGCCCCACCTATTTTGAAAAATTCGCGAGGATTCGTCGACCGGCGCCAAAGTTATTCAAAATAGAATGTTGCGGATTTCCTTTGGAAACGTGGTCCTAACTATAACTACCTACTGGCGACCGCCAGTAGGTAATATATATATATATATATATACATATACCCACAAATATATATATACATATAGAGAGAGAGAGAACTAGAATGAGAAAAACATTACAGTTACTTGTCTAATAAGGTCCCATTAGCCATATTGCCATTGAGGGGTTCTAGTGACATCATAAACCAAAAGGCCGATAACCCGCTGTATGGTAAATGTCACCAGAACCCCTAGATTGCAATTTAGGACAATTTTACCCTTATCCCTTATGTAGTGTATATATTTGTGGTGTTCGCTGGTATGTATGTGTACTTCCTTTATGTCTTTGACCTGGAGCGTGGGGTGGAATGTGCATTGTTTATATCTCACATTCCAGCCAGGGCGTCAGTTGCTACTGGAGTCCTGAGCTGAGGGTTGTACTGCCTGGCGCTCACCTGTTTCTGCCAATAAACCTTATTCTATAAGACTATTCTGGCATTCCTCATCATTACAATTGGCGACGAGCTGGGATAAAGAAAAGGCTGTGATCGTGGACAGCGTGGAACGATTGAAGAGGCACAAATTTAATTGCCGGAATTATTCGTGCGAAGCACTTTGTGTAACTGAATTACACACAGGAGGCGAGGATCGCGTTGTCGCAGGATCTTTGGTGATGCCGGTGATGTATGCAGAGTGAATTTCGAAAGGAATCAAGATCAAGGAGCAAAGTAAGCAAGTTACCGGTTACCTTGGAGACCAACAGCGGCATTTTTCGACCTGCCGGGTGCGAGGCTGGAACGCAGGCGAGGTTCGGTGCAGGCGCACTGAGAGACTGACACGCCACTGTGAAAGAGAGTTCCGCACATGCGCTTTGGGTGAGACACGTCACAGCGCAGGGTCACGTACGTGACCTTTGCGTGGCGTCCTTGGGCAGTTTTGATCCAAATTTAGAGTGTTTATTAACAACGGACGCAAGTAATAAGGGATTGGGGGCAGTGCTGTCACAGAGGATGAGCAATGGAGCGGAAAAAATTATTTTGTTTGCATCTAGGGCGGTTTCCCCCTCGGAGAGTAGATATCCGATTATTGAGAGGGAAGCGTTAGCCTGTGCTTGGGCGTTAGAGCATTTCAGGGCGTTCGTTTGGGGGAAAGCTGTCACTATCCGCACTGATCATAGGCCTTTGGTGAAGATTTTGACTGGTGTGGGGGGTGTTGGAGCATCTGCTAGATTGGCAAGAATATCTATGAGAATGAAGGAGTACATCTATCGGATGGTATATGTGCCAGGTAAAGATAATGTTGTGGCAGATTGCTTGTCGAGGTTGCCCTCACCACTGGAAGAATGTCTAGATGACCCTTGGGGTGAATTCAACATTGCGTTGGTTCATGATTCTGGTGCACCGGTTATTACAAAAGATGAGTGGATGGAAGAACAATCAAAGGATGTGTTGCTACAGGCGGTCTTCAATTATATTCGTAGTGGATGGCCGAGGAAGCACCTCATTAAGGGGGATTTGAAAGCCTTTTGGGAAGTGGGAAATGAATTGTCTTTGGACAGGGAGGTGTTGTTTAGGGGCGAAAAAGTGATTCCACCTAAGAAGTTACGAAGGAAAGTGTTGCAGTTGTGTCACGAAGGACATTTCGGTATAGTGAGAAGCAAGTCCTTAGTGAAGGGAAGTTTTTGGTGGCCAGGTGTGGACATGGATGTGGAGAGGTTCGTAAGGGAATGTTCAATCTGTTCCTCGGCAGATAAGTCACTGAAAACTTTGAGACCGCCAACGAGTGA
Source organism: Triturus cristatus (assembly GCF_964204655.1). Classification (NCBI taxonomy): domain Eukaryota; kingdom Metazoa; phylum Chordata; class Amphibia; order Caudata; family Salamandridae; genus Triturus; species Triturus cristatus. Next base: position 1,094,877,753 of record NC_140592.1, on the reverse strand, counting down.
GGGTCTTATTCCAGACCTTCCATGGGAAGTGATTGCCATTGATATTTTCGGGCCAGTGGGGGAATCAAAAGATTATGTATTAGTTGTTATTGATTTGTTCACAAAATGGCCTGTAATTGAAATAGTTGAGAAGGTGGATACTAATGCTGTTTTAGAATTTCTTGACAAGTTATTTGTATCAGAAGGACTGCCTGTGTGTCTGTTAAGTGATAATGGGGTACAGTTCACGTCTAAGTTGGCAAAGGAGTACTTTCAAAAATGTGGAATTAGGCACAAGACTACCTCACTTTATAATCCTAGTGGGAATGGTACAGTTGAGAGGTTTAACAGGGTGCTTAAGGGTGTAATCCAGGCTGCAATGAATAAAAGGTTGGAATGGAAGGTGGAGGTACATAAAGCAGTGTGGGCATATAGGTCTACTAAGCATGCTGCAACGGGGTTATCTCCTTTTATAATGATGAGAGGTAGGAATCCGAGATGCAAGTTTAATCCGGATTGGATCAAGGGTGGTGGAGTTGTAGAGTGGTCACCTAGTATTGTGAAGGAGAATTTGGTTGCTACACATGTGAAAAGTAAGGAGGTATATGACGCGTGTGGCACCAAGGATGTTTCAATTGAGGTAGGTGATTGGGTTCGCATTAAGAAACCGGTCAAAGTGCCAAAGGGTGAGAGTAGGTTTGAGGAACCTCAGCGGGTAGCAGAGGTTCTTCGCAATGCTGTAAGACTCAAAGATGGTAGAGTGTGGAATTTGAAGAGTGTGGCGCTGAACCCTACCCAGGAAGGAATGGTTGACACCAACTTTGATGATGTTCATAATGATTTTGGTTGGGTGGAGGATTATTTTGACCAGAGTGCTGTGCAATCTAATTTGGGTATGGATCTTTGTGTGGAAAACAAAGGGTCGAAGGGTATAGAACCAGTTGAAACTGAACAAACTTTTGGTGGGAATTGTGGAAAAGTTTTTCCGTTGAAGGATTTTGCTTCTTGTTTGAGAGGGGAGGAAGGGGTTGCCAGTTCTTCTAATTGCAATAGTGAGCTCGCTCATAAGGGCGATGAGGGCGTGGTAACCAAGAGGAAAAGGGTTCTCCCTCGGTGGTTGAGTGAGTACGTTAGGGAGTAGTTGTACCTTGGTTAGAAGGGGGTTAGGTATTTTGGATTGCTATTTGTTTTTTTTTATTTTGGTTGCTGTTTTTGTTTTGATGTTTTCCCTTTTCAAGGGAGGGGGATGTGTGGTGTTCGCTGGTATGTATGTGTACTTCCTTTATGTCTTTGACCTGGAGCGTGGGGTGGAATGTGCATTGTTTATATCTCACATTCCAGCCAGGGCGTCAGTTGCTACTGGAGTCCTGAGCTGAGGGTTGTACTGCCTGGCGCTCACCTGTTTCTGCCAATAAACCTTATTCTATAAGACTATTCTGGCATTCCTCATCATTACAATATTGCATGTTTATTTTGGGGTAATTCGTTTGAAACCGCTTTTCACTGCATAGTGCAGTTAACAATGAGCAGGGATTGGGATTAGAATGTTTAGGTCTTGTTTAGCTTTCATGTATACGTTTTTGATAAAACAATGGACAATGCTGAGGACAACTTGCTTTATCGAGGCTTCCTATCTGTTGAAATCCTTCTTTTGTGGGAAGGATGACCTTGCAGTATAGTTCATGGATATGAAATCAGTGCTTTAAATGGGCAGGGTCTGTCCGCTACTGAGTACCTGCACTTCCTTAATTTGAAAGGGGCAGTACCTACACTTCGCAGCGCTGCTGCACTACATCAGGTACTCTTAAGTTTGAGTAAGTGCACTTCCACATTTCAATTTAAAGCACAGATGACACAATTTTATCTGGTGTTGTTGGTGCATTAGAGATACCCAAACATATAATGTAAGTATGTATAAACACGCATTGGCATAGCCAATAGGTCTCGCTTTTGGGACGTTAAAAGTATTTAGTTATGCAACTGTTGCATGGCTAAACACTTATAAGGTCCCAAAGGCGAGACCTATTGGCTATGCCAATGCTTGTTTTTTTGTAGGCACAGGTAGATGAAGTTATTTGCCCAGAATGAGGACGTTGAGCCGAAGCCGAGACTCCAGTGAAAACTGTGTACACGTTCTGGCACAGCGTGGGTTAAATTTTGATTGGGGAAGCAAAAGAAACATTGAGCTTCTAGATGCGACGCGGCGCTGCCTTCTGTTGTCATAACCCGCCGCAGTTGCACTGCCATTGGGGCAGACTGCTCGCGGGAATTGCTATTCGTAATCAACATTAAACAGTCGCCTCCCCCAGCACAATGCATTTCCCCAGGACAAAGGCGCATTTAGTGGTGAACCAAGTCCAAAGAAGACTTGCCAGCGAGCGCTGATAGCACATGATTGTGCTCTCTCATTCATCTAGCGTTTTCCAACCAAAGAGAAGCGGCAGCAGAGATTGGCAGAGAAATGAAGCGACGGGACGTGCGAAGGAGCCTCCCCCAGCAGCAAGGACAGGACGCCGGCGAGCGCCAGGAAGAGAGGAGGGCGGCCGCGCTGGGCCCTGCCAGGCAGAGCAGGTAAAGAGTCGCGAGCGGCGCAGCCACGCTGCTGCCGGTGTTCCGTCGGTTGAAGCTCCCCGTTCACGCACCCGGAAGTAACTCTTCCTCTAGACACTCGCTGATGTCTGTTACCGGAAGTGTGCTGGGAATTTGTTCATTTAAGCAACGATACTACAGGCAGCTTTTTTTTTTTTAATTTAATTTAAAAAGAAACAGTTCCTCATACTTTTTTTTTTTTATTTAAACCCCCCCCCCCCCAAAAAAAACATGTTTTGGTCAGTCCATGCCGTTCGTGTATGAATTTCACATTGGCAGTGTCCTTTTGTGCATTGGTTAATTTGTTAAAACAAGCATTGGCAATGCCAATCGGTCTCGCCATTAGGATATCATATGTATTTAGCTATGCAGCACATTAGCGTGGGTGCTGAATCACTTTCGCTCTAGAAGTCAGGGTAAGTGCGTATCAATAAGGAAGGCGCTTTTTGAGGCAGCAGAAGCCCTCCGCACACGTCAGGTAAAATGCAGCGTGTCGTGCTCCCCCTCCGCTAATGCTAGCATAGCTAAATATATATAACATCCTAATAGCGGGACCGATTGGCATTACCAATGCTTATTTCTTTCCTTTTCAAACTGCCGGTTTGTATCTATAAAGTACACCATATCCCTGTTCTATGCTTATATCTGTTGATTAAATGTTAAATAAAAAAAATCTGTATAATAGATACCCCACTCTTAAAGGAAAAGCGTGTTAAAGATTCAGTTCAGCAACAAATGTGACAACAATATAGAGATGTTTAAAGGCATTGGCAAAGTGGGCACTGGCCCAGGGATGCAGTACTCCAGGGGGCCACTGATAGAGCCTGCTCGGTTCTGCAGACAGGCCTACCCTGATGACCATGAATGATTCTTAAACAGTTTGTTTAAAAATCTGTTTTCCCTTCATTTATTTTTAATGTGGATGATCTGTAGGACTCTGTAACAGAAATTTTGCCGAGAAATGTAATGCTTGTTTTTCAACACCATGCAACATCCATAAATATAAGTTTATTTTAGGTCGGAACAGGACCTTGCATTTGAGGAAAGAGGGGGCATCACAAAGATTATTTGCAGTAATATTCATGAGGTGCTGCTTTATTACGATATTGAAACCACGTCACTATCACCGAGTATTAGATGTAAACACACTTAGACTGTGGCTCTGCCCTGTCACTGACCCTGCCACAAGGGCATAAAAGGCCTGCAATTTGATTATACATTCAAAGCTGTTCTGAACAGGGCCCTCAACATCCTTAGGATGCCCCTGAAACACTATGCCAAAGCTAACCACTATTGGACCTGTGCTAAGAGTCCATTTAAAAGGGCTACTGGAAAGCTGAGAAATTACGAAGTGTGAATTACATATTATTGAAATACACTTAACGTGACTGTAGGCAGAATACCTCATAACTCATAACTATTATAAGCATACAGGATGGGACAAGTGGGACAAATTAATCTTCTGCTTCTGTTTCCCATAGCTGTACTAGTTCCAGAGCTTCAAGACATCTGCACACATACAGCGGTCTTATGGGAAGGACAAATACGATAATTTAGCATATATGAACACTTATCTTTTGTATAGAACACAAGTGCCTAATCACATAACAGCCAGGCTGCAGCCATAGCAAAGGACGAAGTGCAAAACAAAAACAAACCGGCGGAACACACTAAACATATTGGATTCCCTCACAGTATCATATTATGTGTGAAAAGCCTTAACGGAGAAATAGAAGTGCAGGTACGCTGTACCAGAGTGCCTGCTTGTTTCTAAGAAGTGCAGGTACTCTCCAATTAAAAGTAGTACGTTTTTCTTGATAAATGCCGGTGCTCTCCTTCTCAAAATAAAAATATATGTCGGTACTCAGTACCGGCCCATTTAAAGCACTGCTTATAGGTTGCACACATTTGTAGATGCACATTTCTGATGAAAATGCAATAATTATGTTTCAAGACAATAAGCGTCCGCTACCTTTAAACCAGTGAATACAGTCAAATGCTCAAGGAAACGCCACATTATGATATTAAACTCCCAGAGCATGACGGGAATATAGGTTTTTTCTTTTTTAAATGCGTGTCAGGGCAAACACTGGGGACTGCCACGCACAAGCTGTATGTGTTCTCTTGGCCCAGTGTTGCTGGTTTGCGTGCACAGGTACGATAGGCTGGGGGTAGGTGCGTGGGCAAAGCATGTGTGGTCTACTTTCATTCTGTTAATTTCTTTCTTCTCACTAGTCCAAATGATTGAGTTAATGAAGAACAGGAGAGACAGTGCTGCCCCCAAGAATACTACACTTCCGGCCCTTCTGAAAAACCTGGCAGAAGCTTGTGAATCTAAATAAATCTTACTTCAGCACGGGGATGTCCCAGCAGACCTAACACATATCAAGGCAACACCAATATTCTTTAGAATACCAACAAGCGCACTCACCATGCTGGCAGCTCCACTGCCGGAGCGGAAAGCAGCTCCTAGAAACCAGGGAAACGAGCACTAGGCAGCTGCACGCTTTGGAAGATAATAGGAAGTAGGAGGAGCACAGGAAAGTGACGCAAATAAGAAGAGGACGAAGTGACGATTCCTAAACGTACTGAGCAACATTGAAACAGAAGAAGGTCCTCAAGGAACGTCGCTCTCAGCTGTGTGTATATAACGTGGCCATCTTTGAGAACTGCAGAGGTTAAGACAATGTCTAACCGTATGTAAGGGAAAGAGAATTTGCGCTGTCAAAGTGAGGCCCCCCTCATTGTCTGCACTCACTTTGAAAACAATTCTTAATTTCAGTAATTTTCCCAGCACAAAGAAAGCGATAATCTTTCAATGCGTAGCATATTTTAAAATTAATATTCTCTTCTGAAATGCCAATTACAAAATATACAATATGCTTCTAGAACGTACTAGTTATTGTACCCTTTGGACGTCTACTTAACTGTTCAATCAGCTCTGATTTAGCCTTGTGCTCTGAACTGCAGCCGCACATATATTATTAGGGTGTAGCAGGACAGTAATTTAATTCGAATAAATGTACTATGAACGGAACGGAGCGAACTACACAACGATCCCATAAACAACCAGTTGGAGTGGCGACAATATGGAAGTTAAGTCCCCAGGGGCGAGAACTGAAATTAAACAAGCATTTGCAATGCAAGAGTACTCGTATTTACACGAGACCTCTTGAATTACAAACGGGAGTGCGAGTGGGCGGGCATGATTAAGGGACGAACAACGGGAGTTGGAGGGGGCAGGAGAGAAGGCACGGACAGCGGGAGGGGTGGCAGGACACAAAGTAGTACTCAGGAAATATGCAGTAAAGGGGCCAATAGCCGTGGAAGGAGACATGGCCGTCATAAGGCGGGACTAGCAGCCTTTAAACCAATCAGCAGGGAGCATTTAGAAACAACAAAGCCACAAGCCAATGAAAAAGTGGGCGGAGGAGTGGGCGGGGCTTCCCTCACCTATAGTGTATACTGCATGCCTCGCAAAGCGAGCAGTGCATGCGCTGCACCGCTAGGCGAGACCTAAAAACAAAAAATAAAACGTGCCGGGGCTCTCGTCGGGAGGCAGCTTGCACCAGACCATATCTCAAGTAAGCGCCGCCTAAAACAGAACTCCTGTGCCTACCAAAAATTAATGTGTCTGCGCTCCAATACCTTTGGGTAGTGTTCGCTCAGTAAGCTTTGGTGTTTATGATTAAGTGCCGGTACTGAGCGGAAACCACCCGCTCAAATTAAGCACTGCTTTTGTGTGACATTTCTATGTCTTGTGTGTGACGCTTTTAGTGAGCCAAATAAAGCAGTTATGTCCGAGTTATTAGGTTAATTTGAGAAAAGATCCACTTTAGTGCATCTTAAGGGCCTAAAATGCCGTAAAAAGTTAACAACTCATCTAATGTAATCATGTAGTTTCCTTAGACTACGTAGGTTTTATACTTGAGCATTAAACTACATAAAATAATTTGGCATAGTCTGTTTACCACTGTAGACGAACTTGAGGAACACATCCTGTGTTAGTTTGTGTAGTCCATGCATAAAGCAAAGAGAACAGTAAAAGCTTAGGGTCCAGGACCACACAAGATGCAGTTGACTGAGTTCAGGGCTGCAGAATAATACTGTCACCAAGGGCTCAGGACTAGAGAATACATAAGGACCCTAATCTTAAGGCCATAAAATACACAAACCAGCTCTTAACTCATTTTCACAGAACACATAGGGACTCTAAGCTCAGGATTTATTTGTTCACAGGATTATGGAGTTTAAAGACACGTAAAACGTGTTGCGGTTAACTTTTAACATAGTCAAGCTGCTTGATTGACTTTTTTTGGAATGGTCAAAAGGCTGATTTCCTTTTTGCAAGTACTAATTTATACTCATCAGTCCTATAGAGACAATTTTTTTCTGAAGAGATATTTTGCTTATGAGAGAATGGGCAGCAATAACACGTGCAAAGATTATAGTCTGATGTCAGGACAGTTCGCTGGGTACGGGCTCCTGTCCGTCTGATAAAGCAAAGCCCTACTTGTGAAGGAAGTGACCCGATTAGGGTCACCATGGTCACTCACGACCACCTCTCAGCCTTCCATACAAATGAAGAGTCGGTCAGACAGTAGAGAGTGCAAAACAAGTATATTTTATTCAGATACACTCAAACCGAGTCCGCTCTCACCAGCCTCCTTGGATTGCTGCAGAGGGACTGACTAAAGCAAACGTAGAGATACAATATGTACGTTTTCTGAACCAAGAATGTCCCGCCCCTAATGGAAATCTACTAGCAGGTGCAGCTAAAACAAAGGAGTACAGTAAGATGAGTTTCGACTCTGGGACCGGGCACAAGTTATCTTCACACCAAGGTTATTCTGTTCATGTCTACAGCTAGGCTAATGCGATAAAGCATCTATCTATGGGAAAGGAATGCATTAATAGGAACAGTGTATTCATTAGCAGAGCAAGGCCTAACCTTGGAGAAATGAACATTTCCACAGCCTGCCTCTCGAGTCAGGGGATACATAGCTAACTACATGATTCAAAATGGCAGGTGAACCTAAAATGGTGCCGCAAATGCTAACTTAACACGTTCAATGCATAAACAGTACAGCTAAAACATTTTTATTCCAACAGACCCTCCTTTTAGCATTTGCTAAACCATTGCAGAATTGGGAACGGAAAAGATGTAATATGCAGGGAAGCAAAAGACATCAACACTCAGAATTATTCATACATCCAGTATCGGAAGTTGACATTGCAAGGTATGATGTAGAACCAAAAATGCCCTCATCTATCTGCATCATGTCAGCAATATCCTTTTGCAACATGATGGCAGCACTAGTGTCAGGAGCTCTCTTTTTCTGTTTAGGAGTGAGAATGCTTGTACAGTAAGTGCAGCAGTTCGGGAGACAATGTATGCAAAGACAGCATGTGAAGATAATACCAGCAATCACAGCTAGAAAGATAAGGGTCTTCCAACCCCAGGACGTGAACATACCCCAGAACCACCCAGAAAGAGTCCAAGTACCATTTTCTTGATGTATATCGGATGAAAGTCTATGCAACTTCTGTATGGCAGCATCCACATTAGGGGCGTGGTCAGATATGTACACACAGCAGCTACTGCCAATAACTCAACAGGCCCCTCTCCGATCAGCAAGGATGATGTCTAACACCATCCGGTTTTGTAAGGTGATGAGCCTCGTAGCCTGGAGCTCAGTAGTGATATTGGTCAGTATCCCTGCTGTTGTATTAATAGCCCCTTCCACAACTCTTGTGAGCCGACAAATGTTAAGGCTATTGGACATGGGGCCCCAAAAAGGTACGATACCCTTCATGGCATCCTCAAACTGTTGTAAGGTAGTATCTGTTTGGTCTATATCCTTTGTGTCAATGACCCTTCTCACTCGGGGCAATTATACACTCCTACGCTGCAGCTGATGGTCTTTGTGGTAATTGGATGGAGCTATAAACACAGGGGGAAGGAGAAAAGAGAGATAACACCTACCTGACCATCCCCTCGAGAGTCAGACATAAACTCGGGATCCACAGACAAAATAGACATTAGGTATTAAGGGCGGACTATCACTGTAAGTGAGTTTGCATCTGCTCTCCCCCACCTTTATCCTCCCGGTCCCCTGGACACAAAAGCTAGCTGTTTTGTTAACCAGTGACACTGGTATTGGCTGGTACTCAGTAACATTGCGAGCCTGGAAAGACTGGAAATACTCTTGACGCGTTGAACCGTTGGAAATCAGCTCTCTCCATTCAAGACCATGGGCTGTTCTTTACACTTTTGTATGCGTTCATACAGGACCTTAAAAACCATTTACCAAACACCCCTTGGCTTGTCGGACCTTTGGGGGGAGCCCTGTGATGGAAATGTACATTCTGTACCACAGTGCGTGAATCAGCAGGTGTCCTATCCAGAGTATCAAATTGGGGATGGGGGCGCACCATATTGAGCAATGCAAACCAACCCTCACAACTACTGATGTATGACAGTGGCATGGACAACAAGTTATCACTTTTATGAGTCAATGAGGGAAGTAATACACAAACTCAACAATTAGTTGTATTCAACACCTCATGAGCCTGATGCAACATTTGTATAAATACATTATCCTTATAAGACTTTCGGTGCTCTCCTTTGTGAGGGGGCAAAGTGACAAAAATGTGTTCAGGGGGAATGGGTGTTGAACCAACCAAGGAATGTACAGGATACTTCTCCTCCAGGAACCAGGATATCCCCAATACAATTATTAGTGCAATCGCAACTATTGTTGCAAAAACTATGTTTACTCTTTTTGGACCAGCCCTGTTGCGCTAGTCGTGGTGATGCAAATGGCTGCTCCTCCTCCTCAATGGGCTGACCAAACGGATACATTATGAAACAAGGTAAAAGGATTGCAATAAAACTGATGGCGAGGGCAAGTGCTCCCTGTGTTCGTCAGAGCCTCAATGGTAGATTCCTGTTGTTCTTCAACGTTGGCGCTCTTGAGCACCGGCGGTGGAGCTGCACAGTCCTAGCTCTTGATGAATCCCACGTCAACCAGGATAATGTACCTCCCTCAAGGGAGCACATTTGATCTATCCTGTCCAATATCTGGACAATGCACCAATGTCGCCTCACCCTAAACTAACACTGTTGGTACTATTGACAAAGTACACCCTGACTTGCACAGTCCATCCCTAACTAATCCGACTTCTCCTTTGGAGCACTGTCCTTCACCTGAGGATGCAAATTGTACCTGGTGACTCCAGGCACAGAGGGGTCCACGAAAAGGGGCTCCGGCACAGAGGGGTCAGTGGAAAGGGGCTCATTAATGGCCCTGTTCTCCGGGGGCACTGCCGCATTTAGCACCTCATTATATTCGGCATCCGTTTGGGCCCATGTTAGAATCGCATCGCTGAATGGGATGAACTGGGGCACCTTCTCATGTTCTGAATCCCCAATGCCCTCCCTTACCCACTGATCATAGGGCAAGGGCAGAGGTACTCTGCGGCAGTGGTTCGAATAAAACTAGTTCTTTTGGCCTGCAACTTTTACGGCTGTGCAAGTAGCAAGGAGGACCTGGACAGGTCCCTTCCAGCGGGGCTCCAAACTCTTTTTCTGCTGGTAATTCTTCACCAGGACAAAGTCGCCAGGCTGGATATCCTGTCCGGGCCCCTCGGGTACAGGTGGTAGAGACTTGTGTATCTGTTGGTGAATAGAACGCAGACTTTTAGTTAACTCACACATGTAATCTGTCAGCAAAGGATACTCTATTTCCGAAAACTCATGCGGCCGCGGGATGCCCCAAACATTTGCCGGGCATCCGAACACGACCTCATAAGGTTACAATCCTGTCCTAGAAGGCGCTGTTCTTGTGGACAAAAGGGCTAATAGTAAAACATCTGGTCACTGCAACCGGGTGGTCTCCTGAATCTTTGCCAATCTGAGTTTGATAGTACTATTGGACTTCTCAACTAAACCGGCTGAGTGGGGGTGATTTGCAGCATGAAACTTCTGTCTGATGTGCAGTCCCTCGCAAACTAGCTGAATAACCCTGTCATTGAAATGACTTCCGTTATCACTCCAAATAAAACTGGGCAAGCCGAAGCAAGGAAAGAACTCCTACAGGAGTATCTTTGCAGTCGCAATGGCTGTATTGTCTTCAGTAGGGTAAGCCTCAACCCACTTACTGAACGCGAAAACAACCACCAACACATACTTCAAATTATTGACCCTGTCCATTTCAATAAAGTCCATTTGAAGGACCTCAAAAGGGAAAGTGGGAGGTGCAAAATTTCCGGGTGGTGTAGGGGTACCCTTGCCAGGACTGTGCATCATGCACACCATGCAGTATTTTACTAAGTGTGTAGCTGTCTTGGGGATGTTGTCATTTTGCCATACGGGATCTAACAACTTGCAAATACCCTTAGCACTGATATAGGCTGGGCCATGGGCAATTGTCACTACAGGAGGAACATATGCATCTGGCAACATCCATCTCTGCTTCCCTGACTTATCAATCCAACATCCTTCATCATTCAAATTTGCTGTACTTTCTTGCCACACCGCTAATTCCTCCACCATGGCCTCACTCTGGATCTCCTTCACATTTTCTAGTGTATCCTGAAACATGGAGAACTTGGGCACCCACCTGGCAGGACCTGCTACAAACATTCTTTTCATCTTTGTTCGGGCTGTTTCCTTAGATGTCTGATCCGCAAAAGTGTTCCCCTTACCCACATCATCAGTAATTTTCTTATGGGCGCTGCACTTCACTATGGCCCCTTTCTTAGGGCGTGTCAAAGTGGACAGAAGCCTATGTATAGGAGGACCATGCTGAGTGCGTACCCTGTGGGAAGTAAGGAACCCTCCCTCTGCCCAGAGCCAGCCAAAATTATGGGCGACCCCAAAGGCATACTGGCTGTCAGTATAAATATTAACAACCAGTCCCTCGCTCAACTCACAGGCTCGAATAAGGGCGACTAGCTCTGCATCTTTAGCCGACTGATAGGGAAGTCATGATGTTTCAACTACCGTGCACAGTGTTGTAATTGCTTATGCAGCAGTTGTAGTGCCATCTGGTAACTTAAAGCAAGAACCATCGACATATATTTCCCCTTGGGGTCAGCTAAAGGAACATCAGTCAGGTCTACCCATCCCTTCGTCTCTTCTCTCCGGAAGATACAATCCTGTATATCAATCTCCTCATTCTCAGAACCAAGGGGTAGTAACGTGACTGGATTCAGAGTGGCACAGCGTTTAATCGTAATGTGCTTTTGAAAGAGTATTAGCTCATAACCGGTCAGACGCGCACTGGTGAGCTGCTGCGTCCTTGTCTTATTCAAAAGTGTATCCACAGAATGGCGGTACCATAACTGTGAGGCCAGTATCGAGTATGAGTTCCACCAATTGTCTTACTGAGACGGCCACAGCTGCGCCCACTCTTAGACAGCTCGGGAGGGCTCGGGCAACAGGGTCAAGTACAGCAGAGAAATAAGCACACGGTCGTTGCTTATTCCCGAATTGTTGTGTTAAAACAGAAAGCGCACAACCACCCAGCTCATGCACGTACAATACTAAACACTTTGCATAATTAGGAGTACCAAGCACTGGAGCCGAGCAAAGCGCAGTTATTAATTGCTTAAAAGACTGCTGACACTCGGGCGTCCAAGGCAGGGGCTCATGCACATCTTTTAGTGTAAGCGCAAGCAGGGGCTTAATAAGCAGCTAGTAGCCAGGTATCCACAGCCTGCAAAAGGAAGTGATACCTATGAAAGCACCCATATCTTTTTGAGTTTGCGGGACAGACATTTTAACAATGGTACTGATGCGCTCAGGGGTCAGTCTCCTACCCTCCTTCGACAGTAGATGACCTAAGTAGGTGACCTCCTGTCGACAATACTGAAATTTGGAAAGGGATACCTTATGACCATGGTCAGCTAGATGAAGCAACAGTTTACCCATACTATCTCTGCAACCTTGTTCTGTGTCCGAGGCGATGAGCAGGTCATCAACATATTGAAGTAATACATTACCTGTGGGGAGCGACAAGGAATCCAACTGACATTTCAATGCCTGACTATAGATACTCTAACTCTCTGTATAGCCTTGAGGAGCGCGACAGAGCCTGAAACTTCTACCAGCGAGGGTGACCAGCACAGATATCTGCTATCGGGATGAATGGTGATACTGAAGAATGCATTTTTCAAGTCAATGACAGAAAATAATTTGGCAGAAGGAATCATCGTCAAGAGAGTTGTAATGTCAGGGACTACGGGAAACTGGGGAATAACTATCTTATTAACTTCACGCAAATCGATCACAAAACAGTAAACATCTTTGTGATACTCCGAGGATGGGAAGAATAGGGCTGTTACAAACATTAGCAGTCGTCTCCTCAACCACTCCTTTCTCAGTCAAGTCTTGCACAATTTGAATCAAAGCTCGCTCACCTGCCTGCGGTATCTTATACTGAGGAATGTGGGGTAAAATAGCACCTTCCTTGACACAAATCGAAACTGGCGATATCTGCAACAAACCCACATCTGTGTCTCCCATTGCCCACAGTGTTAGGTGGCACATCTTTAAATTCATCAGGGAGAGGCGAATCTTTAGACATAGCTCAGACAACATTCGGACCCCTTGTCATGAAGACACAGTGGCGGCTCCTTGAGGGAGTGCTGCGGGGCGTTGGGATGGGGCGGGGGAGGGGTAGGGTGGGGGGTAGTAAACTCCGGCATACGGCCGAACGGAGTTAATTAAATAAATGAAACGAATTACATTGTGCGCACTGCATCGTCAATTGGCGTTGCAGCGCGCGCAATGTAATTCATTTTATTTATTTATTTAACTCCGTTCGGCCACATGCCGGAGTTTACTATCCCCCGCCCCAACATCCCTCAGCAGTCCCTTGAGGAGCCGCCACTGTGTAGACACCCTCCGAGGAGCAATAAATTGTAGCATGCAATTACTTCAATAGATCCAGACCCTTTAAATTTTCTCCACAATTAGACGTCAATAAGAACGGCAAATCTACAGTGAAAGCACCAAAAGTCAACGCAAGAGGTTTGGAAATGGGGCTCACAACCGGTACACCAGAAAATCCTACCTAAACATTATTATGGCCAGACAGAGCTGCCCCAGGGACCAAGAAACAAGAAATAGAGCTGTTCGTTGCACCTGTATCCACCAAAAACTCCTTGGTCAAACCATGCACATCCGCACTAACGTACGGACCTTGCTGGTCTACAGGTATCAAGACTGGTCCCTCACCCTGTCTCCGTATGTCATAACTGTAAGACATCCCCGTCACCTCATCCGTATCATAGTCATCATGATAGTACTGTTTGTCCTGAGGGTCGTCAAAGTAGTTCTGATCAGTACGACCCTGCCATGTCTCAGCTGTCTGAGCTTTGTCCTGGCCCCCATCTCCACGACCCCGTCCACGAGAACCTCGTCCTTTTGGGACCACCACCTTTTGCAAAAGCACAGGACACTCGCTGTGCCAGTGCCCCTCCTCCTTACTGTACGCACACTGACTGGGTCCTACAGGTGTAGCATTTCTGCTAGTACGGGGAAGCTGTCGGGCCATACCACCACGTCCTCTACCATTCCCTCGAGAAGCCTGTTGCAACAACACCCTCGTCTTCAAATCTTTAAGCTTTTTCCCCACCTTCTCCTTTTCCCTGTGCTCATAATACTCTGCCATATTCAAGATAACAGAAGGGGAAGAGGTGGACCAGGTACTCTCGGAAGCCTGTAATCGAGTCGCAATCTTGGGGAGCAAGTTGGAAACAAATCTACTAACAAATAAACACACACCACCTTCAATTGACAAGTCCTGTCCACTATAATCCAGAAACACACTTTCAAACCGGGTGAAAAAATCAGACACACTCATCTTTTTTCTGGCAACAAGCCGATAGCTTGTCCCAATCCATCATTCGGGGTGGAATAAGGGAATGCATATAAGTGATTATTCGGTGAGGCAAAGCAAGTATCTCTGCCTTAGGCTTCTTACCAGGCTTCCTCTCCTGGTCCCATGCTTTAATTTGATCCCAGGTACCACCCAATTCCACAACGTGGTCCTGTGTGTGTACCTGTCTCCAAATATCAACAGGAACCAATAAACCAAAGAACATTTCAATATCCGCAAGCGTCATCACTGTCAAAAAAGCTGCCTCAGTCAGTTCCTTATAATATGCATTAGGATTTTTCTTAGGGTCCGGTAAGTCTTAAGGGATAAAACCTCACTCCTTTTCCATGGCGTATAAACCCACTGTTCTTGGAAATGGGCCGCTACCTCTGCTCTAGTAACAACATCATGCTGATCCCGCAGCTCTGGTATTTCAGGGTGGTATATGGGGTGGACCTCCCTCATCGGAAACTGAGATACCGTCTTCGGGCTCTTCTCAAGCAGCCTACTCCGGTAAGCAACCAATGTCGCAACAATACCAAAAACTTGACCAGGCGCCATATCAGCAACATATAAACAAACAACAATATCTCAACCGGTATTATTGAGAAGGCTAGTTACCAAGCTTGCACAAAACATTACAAGGAAGGAAGATAGGGATACTCATAGTTTGTTTAAATGTGCCCAAAGCATCATATATTTAAAAGAGTACAAGAAATTGCAGAATAATTGCATCAAGGCTTGTGGAAGAATTGGGAACAGTTGTATCAGCACTGTAAGCAATTATTGCGTAAGTAACCCAAAAATCTTGTGCATGCAGGTGCTTGTGACACTCAAAGGTGGACGGCGCAGGTGATCAGTGAAAAAACAGCGATGGCGCAGAAGTGACAATTATATACAAAAGGACTTGTGGTCCAGAGTTAAGTGTTTGCATAAATGTAACACATTTTTAAGCATTTTAGTGAACCATAGGAAAAAAGGCACCGGAAGTTGTGCTGATATATTGTCGGCGTTTCGATCCTAGCGATTAAGGATCATCATCAGGACCAGGTTACTGACTCAAGGTGCAGGAGTGAAGCGCGAAGGGGGGGAAGAAGGTCTGGGGGAAAGGAGGAGAGAACTGCATCCGGTTCGGCTGGAATCCGGGGGTCACAGAACCGATGCGGGAAACGAGTAGCCCGGGGCCTGCAGGTATGCCGGTGACCAGGGTCGGAGCCCCGATCCACAGGTGGCTGTCAGGAGGAGCAGCTTGCGGCGGGCGGCCTGGAGTGCCAAGACGGAATAGAGATGAAGGGGTCCCTGATCCTCAGGCGGCCGTCACAAGTTGATCGGCTCTGACTGCCGCCTGAGGATCAGGGACCCGACCCAGGATTAGCAGACCAGTACCCCAGCCTCTTGAGGCCCCGACTGCTTCATCTCCATACTCTGTCAGTAGTATGTGGCATTAGAGTTTTCACTTCAGGGACGGGCAGGTGCTACAGCTTATAAAATAAAGGAGTCATTGTGATACTCCTTACAATTCATACTACCTGTAATTTGAATTACCGGCAAGAATGCTAGTCCTGTGGGGTGGTAGAGCGGCTTCTCTCTGGTGTGGATCTGTGCCTGTCACTGTGTTATCAGTGTATCAAAGCATGGAGGCCTTGTGCAGCAGTCATTGCTCCACTCACCATCGGGCCTCTGAGCGCCCAGGACAGTTGTTGTGCCACAACAAGGTCCTGCTAGCAACCACATTACTCCTGATCCTAACCAAATCTATCAGGCCTTGATCTCGCACGCAAATGCTCCCAAAACCTCCTATCATTTGCTCTCCACTGGTTGTACCATTCTATACCTCATTGTGGTGAAGGAATGCATAGCAGGAAGTACGTTGTGGCTGCGTAATGGTACAGGCCAATCAGTGCTGAAAGGAGCCTGTCATCTGTATTTCACTGAAAACACAAGGAGATGATGAACGGTGAGCTAAACATTTCAGACACTCTCCCCAGTCACAGATCTGGGTTGAATTCATCATCGTTCTTTAGCTCACTTCGCCACACCAGTTCGGACCCAACCATATGCAAATCAGTCTTGACCGTGTTCCTCATGGGAAAAGTCCAGCCCGAACTGCCAAACCAAGTCCTCCTTGGACCGGAAACAAGCATACTGGAACTGGTTTAGGGGGAAACACCCCTCATCAGCCAGGCTAGTTTGACTCCAGTGGCAAAGTGAGCAAGGGACCCACGTGTGGGCAAATCCAGGGTCAAGGCTGATTTGTATTTGGCTGGGTCCAAACTGGAATGGCGTGGCTTTCAAAATAACGATGGATTAAACCTAGATCTGTGACTCGGGGTGAATGTTTGACAATGTTCAGCATTCCGTCAATCATCTTTTTATGTTGCATCTGAATTTCGCCATCAGCCTAAGGGAAACTAAACTAGTGAAGTCAGGTGCCACAAATCACAGAGAAAGATAATTTTCTACGATTTTCGATAAATTGATTTGCGTGACAATCTCTGTACTTGCTGGAATGCGGTAAATACACCTAAAATTTGTTAATCTAACACAAAATGTGTGACGGTTGGTTGGGCTGCTTCTTGCCAGGTTGCTTGCCACCTGAAAGAAATGTAAACGTGTACAATTGGTTTATCGGCGAATTGAAAAGCTGCTTGGGCGCTCGTCTAGTCATCAATACATGGAGTCACTTGAACCTTCTTGGTGACAAAGATTGTATTCTTTTTGCAATTTCAATAAAGTATATATTGTGAAAGTACTTTTTTCTTTTGAACACTAGGGGGTCTGATTTAATTATATGTCAGGACCAGAGGCAAGGATTATGCATTATTCTTCCTCACTTTACTCACAGCAGTCTTCACCATCCCAGAAAAAACTTCCTTTCCCAGAAACCAAAGGGAAGGATTAACAGCATATAACCAATCAGCAAACATAGTCCATAATATGGTTCATCCTCGATGTCTGTGCCTCCTCTTTCTTTGCTACTCAACAGCCATGTTAGTTAAGTGCTCTCGCTGCTCTGTACCTAATTCTATGCAGCGTGCTGTATTAACTGTGTGTGACCTGATTTTACGATCTTAACCAAGTTTACATTGTGGCACGTGGGAACACGTTTTAGTGTTCCTCATGTGGGCCGATTCAATATTCCTTGGGTACGCATGCACGTGGTTGCTGCCGGCGGCCAGAGGACGTCCTGGTAACGCTAAAGACGCACCTCGCTCTCTATTGCTCCACAACAGTTGTGCACTGGATTCTTGACATTCCTGAGGGATTATGACCGTGACCACGCGAAGCCTTGGCCGATTTGCAGCGCTTGTGCCCCAAAGTCAGCCTGGAGCATGATGCCCGTAATAAACAGGTCTGTATTGAAGGGTCTATTCCCGTCTGTGATCATTCATTGTGGTGACCATGACTCCCCCTGAAGCAGGTCGGTACTGGGCTTGTTAACCGCTGGGGAAGTGGTATATTTGTTATTAATGCACCGCAGGGCCTGTCCTAGTCCCAGACCGCAGCATCCCCCCACAAAAGAAACCAACAAAAAAGGGTGTTGGTCCCACCTCTAATCAGAGTCTACGTCTCTCGCTACTGGCTAGGTTGCCTAGCACCACATTGGCACTCATGCAGACAACAAATAGCACTTATATGAAGGAAGAGTCGTCCTCTTTCCTTCCGCTGGACAAGGAGTTCTGTGAGTTTGTGGATGCCTTAATCCAGCACGTCTTCTCCTCAGCCCTAGCACCTCTAGAGCAGAAAATGGATCTGTTGGCGCAAGCGCCCAAGTGCTTGGCCCCTAAGCGAGCCTGTGAACCGGGGGTGGACAGAGACGTGTTTGAACGCCTCAAACAGGCTTCCTTTACATCTAATGCACAGTTTGCTGATAGAGACACCCCCACTTTACCCCTGGACACCGGGACTTCTCTGTGGATGACGAGGACTCCTAGGGTGCATCGGATGTTAAGCCAGGCCCCTCTCGGCTGTGGCGCATGAACGCAGATGAAGCGCCCTGGTCCAGCTCAGGCTCCCAGTCAGACACCTTGGTGGTGGATATGCTGGACCCGGACGACATACTACTCCATGTGGTCCAGAGCGACAAAGTGGCCACTTATGTGGCAAAACGACTCCGGAAACCACTTAAAAGGACGTCCGGGCCCGTTTGTGGTCGAAGTGCCTGCGCCGCTCGCTGGAAAGGAAAGTTGCATTGACCCCTAAAATTGATGCCCGCATGGCCACCTTTTTGGCCAAATTCATGAGAGATCCTGGCGGTCATGTCAGGACAAACTACTCGATGTCACAAGACCCCTGACCAAGATATTGGACATGGGTGAGAATGCGAAAGTCAGGGTCCCTGATATCCCTGGAGACTTTGTCTGGCTGGGCCCAATGTGTGGTAATATGTTTGGGCAACATCAACACAGAACGGTGCCACCCACTCAAAACAAAGTTGATCCTTAACTGGACAACTGAGCTACATCTGAGGCAGAGCTCAAGGCGGCCTGTTTGGCGAGCCTTTTAGTAAAGAATTGGTTAGGTGTGTCACCACATTTAACTAATTAGATAAAGCCAAAACCTCCATAAAAAAGATCTTATCTGCTAAGGTTTTTAGGGGTGATGGGGGAGGGAGGGGTAGGGCTTGGCAGGGGGTGCTTGTCTGGCTGCTTCATTACCAATGTTCCCCTGAGAGGCCAAGGCTCCTGCCCAGGACAATATCTAGATCAAGCCAAATTCGGCATCTTATATCCTTACGGGCGCTTCCAACGTAACCGTGGTGCCGGAGGAGGCTGGCGGGGCACCCATGGAACTTCCCAAGGTGAGAACTCTCCTTTCTTCCCAACTAAGAGTGGGAGGGTGTCTTGCTCTGTTCCTCAACAATTGGAGGACCTTGACGACCTATGCTTGTGTACTGCAAACAGTTCAAGGGTTCCAGATAGAGTTCCATGGGACTCCCGTGAAGGTTTCCTGGCCCCAGCCATTACATTTTTTCCTGAGAAGGCTCGACTCTCATAGACCAGGAAATCGTGGATCTGCTCCGCAAAGGGGCGATTATCCCAACCGTCTTTCATCCAACTGGGTTCTTGAGCAATCTGTTCCTGGAGGAAAAACAGGTTGGCGGTCACTGCCCAGTCATAAACCTCCGGGAGTTCTACAAGTGGTGGGTCTACAGGCACTTCAAGATCGAGGGCATACATCTGTTGCATACATCTGTTGCACAATCTTCTCTGCCCAGGGGATTGGTTGGTGAGATTGGACCTCAAGGATGCATACCTGTCGGTTCCAATCTTTCCACCACACAGCTGATTTCTGCAATTCCTGTGGGGCCATCAATTATTCAAGTTCCAGACTCTACCGTTCTGCCTGTCCTCTGCTCCATGCTGCTTTACCAAGGTACTCAAGCGGGTAGTGTAATCCCTGCGCATCTGGGTATTGTGGATGCTGTTTACGTAGATGATATACTCTTGATGCACCAGTGCCCCTGGACGCTGAGAATACCGTTCCAATCAGTGGTGGACTTGCTGGAGGGGCTAGGCTTCGTGACCAACAAACAGAAGTTGCTGTTGGTCCCACCACAACGCACAACATTTCTGGGGTTTGTAGTAGATTCCAAGGAGTCTACGTATCCCCTCCCTTTAAAAAAGATGGCGAAGTTTCTCCACGAACTCAGAAAATTTCTGGCACGTCCCTTCGGCAACTAGCCAGGCTAGTAGACCTTTTAGCGTAGTCCATACAGGCAATCTTTGCGGGCCCTCATCATTACAGGGCCCTTCTACAGCTGAAAGCGTCTCACTTGCTTACGCCAAGGACTAAACTACTCAAAGTTGGTACCGTTGTCGGAGGAAGCTTGAGAGGAGATGAGATGATGACTGACATTTGGAATCGTGGAACGGTAAATCAATTTTCGGCTCTAGTTCAAACATCGTAATAGAATCCGATGCCAGCAAGAGAGGCTGGGAGAGCCGATGTGGAGATGTGTCCACAGGCGGAAAATTGTCTTCTAAAGAAACGTAGTTTGCACATCAACTACCTGGAGTTACTAGCGCAGTCTTTTGCTGTTCGCTGCTGGATAAAGGAGAAGGTGAACTGTTGTCTTGTGCTGTAGATGGACAACATCTTGGCAGTCTGCTACATCAATCGCCTTGGGGGGGTCCCAGGTCTAAGGCAGTGGCGGAGCAGGCAAAGGACTTTTGACAGTATTGCCCGGATCACCAAATCTCAGTGACAGTGGTAGATCTCCCTGGGACCTCCAAGGAGGTGGCTGATTGGCACTCCAGACATCTCAGAGATGTCAGTGCCTGGAAGTGTTTCTAATGGTGAACAAACTGTTGGGATCGTTCTTGGCAGACCTATCTGCCTCCCGGTTGAATCACCAGCTGGACAAGTTCTTCAGTAAGAGGCCGGATCCGCATGCTGTGGCAACGGATGCCTTCTTGCAAGATTGGAGTAGGGAGAAAGGGTATGCCTTCCCTCCGTTCATAATGCTTATGAGATTGTCAACATAGGTCTGGAGCCAGATGGTGTATCTGGTTTTGATCACACCTATCTGGAGGTGTCAAGTATGGTTACCATTGATGATGGAACTTTCTTGGAATTCTCCAGTCCATCTACCCCACATGCAGAATCTTCTTCTGGACTATCTGGGGAATTCCCACCGTGTGATTCTAGAAGGGTCGCTCAATCTCATGGCGTGGAGGATTACCAGAGTCGGTGGACGGTCAGACCTCCTTTCCAGGGCAGGGGCGGATGGAACTACTAAGAGGTATCCTCTGTTTGGGGACGATGGCGTCATCCATGTCTACAGAGGGACCAGGATCCTGTGGAATCTGAGGTAGTATACATTCTGAACTTCTTATCATTGGTTTTGGAGGGTTGGCCTATAGATCCTTGAACACTTTCCGCTCCGTGATTTCGGCAGAACATATGCCGGTAGATGGCTCACCGGTGGGGGAGCATCTCCTAGTCAGGAAATTGATGAGGGGTGTCAGATTGTCCATGCCTCCGAAACCCAGGTATATTACGTTATGGGACGTGAATAAGGTCTTTTTTATTTTATTTTTAAATTATTTTTTATTACATATGCTTCCAGAAGAACAATACAATATACACCATAGTTGATCAGCGTTTGCACATACATAGCAACATTCATATTGCAGATACCCACAATTCCGTCAGTTCCCCCAAAGGTGATCGTAGATATCATAAATCACATGTTCCCTGCCCGTTGGCCCCCCCCATGCCGCTGATCAGTTGCCCCTGCAGTTTATCCAGGCCCCCCCATATCTTTTCCCACTTACGTGGGCACCCTCTGCTCTGGTACACAGTCTTTTCAGCCCCTGACACCAATCCAAGTCATTTTTCCAGCCCTCCACAGTTGGTACCTCCTCGGCTCCCATAATCTAGTGATGTTTCGTTTTGCCACCGCACCCGCTAGTGCGAGCCAGGTTGTTGCCCATTTGGGCCTGGCTACATCCCCCATCACTCCCAGGATATGCCACCGTGCATCCACCGAGATTGTGGACCCGACAACAGAGTACATCACCCGGTCAAGGTTTTCCCAATATCTTTGAATCTTAGGGCACATCCACAGTATATGAAAGAATGTTACTGTCTCACCAAACCCCCTCGCACATTCCTCAGACACACAATGTCCAATACGATGCTGAACAGTCATGGGAGCATATGATCTATGGAGAATTCGAAGTTGGAATAATCAGAACCTTGCTCTCACAGCTATTTCTCTGGGACTCTGCAGAGTCTCTGCCCAGTCATCATCTTCGAGGAGTCCGACATCCGACTCCCAAGCCTCTCTCAATGGCCCCAATGGGTCTGGTGTTTTATTTATCAGCTTCTTATATATGAGGGATATAGCTTTATCGATCATGAGATCAAGCAGAAGCCTATCCTTTAGTGGCGCGTACTCTGGTAGCGGATCACCCTCTTCCAGGTGGCAGTGGAGTGCATGTCGCAACTGCAAATATCGGAAATATTCACCCTCCCCATCTGATACTCTGTTTTTAGGGTGGCAAAGTCTAACATTTTTCCAGACATCACCCAGGAGGTCTATGCCAATATTACTCCATCTATGGAAGCCCTTGAGGCGTGCTTTCTCGGCCAGAAAATCTCCCTCCCACAGTGGGGTTTGCTCCGTGAGCTTGGTTTCCCACCCAGTCATCCTGGTTGCCTTCCTCCATACCGCAATCACCGTCCACTTGTGTGGGGAGGGACTTGTTAACCTTCCTTTTCGTGTAGAGTGCAGAGAGGTAGCTAGCCCCACCCAAGGCCAGTCGTTCGACCCGGTATGCCGGCTCCTCGGTCGTTGAGAAGACCCACCCATTAATGTTGACAAGCTGTGTCGCCTAGTAGTACTTCCTAATACCAGGCACCGCCAACCCACTGTTAATAAGGTTCTTAGTCTCTTCCTCTCATGACCAATAAACAAATATCTTTCGAGAAAACAGCTATCTGGTAAGTTATCCATGTTACTATGTTTGATCTCCTGTAAACAGATGTCAGATGTGCGAGTCGTGGATATTACAGGTAGGGTATTCACCCCAAAGGGGGTTACTTTCCACATTTCTAGACATCCTAAATGTAATGTCAAAAATTTCTCTTATCCAGCATGTCATGAGATACCGAAGTTGTTTGTGGTTGCATGTTTGAAGGCTTATGAAGCCATTACAGAGAAGATTTGTTTGGCAGGAGAACGCCAATTCCTCATTTCACTGGTTAAACTGTATAAGGCAGTTCCCTCTCCTGCTATTGCCAGATGGGTACTGTATGTTATGCAGAAGGCTGGCATTGATGCGTCCGTCTTTGGTGCACACTCTGTGAGATGCTCCATGGCTTCCAAGGCTTTCTCTCTGGGAGCTAAGTTGGAAGATATTTTGCATGCAGCGGAATGGCAGTCTGGATCCGTCTTCAAGATGTTCTATTTCAAACCTGTACCTAATATGGCCCTCAATAAGCTTTGAACTAGCATAATCCTTGCCTCCAGTCCTGACTCAGAATATAACATTTCCTAGCTTTAGTATGGAAAGTTTCAATTCCATTAAGGACACGGAGGCGAGGGTTATCCCATCCTGAATAAGCATACTTCTGCCCATCCTATCATGGGATAGTAATGATATGCTCAAGAAATATGTAAGGTATAAGTATACATTTTACTGCCTCTCGATTGTGTTAAAATACAGTGATGTGGCTATTCCTTGTTTGCATTTGTATGGAAACCTTGATATATTTTTCTTTTCCAGGAAATGATGGATCCAAACAGGATTGAGCACAGTCCATTTGGAGTCTGATTTCACGAAGAAAGAGGGGCCCAAGACATCAAGGATGGACTTTATTATGGATTATATTTGCTGATTGGTTATACGTTGTTGATCCTTCCCTATGTTTTCTGGGAAAGGAAGTTTTTTCTTTGATGGTAAAGGCTGCTATGAATAAAGTAAAGTGGATAATGCATAATCTTCGCATCTGTGTCCTTAATAGAATTGAACATTTCTGTTACTAAAGCTAGGACATTTTATATTCTTGGCAGAGAGGGAACTCTGTCACAGCGGCCACAGAGTTCCTTCCACGCCAAGATTATGATCTGCCCGCCTGATTGAAATGCGGGTGGACCATAGTTTGACGATGGCAGAGGCTACTCCATTTCTGCAGTGGTTAAACTTCTTCGATGGCCTGACAGATTAAGGGCAGTTGGAGAATTGGCTATATGTCTGCACACCTAATATGGATGGTTGGTCTTGTAGCTGTTTTTCATTGCCCGTCACATCAGAAAAAACCTGGCAGAAAGGGTAAAGTGCTTAATGGCCCCCTCGCCATGGGAGGAAACGTCCATGGTGAGAGGGCATATATTTTGTCTCCATCATGTTTGACGGAGTCGTCTGGAAAGGTTACTATGCATTGGTAGGAACCACCTTGATGGCAGCTCCTTTCAATGTCTGAAATGACCAATGGACATTTCAAAATTTGCTGGTCAGCACCTCTGTGATGGCAACAGAGTTTTTTTACACGGTCGCCCTGACAGAACACAGGCGGACCACCCACATTTAAATAAGGCCCTAAAAATCTTTCTGCACATTTTGCGACCGCATTTTTCATAATTTGTGTAAAGTTATTTTTAAATAATGATGTACATATTCATATTGTGCTCTGTTGCAGGCTAGAACCTCATGGCACTATAAATATGAATGCCGCAATCCCCACTGGCCCAAATAGAACCAGGATCCAATTATGTCTCATAATATCGAAGTTTTAATTTCTCCAAAGCACATTCACAGCATGCGAGTTTATAGTCCACATGGCTATTTTAGCATCCTTTAGTCTGAATCTCGTGAGGGGCTGTGCGTGTTGTTGTAAAGCTGTGTAATATCTCTGACATCATGTTTTGCCTTGGCACTTTGTTCTCCAGCATTTTGTTTACCAATTGCTTGGTCTCGCATTAACTGGCCTCTTCGCATCCCCTTCCCTTCGGGCCACATTGTCTGTGCAGAGGCAACCAAATTGAAATTATTTTGCATGTATTCATGTATATGACCTTTAGGACTTTCTTTTTCATCATGTATCTCGTTGCCCTCATTCACCATTGCATAGGAGGTGCACTTATCAGGTGATAGACCAATGAACGCTAGATTGGAGCATGGTCTGTCAGTCCTCCCTCCTGGATCTCGAAACTGTACATTAGGTAACACAGAGCCAGTAACAGAAAGTAATCAATTCGGGAGAACGAGACAGGGGCACATGATAACAAAGAATGATTGCTTGGGTGCATCAAATACCAGATATTAGTCATGCTATGGTCTGCCATTATCATGAAGGACCTCACTTTCATCTCATTTGAACCATTCTTGTCAAGTAAGGGTTTCAGGACAATGCTCCAGTCCCCACCTATAATAGGTTTAGTATTTCCAAATTCCAGGATATACTTAAACGATGGACAAGCAGGAGCATATATTAAGCATATACCAGTAGTGGCCATAATTTTCAGTTTGGCGAAGACATATCTACACTTAGCAACTTTCCAGGTTTTGAGGAACCGGTGTGGCAGAGAGCTATTAATGAGCATGGTAACACCACACCTCTTGGAGCAGTTGTGGGCCTGCGACAGTGCACCTTACGAGGCTACTGTACAGCAGCTATAATGGACCAAATCCAGCCAGTTTTGCTTCAGTTTCAGGGATTCCAGAGCGGACAAATGCATTTCTTGCAATAACGAAAATGACCATATTGTAAGAAATGGGGTTATTAGTTGAGATAGTTAATAATAAACACAGTCCTTGTCGGCGTGAAGCAAAAAGTCACTAAATAAAACCTATGCCTACTCCTCTGGCATCTTGGCACAAAAACAGTCCGGCTTAATTTAGAGGCAAAGTGTAAAGTATTTATCCAGCACTCAAACAGTGAAAACGCAACAAAAGAAAACCCCCAAACCAAATCAGTAAAATAGATTCAATTTTAATAATTAGAATGACACCAAAACCACAAGAATTTAATCAGATGAACCGGAGATATGAGACTTTACAGTTTTAGGTGAAAATAATTCCAAAAAGCACCTAATGCCTTTTGCGGTTATCTGGACATGCTGGACTGGGGAAAGGTCACAAGTTCAGGCCGACCGTGATGCAGCGCAGGTCAGATAAGGAACCTGGTTTGCTTCGCTGAACAGTCACTTTCTCAAGTCCGTGCAGGGAGCTGCTGTTCACATTGGCAGGGGCTGCGAGGATGTCATTTTTGGCACGAGCAGGTCGGGCGTCGCACATGATCTCTGCTGTAGAGCAAAGAGCCGGTCATCGCTGGAGATTCCTGTTGACGCTTGTCACGGACGGTCGCTGTCAGCGGCAAAGAGCAAGTTATGCTGGATCTTCGCATTGGCAGTCGTCATTCGCGGTCTAATCTAGGCATGAAGAGGTCACTTTGTGGTCGTAAGTAGCCCAAAACCTCTATAACTTCACTTTTTCTCCAGAAGTCCCCTCTGACGCAAGCCAAAGATCTAGGACCTGGGGGGCATCTTTTGGGGATTAGGACTCACTCCATCAGGCAGACCCAGTCAGTTCTGGTCAGCAGGGGAGTTGCAGGGCAGGCCTCTGGAAGTTTGTTGTGTTCATGTAGCTCAAACAGGAAGTCAGCCAACTGACCTTTTGAGTCACTTCCGCTGTGCCTGGGTTCGAGGCAAGCAGGTCCAATCTTCCTGCTTCAGACAGCAGGACAGTCATCCTGAATCTTCCACAGGTGTAAGAGTGTTATGAGGTGAGTTTCTCAAGGTGCCACTTTTATACCTGGTTCCAGCATTTAAATCGTGAAAAATGGTTGGGAAGAGAAGGCTAACACACTTGGATATCAGCACAATTCAAAATGCCTTAATCAACACAAAGCAGCAAGTATTGGGTGCGCAAGAAGGGAGAGGAGCCACCAATTGCTCTTCTCCTGCAACAAGTCCAGGTCATCAAATAAAGAACCCCGAGCACTCCAAAATAAGTCCACATAGAGTTACCATTTGTGTTATCACCAGCAGCCTTTATTCTTCTCAAAATAGATGGTTTATCAATCCTCTGTCAATACCAACACGTGTTTCATCTTTGCTTAAAATTAGGCAGCAGACTTCATAAGGGCTAATCTGGTATTCCTACGAGGCTGTATCTATCGTCATTTCTCCAATATCTGAACGTCAATTCCTTAAGCGCCTGCCGTATGTATGTGTGCTGTTGTAGGACGCTCCTATATTTCTGTGTTCAGTCTCTGGAGAGAGTACTCCTGAAGAGCATATCCCACGTATTGTGGGTAAATCACTGGCATGCAGTCTCCCCAGAGAGTGAACACGGAAATATAGAGGAACGTCCTGCAACAGCACACATACTGAAGGCGATTAAGGAATTGACGATAGATACATCCTCTTAGGAACCCCATATTAGCCCTCATCAAGTCTGCTGCCTAAAGGACTTCTTTTGGAGTGCTCGGAGTTCTTTATCGGGTGCCAGCATTTGTTTGTGGTAATTCTCTGGCCTGCTCCCCAAACTGACTGGTTCTGGTCAATTATTTGCCTTCCATTGGGCTTGGCTACAAACGGTGTAGTGTGACAAAGGAAAGGAATGGCCTTATGTCAGGTTCCTTTGTGTGTGCTGCAGGCTGGGCCCATTGAAGTGTAATCTGGGCAAAACACAACTCTTTCCCCCCCCCCCCCCCCCATACCCTCCCTCAAGCCATCCAGTCAGGAAGACCCTCTCCCTCCACACCTAGGCTCTTTGTCACAGGGTCTGGAAGCAATACACAAAACGCCACAGGAGAGCCACTCACAGTCATGTGACCCTGGACACAGGTAGAAAGGCACATTTGGTTTAGGCCAAAAAAATTGCAACTTTCTAAAAGTGGCGTTTTTGGAATAGTAACTTTCAATCCAACTTTATTGTTAAATATTTTAAAAACAGTGTAAACTGCATTTTTCTATCTGGGCCCAAACCAAAGTTATCACTTCTTAACTGTAATAAGTTAACGCAGCAGTGAAAAACGACCTTAAGAGGTTTTCACTGCAGGGACATGCAATATCTAAGTACACATGTCCTATATTTTAAATACCATGCACCCTGCCCTATGAGCCTTTAGGGTTAACCCTAAAGTGACTAATGAGTATTAAAAAGGAAGATTTATGACTCGTATTTATTTTCAAATCTGTTCATTAAAAGATTCCAACATGATGGTTTAATAAAATACACATCAGTAACTTAAACATGTTTCTGAGGAATACAGGTATTTCACTCCACTCATAACAAATATAAATTAAAAGTGTGGCCCTAGAAAGTAGGCAAAATCAGGATGTAGATCAAACATACGTTTCTACTCTATAGCAGATAGCTATCTACATCAGCTGAACATTCCGCGTAAATGAGTGGCTAACATAGGTATGCAAATGGTCCCTAACCTCTCTGGGTCATGGGTACGGTGGTGTGGTAGGAGGGGAGCTCCCACACGTTCTGCCTTAAGGGCCATGAACTCACAGAAGGGCCCCAAAATGTTCATGGGTCTATCTTTGGGCACCTGCAATGTCGCATAGTTCTGAACTCTCTCGTTGCAGAAGATACTGTTACAGAGCCATGTTTGGGTTGGGCCCCCTCATTCATGATTCAGCAATCCTATGACCGGCAGGAACCAACAACAATGCTATCAACTTCCTCCTGAAGTGGGGAACATCTACTACATAACCCAGTAGGAAGGAGAGTGTCACAGATGCTATTTAATTGATAATATGAACAGTCTCAGACCAAACATCGTGTATGAGGAGACAGTGCCATACAAAGCGCATCAATTAAGCAGGGTCTGTTGAGCACCAAAGACAGGCCAGGAAACGTGTTGGGTCCATCAGATGTAGACTCCTAGGGTGCAGTATAGTCTATTCAAACGCTTATAGAGTATTATTCTGTGTCTCTTGTTTATTGAGACCTGTTTAGTTTATTCACAGCAGTGATCCTATACCTCGTTGGGCAGTGGCATCCGCAAACCAGTTTCCCACCTAAGCTTGATGGCAGTGTCCATACAGGATGGCATCATCCATCAGTTTGTTTAGCTGTATTATTCAGTTCCTGGTATTTGTGGTTTGGTACATCTGCATCAGCGGGGTATACTCCCGCTGCTCCTGAGGGAAGTCACTCCAATGAGCAGCAGCAGTCGGCCTCAGCTATAGTAAATGAAGTAATCAAGCATGTTAGTTTCTCTCAGCTGTTCAAACTGCTTGAGGGTCAGGAATCTACATCTAGAAAAGACCCAGCCGCATGAACATTTGTTGGACTGATCTATTTGCTGTTGGGGGAATGGTGGGGATGTCAATAATGGGCATAGCAGGGTAGTACACAAAGGAGAGAGCATTTACACTGCCCAGTGGATGCATTGTCCTGTATCAATAAATTTGCTGGGTTTAAGCATCCAGACAGTTAAGACATTAGAACGTTGTCCCGTTAGGGATATGAGGTGCTGTGTACTGCGGGTTTTAAAAAAAAAAAAAATAATTTTTTAACATTTATTATTAGAAGGTATCAGCACAGTACATCAAAGGGTATATTAGCCAGTACAGCCGCAGTATAATGGTACATATTACATATCAAACAATAGTATCAACATTCCAGTAATCCGTAATGTACAGCTTGGCCCGTATAGTGGCATGTATACAAACCTATAAATACCCATAATTTTCCCTCATTCCATTTTGTGATCGCCATGGGCCTTGCTCTCTCTGTATACAGTGCTGTAATGACACACCTCAGGCTGAGGAGTCGTAACCGGATAATACTGCATCAACGTGCTACATACCATGAAACCTTGAAATAAACATAAACTCACTTACTTCCCCACCCACTGTACTGCGGGTTAACCCAGTAAATGGCATAGTGTGCCTTTGCTGCTCAAAAGTAGCACTCGGTGGGCGGCACAGCAAATCCACCCTTTTGGAAAGAACGCGTAAGCCTCTGCCAGCTCAATATCGGATTCATGCCACCCCACACTAAGTGAATAAGTAAAGTACAGAGCTTGGTGAATATTCATTGTCCCGGGAATATAAGTATTTTAGTAAAAATATGCAGACATTTAGACAGTATCAGCATTTTTATCAAATCCATCCTTCCTGCTAGAGATAGAGGGAGCCTAATCCAGCAATCTATTTGTATTGAAACTTTGGTGAGTATAGGATCATAGTTATCTTTGAGCAGTGTCTCTGTATCTCTATTGACTTGTACCCCAAGATATAACACCAAGCCCTCCATTGCCAAATGCAGTGTGCAACACTTATCTTCCGAGTCTCATCTCGTAGTACAAATATTTCTGACTATCCCCAGTTAATTCATAATCCATCGTAAGTGCTTTGGTGGATAACATCTTGAATAGTTAGTGTCTGGATCTTTGGTAAAGAGAAGAATGTTTTCTGCATATAAGGAGAGGAAGAACGGATATTTGGGGAACGTGACAGTTCTCTGACTATGGCACTCATGTAGAAGAGAGGCTAGGGGTCTAATGGCCAGGGCAAACAAAAGGGATGAGAGGGGTCAATCCAGACATGTACCTAAACCTTTCAGACTTTTTCTTCCTTAGGCCTTGTTGATGTCCATTCTGGAGCAAAGGGTTCGGGGATTTGTTTAGCAGCTTTGAGACAAGCATCTCCCAATCTTGTGCAGCGTTGCTATACAGAGATGTTTTTGGAAGCGTGAAAGTGACACACTGCTCATTGTGTCTTTTGAAATATGGCCTTTCCATTGCAGCCTTTTCAGTTTTTCTGATATGACTGGATTCTAGAACTTTGCAGCTTTTGAGTGCTGGCAGGTCGTTTTCCTTAGGCCGATTAACTGAGAACAGAGGTCGCTTTCAAGGCATAACTCAATTCTAAAAGATGTTATCCGATGAATAAGCTTAGGGTCTCCAGGGGGTAGTCTATTGTGGAACTCGTCTTAGTGGAGATTGTAATTTTTGCAGTAGGCTGGTCCTTTCGAAATCGCCCATTTAATACCCTGAGGCCCATGCTGGTACATTCCATGAGAATAGATATACTGTAGTATCCGTCATATGTATTGTAATGTATTCTCCATCAGTAAACAAACAGTTTGAACAAGAGAGTCCAAGGGAAAATTTTAAAGACCACTAAAGGATTGTATCCCCAAACAACTATTAACAAACACAAGAATCCTAGGGTCTACGAGCTACCTCTAAGTTTATTATTTAAACCTATGTGATAGTAAACCTAACTGGAAAGAAATTAATGGACAAAATATGCATAAGGGCAGATCCCTTTGAGGACGTAATCCCTCACTCACCAAAGGTGACATGCTTCATCATAGGGACTCTCCTCCCAAAGGAAAAACCTAGTTCCTTTGGGGGCTACAACCCCCTCTCTGAGAGGGAGGAGCTCAGGGATGTTTTATTTCTAATATTTAGGACTGACTAAGTCCACATATGATGAGCAAGGATGTGTGAGCAAGGGTGCAGCGCAAAAAATGAAAATGGTGAGTATGTGAGAAATGATGGTGAACTAAAACTGGCTAGGAGGCACCAAAGCCAACTTTAATCATAAGGTGCCTACTGTCAGGATTAAAAAGCAGTACACCTGCAGTATGGATTTAGAACCGCTATGGTGTGGGTTTTAGGTGGTCAACATGTTTCAGCCCACGAAGACCCAAGGTGGATCGGGCTTTCGTCAGGACCTTACAAAGAAACGCTACTGCAAGTAAATAAAGTGAAGAAACTAAACCAAAAAGGATATAGGGCCAATGCAATATCATAAGCCTTTATCCGAACCTGCATGTACCTGAAATAAAAAAGAGAGTGATACATGTCAGGAAAATGTGATACTTGTCATAACAGTATAGAAAGTTTACTGAAAAGATCTGCATACACAATAGTCATAAAAAAGGGGGGAAAGAGATACCTTACTCGCAAGATCCGTCTTCATTTCTTTTTCCGAGATAAACATCTGTAACATACGGATGAGATTGAAACCAATACTGGCTTAAGGAACAAATCTACGTTCAACCCTCTGCCCAATCAGGTTCCACCCCAGGTCCTTATTTTCGAGAAGGCTGTAATTAGCCAAGTCTCCAAATTACGCACCAAGGAGGCTAGACAGTTTCAGAATCTGAACAAGAGAGAGCGGCGCGCCATGCAGTCCCTAGCTACAGATGACACAATCACCATTAAGCCAGCGGATAAAGGCGGGGCCATAGTGATAATGGCCTCCTCTGCGTATCGCGCTGAATGCTTAAGACAGTTGGGCAACACTCAGTTTTATAAACCCTTACGGGAAGACCCTACCAGGAGACTGGAACTAGAGATCAAAACCATGGTAGAGGAGGCGGTAACAAATGGTTGGATTACCATACAAAAGTCAGGTTTTCTTATTCAAAGTCATCCTGTCATTCCTTACTTTTATGCTCTACCCAAGGTGCATAAAGTACAGAGGCCACCTCCGGGACGTCCCATCATCTCGGGTTTGGGGTCTCTGTTAGAACCTTTGTCTACTTTTGTGGATTATTTTTTACATCCACTTGTTCTGGACATGCCAACCTACCTTAAGGACACTAAGGATGTTCTTAATCTGATTGAAACAATTGACTTCAATATGGATAGCGATTTCCTTGTCTCTTTTGACGTGGAATCGCTTTACACTTGTATTCCTCAAGATGAGACTCTAGCCAAAATTGAGGACTTGCTCATGGAGCATGCCCCTGATTCCATCACTCCTGTGTCCTTCATTATGAATTGCGCCTGCATTGCCATGAAGGAGAATTTCTTCAGATTTGAGGAACAGCTGTTTTTACAAGTGTCCGGGACTTCCATGGGCAGTGTGTTCGCTCCGAGCTTAGCGAACCTCTATGTCCATAGCTTCGAACAGGAACACATTTTGTGCCCTCTTAATCCATATAGACATCACATACGATGTTGGAGACGGTACATTGATGACGTCTTTGTCGTATGGACAGGGTCATTATCTTCCATCAATGACTTTAGAGCTTGGTTAAACACTCGTAATGCCTTTCTTAGGTTCACCTGTGAGTTTAGCAAAGTGAGTTTGCCTTTCCTTGATGTTTTGATTTTTCCGGCTGACGGTGGTCTTCGCACCGAACTGTACAAAAAACCTATGGCAAGAAACTCACTGTTGCTATATGACAGTTTCCATCCTAAAGCCTTGCGCCAAAATTTGCCCTTTGGGCAGTTTTTGCGAATTAGGAGGAACTGTTCAACGATGGACAAGTACTATGAACACGCTAGAGTACTGTCAAACCAGCTTGTGACCAGACATTACCCAAAAAAATTGGTAAAACAGTCTCTGAAACGCGCAGCGAATAACAATAGGGCTGCATTACTTGAACTGAGTAGTCCTAAAGAAGCTACGAACAGACTGACTTGTGTCAATACATTTTGCAGTTTTTCGAATCAGATCAAGAAAAGTATCTTGGCAAATTGGAAGATACTTAATATCGGGACGACACCTCTACCACGTCCCTTGTTTGCCTTCAGACGTAGCACTAACATCAGGGACAGACTCGTACATACCCGCCCACTTGAGAATAGTAAACACCATCAAGACACATTGTGGGATTTGCCGAGAGTACGTGGTCACTTCCCCTGTGGAAGCTGTGCTGCATGTGCACACACCGCACACACCACCGAAATTGACATTGGCACTTTGAGACCGTGGATTTTGACTGGTCATACAAATTGTAACAGCAACAATCTAATCTACCTCATTACATGCCCCTGTTCACTCCGGTATGTTGGGATGACGACACGTAAAGTGAAGACACGCATACTGGAACACAAGAGTACTATCCGTTGTAAGAAAATTTCCACAAAATTGACTCAACATTTTGTGACGGCTGGTCATAGTCCCCAAGATCTGAAATGGACTGTGTTGGAACGCCCCTTCATTCCCACACACTTGACAGATATTTCCTCTTTTCTGTTCAGGAAGGAACAACGGTGGGTTTACAAATTGGACACTGATCAGTCCGGTTTAAACGACGATATTCCCTGGGTGTCACTATAGCATATATTGCTGAATTGTCTCAGGTTTGGGTGCCACCCCCTTTCTGTGATGCCTTTGGTCTGTTGGGTACTATCTCCTGATTGTGATGCCGTCTGTCTGTTGGCATTTTAGCTTTAATATAGCTATGGACTCTAGTGCTTCTCGGGGTTAACATCCTTACACCCGTTATTCAGAGGCAGTATTTAGCCACAGTTTTTATGCTGTACTACTTACAGGGTTTTTTCCGTACACGTTTTCATATATACGTGTTAATCTTAGCATTCTCGCTTTGCTTCAGGGCACAAGATTTTTCCCATGCTCCCTGTTACTATGTGGAGCGCCTGCATATCTATTATATGGGTGCACACACAAGTTTATGTTGTTTATTTTTCTTTTGCCCATAAACTTAATTCTGTATACAGCGTCTCTGCTTGTAGAACTTTAGATGAGCTTGACACTTTGATCTATGGGATTCATACAATGCGCTCACTAGGGGTTCTAACATTGCCTTCTGACACTGATCCCCACCCCTTGAGCACCCGCGATGGCGATTTCTTCTCAGATTCCGAGATTGACTCGGGGTTTACATCGTTGCAGGGTATGTATCATAACTATCCTTTTAACACACTGGAGATACGCGTGGGTAGTCGGGTCACAACGGTGACCCCTTAGACACAAGCGCAATGCTGACATGCAGTACTTTCACTCTGCGCATGCGCTTTACTACGACTTTTACTGGGCATGCGCAACAGAACACTGTTACCGGCATCCGGAACAACAGCATCTCTATTTCGCGCATGCGCTGTATTACAAGTCAATACACTTCGTACTGGGCATGCGCAATAAAACACTGTTACTGCCACCTGTGCGCGATTAGGATATCACGGCAAGGGCTATTTAAGAGCGTGGTCGTGGACTAGCACTTACCTCCGGCAGCAGGCTCTCCTGGTCTAGCGGTACCGACGGATAGGTGAGTGTTTGTGAGCATTTCATGATGCCCTTCAGCGTTGAAGTTTAAACGAATCACGCTGGTTTTTGGGACTAGACTGTTTAGTGCTAGACGATGTAGTTTGTTTACTACTATTCATATAGTGTGTGGGCAGCTCTTCTTCCCTCTGCTGGTCTTGCTGGGCAGTAGGTTGAGTGATCAGGATGTCTGGAGCCCACACTTAAGACCCACAAACATGTGTAATGTGAGCTTATATAGGTTAACCCCGCTTTTGTTTTTCATTATTCTACAGCTCCTCACACTAATGGTTATCTTCATATGACCGATATGTTTAGCGTCTGACTAATATACGATCATCTTTTGAGATTTTGGTGACTCTTGCTGCACCCCATAATATGAAAACTTTCTTGTAGAGCGGTGCTGCCTTCCTGAGCGGTTGCCAGGCAGAGGTGAGATCCTGTACCCAGCCTTTGCGGGTAAGGTATCTCTTTCCCCCCTTTTTTATGACTATTGTGTATGCAGATCTTTTCAGTAAACTTTCTATACTGTTATGACAAGTATCACATTTTCCTGACATGTATCACTCTCTTTTTTATTTCAGGTACATGCAGGTTCGGATAAAGGCTTATGATATTGCATTGGCCCTATATCCTTTTTGGTTTAGTTTCTTCACTTTATTTACTTGCAGTAGCGTTTCTTTGTAAGGTCCTGACGAAAGCCCGATCCACCTTGGGTCTTCGTGGGCTGAAACATGTTGACCACCTAAAACCCACACCATAGCGGTTCTAAATCCATACTGCAGGTGTACTGCTTTTTAATCCTGACAGTAGGCACCTTATGATTAAAGTTGGCTTTGGTGCCTCCTAGCCAGTTTTAGTTCACCATCATTTCTCACATACTCACCATTTTCATTTTTTGCGCTGCACCCTTGCTCACACATCCTTGCTCATCATATGTGGACTTAGTCAGTCCTAAATATTAGAAATAAAACATCCCTGAGCTCCTCCCTCTCAGAGAGGGGGTTGTAGCCCCCATAGGAACTAGGTTTTTCCTTTGGGAGGAGAGTCCCTATGATGAAGCATGTCACCTTTGGTGAGTGAGGGATTACGTCCTCAAAGGGATCTGCCCTTATGCATATTTTGTCCATTAATTTCTTTCCGGTTAGGTTTACTATCACATAGGTTTAAATAATAAACTTAGAGGTAGCTCGTAGACCCTAGGATTCTTGTGTTTGTTAATGTATTCTCCATCACCTGCTCAGCCAGTGCCTGTGCTTTGTGCCCAATAGAATGTTGGAGTCTTGATGTGCCTCGAAATGTTGGGACACAGAGAGGTGAAATGACAGTTGGTCGTGGGCTGAGCAGCTGACGGGCAGCTCCTGGTGGGGCTCTGATCTACTACATAACTACATGATGTCCTGAACCTTACTACTTGTTAACTACTTGAATAAAGCATCTTGAAATATAACCTTCCTGAGTGGATCTTCATCACTACATTTTATGGCAACGAGTTGGTGACGTACCTACGTGGAACAAGCGGATCTAAGGTACCTGGCGAACACAGGTGGACCAGGATGGCGTAATCTACAGAAACTACAGTTGAAACAAGAACAATGTACTCAAGAAGAGGTATCTACAGCAAAGGTAAAACTGCGTACATGAAACAAGGATGTTCTACACTGAATAACTACAACGACAAAAAGGAAGTGTATGTTCCTCACAGAAAACCAAAGAAGACATCATGATACAAGTAAGGATGCAGCACTACACCTTTCAGCCCCACCAGTGTCCTCACCATCGGACAGTCCAGTTGAGGCGTTCTGAGCTTGTACAAAATTACTCATTTGGAACTTTGATATACCCAGTTTTGCTTGTGCCACCAAGCCTACCAACATACAGCTTCAAAGTTCATCTTGGGTCACATATGTGCTGTTCCTGTCTCAGTCTGTTAGAACAGGAGGACAAACCGGAAAAAATATGTGAATGTTCTTCATCTTCCTGTCAAAATGAGCTGTGGTGCCTTTGAAATATTAGAAGCAGTCATTCTGTCATCAACCTACAACCTTCAGCTTTAAAATTCGATTACGTGGAAAAATGCAAATTTTTCATCGAGCCTGGCATTGTTTTCCATTCAATATGACACAGCTTGTATCTAAGCTGTGTATACCACCTGTTTGCCTGACGGCGTGTGGATTACGGTTCTGTGTGGATCTGGCTTTATTTTACATCACGCATGTAATTGGATTTTGTGACCCTTTGTGCGCAATGAAATTCCAGTCAGTCTCATTTTGAAAAATATAACAGATATTGGTATCCAGTCCTTTTCGTACCACTCTGACAAACTGCACTGTTATCTATTTTCGTACGCTTGGACTGTAACTTTTAACTGCGGTGTTTTGTTCAGTCAGATTACGTGTGGAGTCAGTTTACTCTCATCAGGCATTCTACTTTCTCCACTTTCATCGCATAAGTGAGGCATTGGTGGTCGGAGGGGACCATTTTTCAAGGTGTTTTAACATAAACTGTGGCACGTACTCCTCAACCGGTTGGTCTAATTACACTAATGAATCCCTCACTGCCGAGATGGGTCCCTAGTGGCATGGTCTTCTATTTGGTGAGTTTTTATTATTGCAATTTGGGAAGAGGCAAGCTTCTCTTCTTACGTACTCTGGAGTTTTGACACATATTTTCGTTGGCAAACTCACTCTAAATATTGTCAGTCTCCATGGACTTTTGACTTTTTACAGCATTCTGGATTACGGTCACTAAAACTTTCTGGGATCTGTTTATATTCAAATTAATATTGTGAAACACAGCTGTTTTCATGCTCATATCCTGCATGACATTGTTGTATGGTTTAATTTCGCATGTATGTACATTACACTTTACTCTCCCATACATGTGGGATGGGAATGGGTACTAGCCCCATTCTTCCACAGTATGTTTGCCTCTTAGGGGGTTCTCTCTCATTTACTCTGCATCTAGTTGCTTACTCTCACACAGAGTACCTCCTTATGGGTTTTTGCCCTATCTGCTCAGAATACTCTTGCCTACATGGGCCACACACGGTTCTTACTCTCACATAAGGCATCGTTGCATGGGTTAGTCCCATTTACTTTTACACTGGTACCCTCACACAGGGCACCGTCTTATGGGTCACAGTCCCATTTACTTTTACACTAACTAGTACCCTCACACAGGGCACCGTCTTTTGGGTCACAGTCCCATTCACATTTACACCGTTACCCTCACACAGGACGTCTTATGGGTTTTAGTCCCATCTTTACAGGGCTGTACTGTTTTCCTCTACTTGGGGGTTTACTTTACACGGCCTACTTTGTCATGGGCTTATGTCCCATTCACAGTGCTCCTCACTCTTTAACATTGGGGTTGAGGATGGTCATGGGTATTAGTCCCATTGACGGTTATTTATTGTCATTGTAATTTTCTATGATTTTACATTGCTGGTTTATATACGCAATGCTACACTTTTATCTTATTTTAATTGTCCATTTGGAAATGGCGAGGAGTATATAGATACTGTGTGTGTCTCTTCGCTTTCTCTCTATTTCCCTGCTTCAGATTTCATATTGATGTTCTTTTCCTCTTCTTCTTTGGAATCTGCACTATACGCATTTCCCTTTTGTTTCTTCTTTGTGTTTGTCTTTCCCTTTCTGTAATGTTCTTCTTGTTCTTCCTTGTTCAGGAGGAGTCTCCTCCTTCTCTTCTCCCGTTGCTTGGGTGGTTTTGCTTACTTACACTTTACCTTCTCCTCCTTGTCTTCTCACTTTTATTTCCTCGCTCTGCTTTGTTTGCTCTTTTCCTGGACGTTCTTTCTGTCACTCCTTCCTTAGGTTCTCTCCCTTGTTCATACACGTTATATTTTATTCATATATTGCATTTGTTCTTCTGTTGGAAGGAAAAGGGATATGTAGTATCCGGCATATGTATTGTAATGTATTCTCCATCACCTGCTCAGCCAGTGCCTGTGCTTTGTGCCCAATAGAATGTTGGAGTCTTGATGTGCCTCGAAATGTTGGGACACAGAGAGGTGAAGTGACAGTTGGTCGTGGGCTGAGCAGCTGACAGGCAGCTCCTGGTGGGGCTCTGACTACTACATAACTACATGATGTCCTGAACCTTACTACTTGTTAACTACTTGAATAAAGCATCTTGAAATATAACCTTCCTGAGTGGACCTTCATCACTACACATACCAATTTTACTCTCTGGTCTCCATGGGCGGGAACCGGTCCAGAATCAGCCATACTAAGTCTTGCTCAGCAACATGTTCATCCTGATAGTGAAACCAATAAACATCTGTTATTCAGCGCCTTGAGACTCATGGGTGATAAGTGCGCTTTATAAATACATGTGTTATGTTATGTTATGTTGACTGGTGGAAACTTCAAAGTATTCTTTAGCTCTGCTATTAGTGATTGCAAGACACTCAGCAGAGAACTTAACTTGTCTAGGGGAGAACATGAACAGTCCTTGGAATCGAGATTGGTAGACATCATTGACAAGGATGAAGTGTGTAGTAATGTTTCCAACTTAGTGTCAGTTCCGGAAACATACATTGCCAGCATGTTTCATAAAACCACCTGAATCACTAATGTTTCAGAGTGGAAGTTTAGAACCTCCACTGTGGCATGAGCCAAGGCTAAAATGGATAAGCAAGGATCCTCCTTTGCTGTCATTGGTATTGAGAGTACTGATTGATTTGAGGCCTAAATCTTCTTTCTGCAGGGGTGTTCCTTCTTGCACCTGGTTGCACAGTTCATCATCCTGAACCTGGGTGTGTTTTGACAGGCATCCCATTTGCAGTGTATTGCCAGGGGATATATCATTTGTGCTGATTTCCCCAAACCCATGCTGTGATGTCCTTCCTGATAATTCTACTTTTTCTGAGACCCAACTGTCCTTTTATGGCCTATATTGCTTCAGGTCTTTTTTTAGCCCACAGAAGTCAGACTGTATTGAAGTACTTTGTCCATGCTCCCAGTAATTGGAAGTTCCTTGACCTTAGATTGTATATATGATTGATATCTGATTTTGTTCCCTTGAGTTCCTCCATTGCCTTCGGCTGAGTTTTTGAGACTTGAGGATCCATTGTTACTAAAGGCCTCGGATATGATGGCTGAGTGATATGTTCCAAATTCTCACTTGCCGTGGCTTTACAGTAATTAACTGAGGGCCCAAGGTTGACAAGTCTGATGGGTCAGTGCATGTGGTAGCAAGCCTGGGCGACTTTTCAAGCATTTCATACTCTGTGAAAGGCTGGAATGATAAACTCTTGACTTTTTCACTGCTTGCAGACCTAAGTCCCTGGTTTTACCTAACGGCGTGAGGAAACAGGATTCCTGGAATTCACCACTTGACAAGTCAACCTGGACTGGTGTGGGCTTGAGTCCCTTTTGGAAATTTTTAAATAAAATCCTTTGAATTTTACTTTGGTTGACTCCATGCTTAAATTTTTTTGGTTGCACCTTAGGACCTTGCTTTAGTTGCCTTATTTGTTTTATCACGCATCATCATTCGCTTCATATACCCAATTGTGCCTGCCCACTTTTGTAGCCTCCAATATTTTTGTACTCTAAGGGGCATGTGTATCTCCTTAAATGGTTATACATTGTAATACTTTGTGAGTTATAAGATGTCTGATATGGAGCCTGTTAGATAACCTCGATCTCACCACGCTTGCTCACACACTCTATCATCTGCTGGCCCGGTGGCTCACCTGACTGGCGCTGTTTGATTCAGCAGTAGATTCAGCCGGGTGCAGCCCGTGACAGGGCCTGGTGAGATCTAGCAAGAAGGAGGCCTAGAGAGCTGTCGGGTAGTCTACCAGAGGCCAGATATTAAGGCTACAAGGCAGGGCGGGAGCAGGGAAGTGAGGAGGGGGGCGCAAGCTGCACCCACTGCTATGCAGGCTGCTTCAGCACCACCTCACACTTAACCCTTCCAACGGGTGCCTAGTGCCCCGGTCTCGCCCCGCCCGTGCCTCAGGCTTTCAAATTACTTGCGCAGTTTCCCCTGGGTCGAATAGCAGGCCGTGCTGTGGGCAGACAGACTGCTGACTTCCTTCGAGGATCTCGAAGGTTGACCAGAGTCTTCTGTGGTCACTGCCAAGACCGCAGTCAAGACTTTCCCTTGGCAGGACAACCACAAATCCTATGCAACTCTCTGGATGGATCTGGAGGACAGCCGGCACCAAGCACTGATCGGAAAGTTCCACGTTGCACTTTGCGTGGATTACGGGCCACTGGGTTGACTACAGTAAATATAAAATCCCAGCTGGGCAAAGAACAAATAACAGCTAAAAGAAGCCCTACTAGTTCCAGCAGTGGATGGTGCCATGACGTGCCAGGAGCCAACCTGGAATCCAGCAAAGGCATCTGGACACTGCTGAACACGCACAGGTAAGACTCTACAAACACATCGGACAAGAGTAAGCACAACCAACTGTACAAAAAAGATAAAGGTGTTAACAAGAAATGAGGAACATAAAGGGAAAATACAACAATGATGGAACGCAAACGTGCAAACTATAGCAAGGATCGGAAAGTCAATGCAACCACACAATTAGTTTTCAGGCACAGACGTCTAATTAGGGCTGTACCGTCTTGACCTAGAAATGACACTAATCCAGAAAGCCAGTATGTTGAAGTCATTGAATGTTAGTGGTCTAGTATTAATGCCTGGCTAAGCTTCCACTAGACCGTTCTCCAGCGCCTCCAGCCCCTGTGTACCTGTTGCCAAGTCTGATTCCTGACACTTTTTGAAAAATAAATAATACTTTTATTGCAACTAGCTTCAGTTTCTAAGTATAAGTGCCAAAGCTGCACAGTTCATTTTATTCCACTGAAATCTGGGAATAATTTGGCTTCGCTAACGCCATGAAAAGTATAGTTACTTCAAGCAGGGCACAGGTTACACTTGCATGTTGTGAAGATACGCTGCAGTTAAGGTGGAGTGTGTTGAATCTGCTTAAGCAGGTTACATGTGTTTGGTGACCCTTAGAGATGACAGCACTATGTGTTCTTTGTTGGTGTATGGCAGTGCCATTGTTATAGAAGGACTAAGGACTGCACAGTGGTGAAATCCTGCCCCATTAGTCTGCTTGTAGTGCCACTGGCTATCAATGTGCTAGTGATGCCAGAAAATGTTCCCAGCAGCCTTGTCTGGTATGGTAGACGGTTCCTAAGGTCAGGGAACACATGACCACACTCTACTGCTTAAGGGCATGTGGCCAGCTGGAAGCAAAACAAGCAGGGAGTGGT
Source organism: Triturus cristatus (assembly GCF_964204655.1). Taxonomy (NCBI): domain Eukaryota; kingdom Metazoa; phylum Chordata; class Amphibia; order Caudata; family Salamandridae; genus Triturus; species Triturus cristatus. The sequence continues at coordinate 1,094,835,586 of NC_140592.1, read as the reverse complement.
CAGGGTGGTATGAGCATCTTGTTCGGACTGATAGCAGCAGGAAAGAAGGAGAAGACCTTTGGACTTCTCCGACCATGAAAGCTAAAGAGGAGTGGGTGGCAGCCATAGGGGAGGAAGAGAACCTTTATCAGAATGCCCTAACCTTGAATTCCGGCTCCAAAGGGAGTGTTTCTTCACTTGTCAGAATTCACAGCCAACCATACACTATTGCAATATTTTGGTTAGCAATAGACTTGTGAATTGAGGAAAGCGATAAGAGAAAACAGAGACACTGGACGTGGCCACCCTGACTGGTCACTCAGCTGGCACTGATGCCTAGTGCTATTGGATATCTAAAGACAAGATTAATATCTTTAGTGCCTTGTCACTCTAGTGTGTCATTTGTCACTTGCTATGGAAACGATATACATTCAGATTATCTTTGTGACCCTTACACTCTGTGTTATAATACAAGGATGACATTCCTGGAACTGGAACATCAACAATATCTATGTAATTAATATTATTCCAGCTTTTGACATAATCCCACTCTCTATGCTACCTTCTGTTTTTGTGAATAAACAGAGCCTTGTTCTGATTTACATTCAGTTGTCTTTTCAGAATTATATAGCTCGCACTGATACCAATAAACCACTTCCCTTAAAACCAGCACTACCTTAAACACAACACGTGCATCATGAATATTTTAACAATCTAAAGGTGAAGTGCATCCTTTCTGTTTCCTCACATGATAGAGGACCCAAAAATGTGCAGTAAAAAATATAGTTCTAGTCTCCATCAACATTACTCGGAATCAGTACTTCAAACTATTTACGTTTTTTTCCAAAACACAGCTTAAATTCTTGGAATACTTATCTGTATTCAGCTTCAGTTTCCAAATATGGTTTCAAAAAGGGAGCAACTATCTCCAGGGTTTTCACAAGTTCTGGAAGAAAGATCCTGGCTGCAGCAACATAGTATTTCAATTGCCCAGCAAGGATGCAGGTGCGTTACACAGCCGCCCTCTGCCCCGACAGTGTAGGGGGCCCTTTTTAACCCAAGGCTCTGAGTATCTGTGAGACATGAGAGTCTCCGGACCCCTCTCCGCATTCTGCAGGAGGGCCCATTGTTTTGTCACCTCACTGCTAGGATGCTATGAACCACTTGTAAACTTATACTCGAAACTTCATAATGGCCGCCCCCATTTCCAAACAACGTGAGAATTCAAGTGTACTCGTGGGAAAATTAGCTTTACTTTGTAGTGTGTCCTCCAGTGTTGTAAAGGCCTTCACCAAGTGCCACTAATATTCTGTGAATACTGCCAGCTTTTCATTCCCCAGAATGAACTCTGTGCCAGTCTGTTCAGAGTACTGCGCTAGTGCCCTGTTGAATGCAGGAAGGTGAGCCAGATCCTTAGATCATTACCGCCTTGAGCATCTTGCAGTGGTTCGCCCCAGATGCTCTTGCGACCATCCTATTCTGAATGCAATGTATCCTGACTTCTTGGTGACTGCATGCATCTGGTAATGCCACCAGGAAATGGGTATTTCTTCTGTCCTTCCTTCTGCCACACAGGGGTTGTTGCTTGGACTTCATATTTCTTGCCAAGTTTGGACACATAATACTGAAATGAGTAGGTAGGACATTCCTTTGATCAGTGAATGCTGCTGCTATAATCATGGCTGCTTTTAGGAAGATTTTGCTCCTATCAGGCCACAGACCCAATAACGTGAGCTACAGTGTATTTTTCAGGGAGTGGGGAATGTAGACTGGAATCATGGGAATATGCAAAGGGTCAAAGGAGAGATCAGTATGAATGAGGTCTACAGCATTCTCAGTGGCAACCCCTACCCTTGGGCCTACACAAATACACGTGGACAAACCACCAGGTGATACCCCTTGTTCTCATGAATGAAAAACATTCATACCGCTCACACGCAGACTAAAGGTTCCCAGTAATGGCAAACTTATCAGGGAGGGGCTGTAGACAGTCTCCCAGACCTGAGGTGCAATTAAAAGGCCTGTATCACTAAGCTGTCAATCAGAAGCTTCCACCTATCAGTTGTGCCAATGCCTTTTAAACAGGGAGGATAGTAAGAGCAATATTTCAAGAATGACAGGTAAAATACATTTTACAGTGAATGGGGTCAGGCAAAATAAAATCTTTTTTTTTTTTTTTGATAATCAATTTTATTGATTTTAAAACAAAATAGAGGACCAGCAATACAGTATAGCACAGTGATAGTCAAATCCCTCAGTTGATTAGGTGGTAAACCAAAATACATCATGAGACCGAGAGGCCCCAAGTTGTACACACGATCGATCAAGCAAAGCAAGTTCAAGTTATCTGACCCAGCCATTTGCCCCAGACCTTGTGATATTTCTTCGGGTAGCCCCGTGCTTCACTTAGGAGCTTCTCTTGTGTGGCACACCAGTCAACCCCCTTGTGCCACTCCTTGACGCTAGGCGGGGTGGGACATTTCCAGTTGGCGGCTATGTCGTGCTTGGCTACGATCATCGCCGTATTAAAGAACAGTTTTTCATTCCTGGACCCGTCTGTGATCCCCAGGAGCATGTGTAAGGGATCGTGTGGGACCTCCCAATCCAAGACCTCAGTAAATTCCTGTTCTATACAGCCCCAGAATTGCGCCAAGAAGGGGCATGTCCAAACCATGTGAAAGAAGTCTGCCTGGACCTGGCCGCTTTGCGTACAGGAAGCAGTTGGGTAGAGGCCAGCCTTGTGGAGGTGAGCAGAGGTTAGATAGGCCGTATGCAAATAGTACAGTTGGATCAGGCGGAGCCTGGCTGACACAGTGACCGTCGTAGGTGCCATCGGTGCGTCCCTCCAGTCCTGGATAAACAAGAGAAGGAAAAGGGCCAAATCAAACTCCATCAAGTCAAAAATACAGATTGTCTCAGGATATCACTTATCAGCCAGTAAAGTCCCTATATTTTGAAGTAAAAAACTCCATCTCTCACTCTCCCCGCTAGGCAATTACTAATACCTCTTAACATGGATCTCCATAGAAAAGCAATATAGGAGCTCCTGAAACCACTGAGCCACCAATTGGGGCATGGAATCTAATCAACAAAAGACTGTAATGATTTTTGCTACAGGTAGGCAGGTGTAGACAAAGAGTAGCCCTGTAACACACCCCAGCAGGAAACGTGCCACAAATTATTAGTTTATGCTAAACAGTTAAAGTAGCCTAATGTGTTTTTCCCTTGAACATGTATTTTCTGAAGCTATTTAAGGCCTGGCAAGAGGGGAACATGCAAGTCATATCGGCCTCCCCTCGGTCACATCTTGAGCAACTAGAGGTGTCTCAACACCCAATTCTGAATGCCTACAGCAGGATATAATCAAGGTAACAAAGAGTTTGATATTATTGTAGACACACAAGTGCCATCTTAATAGCATTATTAATCCAAGAAAAGGTATGCCGTAGGAATTCCAATTTAATGTCTTCCCCAAAATCTAGAGACCATTTGACTGTCAAGGTTGCTTAATCTCTTTGTGATTCCCACTGAAATCGGATTAATAGGAATTGAGTGGTTATGTAGGAAGATTGAGCCCTATGTGTAAAAGCTGAACATGATGCATCCTGAGAGCTAAGAAGTGGATGCAGAAAGTGAAATTAAATATATTCCCCACAGTTGATTTAAAGAAAAAGGTGTTAGTTACTTGATATTGCCATTAAAAGGCTGGAAACCTTTGTATGCAGTTTTTCTATAAAGAATATCCTAAGAGTAGAACCTAGTGGGGTCATTGAGATTAACAAAGGGCATAACGTCAACCAGGTGTATCCTGGAAGAGAAGAGTATTGAGGGATACATTTGCCCTGAATCCATTATTGAAATAATATGTGTACCCATGGATACCCAGTTATACTAGTATATGTCCGGTAGAGGTGTGGCGCAGCGGCCAGAGCAGCTGACTCCTGAGTGCGGGGCTCATAGTTCGATCCCTGTCTCCGGCGGCAACTCAACATCACGTGACTCTGAGCAATAGCTCAATTAATCTCCCCGATGTCCCCCAGCGCCTTGAAACCTTAAGTGGTGATACGTTTGTACTTTACAAATAGGAATCGTTATTTATTTATAGGGATAGACAGACAGGAGTATGAGTCGCACCCACTTGTACGTGTGGTGGCCTATTACTGTTCATTATAGTTCATTTATAGACTAAAAAAGAAAGGTAAAATACTCATTTTGCCTACATAGATATGGCTAAGCAAAGATAATGGAACATTAGGGCAGGTGTAGAATGTCATATTGTAGATTTAAACTGTGTGTTTCACAAAATTGCAGGGTTTGCAACTGCAACAGCAGTTTGGTTAATGTACATGAGCCAATTTTGAGTCGAATAATTGTTTTTGACTTATTAAAGGGCTTTTGTAATCTTGCAAATTGGAGGGGGCCTGAAAGTTGCACCCCCTCCTATTCCTGAATCGGAGATGAATGTATCAATTTCTTGTAACTGCAGTTTTGGACGCAAACCATTGATGAGTTACCAGTTCCAGAGTTGGGCTGGTAACTGATTTGCGAAGGGGAAATGTCCCCTTGGGACACCTTCTTTTGTGTCAGGAGTCTTGGGGGAGTACGCAGTGGTCCATGGGAACATTGTCTGCTTTGCTTGATGTTTTCCTAAATATGATTTTTTTTAAAGTGACATCAGTTCCTTTTAAGGAACACAGAGTGCTTTTAAAAAGGTTCCAGTTTGGCAATGCAAACAGAGCGATGGTCTGCTGTTGTTTGCTTGCAACCATCCCGGTGTTTGTACCCAATCACAGGGGGTCACATAGAGCAACTTGCCTAATTAATATTTATTAGTCAGATCGTTCTGAGTCCCCCTGCAACTTGAGTCTTTGAGATGTGACCTATTAGTACATATATTTCATCATAAAATTAAAGACTAGCCAGAAAAAGCCATTGTGCCATTTACAACCGCTTTTTGCGATCTGTCTTTGGGTCTTTTCTTAAAGTGATGGACCTTGTGAAGAAAAATTGAGCCCTGCCATGAAAAAGCTGGCGGTGCAAGACTAAAGTGGGCCCTACAGGGACCCCACATCCCCCACGCCATGGGGATACATTCAGGGGGGAACAAGATGTGGCCCCCTGTTTTCAAAGCAACTCGTAATATGGTCGGCAGTTCTTGTGCGGCTTTGGCGCAGCAGAGGCTGCATTGCGCCATCGCTGCTGCGTCAAAGTCGTAATCGGGCCAATAGGCTTATTATGAGGCCTAAGCTCCAGATAAATTACTGTAGATCACCAATATAATATGAACTGGGGAGGATCTGGAGTATATTTAATTTATTTCATGAGCTGAGTCCAAACTTATAAGTAATTCAGAAGATTGCACGCCCAGTTGAATGTGGGTCAGATCATATAATTGCATTAGATTGAATTTCTAAATGCCTCGTGCCCAACATAGAACAATTTCACTTTGAAAGCATAAGAATTCACCGTAGCAGTCCTGGTAATTTCTCCCTTGGATAGTGAGAAGCTCAGGCAGAATTTCCTTAATACATATGTTGGGAGCAACAGACCCGTCAACTCACAAAATGCCACCATCTGTCTCACGATATCAGCTCCTTTGAAATTTTCATATGTTGAAGAACCAATATCACGTGGTAAAAGGAAGACAAGCTGGAAACCCCTGCTCATCCGTGGAGGCTCTGAACAGCCAATGCCCATTAGGGTTTTCTAAAACAACCCAAGATATCGGCGCCAGCCTTGGAAAACTTTTGCATTTTTTGGAGTGGGAGAAAATTGGTAGCAAGAGGGTGCAAACCTTACTTGCTATTGCTCCTCTCACCGAATGAGCACCATACTCCTGCAAACTTACGCCTGCTTCAAACATACAATACTGCACCCATCTAGCAATTGTAGCTATAGTTACCGGCCTAAAAGCCTTCACACATGAAATAAAAAACTGACTGTCACCATGCCTCAGAATTCACAGAACTTATTCTCATATTCTCTCAAACATCTTACCACACACAACTTGGGTTGTTCCTCAAATTTTGGTTAGAATATTGATGAAGACATGCACTTCGTTCTCATAGTAATTGTAAAAATAACCCCATCTGAATTATAGCGTCTGTTACTAACATCTAACGCCCTAACATCAGAAACTCTCCTGAACGAAACCAGACAAAGTAGAGTTGCTAACATACCTGACAACTGCTTCAGACTCAAAAACTTATTTGCTGGCCAACCCTCAAACAAATGAAAAAGCTTGTTATTTATTTATTTATTTAAGTATTTTTTACGGAGTTTTATATAGCGTGAACTTGACCCGAAGGTATCTGGTATCAGAGCGCTTTGCATAGCACCAGTTGCGTTACATGAGGACACATTCATTTTTGTTAGGCACGGGGAGATTATGTGATTTGCCCAGAATCACAGGATGTTAAGCGTCGTTGCTGAGACTTGAACCCAGTTCCCCAGATTTGAGGTTGAACGCCCTAGCCGTTGGCCGTTAGGCCAACTCCTCTTAACTTCACATCCCACAAGCAATTGTATCTTGGCCTTGGGGGTCTCCGTAACTTAACCCCTTCATAACCCTAAAAATTAGCGGCTCTCTACCTATTGAGCAACTCCCTACCAAACCATGACCTGCAGCAATTGCACACCTATAACAATTAATAGTTCTGTAACTCAAACCCCTCTCAAACAAAGAAGATAACAAATTTGACAATTTGTTTTCAGATGCTTACACGGGATCCAAACTCCTTTCCATGCACCAACTAACCCATTACTCCCATGCTTCCATATACCTTTTCCTAGTTCCTGGTGCCCAAGACTCCCTGAGTAACTCCTGAGCCTGCTCTGAAAGTCCTCTGAATTGCTCTCCTCTCCTGAAATCTTCCAAACAAGAAGGCTCAATGCCCCTTCCAGAACCAAAGGATGAAAAACTCCTTCTTCCTCTTGAAGCATGTCCTCTGACTCTGGAATCAAGAATGGTCCCTCTATTGCCATTTCCAACAGCCCTGGAAACCATGTCTGTCCTGCCCAAAAAGGCACCACAAGAACCAGCTGACATCTCTGTCTCCTCACCATCAACAACACCCTCTGTATCATAGCAAATGGGGGAAAAAGCATACCCCCGAAACTTTCTCCAATTCTGTTGGAACGCATCCACCTCCTCTGTCAACGGATCCGGTCTCCAACCGAAATAATGTTCCAACTGGAACGTCAACCTCACCGCAAATACATCCACCTCCAGTGGACCTCAAACTTGTAATATCCTTTTGAAGTATAGAGCATTCAGCTTTCAATCTAGACAAAAACTTCAAATCCTATTTGCTAACTGAGTCAGATTCCTTGATCTACTTCCACCTAAGCGGTTTATGTAGCGAACCGCTGAAACATTGTCCATTTTCAATAAAACATTGAAATTCTGTAATTTCTTTCCAAAACTACGTAGGGCAAAAAGACCTGCTCTCATCTCCAAACCATTTATGTGCTCTGACCTCTCTCCCAAGGACCATTTACCACCTGTTTCCTGAGCCTCCAAACATGCCCCCCAGCAAAAGAGGTTTGCATCTGTCTCTAACACAAAGTCTGGACATATTCCAAATATTGCACGGCCATTCCAGGCTTCCTGGTTCTCCAACCACCAAAGCAGCTCCTCCCGAGCTTCTGCTGAAAGAAAAACATGATCTCCATACCAGAAACCTTTCCTCAGCGCCTCTGCTTTTAATCTCTGCAAAGTTCTGTAATGAAGCGGCCCTGGAAAAACAGCCTGAATAGAAGAGGAAAACAAACCAATCACCCTTGCCAAAGATCTTGGAGGGACTTGCTCTTTCCTCAACATCCCTTTCACCTCTGACCTTATCTTTACCACCTTCTTCTGTGGTAAACATAGAGTCTTCTCCACTGTGTTCACTACAAAACCTAAAAACTCCAAACATTGACTGGGTTTCAAAACCGACTTTTCCCTGTTGATCAATTCCTCTTGACACTGAGACATTATCAAAAAATCGTCTAAGTACATTATCATACAGACTCCTCTCTTCCTGAGGTCCTTGGCCACTGGTCTGAACATCTTTGTAAAACACCATGGGGCTGACGCCAGTCCAAACGGAAGGGATGAAAACTGAAACAGCTGACTCATCCACCTGAACTGAAGAAACCTGTGACTCTCTTCTGCTATCGGAATAATGAAATAAGCATCTTTTAAATCCAATTTCACCAACCAATCGTTCTTCTGCAGGATAGCCCTTAAAAGATGGATACCCTCCATCTTGAAGTGCCTGTAAACAACATACTGATTCAACCCCCTCAATGTATTGCGCGTCTCCAACCCTTCTCCTTTTTTTTTACCAAAAATATAGTACTCCCAAACCCTGATCTTTTTCTGATACTTTCTCTATTGCCCCCTTCTGCAACATTTCCATCACCTCTTTTCCTACTACCTCTTAAAGTTCTTTTTGCAAAACCAACAGACCTGGTTCCTTCAACTTCTTCGGCATTTCCTGGAACTCTAACACATATCCTTTTACTGTGTGAATTACCCATCTGTCCTTGGTTAATTTCTTCCAGTTGGCTGCAAACCATTTCAACCTTCCCCCATCCCAGCTTGGGGATAAAACTAAGTAGCGGACTGAAAACCCCTGAATGCAGCACGTCCCTGGGATTGGTATTGAGCCATTGTGTATGACTGGTCAGGGAAAGAGGCCCTCGCCCCGGCCCGGTCAAAAACACCCCTTCCAAAGACCCTTCTCAAGGATGACTGGGCCTTGTCCAGGTTGGTGAAAGTCAAAACATTTTCTAACTCCCTTCATCAGACCTTCCCTTAACAAGTACCCCTTATGGTCCTCTGTAGGCTCCTTTCTTGCGAAATCCCCTAACCTAGGACTTATCCTCATTAGGTTAGCCTTGCACCGCTCTGCCGACAAAGCAGCGTTTGCATTTCCCAGCAAACAAATCACCCTCTGCGACCAGCCTCTTAGTAGCTCATTGTCTACCTGCACACTTTTCATTCTGGCCTCTTCCGCCATGTCCAAAATTCTGGCCAATGGCCCCAACTCATCCAGCAATCGATCTTGGCACTGCTTAAGTGCCCTCTCCAAACCTTTCCTGCGGTCACGCCCTATCTTAAATAAAAAGCCAATCAAATCTGGATCCAGATCTGGTGTCCTGCAGCATTTCCCATCAACTACAGGACGAGAACACTCCGCCCTCATGACTGCCTCCTTTTCTAATGGCGTCCTTATCCAAAGCTTTAAAAAGTCATCCACATGAGGCATAGGCCACCAGTCCGCGCTTCTAGGATGCCTAATGATCTCCGGACTGAACATGTCCTCTCCCTGAGGATCCTTAATGATCCCTTTCTCCTTTGTTTCCTTCTCTACCTTGTCTGTGTCCATATCCCAACCATCATCACAATATTCATCCAAATTAAACTCATCGGCCTCATCCTTGATTTCCTGCTCTAAGAGGTCCTCCTGTGATCTTTCACCAAATTTTGTGCCGTTGAGGATACCTTCTCCTGTGCTGCTTGGGACACCTTCATTTGTGGCGCTCGGGTCACCCTTACTCTTTGTCAGAAATCTGACTACCACTTCAATATATTTTGTCTTTTTCAGACCTCTTTCCATAACCTTTCACCTCATTACCTTCCTCCTCTTCCATTGACCAATACTCATCCTCAGAACACTCCACAGCACTTCTTTTCCTTTTTAACATGTTTTGCAAAACCTCCCTCATAGAGCTCTTCACTTCGTCTTGCACTATGCTTCTCAGATCCGCATCACCCGCACCTGTGGACTGAGCACCCTCATTTACCTCCAGTTTTTCACTACTAATGAACCACACCTCTTTTAATGTATTTATAAATTTCCTGTAACTTCTCCTATTCCTCTTAAATAACTCTCCTCCTTCCTTGCTCTTTTAGCTTATTTTCTTTTCTTTTTGATTTTTTTTACTTCTTATTCTAAATAAACACTCCTACCTAAAATCAGCAACATTCTACTTCCTTTCCTATGCCTAAAAATGTCTTTTGAACTCTAGCGTGCCTCCTCCCACTCTGCCGGCTGACAGAAAACAGCTGTTTGGCATTTGGGAGAGACAGCACTCGAGCGTACTTCACTCTAATGGCAGAGCAGTATCTTCAGGCCATCAGAAACACTCTAGCTGCTTTTCCAAAATGTCCGCAATGCGTCGTCACGTCCTCACTCTGCGGGGGCTCACAAGGCACACATTCAACCATGCGGCCCGAGAAATATGCGCTGCTTATTCCTGAATCCCAGAATGCCTCCACTAAGCCGCAAGCCGATGCGATAGGCTCACTCGCTGCGCAACGGTAATCCAATTTTTTTAATGGATATTTTCACCTTATTTCTCACTAACCTAACACACATAAGCTAACTAATTTGCCCAGAACCCATAAATTGGGTATACTATAACGTTAAATAAACACAATATTCATCCAATTTGTAAAAAATACCTCTTACAACTCTCTCACATCAAAAACATACTCCGCTTTATTCATTAAAAACCTTATTACACTTCATAACGCTTCCAATAATACACATTAATTAAATAATTCTTATAAAACCATTCACTCTCACCACAATACTTGTCTGTCAAGGAGCAGCAGATAAAAGAGGAAGATGGCTGCTGTGACAGAGTTTATATATGTAATTGGGACATTCTAAAGTTCTGGAATTTTGATATTAGTGATGTAATACTTTGAATTGCTACAAGGAGCTGGCAATAAAAGTAATATGCATAATGCTAGCCTCCGGTCTTGTCATGAAATCAGTTCTGTTCCTATGTGATTGTTTATTAAACATTATGGTTTCTGTTATTAAACTAGAAAATCATAATTCTAAGTATTTAATTTTGATATTACACCAAAGCACATCGTATCATTTGATCGTCTCATTAAAATAATATTTTTTAAAGGAAGTATTTCTGATATATTTATGGTAAGTTTACATCCTGAAACCCAGGGAATATCAGTAAATTCTTGCAAAAATTGAGATAAAGGGATTCTAGGATTATTAATATATGAATGAATGAATGTCATCTGCAAAAGTAGAATGTTGAAATTCGTCACTGCTAATATTAAAACCCTCAACAGTATTATAATAAAGTTAAGCCAAAATGGGTTCAAGAGATAATGTTTAGAAGAGGAGAAAGGGGTCAACCTTGACTAGTTCCTCTTCCAATTGAGAAGTATGATGGTAGAATATTCTGAAAAAATAGAAGCTACAGGAGGCATATTTAATAGACCAACCATATCAAGAAACGTAGGACCAGCACCATGCCATTTCAGTGCCTCCCAATAAAGAATTCCAGTTAAGATGTCCAAATGATTTGTACATACAGCAAAAGGAGATCTGCAAAGGGTCACTTTTCTAATAATATTTAAACATACCTTTGCATTGTATAAAGCTAATCGACCTTAAAACCTAAATGTTCATTCTCCTGTAGTTTGGGAATAAATGATTCAAGACAGTAAGCCAATATTTTTGCAATGATTTTGCAAACAATATTAATATTAATTACAGATATAGGATGCTAACTTTTAGGACAAGAAATGTCTTTACCAGGTTTTGGAATGAAGCACATGATGAAACATTTCATTTAGATTGGGTTAAGTTTCCACGGTATACAATTTAGAATAATACCTAAGGAAGGAAGGATTGGCACTCTTGTTATGGGCAACTTTGATATTACCATCACGTTCATCAACAACAGAATGAACACAATACCTTTTTTTAACCAAAAGCATACCCATTATATTTTGTCCCTCAGAATTTTTTATTTTGGTTTTGTAAACATTATCACATGCTATCCTAGTAGTATATCGTTAAATTCCATTTTTACTTTAATGAGATAGGTCAACATATCTTGTAATTTTGAGGAAAACTAATTAAGTTCCAAATAGTTTTCAAACTGTTACCAGGTTTCCTTACTGCTTCTTTCTTCTTTTCTAGCTATAAATCTAATTATAAAGTCTCTGGATGCCACCTCATATGTATCTCAGTTGTTATGAGTAGAAGTGTAGGAAGATGTTTTGAAATCAAAACAAAATAATCCATACTAAAATCCTCAAATGTAATAGTAAAATGTGTATCCTTTGATAGAAAAGAATTAACTCTCCCTTATTACCTTTTTTGAGCAGTGCATCATACAAAATAAAAATCAACCCAACCTCCGAGGTGAGTACATTCGCAGTAAGACATTTACTTTAGAAAATATAGTCAAGATGATATTAGTATACCAAGACTACAAGGAGAATTGCTGTAGATCAGAAAGGCACAACCTCTGAAAACCTGATAGGGATCTTTGTGTAATTACTTTCTTAATTCATTTTTGATTCCATAATTATTTAATTATATTGCAATGCCTCTCAATAATTAAATTATCTTCATTACATTGTAACAATTTTTAATTCATATTATTCTCAAAAAACTTATCACCTGCATCAGGACCATAAATATTTATAATTAATATCAGAATCTCATTTTGTTTACTAAGAACAAAACATCACCTACCATCAGATTCAGAATCTTGAGAAACTACATCTAAAAGAAATAATTTATGGATTAATAGAATTTACCCAATTTTTCATTCCTAGATAAGGAAAAAAGCATTCATCACCTACCAGTGGCCTTTTCAGTTTTTGTAACTTAAATGTCAGATAAACGTGTGTGCTTTAATGGGGCACTGTCCGCTTTTAATCTAGCATGGTGGGAAAGTAATTGTAGCAGTATCATAGGGGCCTGTGACGTTCCATGAGATTACTCCAATCATTTCACCAAAAATAAGAATAACACTTATATGCGCTGCATTGCTCAAATAAGTGGAAGAGAGATAAAACAGATGTCATCTTGAAAAAGCAAGAGGATATAAAAGGGAAAAAAGAAAGAGATAAGTCGGTAAGGAAAATAAGGCCATTATTCAACGATAAGGACAATAAATAAAAAGAGCAATCATTTGAGAAGTGATGATTAGGACAATGAATAAAAAGAGCAATCATTTAAGAAGTGATGAAGACCATTTGAAGAGAGAACATCTTGTATCCGAACACACATGAAGAGGGCTGCCCCATAAACCTATTGTGACATTCAGCAGATAGACAAAGTAGAACACATAATCCTGTAAAGTGAGAAAAAAACTGAAAATATTGCGAATGATATATAAAATAGAGCAATGAATAAAAGTATGTCAAAAATCTGAAAAACAAACAAGCAAGATATAGGGAAAAAAATTCAGAAGAGGTCCACATGGTAGCAGAAAATAAGAAAATATGTGGACTATGTCCAACAATCACTTTGCCAGATGGGGGATGAGAGGATAGATACTGCTCTGTTGATACAGCCTCCTGACTCAATTATATAACACCTAGGTATTTCAAAACTGTGTACTATGGGAATGGAGTTTGATGTTCAAGGCTGCAGCTATCAGTTACCCAGCTATGGTGTAAAGGGACCCTCACCCATTGTACTAGTGGCATTCTGCATCATCGGGTTTCATCCTGGTATACTAAATATCAGGATGGGCTCAACCCCAGTGGAGGGAGCACTTTGATCATTCTTGGTTGCAAGGGGATCTTAAGATGCTTAAACATACTTAGGGTTTTCCCAAGCATCCTGCTTGTCGACATGTTTAAGCCAAATGAATATTCTGCCCTTTTGGGACCACTACTTTCATTAGTCCTTTCCCTCCCAGCCTAAATGTGAATTAAGGTAAAGGTAATCGGATAACATGCTAGTTTACTTTTCTGGTATGGTACACACAAATGGTATTGTCTGCTGGTAAGAGATAGAAATAACTTATATTAATGCATTCACACCACAAAGTAGTCACCCTTGTATTTTGCCAGTCAAATCAGGGATGCAATATGTAACACTTAGTTTGAATAGCTGGGGCACACTGCACATATGTTGATACATTTTACACCAACACAAATTCTTCTCTGTTACTGCCTCGTAAACACACGGATAAAAAATGTAATAGCCAACATATAAACACAAGTACCATACAGATAGTTAAGTGGGTCACACTGCACAGGAATCACCCTAAGCCTATAATTATTAGACCTCATGGACCAGGGAGGGGGCCTCCCCCTGTACTCAGACACTGTTAGTCCAGGATATACAATTCATAATTCTTCGAAGGTTCAACATAGTCAGTTTAGGCTAATGCAAATAAGCAGAAATGCTTGTTGACCATGATTTCAAATTGTGTCACTTATTCTAAGGTGCCATGCTTCAAAAACACCAAAATATTTCCTGTGTCTCCTGTTTTCGTTCCAAGTTGCTGCTGCTTTTAGCTCTGTTTGATGGCAGGCGTGGGCAGGAGGCGAAGTAATTGCCCCACTCCTTGCTTCGCATACATGACACGCTGTCTGCTTAAAACGTGGTACTTTTATCAAAGGTTCATGGGAAAGGTAGTTTCCCTTGCTTGTGCTGCCAGTCGTGCACTGGTGTTCAGCTGTGCACGATGTTTTGGCACAATAATGTAATGGTACACAGAGATAAAGTCATAGAGCACAGAGTGGTGGGTGGAGGGACTGCACTTACTACTTTCATATACTTTCAAACTTATGAATTCATGGAATTAAGTTGGTTACATTGAATTTGGTGGAAGAAAAACTATAAGCGAACATTCAGAATTCTGCAAAATTTCAGAGCACCCCAAAATGTACCTCAGACATCTGATCTTGCATTAACAGTCACCCTCCACAACATCAAATTAGCAGAGTAGTAAAATAACACATTGGGACCACTCCCCCTGTTTTATTTTGCTACTCTGCTAATGAGTTCCCAATCATAGGAAGAGTTAAAGGGGTTTATTAAAAAATCTCAAGAATCAAACACTGCAGAATAAATGCCATGTTGGCTCAAATGCATAGTTATGCAGAGCATCCAAAATCAGAAAGATTCTAAGCCCCAAATAAACAGCAAAATCATAAAGAAATCTAGCTG